>NC_136531.1:22086862-22686862 GCF_910591455.1 Pholis gunnellus
TAAACATTGACACTGGGAAGAATCATGTTTGTGTGCAGCTATTGAGTATGAACAAAAATGACAACTAAATTGCTAACAACGCTGTTTGGCAGTGTTTTAATGCTATATTTACTGTTTTCATTGTGGCTACTTGACACACCAATGTTCACACCAATGTTCACTTAGTGCCTTATTACAAATGCATTTTTACGATCATTTTTCAAACCATAATGCACTTATTTTATTTATTACAAACTTGCAATCACAAGCAGCATGAAAAGAACACATTTCCCCTGCTATTTATCAATCTAGATTGTTTTAGTGCGAGTTGCCTATTTTTGGAGGCATCGGCCGTAGAGATCTCTACCTTCTCCACAATATAATGGGACTATTATGGCATTCGGCTTGTGTTGCGTACAGTGACAAAAAAATACCTCTGAAAAACAGAAATCCACAGCTTTGTTGTGAGCAGTTTCATGTCAAAACTATAGTAAAGAGTTCCGACATGAAATTGCTCACGACAAGGTCTGTGGGTTATCTTGAGTAACCGGGTCATGGTTTCTGGAAAGAGACATTGCTGTTGAGTTTTTTGGCGCACTGAGCACCACAAGTCGAGTTTCATATTGTCCCATTATTTTGGAGAGAAGAACTGCACCTTTAAACAACAGTCAGTTTAAAAAGATTGTAGGTGGTGAGAAAAATCTCAATGACTGTAAGAGATTTTAGCACATTATCACCTGCCTGTTCCCTACAAAGACCTAGTTATAAAACTTGCTTACAGACAAACACACACACACACAAACAGGACATCTGCTCCTACATCAAACCACACTTCCATCAACGGATAATCATCAACACACTCCAGTGCACTCAAACATAACATATGAACACAGACAGAGACGCACAGAGACGCACATAGACACACAGTGATGCACATAGACACACAGTGCACACACATACGCACACACAAATATGCATACACACACAACAAGAGGTGTGTGGCTGCTGCAAATTTACCCAAATCTGATTCCAGCATGTGTTTCACTGTGATGACTAGAAGCAAGGAAAAACTTGTTCTCGCCCTCTCACATGCGCACACACACACACACACACACACACACACACACACACACTCACTGTGCCCTTCATGGCTAGAAAGTCCTTCCAGCCAAACCTCAGTCAGCAGCAGGGACACATTCGGGTGTCCCAGCATAATCCATCCTTCCTTCTTTCTCTCTCTCGTCGTCATCATCGTCTCTCACTCGCTTCAATCACTAGCTCTCCTCTGTTTTTCTGTCTCCGCCTGAATTATGCTGTCATTTCTGTTTCACATTGCTAAAAGAGAGATGACAGAACGCAAACGGGAGACAGAGACTCTCCATTACCCCCCCCCCCCCCCCCCCCCCCCCCATTCATTCTACAGTTTGGACGGCTGAGCGCTGTGTGTTCTGTCCGTGCGGTCATTCAACAAACAGCTTCCCCATCCCAGAAACGAATACAAGCCTTCCCCAAACAAACTAACACAGACAACTAAAACAAGACGAGGACGATAATGTATTTAGTTTGAAACAACCCAGCCGCCTCGGCTACAATGCCGACAGAGAGGATCGTTCCAGTGATCACAGAGACAATGTGGCACATTGATTAGCTTGGAGAGGCCTGTCCGAACGCACAAGGACAACTCCACTCCAGGTAACAGCGGCTATCTATTTCTATACTGCTAATGAGGCTGTGAGGGACGGGCTGCACTCTCAGGCAGATCTGTGGATACCCATGAGAGGTCCTATTGTGTCCAGATGACCACGGCCTTTCAGGGTGCTCAATAAAAGAGTTCACTGAACTAACTCAGTGAAACTTCGTTTTACGTCTCAGCTGCATCAAGCTGATGGAAAGATTGTGATGCTCTCCATACCGGGAGAAATATTTTGCCATAAAATGTTTAGAAGCATGGTTAAGTTAAGTTTTCCTGGACTGCTACGGATACAACGTTTTAGTGAGAGCGAGAGTCTGCATAATGCTCTACCGAGCGATGTTTTGGGGCCAATATTTACACTCTGTTTTAGTGTTGAGAATTGTGAAGGATCCGTTCTACTGAGCTGTTGATAGGATTACATGGTTTGTGTGAACGTGACGTGTGCGGGAGAGAGAAGTGTGTGTTTGTTTGTGTGTGTGTAAGAGAGAGGGAGAGGGAGAGAGTGTGTGTGTAGGCAAAAGTGATATATATATATTGGCATCAGTGAGTCACAGAAGCTTTCCTGTTAAAGATTATAAGCACTGGGTGCTGAATGGTAAACAGCCCAGTATTGTCTGTACTGGTGGATCATGTGTCAAGTGAATTTTAAACAAACTTTTGAAATGTCGCAAATAAGAAATGCGAATAAGGTGTGTTTCCATCAAGGGGTTTGGAGCTGATGTACTTGATCCACAGTGTAGTCTGGTCAGAGGTTGGCGCTATGGGCTGTAATCCGCCAGTAAACAGAGTAGAAGAAGTTGAGGTTGCGAACCACAAACAAAACAAGTCGTCTTGGCCATCTAATGGAAAAATGGAGAGAGGTCTTCAGGAAGTTGTTTGCCACGTGTCATGCCGTCCGGAGTCGAAGACGTGCATTTGCACATTGTGGGAATATCCAGGTAGACACCGATCAGTCATGTGACGTAAATGTTCGGTACGTCAGAAGTTTAATCGGCAAAGGCGTTTCCATAATCCATTTAGTGTATCAACTCTTTTCCAACAAAAGCAAAAACAACCTCAATTGAGAGAATGAACTTTTTGTTTGCAATTGAAGACGTTTTATCGAATTTTGCCGTTTCCGTACAGCTTTTCTAATGAGTTACTTCAAAATGCACGTAAAGATATGTGAATGGAGTGTCCTGGTTTTTATCCCTTTCCACACTCGCACTGATGATTTCGCTCAGTCTCTAGTAAATGATATCTAAATAAAGAAACAGGTCTGATGATGGGAAGATTTGAACGCAGTTACTTTGGGTCTCTTGGAAAGCCTCAAAATCACAGAAAATATACATTTAATTAGAGAATATGTGAAGGAAAATGTTTTTCTAGGATGTTACAAAAAGTGATGGCCGCTTATTGTGCCATTTGTACGACTCACACGAGCTGTCACACCGCCTTTGGCTTCCCTTATGAAGCTCCGTGCTCCGGATTTTACCCTGATTTATTACATGTACTTCACCTCCTTGTACAATACAGAGACATTGAGAAATGTGTCTTGAAGGGCCTTCTAATGAAGGTCTCTCCCAGTGGCTCTGGTATCAGTATTAGCAAATGAGCCGAACCGGTTAAGCCGGCAAGCATAACGACCAATGTTGTTCTGGGCCATCGCCCCAAAGGATCCAGTTTGAACCAGTAATGAAACGTTTACACTGCCTGAATTGTTGAAAGTCATTTTTGATCAGCCTCACATATTTCAGAAGTTGTGTGCCTTAAACACAAACACCCATTGATACAAACATTTCTAAAATCTGCTACACTAAAGGAAATCAAGGTGACTAAATGCACTCGATGAGGATTTAACCAAAAGGATGCGATATGGCAATTTAGAGAATTATAAATGGTCACGGTCATCATCATCATCATCATCATCATCATCATCATCATCATTATCATCATCATATCAGTGTGGTGTGCGCTTTCTCTTATCATCAAGACAAGGCAAAGCAAGTGTATTTGTATAGCACATTTCAACAACAAGGTAATTCAAAGTGCTTCAAGATTAAAAAGCAACACGTACAACATGTACTGCTACACCACAAAGAATATGATTTTACTATTAGAAAGATGTTGCTGATGTTTCCATGTCAGCAATAAATAAACCATTGCCATATAAAATTGGAAACATTGCTGGACAAAAGATTATTCCCAGAGGCTCTTTTTCTTTTTTCTGTTTTTTACAACCAATTCCCCCGAGGACCGAAATCATTTCAATATGTTCCTGTGTAATCGGTGAACGTTAAACATCCCACCTTCCTTCTCTTTATCCTCCCATTCAGTCCTCGTACTTCATCTTTTATCAACACACTGTCATCCCTACCGTCTTTCCCTGGCACCTCCGGGTTCTGCTAATTAAATTACCATTTTATTAGTTCTCACTATTGCCTGAGACTACATTTACCCAGAAGGTTAATTAAATCTGGATGACTTAGCTTAAACTGAAAATAAAATAGTCTGTGGTGCTTGTAGTGGGAGAGGAGAGGAGAGGAGAGGAGAGGAGAGGAGAGGAGAGGAGAGGAGAGGAGAGGAGAAGAGAGGAGAGGAGAGGAGAGATAAGCTGAGGAAGTGTAATGGTAGGTTTTATTAAATTGCAGTATATACACATTACAAGAATATTCCAAAAATAATTGCTTGTTTGTTTTGTAACTTCTTTCACTGAGTATTACAAAATGCATCCAAAGACTCATTAGCAACGAGCCATCCCTCATCTCCTCTTCCTTATCTGCATTTCTCCCTCATGACTGAAAAAGATTTAATCGCGTTCAGTTGGAGTGTTTCACTGGATATGAATTGCACTGTGTATTTTTTGTTAATGACATTGTTGCGTAACAAGCTCTGGCTCACTGCATCTTTTAAATGTCACAAACCCAAACCACCCGAGGCCTCATAGATATGCCGGACCTCTAGTTTGTGTTTCGCCTTCAATATGATATTTCGCCCTCCGATAGTGCGATAACGCTTCGACGTGAACTCACCCAGTGTGCATGAAAATGTAGCTGAGGTATCTCCAGGCCTGGGCTCGTAGCTGCGGGTGGTAAGGTAAGGGGCTCTTTAGGAAGGACGGGCTGGAGACCTGCAGGACCAAGCGGTCCAGCTGGAGCCCATAGTACATGAACACGGCGACCTGGGAGAACACACGTGAATAAACACAGATTGTGTGATTTTCAGGGGGAGTGGAATCAATATTCGCCCCACAATAAGCACAATGAAACATGGACATCATATCATCCTTTACATGCGCAATATTCAAGAAAAATACATTGAACATGTTTCTGTGTTGTGTGGCTTGCAGGCAGTTGGTTTAGTTCCTCACCCACGCGCTCGAGCGCATACGGGCGTGCTTTCAGAAGTGGTCAAAAGCTCTGCAGCGTACCTTTAAATCAGACAAGCTTTAGAACACATAATGGTCTCACCCTCCCCAAAACAATGTACCTCAGCAATGGTAATAGCCAGGATGAGCCAGGGGGGGGGACAGTAGGTGTAGCTGTCGAAGTACCACTTGCGGTCGACCTCGCGGGGCAGCGTCTCGTAGGCGACGTGTCGGACCAGCCGTTGAGACAGACCCAGGCCCGCCTCATCTCTGAGACTGCAGCCTTTCAGCTGCCTGCTCCCCTGCAGGATGGCCCTCCGGAAACTGTTGGAGCGCTTGTTGCTCATCTGGGAAAAAAAAGAGGACGGAGGAGAGGAAGGTGACGAAGGGGTATGCCGGGTGGAAGAGGAGACAAGAGGGAGGCAGAGAGAGAGAGAGAGGAGGAAGACCAGAAAGGAAGGAAGAAAGAAATCCAGTTTTATTTAACATGTGAACCAAGGTACTTTATCAAATATATCCAATGTACAATGTACAAATGGAGTCTCAATGCACACACACACACACACACACACACACACACTCATCAGTCCAGCACACTGATGGCCCCCTTCCACCTCGCCATGGCAACAGAATGCCTGTAGCATCACCGAGCAACCACCAAACCTCTCTCTTAATCCCTCTCTGCCTGTGAAGAGTTCATTTCCAAACATCTATAGGTTCGTTTTTGATGGGCGGTGACCTCACAAGTAGTTCATCATTCAGAGCACCAGTCGGTATCAGTTCTTATTTTTAAACCTTCTCTCGTCTCAAGAGGGCTGCCATCTGTTTTGATTTAGCGCTGCTGTTTTTAGAGCTCAGGTGTCACATTTTTCAAACGGTGGGCTTCTCATTTTCAAACACACGTAAATACAGCGCAGCTACATGTCTAAACACACACACATGCGCACATTTTCAGTTGAACATACATGCACAAACTTGACACACAATGGTGAATACGTCCACAGTGACGTCTTCCTAGAGGACGCCCCCTAGAGGACCAAGAGGTCAGTTATAGCTCTGATAGAGTGTCCTTGACATTTAGAGGCAGAGGTAATCAGAGCGCGTGTGTCTATTCCTCATCCCGAAGCAAGGGTTGAAAATGTACTCGGCATACAGGGAAATACAACCTTCGTCCGAGTGCACCGACTATTATCTACACACAGATGGATCACTGAACGGGCTTGACGGGTAGAGGCCCAGGGGCCCAAAGTGTCAGCCTTCACCTGGATAATGAAGAGACTCAAAACAACCACAAAATGATCACAAAGAGGCGCAAAACTACTGCAAAGACACACTAAATAACTACAAAAAGGGACAAAACAACCACATAGGGACACAAAACCCCCCAAAAATTGCATAACAACTACAAAAAACCACACAACACAGAAAGAGTAAACTATAAAGTCTGTGTACCTTGCTCTTATGTAGGAGAGGTGGTGGATGGTCTTTTGCATGTCTGTGCCCGGCGGCCCATTGTCTCATAATCCGCCCAAGATCACAAGCTTCATCACAGCTTTCAAACTGTTCCTCTTTGAGGGGCAACAATTCAGTAACAGTACGAGCTTTGTGCCTTCTGCTACACTTGCTGTGTGTTTTACAACGTTCTCCATGACGATGCAATGACTCCGGTGCCACTCCACTCCCACAGACTCTTTCTTACTCTGTTTATGTCACACTCCATAACTCAACCCTACTACTGCGTTTGTGTCTCTCGGATTGGAGGAAGCCCAGATGTGTCAGTTGGTGGATGTTACTTTAAGGCAACACAGGTGAGTGATATTGTTTTTAGCAAGCACAGAGATTGGCAAAATAAATGAATGTAATGTGCTATAAAAAGTATAATAAAAAAAACACATATGGATATAACTACTGCAACTTCAAAAGCCACAACTTTAAAGTGTTGCCTGTGTTTTGAAGCTGCGATTGATGTTTATCCAACAGCAAACGCAAACTTAGCACAGAAATAAGAGTTAAATATGTCACTTTCGTTGGAAAATAGCGGAGATACTTATCTGTGAACACCACGGTACACATCACAATTCACTTCAATTTGACAGAGTTGGAAGAAGAAAACACAGCCAGGAGAAAAGAGCGATAAGACGACAGATGTAAATCAGAATATCAATAAAATCTCTGTATGAAGGAACAGTTGGCTGATAGTTCTTCTGTTTAATGAGGCTTTAGTGTCTCCGCACGGATCACCGTTTGGAGATAAACGGCAGAAAAAAAGCCAATTATTTCAGCCTTTATGTTGGGCACAGAGAACTGTGGGAAAATGATTATGCGTTACCATGGCCACTTCTGGACCGCAAAGAGAGTGCGCGCACACACGCACACACACACACACACACACACACGCACACACACACACACACACACACACACACACACACACACACACACACACACACACACACACACACACACACACACACACACACACACACACACACACACACACACACACAGACAGACAGACCTCCCCAAGGCAGCCGTGCTCCATAAAGACGGTCAATTCTTCGTGTGAAGTGACTGCAATTCCTCTCCTCTTTGTAGGACACAAAAGAAAGAATGACGTCCTGCCTGTTTACCCACTGGCATGAGGAGAGGGGGAGAAAGGAAAGGAAAGAGGTGAAGGGGGGCAAATGAATGTTCGGCCAGCGAGAGACAATTTTACCGTTTGATCGATGGAAAGCACAGCCAGAGGAGAAGGAGAGGCGAGAGAGACATAAACCAGAGACAGAGAGAGGGAGAAACAGAGGACAGATGGAAGTAGAGGAAGAGGAAGAAGGCTGGAAAAGAGGGACCAACAAACATGTAATTAAAGGGACTCCGTTGATAAGGGCATGTTGTTTCAGGTCCCAGTAAGATGCAATCCAGGGATTCCAGTTTGAGAAATAGGTCCATGAGTTACAATCATTTAATCTTTTGTCAATGGCCAATTAGAAACACAGCATTCACTCTACAAAGTAATCTAGCAGGAATGTGTACTTGGACGTATTTGTTTGGCCAACGCAAAGACGTCTTTCTCTCTTCTTCAACTTTCTTTTCTCTTTTTTTGGTATCCCCTGCCAACATGCAACAAAGAGGCCCCAGCCAGACTTGATGATGTTGAAACAGGAAAGGGACTTCCACAAACTGTTGGAAGCAAACTATTGTCTAAAACATCATGCTGTAGCATTAAGATTTACTTGCATTGGTACTACGAAGCCCAAACCATGAAAAACAGGACATAGATTCACGAGAAATGGACGGACAAATGGACAGAAGGAAGGACGGACACCCGGAAAACATAAGGCCTCCGCACCAGCGTCAGCCGTTTTCGATATTATGACTGTATCAGTCATACACACAGGATATATATGAGTGCAGCCGTAAGCACCGGCACAGATCCATCATGATCATTCCACAATTTCATCCCACTCTGGGTTAAACAGAGCGATTCAACCTGTTTGTAAATATTTTAGGAAGTATATATATATTACTGAGCATACACTGAGTATATTACTGAGCCAGCTTCTACCAAGAACAGACGCAGTGCATTTTATGAGAGCGAGTCAGACAGCAGAAGATGGATGGACAGAAGGAGAAACTCAGAGCTTGTGCAAGAGAAGAGAGGCCGAGGGAGAAGGTAAAGAGAGGGAGCGAGCCGCGATGTTGAACGCTGACTGTGACGAAGCAGTGAGCAGGCAATTACTGACAATCACATTGATGGAAGAGCCGCGGCGCTAAGGGGAGATGGCGCAACATATAAACCCCTCACAGTTTGTCTGTCCTCGCCTCCTTCCTCCACTTCTATTCTCTTTCTTCCCTTCCTTCCGTGAAGGCAGAAGAGCTGGAGAGATAGAGATGCACCAACAGAAACCAGGCACTGACAAATAACTTGCTGGAAGAATTATAACTCTCTCTCAAGCTCCCATATTGGCTTTGACTCCTTTGACCTTTGGAGACCATTAATGCCCGCCCCTTAGAAGGTCCATTATGTTGTTACATACCCAACATTCCTTGAGCTATTCATATCATATTTACAAGCTTTTCACACTAGTGCGGGTTCACATTTGCAGAAATCCTTATTCAAGATGTAGACAACCGTCTCCTGAAACAGAGGTGGACACTCTTACTTTCAGCGTATAGGACCAAATATGTTTTACAATTATTTAAAAAAATAACAGAGAGCTAATCGTCACATTTCAGTAACTGGAACAAGCAAACTGTTGGCATTTTTGCTTGATAAATGATGAACTAATCGATACGACTAATAAAACTAATTGTATTCACTCTTACTCATTCACTGCACAGTATATTACCATAATCATGAATACATGACCCTACTTTATCCCCCCCCCCCCTTCCCCCCCTCCCTGTGTGTAGCTTCTGTTGTGACACAATAGCGACTCAGAAAAAAAGAAAAAAAAACACACAGATGCCGGCACCCCATTCCTCTCTGTCCCACTTTCAGTTGCACGCCATGACCCACCGCCTGTCACGTGACATGGATGCACCAATTGGAAACTAGCAGCAAAAAGCCCATTTGACATTTTTCCAAGCTTTCCACAGGGCTCATCCCTCACCCACCGTATCAGACAATAAGCAGCTCTGAGGAACGAGAGAGAGAGCTCACACTCACAGGCAACAATGAATTCCCTACAGTCTCTACAGACGCACACGCCCCTCACTGCCACCCAGTAGTTGGCGTGTAATGTGTGCCACACAACTACTCCCACTGCGATCCCACTCCCACACCGTCCCGGGTCAGCAGTTCGGCCTCCCATGAGGAACAGCAGCGAGACAGCGGAAGAAACAGAAAGTGAGAAGGTTATGAGGCAGCGAGCACAGCTGGAGATGCTTGAGTGAGACCATGGACAAACAGCAGCAGGCTGCAGTTTGAAGGTGAAACTGAAAGTGGGGCAAGGTGAGCGTCAAGAGAGGAGTTTATCGCCAGACTGAGAGTCGTTTTTTATTAGGAAGGCTCTCCACTTCTCAGCTGAGCTGATTTTGGAGTATGGCTTTTAGGGCTGGATGTAAAAATGTAAAGAGGAAAAAAAAATGGTGTGCGATGTGTGACAGTAAAACAACGAGTATAGATTCGGTGGACAGTGGAGTTTTTCCACAGGTGGGACACAAACATGGTTTCGCAAGTCACAAATAAGTCTCAGTTCTTGGCTATTTATGTACTAGAGTCTAGAAACTAGTCAAGACTAAATCCTAAAATTTGTGTTTCTAGTCATTAAAAAAGTCATTACTCGCCCTAACAGTTCTAATGCCATTTCAATTTGTTTCAGTAAATGTTGGTGTAGTTTGTATTTAAAGCCAAAATGATCCAGTGTTTCTTTATGTGTGTTTTTTCTGACTCACAGTATATTCATTTGTAATTCATGAGCTGAATGTTTTTTTATGTTCCTGTCCATTTTTGTTGATCACAGCTGATGAGTGAGTATTCACGGTCGAATGTGACAATCGGAGGTATCATCCCTCCCCCCCCCCTTACATGATTAGCTGCTGACGGACTGATTGAAAGAATATCCATTGTTGGGATAATGACGAGCTGATTTGATGCGGCCTTTTTGTGTAACATAATATTTCATCTTTGAGGCTTGTGGAGGATCAAGTCATTACAAGTCAAAAGGTACAAAGTCTCAGTGAAGTCAAGAGTCTTTGGTGTTAAAGTCTTCAGTCCGACTTGATATGAAAACCACAGCATGTGAGCACATATCCATAACTATTTCAACTACACAGAAGTAAGGGCAGAGGCGCCAATAAACAATTGATTTCCCCTGAACACCAAGCCTATGAAAGGTTCAAACATCTCACCAGGTTGACAAAGTCTTGGTAGCAGATCTTCCCGTCGGCGTTGCCATCGGCGAGGGCCAACAGGACTTCCAGTTTGTGGGGGTCAAGCTCAGAGCCGTGGGTCGCCAGCAGGTCCCTGAACCGCTCCGTACTGATGAAGCCCGAATTCTCTGGATCATACTGCAAATGAACACGAACACAGACCATGCAACAGTGAAACATACATTAGAATAGACACAAATACGCCTCTCTATAGATCACAGGCCCATGCAGTACATCAAATAAGCACCAGATTCAAATAAACATGTGAGAAGTTCATGAGCGGGCAATACCCCCCCCCCCCCCCCCCCCCCCCCCAGTGCATAATTGTATGTGCAGCCAAACATTAAAAGCTCAAAGTCATCAGCAGCGGTTTAGTCACAGTTTGAGCATCTTATAAATGAGCCCTAATTGCTCCAAAAAGAACCAACTGTGGAGACGCAGCAGTGACTTTTAACAGCTTTTGATTTCACTTTGAAATGAACCACAATTAACCACAAGGCCGTACTTCTGCATATTCAAAGCCAGAAAAACACTATGTTCACTCAAATGCATCTGAAAAAAATCTCCGAATTCCAAAAGCCTTCTGAGCAGCGATCACTCAAGCACTCAAATGTGAAAAGAGCTCTGCATGGGTCCCACACACTCTTTTCTTTCCTTAGCACTTAATATCTTTGGGCTTCAAAATCTTAAGTGACAAGTTGGCGTGAAAGTGCCACTTGTAAAATACAGAAAATCTAAACATGGACATTACGTTTGTGTTTGGTGTTGTAAACTATATCTAAGAGAGCAGATTGCAGAGAAATGAGCAGAGACCCTTATTATAGCCTACTCTGTTTCAAATGGAACAGACTGCCAGTAATTCTGCCTGGACTCCGAAAAATCAAGCTGCTCTTGATCCTCTAAAACAAGGATAGAACTAAAAAAAACAAACACTGCAGCTGTGTGACAGTATTTGTCTGTTCAACTGAGGACAAACTGGCCTGGAATACATATCAAGGACTGGAGTATTTGATTTGAATGTCAGGTTGTTTGCTGATGCAGGCGGAAGACAGCTGCTACTTCTCTATATGCGTTGTGTGTGAGAGAGTGTGTATGCATGTGTAGCTCTGTGCGTCTCTGGATCTGTATATTTGCAAATGTGCGTACGCGAGTGTAACCGCGCCTGTGTGTGTAAATACAGTGCATTCATGCATAAAGATGTGACATTCAGACATTATGAGACGCCTGCCAGATTCCAACACCCCTGAACCCCTGTGTGTGTGTGTGTGTGTGTGTGTGTACGTGAGTGTGTGTGTTTGCCGTACGCCGTTGTTGGCAGACGCTGAGTAAAGCCAGGCTGGCAGCTCCCCCAAATGACAACGGGGAGAAGAGGTTTTGGCTCTGCCTCGTGTTGTTTTTTCTCCATGTTACCTAACAGTGATAAGGCTATTTTTTTTTTTTTGTATCTGTTAAGGCTGCAGTTGTCAGTACACTTTCCACTCAATGTCATCCGTGAGATCTGGCGGTTATAATCACTCACACTTGGCCTGAAAAATAGATTTTACGCAGCTGGTGTGGCTGCAGTATTTTGGTATATGATGAGAGGATTATCTCCAAATAAGCATCCTTGGTTCTTGTGTGGCAGGTATGCTAATGATATAGTAGGTACAGTAAGTGTTTGGGAAGAAATATGGCAGCCGAAGAGGATAACTCTTCAGATGTGAGATCACACACAAAGAGGTCACCGTCCGTCTGTTAAAAAGGGCCTCCATCAACAATCAGATTTGTCACGATTAGGCTTTGCCTCTGTGTTCTGTGTGTCTTTGTGTTTCTCCACTCTACCTGTCAGCCACTCCCTCAGCCTAATTCCCTTCACCTGCCTCTGATCATTAATCAAGCACTTCCCCCTCATCAGCACAACTCTTCTCACCTGTTCTTCCCCCTTCATAAACTCCTGCCCCTCAGTCACTCCATGCCAGATCCTTGCAATGTCTACCCGCCCGTTTGGCTTGTCCTGTTCCCGGGTTTCCAGTCTGCCTTCCCTGTCTCATTCCTGCTGGATTTCCTCCCCTTGTCTGTTCTGTGGATCCCCTGCCGATTCCTGTAAGGTCTGCTGGAGGATTATTGTTCATTAAATTACCTTCTTCACGCTGCTCTGCCTGGTCTGCGTTTGAGTCCTCCATCATGCCCCGTGACAAGATTAGTGTTTCCCAAACTGTATTTTTTCTGGGGACCCACTTTATAAAAATGACTATAGGCCCTCTCTATAACTGTGAGAAGACCAAATGTGTAAACAAATGTTCCTGACCATTTCTACTGCCATGTTTGCATCACCTTATATTATCTTGAAAAGGTAATCCAGCCATTTAGAGGAGATATACGTTATATATATATATATTCTAACTTGTTTTATGTTTGAGGGCTAACAGGCGTTATTGAAAACAAATACACCTGTTAAATACTTTATAAATGAGTCCAAATAAATGCATTTAGGTGGAGTTGACAGGCTTTTGTTTTTTCTTCTCATCCGCATAACAAACAGAACGTTATAAGTAGGCTACAATTATCAGAACAATACAAACATTCAGGCTCCCTCATGTAGCACAAACGTTAAACACAAGACTATTTTCATTAGTAAATTAAGCACTAGAAGACAAAATTACCCAATAATCAAATGCAATATGATTTTAGCTTGGTACAGACACATTTTGTTGTCAAATATATAGGCCTACACGCACGGTGAGGAACATTAAACTAACCAGATGAAGTTATTTCATGTAGTTTAAATCTTCTTCCCCACTTTACAGTGACATATGGCTCTTTGCTATGTGACAACTTACTTCCATGTAAATATCTGGCGTGGGAGGTGTGACGGCAGTGTGACGGAGTAACATCCTATTTTGGTGCGATCTGACGTAGCATTGGATGAGAAAAGGCAACTTGGGGATCACAAGTGTAACCTTACCAGAAGTGAGCTGTTCAGTTATGACAACCGGTCGGAATGTGTGCCATCTGTCACATCGAATCCAACAGAAGAAGAGGAGGAGGAGGAGGAAGGAGGTGTTGCGTAAATAATTTGTATAACCCCATTAAACTACACAGTATACTTTACAATGACAACTATATTATGTTTACGCAAAGGCAAACAAACAAGAACTCCTGAATGTGATTAAACTTGCACTGCTGAGTCCGACATACACAATGTCTCCTTCCGTTACATATGCACGGCGCACCAAAGCCACACACACACACACACACACACACAGCATAAAATATAAACCCTACCTTACAAAAACAACCAACCTTCTCCAGCAGTAAATCAGCCAGTTTCTGTCGAGGCCATTTTGTCATGATGGCGAAGTAACGTCAGCCAAAGCCAGTCTCACCACCAGTGTGTGAGCAAAAAAATATATGTTGTGTGTGTGTCCCTGTTATATTGTTTGTCCCAGACTGCGGGGTGTTATTTCTAACCAGGACTGAAGGATTACAGTCCACTCCAAGACCCTCAACACACACCTCCCCCATCTTTATCCCTCAAATAAACACATATACACGCACCCCTAAAACCCCAGTCACCCTGCTCCCCAGCCCCCTCACCCTACATCCATACACCCCCCCCACCCCCACCCCCACCCCCCTTCACTGTCTCCCCTCTACTTTCTCTTTCTTTAGAGCTAACATGTGGGCTCCCTCAGAAGAAAAAGTAAATAGTTCAATAAATTTGCCCGTTATCTCTTTTCCTGTCACTCCCGGAGGCAGACTCACTCCCGGAGGCAGACACACACACACACACACACACACACACACACACACACACACACACACACACACACACACACACACACACACACACACACACACACCCTCGCTCCACTTTTTTGTGCCACCACGGGCTTCATAGTTGAGTGAGCACTCTCTGAAGTCAACAGGCCGGCTGCAGGAAGAGGGACACACACTCAACAATGTGGTCTCCGATGGCAATTTCATGCAAGGTTCACCCAATCCCTTCACTCCAATTAGTGTTCATTTCCTTTTGATGCAACCAGAGGTCCGTGCGGAGGAGGACATTATATGATACAGGAACAACTCGCCATCCAAGATTACTCGAGCTTCACCACAAACTGAAAACTTTAAAGATGTTTAGGATTAAGGACAAATCTCAGCTGTAGGGCTGCAACTAACAGTTGTTGTTCAGATACCCCAAAACATATATTCAATTTATTCTCATAGATGACTAAGAATACCAGCAAATATCTAAAATTCTAAGCTGGAACTATTCAATTATTGGTATTTACCAAATGTGTCTTAAATGTCTGTTCATAAATCGACTCATGCTTTCAGCTTTACTCAATTGCAATTTTTCATCGTCTTTTCAAGGTCACAACAATAATGAAATAAACACTGGAGTGCATTGAGTTGCAGCATCACTTATACGAGGAGAGGATTTTGGGTAATACAGTACTTACATATACTAGCGTGTGCGTGTGGGAACATTCAACAGATTGTGAAGTTTTATCACAGCACGTTTTCTATTTTCATAACAATGTTATTGTCTCTGCTCCATAAGGCTTGTTTTGCAAACAGCAAAGGGAGCGTGATGCAAATCCCTCAGATTAAAATATGCACAAAGACGCACACACACACACACACACAAAGACACACACACACACACACACACACACAGACAAATCCTGGTGCAGACAAATTACCACAAAACATTCCTAGCCATTGAGCTTTCATATTAAGGGCTTCTCAGCGGTGGTGTCAGTGCGGAGGAGAAAAACAGCAGAGGGTGGGGAGCAGGAAGTAAAGGAGGGTTGGTCTGGGCGGTGGGGAGGGCGGGGAGGAGGGCATTTTGGACACAATGCAAGGCTTTTTGTCTTCAGCCTCATTTTCATAAAGCTGAATATTAAGGAAGTAGAGGTTTGTGAGGGCCAGGGAGTTTTTTCTGAATACTGCAGTTTGCACATGAGAGCCTGGAGAAATGTTGGAGTCTGGGCCAACATAAAATATACAAAAGGTTACAGTGAGAAATACACTCAAAACAAGTTAGAATTTGATTAAATCTAGCCTGCGGGGTGAAAGATCACAAGATCTTTTTAAAAGTAAGTGGATATCGTACTTTCTGACCAAGTACTGTAAAAACAAAACAAAAAACTCACTTTCTCTTACTGCTGTTGAACCTTTTAAGGATCTCAACTGGCTCCATTCAGTCTTTTCAAGTGACCAAAAAAAAAAGCAAAACCAGAGAAGTCCTCTGCTGTAACTAAGAGGTTGATTACAGGATGTTTATCTCAAGTCATTAACTTGTTTTTTTTGGAGTTTCACCTGCTTGTCAAATCCCCTGAGAAAGACTTGGCAGGAGGTGATTTGAGATTTTGTGATGAACTTTTCTCTGACCTCTGGTACTTTCAGTGACCTTTGACGTTTGACCCACACTATTATGGGTCACTGTCCAGGGGTTTGGAGCTGCAGATGAGCTTCTGTCTGGAACAGTAAGTGCACACTAAAGGGAAGAAGGAAGCATGGGGTGCGAGTGAAGACAAGTCCAGAGTTAGTTCAGCGAGACAGTGAGTAACTCAATCCTATCCTGGTTTACTAACAGCAAGCTGATGGGCACTCTCAAATCCTCTTACACCTGCGTCACACACACACCGAACACGTACTAAAGAGCTGATGCAGTGAATGACAGTGCTGCAGGATAATCGCTCAGCAGTAGGACGACATTTTACACTCGTATGCATAAGTTCAAAAATATTTTTAAAATGTGTTCCCCTCTATATCTGCCCAGTGTAACATCTCAGAAGTGAATACTTGCTTCCAAGTAATCAATTTTTTTTTTTTTTGGAAAACACATCAGTAGCTACATTGCTGACGATAAACTAATTAATGCCGCATCAGCGAAAAGCAGATCCCCCAAAAAAAACACACAAAAAAACATCATCAACATTTCAGACAGGGTGCACCCTGTGAGCTCTGTGGGAAACAGCTCAAACTGCATGTAACCACAAGCTGTTGGCTTTGAACTGGTATGAAGACCTCTTGCCCTTCGCAGAAATGCAGTGACACAGACTGACAGGGAAAACAAACTTAAGTCAGACATCCCCTATAGAGACGTCTCATTTGACACGGGAAACTAACACAACCGCACAGGATCATACAGGAACGGGCACGAAGAAGTCATTCAGCACCGTAACATGTGTGACCTGCCTCAGAAGCAATAAAGACGCTGCATGAAATGCAGCACATGGCTGCCTCCCGGGGGCATCAGCAAAGACCTTTTTGATAATAACCTCCTCCAGGCTGATGCGGCATAGCGGGCACGAATGACCAATCAGCAAGGCGTGAGGGTGCAATAAAGTGTAACCGAAGCAACAGGAGCTCCAATAGCCCTTGAGTTACTGTATGACCATAACGATAGTGGGATAGAGGACAAAGGAGTAAATTGAGAAAAGCATTTTGTGTGTGTGTGTGTGTGTGTGTGTGTGTGTGTGTGTGTGTGTGTGTGTGTGTGTGTCTGTGTGTCTGTGTGTGCATGCGTGCGTGTGTGTGCAAGCATATACTGTGGGTGGTTGTGAGGGCAAAGGGCCAAAAATAAACCCTGTCTTTAAGATGCAGGAGACTGCATAGTTATGGCAGCAGTGTTTCATATTAACAAGCATCAGAGAAGTACTACTGTGTATATGTACAGTATAAACTATATGTGTCATATATAAGTCGCATGTCTGAAAGACACAGTTCAACATAAATGTAGGATTCTGCAAAAGCTGTGCCCACCTCAAATATTTACTTAATGCTCCATACTGTCATTTGATGTATTAAGCTGAAAAAATGTATTTCTATATGATTGGATATCTGAATATTATTACTGCCTGTCTTCTAGTTAAATAACTGCTATGGCAAAAATCCAGTCAGCGTACAGCCTTTCCAGCAGAATAATTACTTCCAATCCCCCCCCACTGAGTCAGACAGTGTGCATCACCGTGTTGCTGCTATTAGAAGGACGGTGCAGTAAAAACAGCCTCTACCTGCTCGATCTGCTGACCTACAGACAAAACAAGCTATCGGATTATCTAGATATCAAGGCTCTTTTGGATACTTTCCGTATTGACCCCTTTTTTCAACTCATTCCTGTACAATTGCAAGCCTCTAATTTGAAGTGTTGCTACTGTATGACGTGATCGTGCATTGCATGTTCAAGTGCATGAAGCCAGACTAGCCAAGACAGACATACTGCCTGTGGTTGACATTATAGCAGCCCATTTAATGACCTGGCAGTGTCTTACTCTTATAATGGTTTTCCCACTACAACTGGACTGCAGGCGGTTCAGATTGTGACCATAAGTACTACTGGGACGTTAGAACCTTGGTTAGGGGAGGTAAAAGAAACAGTGGAGCACGATGGTTAACTAACTAGAGCTATGAAGTCTGGGTCTAAACTCAGCTTAGTTAGAGGAGTCAACACACACACGCACACAAACATACATATTCACATGTCAACTGCACAAAATGTCTTCTAATAAGCCAGCAGATGGCTACAGTAGCATCTTTTGTTGTATCCATTGTATCATGGATAATCATCAACAGGGTGTAATCTTAATCTCATTGACTAATAGATCTCTTTCACAGCAGACATTCTGCATCGTCACAGCAGGAAAAAAACACGTTTCACGGTCCTGGACTGGTATTGTGCGTGATGTTCTCACTGGCATGGCTTACCGGGAACACTTGATGCAACCGAGACGCTGTTAACTAAATCTGTTTCACCTGTGCTTTTTTTCTTTTTCTTTGCTGTGACAGTTTAAAAATGTCTGCTGTCTATAAAAAGCTACTACACCCCCATGGTACACCCACACAGGTGTCTCCACTTTGGCATGATTAGCCTTCAGGACTATAAGACCACATTCAGACTGCACTTAATTGACATCTCTATGATACTCTCCTGTTAACGCGAGCCATGTGAGAGAAGTAAAAGGCAAACACATTTACAGTATATACTGTCATACACATGCACACAATTATGTATGTCGATGCCTGTTTAAATACAGTCTTTACTCTTCTTGTAGTTCTCTATTGTTGTGGTTGTGCACTTGAGACGTAGACATTCAGACACACACAAACAACCATCGTACACAGTTACTCTGCTTCCTGTAGCTTCCTGAACACAAAGCCAGAGTATTCCCTCGATATGGAGCAATTAGCAGTTCTAATAAAAAGCCAGCCTCGTTAGAGGGGGAGAAGTTCGTTAGTCTCCCCGTTAATTACACTGAAGCACCAGGGAGGACAGGCGAGAGCAGGGGCACCTCATTTACTGGCCATCACTCACACACACACACACACACACACACACGCTGGTAGCAGGTAGAATGGAAACACACTCACCTTCTCATGTTAATCAGGCTTTTCAGACCATGCTCTTTTTGTTACATTATCTGACACAGCTGAAAGAGTACATTATTGGTGCTATTGGCCACCGTAAGATGGGAGACGCGCTGTGGCTTTGGGGTTTATCGTCGGCCCCCAGGCGGAGTGGCCCAGACCTGGTCTCATTTAGGAGACTGGTCCGGGTTGAATAGAGTCGACAGCTTGTCGGCAGGCAGAGGCTCTGAATGGGAGGGGCGGGGCAGTGATGGAGAGGTGAAAGGTCAAACAGACTGACAGCTGACAGTGGTGTTCAGTGAAATGTCTCAATAGCTACTGGATGGATTGCCATGAAATTTGGTTCAAACAATCATGTTTCCCAAAGGATGAATTGCAAGTTTTTCTGGAATGACATCATCAGGTTGTTTTACCCAATATTTTGGTTAGAGAACAAAGCTAATGCCATTCCCATCAGCCTCAGCTGTGGTGTGTTGTTCAGCGATGATAAGCAAATGTTAGCATTCACTGTGCCTGCTAAATTCAGCATGTTATAGCATCAAAGCAACCATTTATAAGCCAAGATTGAACTATTTTATACTTATTCGGATGGAAACAGAAGAAGACAAATGTCAAAGCGAAGAACGTCTACACTGATTACGTTGTCATGATCATCAAAGGTCTCACCTGCTGAGACAAAACTGAGGACTGAGCTTTGCCTGTGTCACTCCTGTAATGCTATAATGCATAATTTAGCTGTTTACCAACCTGAAGAAAGAGGAAAAAGAAGATGAGATTTTCTACTGTTTTGGCATTTTAACAAAACCCTACCTACGCTGTGTGTTTTCCCATGTATTTCCCAATAGTGCGTACATACTTAGCCATCAAATGAACATCCTGTTCAAGTATGGTTCAGATAATGTACAGATAATCCTTTGATTAATAGCAACTTGTATAAACTGAGAGGGATGTGGAGCCTTGCACACACACAAATAAACACGTAAACCGTCAGAGCAGTTTGTAAGAACAAAGCACCGCGCTCACAGAGGTCCATCTGACACGAGCAAGTCTAATCTCTACCACAGTCTGTGTCTGACCTGACAGCTCCAAGCTCGGGCAGGCACTGATGCTGAGGGGGTACCAGCCAGTAGCCAGTGGGTCGTTTCATTGTTCTCTGACAGAGACAGAATTCAGAGTTACTCAGACAATAGCAGTACTGTTCAGAGGAGGAGAAGTGAAGATGCAGGAATGTTTCAGCATCTAACAATACAAACTCAAGAGGGGAAATTGTTCTTCGAATTGTGCAACATGTGCGTTTGTCTTCTGTTAAATCTCACAGGAACCCCTCCGTCTGCACTGACGAAAAACAATCAGCTCAAGTTGACTTGTGTGAAACGGAGACTCTTTTCGGTCCGGCTGTCACTCAGATTCTCCTTCCTCTTTTCCATTTTACTATCATCAAAGCCTTCAAATTGAACTTTGCCTGCGTCTCAGCTGGGAACAAACTCCCTTCAGATGGGCAGATTCCAGTACCTCCCCGCTCGTCCCAGTCAGACCTCCCACTGGTGTCACTTGACAGTGACACAGAGACCGCAGAGCAGGACGGGTTGCAGTGGGGAGGAATGTGATGAGCCGTCGAGGTTTTCACACCATTAATTACCCAGACATCACCTCTCCCGTCGCGGAGGATTCTGCAGGAAAAGGTCAGCCGTCTGGCTCGCATTAAGATCAGCTCGCCATGCATGTCACGGCCCCCTTGATGGCCCAGCCAGTGCTCTGCCCACGTCACACTTCAGAGACATGACTAATGCCTCGACAAGACTTCTAATAGCCCCCAAAATGCCACAGCATTGCCTGTTAATGCTGCCATAAACAACACCTAGACACTGAGGCTAGGGCGAAGGCCACCGACGAGTAAGGAAGGAGAAGGGCGGACCGGAGGGAGGACAGAGGAAGAGAAGTGGTGGAGTAAGCAGCACACAGGGAGAATATAGCGAGAGAGAAAAAAAGCAGGGGTACGGGATTTAAAAGCATTATCAAAAAGAGGAGCAGTTACAATTGATGAGTCAACGGTATGATGCAGTGTGCAGAGCTGGGCTGTACTGAACAGATGAGACGTAGAAATATCAATACTTGACATTTTGGGACTGGAAGCTGCTATTCAACAATGGCTATCCTGTTGATTCATCATCATCTTTTAATTGTGTTAATGTCATACTTGTGCGTATGAGACACAATAACACAGAGGCCGCCCGAGTCATAGGCGGTATAGGCCAATGCTAAGGGGACAGTCCATCCAAAGACGACACGGAGAGGCGACTGTTCGTTCAAAGAAACAATAGCAACTTCTGAAGAGGTTAGCGTGGATGCTGCAAAGGCATCAGTTATATTAGAAGTGAAGAGTATTTCATCATTGAAAGAAACGGCACTGAAAGCTTTTCTCATGCTTTTGTTCTTCTCCCTAACGGCTTCGGTATATAGGAGTTCCATTGACAGATGGTTCAGCCAATCACCTGCCAACTAGTGAAAGTGAGCAAGTGACACTGTCCATGAAAAACGGGAAAAAGACTGAGGTAATGTGATATCGTTATAAAGTTTCCATTGCATAGTATAGTTACCGTTGAAGCAGAGTGCTGCTAGATTACTTTGGACGATTGTAACGTTCGCTAATTTCATACATAGCTAGAGTTAACTTCAGTTACTCCCACCTCAAGATCATTCGGGGAAAGTTGGAAAAACGATCAAGTGTTTCGAGTGTTTGGGGGACAACCTACAAGATCATTTTGAGAAATACAGTGTGATCTGCGTAGCTCAATCTCAAAGACATAAATCGGAGCAGTTTCTGTGTGAGCGTATAAACACAATAACTGGTGGTGGAACTGGCTGCGATGCAATGGGGCACCAGCTAAAATATGGCCTAGGGCACCACATTGGCCAGGGACCGGCTCTGTAATAACATACCATAATGATGCATGCAGCATGTGCTTTAGCAGTATTTAATGAAATACCCAGACTTTGCTGAAATAAATCAGCATAGCTTGCTGGACAGAAATAAACCAGAGTTGCTGGCAGGTGAAATTACTGCCTTTGATAGGATTGCCTTTAGCTGCCGAGTCAATTAAGCAACAATCTGACAAAGCATACATCAGCAAGATCAACAAGCTGAGAGAGGGCCTCGCTTGTCCCAGCACAGCACTCTATTATAACCCACTTTCATTAAACAGCAGCACCTCCGCAATTTCTCACCCACTCTTCTTCTCTCCCTCGTTACTCATGTTTGAATACAAGCAGTGTCCCCAGGAAACGACTGAACAGACTGAGGGGGCAAGTGTTGCAAAGACTGCACACTTGAACTTGTTATTTCCCCGGCTTATTGTGCGAGGAGCTAATTATTGCAGGGAGCAGACCAAATCCACTCTGCTTTGAAGTGTGAGGAGAAAGAGGAAGAGAGACAAAAGATGAGGATTAATCACAAGCAGGTGTTAATTGTGAAGTGTTGTTTGTCATTTTTTAAATAGAAAGGCTGGGAGGGGGGAAAAGGATAAGGGTCAAAACACTCGACATTCTTTATAAGACAACAATAGAACACCACAAAATACAGCCAGAAAAAATGACCACAGATTTAAATACACATCTCTCTGACAGATTCTCAAAACATATTTTGCATTATAAGCTTTTATGGCAGGTTGTTGTAATGGATTCCATCACATTCTATGTTTCTTATCTTTGGTCCACCTACTATATATATGGGGTCAGATCAGTCTCAATAATCGCAAATGCAAACAGAAAGATTCACAAATGCGCACAGAACAATTCACAAATATATTCGATTTACAAATGCACACAGAACAATTCAAAAATACATTCCAATGCACAAATAAATAAATTACGATTTATATAAATGTAAAAAAAAAAATCACAAATATAGTTCTGCATTTGTATGTATTTGTGTGTGGATTTGTATGTATTTGTGTGTGGATTTGTATGTATTTGTGTGTGGATTTGTATGTATTTGTGTGTGGATCGCACTGCATTCATTTGCAAATCGCTTCACATTCATGTACGGATTTTTGAGACTGTTCTGCCTTCGCTGGATTCACAAATGCGTTTTTTTCAACATAGACCTCTCTGTAGCCAATCAGATGTCAGCCTCATTTTCAACCAATCACATGAGCGCAGCTTCATACATATTCATACATATTGTAGCCGTCTGTGTTCACCCAGAGCTCTACGATACCTCATATCAGTAGAGACCGGACCAAACTATGTGTGTGTAAACCATATGGTACAAACAATGAGGCCACGAGGCTGCTAGCGTAATGCTGCGGTTCACACCAAACACGATTCGCGCCGCGTTAATCGCGCCGCCGTTCTCGCCGGGGGACTATTTGTGTTCATTCGCGTGAATCGGTGAATCGCGCTGAACACGCCGGTGATATGAGGTATCGTAGAGCTCTGGGTGAACACAGACGGCTACAATATGTATGAATATGTATGAAGCTGCGCTCATGTGATTGGTTGAAAATGAGGCTGACATCTGATTGGCTACAGAGAGGTCTATGTTGAAAAAAACGCATTTGTGAATCCAGCGAAGGCAGAACAGTCTCAAAAATCCGTACATGAATGTGAAGCGATTTGCAAATGAATGCAGTGCGATCCACACACAAATACATACAAATCCACACACAAATACATACAAATGCAGAAATATATTTGTGATTTTTTTTTTTACATTTATATAAATCGTAATTTATTTATTTGTGCATTGGAATGTATTTGTGAATTGTTCTGCGTGCATTTGTAAATCGAATATATTTGTAAATCCTTCTGTGTGCATTTGTAAATCGAATATATTTGTGAATTGTTCTGTGCGCATTTGTGAATCTTTCTGTTTGCATTTGTGAGTCTATCTGTGTGCATTTGCGATTATTGAGACTGATCTGACCCCATATATATATGCTTACTGTGCAAGGCAGCAACAACAAATAACTTATTAGTTAAATATGCTTTAAAGTAATTTGACCTCCATTGACCTTTTATCAACCACTGTTCCACCCTTAGCACGGTGGAGACATGGTAGCCTACTATGGAGTTTAGACTCATCTCTTCAGCCATTGTGGTCATTTAAAAAAAATAACGCTCAAATATACTCTAGTATACAACTAAAAACTTACAAATATGGTGTCTGGAAGTCCAGGAATTGAATACATCCTCAAAGCCTTTATGTTTGAATTCATCTCAAGGATTTAGAAAGGGTTGAATAAGGCCTCAGAGAACTTTTCCAGAGATTCACACTCATATTGATACCTAGTAATTAAGAGAAGTGTTCATGTTTTTGGGAAAGCTCCATGTGAATACACATGAATGTGAATGCTCCTTCCTGCAGTGAGACTAAAGTTCTCTCTGCAGAGCAGCTGCTCCAATCTGGACCTGCAAATTATACCAAGTCAAAGTCCTGATATCGGTCCGAAAATAATTGAAATTTCAAGTTCATGGCATTACTGGTGGAGCCATATTCACTCAGATTAGACTTATCAGCAGGAGCAGAGAGAAGTGACTGGCAGGCCCTGCTGGCCACAACACCTCCTCTCTCTTCTTCTACTTTCTTTCTTTTCCTCATCCTCCCTTTCCCGCCTCGTTCATCTTTCATTTCCCATTCTCCCCTTTCTCCACTGCTCTCCTGTCCTCTGTGATGGGGAATGCACATAGTCTGCCACAGGTAATTGCATTCTCTCGCATATGTACTTCCTCCATCCTCTTCACCATAGAACGGATAACTCTGAGTACACACAGCCCATATTCAGAGACCAACATTAATCTTCAGATCATGCATCTGTTGCCCTGTGATGCATTTCTACATGCAAAAAAACTAACATAGTTTTCTTTTAACGTCAGACCTGTATAGCAAGGAAAAGCAAATTCAGTGCTGACCAAACATTGTACATTTAATACACATAAATAAAAAAAAAGTCAAATATTTCCTGTCAGAATTCCATATAGCTCCTGCCAATAGTTAAGATTTTTGTTGCAAAAGTCACCTAAATTGCTCTTTCGGTCAGTTTAGCTAACGCAGATTTCAGACCGTGGAGAATTGCTCTTCTACCACAGAGAAGCGTGTTTCATGGCGGCTGCAGGGATGACTGACTTTGTGACTGTCTGGGCTAATCAACAGAGCACTGGGTCACCTGTCTTGCTTGACAGATTAGAAGCCCTCATTCATCTCACACACACACACACACACACACACACAAACACACAACACGCAGTCGTCTGGGGCCGTCGCAAATTAGCACGGACCATCACCAGTTTCCTTGCCAACTGGCCTGTAACCAGGCAACGTTGGTCGGTGCAAAGATGTCTTTAGTGGGTGAATGCGCATCTGGAGTAAATACACAGATAGGGTTTGATATGTGGATAGGTGTCAGACACTAAGGTATTACTCTCAATCCCTGGGCATCTGATCCCCTCACAGTGCTGGACCCGAAGCACGTAGACACAGCACGGACACACACAGACTATATATATATATACCAAGACTGAAGCAGCTTCACAGTTGTTTCATTTGCAAAACCCTGATCCAACAGGTAATTACATCCAAACCACAGTAGCTGCTTCACCTTTCGCCTGTCTACAAGTACATTTCCCCGTGTCACCTTGATCATTGAGGAAATCTCAACAGATCAGAGGGCTTTTAATAAGGTTAACCCTTCAAGATACGATCCACTTCAGACCATATGAATGAAACCTTGGACCAGCTAGACATCAGAAAGATAGATCTCAGAGTCATCATTTAAGTCCATCTGTGCATGGCAATCACCGAGACAACGATCAGTGTCTCATTCCCTTCAAAGCTTTTTCGGTGAAATCAAAGCAACCAGTCTACGTTATTTCAAGTTAGCTCTTCTTCTTTCTTTGTCATGGACACCTACGGTTTTGAATGGTGTCTGTGGAGCTGATATGCTGTGTAACTTGTGTTGAGCGGGTCTTTGCAAACCTCATGTAATATTAGTTTCTGCTGAGGGTGCGAAATGTGCAACCTTTCCTTTCCCTGCAACCGGCCCGGCCCATTGTTGTGAATAATGCTTCCTCTTCATCTCTCTTGACTAATTAAGGTGGAATACAAATAAAAGAAGAAAAACAGCCCACGAAAGCATCAGAAAACTATCTTCTGCGACACCGTTAAGACCCGAGGATTGATACCACCTCGGTGCAGCTTAATCCAAATGAAAGGTTTCCAGGCAACGGCGTATCAATACGCTCAATCAACCAGCAGCAGGTTCTGCCTCCGGCCCATCGACACCTCTGCTAATTCACATGACATCTATTACACCAGCCCACCAGCTCGCTAGGCCTGTTCTCCGTCTCTGCCTCAACCCTTAACATTCACACACACACACAAACACACACACAAACACACACACACATACAAACACACACACACACACTTGATTGCACAGAGCTTGCTTGCCCTCTACAAACTTGGTCCCTGAAGTTTAAAACCCTGCAGGTTTAATGCCATCCCAGACGGAGAGGCACTCAGGTTTCTAAGGAGACAAGATGCAATCATAATATCATCCGGGCTTTTAATTTGACAGATGCTGCAATATAAAGCAGGAAGATTGTTAATCACACAGAGTTCTAGATGCTATCAAAGTCCTGCAGTGCTGGTTGTCGGCTATAGCTTGCTCCACGTAGGCCAAAGGCCACTGTCGCTGTGACTTAGGTTAAACCTATGTCCCTCAGTGTTAACAGCTGTCAACATGTGTTGTCTGACCAGGTCTGACACTGACATTACTGTACTATCACTATAGAAGAACTGCAACAACTTCCATCTCTCTCTAAATTCTGACCAGATAAAGAAAAGCTGCACGAGACGATCATGCCGCGTGGAATAACATCAGCAGAGATTTTTAGAACTGGTTTCTTTAGAAATACTTAACGTCTGCCACTTTATATTTGTAAACTCCTCGAACACTTCATTTCAGAAAGAATTTCAAAAAGGTCAATTTTAAAGCCAGAAGTCTAAAGGGGGAAGGAAAGGACAAAGCAGAGAGAAAAAGATTTTCAAAAATGATCTGCATTAGTGTGGACACGGTTTGGTGGCGAGATGGAGCGAAACAGACAGGTTGATAGTTTTAAAAGCTGGAGGGAGAGACAGACTAAATGAGACGGATAGAGAACGAGCTGTATTGCCCCCCGGCTGTCTTCAGAAGCCGAGGGGATTGCAGCAGACCGCCCCACCGGCCCTCAGCAGACTCCAGCGTGTGTTCAAATAAACACTTAACCCCCTGTCGCTGCTTGTGAAAGCATTCACGCCGGAGAGAAGCATTTATGAAGACACAACCAAACACGCAAACAGTAACGCACGCAAACAAGAATCCAAGACGTGCAAACACCCAGCAGGAGGGGAAAGCTCGAAGCACTGTGGCTATTAATGCCGCTCTCACCGAGACACAAACATGAGACCTATTTGCCAAAAGGGCACAGAAGTCAAAACAAAACCTCTGACAGACCTGTCAAACACACATAAAGCTGTGATGGAGCATCAAGCACAGGGCACAGGGCACAGGCAGGTCACCACAGAGACGTAGATGGAGATTGGTGAGCTTCTCTCCCAAAACCTCCCATTTACACTGAGGTGAGAACCCCTCATTAACCACAGGCCCCACCCTCTACTAAACATCCCTTCACTCCTGCACGCATTCAGCAGCTCTTCACCGAATAAGAAGGGGAACAAAAAGAAGGGAGAAACATTTGTTTAACAAGCTGTCCCCGGGCTTTCTTTCTCTCCTATTCAGTCCCTTCTTCTGCTCCAGGCCTGCCCTGAGGTCAACCCCCCCCCCCCCCCACCCCACCCCACCCCACCCCTATAACACCATCAAAACCCGGCACTACTGACGGCAGCGGTTCCATTCAACGTAGAGATTTATGATCTCTAATAGCTGGCAAATGGACCCGACGCTGGGGCTGCCTCGAGGGGAGGCCCCCCCCCCCCGCCTTATTTTCTTCAAATCCAAAGAAGAAAAGGCACGAAAAAAGGGGGAGCTGAGCGAGGCTGGGGTGGAGGACCGGGGGGGCCGTCGGAAACATTTTCAAGGTTGCCATCTGGGTCGGGTGGGACCCTTCAAACTGTCTGTCAATCTTCAACCAGAACCCCTCCCCTACCAGATGGATAAGGCTGTGGGGGAGAAAAGGACATATTACCGCAGTATAAGTGACAAATGCCCTCTGTCACCACTGACACTTCACTTCCTGGACTGTTTTGGAGGCAATTCTTCAAGTAGGAGCTTTTATTAATCTACAACAATCAGGCGGTCAGCTCTCTCCTGATCCTTGGTGGTGGAAAGCCCCACTAGGGCACCCTCTACTTTATAATCCTATTCCAATAATCCTCAGAGGTCAGCGGGCAAGAAACAGTCCCTGCTCTCTGTATAACAGACTCCCCTTTCCTTTTAAGGCGAGAGAAGAGTTCTTTTAAACTGCATTACTGAAGTAAGAAGAACAAAACTTCCAGGAAAGGCACTTCAGGGCCCTAAAGAGGTCAGGCAGATATAATGCCATCGTGCAGCAGAAAAGAGATCATTTTCTTATTTTTCTTAAATGAAGAGGTTACTGTCAAATTAATATGGAAATAACAAATGCGCTCTGTTTATTCAAGACTCACAAGTTTCTTTCCGATTGTGTGCCTGAATGCTTTTTCCTTTGATTTAAAGTAACAGTTCGTCATTTTGAGAACTACAGTACGCTCATTTGCTCTCTTGCTGAGAGTTAGATTAGAAGGTTAATACCACTGTCATGTCTGTACAGCCCCCTTCACACACGCACTGCAACCCCGAAATTATCTAGAAGTTACCCGGAGGAGCTGTACGTAAGACTGCAAATGAATGTGAATAGAGTCACTCATTGTTTATGGTCTCAATAGCTAGTTTAGAGTGTTCTTCAATACAGCACGATGTTTATTTAGTAAGCTTTGGTCATTTACCGGGGCTACCTTATGATTGACAGGTCGTTACCACGACGTTGTCCAGTCGTTGAGTTGTCTGTGTTTTTGTCTTAATATTTCAACTTTTTCACAGTGTATTTTCAATTTATGAAAGTTAATTGTAACATTTTTGGCCTAAAAATGTCTTCTTCAGCGTTTGGTTGTACTTAGCTCCACCCTGTCGTTTCATTTCTGGTTCCAAAAACCAAGATGGCGAAAGCCAAAATATCGAACTCGAGGCGTCACGACTGTAGTCCACAAACCAATGGCTGACGTCACGGCGACTGCGTCCACTTCTTCTACACAGTCTGTGGCACGGTTACATATATCCCGTTAAAAAAAGTTAACTTTATTTAGGAAGGGCTCTGCTGTAAAAGTGATCGTACTCCACCTGTAATGGAACTGTCATTTATCACAACCTTGGCAGCTATTCCCCCCGAAGGAGATCATTCTTATCATAACGACACCCTCAGTGCCAGACCCTGACAGGCACCCCGATGAGCCGCTGCGTCTGCAACTGCGGTAAACTCAGCGATAAGAAATCCCCCCCCCTGTTCGCCCCTGAAATGCTGAGATGATTTCTATTAGACACCGCGACACTGTCAGGGCGATGATGTTGTCACTGGACCGGACAGCCTAAAGGCTCTGCTTAGCCCTGTTTCCACACTTATGTGATCCGATTCCAAGCAGAGTAAATATTAGTGAGGCTGCAACCTAAATGGGTCAGGTACACACTGGGATTCCATCACAGCCACATGTGGAGATGACATGACAAATTCCCTGGTGGATTTTGGAAATGATTTTGGATATCTCCACACACTGAAAGGCTTCCAGATGTACAGTTACAAAATCAGGATAGCGCTCTAGTTCTTAACACTCGCCACATCCTCCATGTCAGTCGAGTTACTGTCGGTATTCAAGACAGTTCAACAGCAGTATACATACAGCAAGTGAGAATTCAACAGCTAGTGGGGAGGTTCTTGAGAAACCTCCAAATTGGTGCAATAAATTACAGTTTTTATGGCCCCATAGCACAACATGATAATAACAGATCTCCAAGGGAGTAATCTGCTCAAAGTGCAGCGGCATTGCTGCTGGCCACAACATCAGGGAAGAGTTTCTGAGCAAGTTTAGAGATAGAGCTTAATTTATATAACCTGGCTAGTTTGATTCCGATACACTGAAGTTGCAAAACCTCTCAAAAGATCTCCCACCGTTCATCTTCGAAACAATATCTGTGAAAAGCTATGGATGCTGTAGTGAATGTTCATTCGGAAAGACATAATACAATTCTGAGAAAGCGGGAAAGCCACACCATACTAAGAATGACTTACTTTAAAGTAGAGGTGCTCGATCTGAACGGGCCAGATCTGCTTGATGAACAACCCACATTACATAGGTCCTTTGACAATGTAATCATAAAAGTGTGGTTTCTCTAATAGTTACATTTAGGCAGTGATGGTGGACCACAGGCGCAGTTTTGAGTTCCAAAGAAATCCCATGCCTCAGAAAATGACTGATTAGAATCACCGCCTCGCGGTTGTATGTCTCTGCCAACCGGTCAAGGTGCAGATACATCAATGTCTGTCCAAAATGTCAGCACTTCATCATTTAATCCTGTTAGACATTTAGTGAAACTGTCCTAAATGGCATATGAATTCTTGAGTTGATAAACTAATTGTTAAATTGGGAATAACAGAACTCTGGTCTCGGATCAGTTGAAGTTGAGTTACTGGAACCGGTATTTGAGAAGAAGAAGTTGGATGAGAGCATCTCTTTGTCAGATTTCAGGCCTTCGGTATTCATTTTCAAGACCCAAACCCAGGATTTCCCACCAGCTCAATCATGAAATGTGTCTCAATATATTTGACGAAGACACGAGACGATGTACTACACAGTGACTTATCACCTCCGTAGTAGACTAATCTCTGCACAAAAGACATGGGTATCTATGTGTCTCATCATTGCAGTCCCCACCGCTGAACAACAGAGGTTAAACTCTTTATAGGATGAAAACAAAATAATATTAATGTGAAAAGGGGATCAAAGACTCGTTACAGAGTTCAAAGTAAACGTGAGTACATTTTATTATCAGTGGGACCGACGCCACCTGTGACCTAATTTGTGCTTTTACTTTTTTTTTTTTTTGGCATGAGCCTTCGTCACTGAATCCCATACATCAAGACATCTGGCCATGTTTTTCCACACTGAATAATTCCATGTTGCCAATGAGCAGCATGCGCTCTGCAGTCATGATTAATTTACCTCGTCATGAAAATGCACCAGAAGTCAAGCGACAACACCGCTACAAAGTCAGACGTCACACCGGGGAGCAAAGGGTCATAAATGGCTATATTTCCTATTGGTCAGGTTTGTTTTTTAGTGTGTGATGTTGGTTTCTCCTTGTCACAGTCAGCCACCTCAGCACTTTGGCCCTGCTGGCAAGGCTTTGGCAGCGGTGCCCTGTAAGACGACACGGAGGGGACAGGACGGGAACGGAGATCTGGGTGAAAGCTAAGCACTGTCGCTCACCTTGGGCATCTGCTGAGCCTGCCGGGCTGGGCCGGGACGGGTTGCCATGACAACAGCAAAACAGCCAGGGCATCCGGGAATAGCTGAATACTTTTGATCAACAGGCCAAACCTGAGTTGATCTAAAAACAAGTGTGTCATACTGTATTCATGTGTATATTCTGACTTTCTTTCAAATATATATTCTGACTTTGTTTTTGAACCTGTTTCAACTTTATTCTTCTCTCTCGGGCCTTAAATATTTCAACTGACGTGATAAAAGTGAGAATAATGCCACTTTGAATAAAAAGTAATCACTGCAGCGTAAACAAACCAAAATAAATGCATCTTAACCTGGATTACTAAAACAGATCATGTTACTCCGGTCCTACTGTCTTTCTTTAAGGACTGATCTTGGAACAACCACAGAGTCTGGGGGAAGCCACTTGCATGCTTGATTTATCTGAGCAATCTCACAGTGCTCGTCAGCCAGACGCACCAAATGTGGAAATTGTTTTTATTCCTGTAAGTGAGATGTCAAGTAGAGAGACACTGCTTTGCAGGGAAAGCTTTAAGCTTCTGGGAAGTTGTCATGTACACGAACCAAAGAAGGCAACACAGAGGACGGACAAATGAGAGAATACGCAGTGGGTTGTACCTGATGTCTTTAAAGAGGTGATATTGCACAGATCTTTAGGGGAAAAAATGCAACTAAACGAAAAAGAAAAAAGTTTTTAGAGAGTGAATCCGGAGAGAACAGTGGCTTTGAACCACAGACTAAACGTTCTACCTACAGGTTTGGCGTGGGCGTTGACAGAGCCGCAAAAAAAATGTCATTACCTTTGAATTACGAGTGTCTCGGATTGCATTGTCTACACCGCAGCCTGCCATGACTTCAGTGCATGCTCTCCAGGGTGCGGAGGAGAGTGAGGAACAAACGGGAAGACGCCGTTGTTTGAACAGTGCTTCACGGACAGCTCAGCACATAAAAAGGAAAATGATCTGAGAGCCGGCAAAACAATTTGGAGATCCAGAAAGTGTTGCCGGCATCATAAATCCAGCACACACAGGCACAAACATCTGCGCTGGTAGTCGTCAGCGTTCGTTTGTGGTAGTCGTCAACGTTGCCATCTGTCTCGTGAAGACTTAACTGTTCTTCCAATGGGACAGCCAAAGAGTTGGCTGAGTTGTACGCTCGGTGTGGAACATTCCCTAATGGGCAGCGCTTGACAGAGGCAGAAATCAGTTCACACAAGCACACACACACACACACACACACACACACACACACACACACACACACACACACACACACACACACACACACACACACACACACACACAGGTGCACACAGCAAACACAGGGTTATTGTACCTGTGTCAGCAGTGCACCTGCCAGGCTTCACTGCGAACCTGAACTGCATATGGCATAGGAATGAGACTCAAAATATGTATGTGCATGTGTGCGCGCACGTGTGTGTGTGTGTGTGTGTTTTCCAGGATCTTACACGGTGAACATTCCCATGATGACTTCAAGCTCTGTGACAAAAAACAGATATTTTCCATTTTGTGCTCCACACAGGTCCCTCGAACCTCTGAGGCATCACCAGAAAAGACAAAGAACAGCAGGCCGACATGTCTGTCACACACGTACAACCACGCGCACGTTGGCGTGATGGGCCGCGACCAGCACGTCACCCTGTCAACGGCTCCGTAACTATAACCTCTGGGAAGGTTTTACAGTTTCAGCCATCAGGAACGAATGGACCTGCCGCGTGTCTTTGATCCCCGGGGGGATCAGAGAGACGGACTGAAATAGGAAGCTGTTTCAACAGTGCTGGTTGATTGGTACGTTGAAGTTCAGGAAGTCATTCTCTAACCTACCCTGAACAAAGGTAGTCTTGCTGCCATATGCAGACCCATAATAAACAACCTAATGATACAGTCTGGCACTGCCTCCACAATAAACCCCCTATACGCCTCTCCATAGTTTCAACTAGGGGGGAACCTTCCGGAAACAATCCAACAATCACCACTTCATGCAACGATTGGCCAGGTGTGCAGAGTTGAGAAAATAAGCAGAGATTAAAGTTCCCTCTCAAGCTGCTTTCAAGTACAGATGGTCTGAGAGTGGAGTGTGCGCCGTTATTCCCTTATTTCGATGGTTGACACGTTTCGCCACTCTCTTATGGCAGAACGGCTTTCAAACCTACCCTCAAGTTTGGACGTTTGGAGCATTTCTAAGCACTTTTCACTTCTGTTGGGTCGCACAAAACATCGTGCGAATTAATTTGTTTTGAGCGTACTAACTCCTGATTAGACCTGAAGACATCCTTTTCCCCACTGTGGCCTTCTGTCCACACTAAAACTGCATCATTCCACATCCAGAAAAATGTGTGGACGGTGAAAATAAGCCTTTGGCAAACAATGCTGTACGCTTGCTCCGGGATTGTCTTGGGCCCTGTAGGAGAAACACTTAAAACCCTCTCTATGAACTCTCATTTTAAATGTCAGCATAGCATGTCCCTCACAGCACAGTGGTCTTTTAGCTGTATCTATGATGTCAGGTGACTTTGCTCTCATAAAACGCAGGAATTAAGTGTTCGCCTGGTTACCAGCTAGCCATCACATCAGATACTCGTTCAGCTGTCTGATAATAAAAACACAGAAAAACGGATAAATGAGATGGAGAGCAGCAGAGGACAGGACAGAAGTTTGGAAGAAGACCTGGAAGCACTTCATCCGGCTTCTTTAACTGGTGTATCTTAACCAGGACCAGAACAATAAGGCCTCAATCAGCTTCAAACATGTATCTTTTTTCAAACTCAATTAGGTTACAGCCAGAAGTGACACAGACACACCAGATGTAACTTCGCCGGAAAACACTCTAAGCTCCTTGATTAAACCCTAATTTTATGTTTTTTCCACCGAAAGCTGCCATTTTTTGTGTTGTTATTACACAACTGATGAACTAGTGCGTGGCGAACCTTTAACAGAGCTAATCAAAAGAGATGAAAGCATCGATGAGCAGACTGAGACCGAAGCCTCTTCACATCTGCAGCGCCGTCCACTCGACGCTGATGAGGACTTCATAACAAAAAGATGAGAGAGAGAAAGAGAGAGGAAATAAGTGAGAGAGAGAGAGAGTTGAAAGAGAAGGTAGAAAGCAGACAAATCAGGGCTAATATGTGAGATGGAGCCCCATCACAATTCACACTGGTCCTAAAAGGCAGCACGCACACACAGGCTTGTTCAGCGGTTGTTGTGTGCTGTCACTGCAACTGCCCTCCCTTGACCTTTAGTAATAGATTTACATTTTTAGGCGTGGCGGGCGCAAACATGCTGTATGTGCACACACAAAGCACACGGAGGTTGCCAGACCACGTCGTTCAACTATCAAAAGAGGCACTTTTTCGATTTCATGCCACTGTATGCCAATTATGGGTAAACTGCCACGTCTTCTTTCTCCCATTTTACAGATCGACATGCAGGCAGCAGCCGCTATTTTTACCTCTGCACAAAAGCAGAGGCTGTTTTCACACTCCGCCAACTGGAACTGTGCCTTTCATTAAGGAAAGCTATTTCGAGCCCAGCAGCGGGGAGAGGCAGAGGAGCGGGGAAAGATGAGCTCTGATTAAATCTCTCAATGAAAAATGTTTGAGGCTCCGTCTGTTATTTCATCGCCACACAGGCCCCCCGCCCGCTTTTCAATAGCGTCGGGCGGCGCGCAGTTTGCCACCGTCAAACCACTTTTCACGATCCCGAATCAAGACAACGTTGGTTGAATATCACCCGGGACTGTTTTGTGGTCGAGTTATCTCCAAGACTCAGCTGGTGTCAATCACCGCTGTGGAGTTAGACGAGCAGGTCGGCAGACCGTGACCCTGCCATCTGTGTATGTGTCGATGGCAATTAGCATGACACGCATATCAGCATACCAAAGACGTATGGGTAAAAAAGGAAAAAGACAGAAGCATCTACCCACTATGAAGGAAAGAAATCCTAAGAGGCCAACTGAAGCAAAACTTAAAGGAAAACATCACCTATGCTTAAAACATCACAGCTGCATCTACAGCCTCTATTACTGCAGTGACCGCTGTTATCATCTCACTGTCTTAAGCCTCCTTTTGCTTTTAATGTGGGTGAAACTGACAGGGCGTGGCGAGTCCTCCCCGCATGCACCGGTAAACACAGCTGAGGGATCCTTATCCATTAAGTGCCTGTTACCTTGGTGGTGGGTCATTCATTTGAAGTGTACTCAAAGAAAAGGACACTGAGAAGGATGCCAGCTGTGTCGTGCACGGGGGGACGATGAGGCGAGACGGCACAGCCAGACAAAACAACTTTAAATAAGGACCTTCCTCTTTTCTCGGGCATGACCACTGAATGCCTGGCTAACAAGCTCCTTGCAAAGCAATACAGACACCGGGAACAGGTGGCTTGCCCACCATTGAATTTCTGCTTGTTTTAATTAATGACGTTAGCCGGGCTTTTTTCTAACTCCAGCGCTCACTGTCATTATTGCAGTTGCTAAGTGAAGGGGTGGCGATCATAAATCATGTACCACGTGGCACACAGTAAGTCCCTCTGGCTAGACGACATTCCTGGAAGATCTGAAAGACTTATATTTGTGGTTTGAGTGAGTTTTTGGGATCATAACTCGCATTCAGAAGCTTTGTTAAGCCACCAAGCAAGAAAATGAAGGGGGAGACACTTCCATGGAAAGTATGCGCAGCCATGTGAAAGTGTTTAATCACTAAGCTCCTTGGGGGCGCGTGCCTGGGGCATTTCAACATGCCATTGGGAGCAGGCTGTGAGCACAAAAGGCAACTGTGGACACACGTACGGATCGCTTTCTCTCTCACTCTCACACACACACACACACAGATGCAAAGTCCAGAATCAAAGAAATGTTACTATTTACTGTTACTGCTTTTAGTCTTCTATTACAACAAGAGACACAAATCTCTGCGGTAAGAAAAGGTTCTGCATCTACTTTGAGTTGAGCCAGGTTTCCAGTCTGTACACATGGGGACTTCCAATCTCAGGGTTTACAAGCACCGGGACATTCCCAGTCCCCTCAGATAAACGCTTAGTGAGCCTGTGCTGTACGTGTAGGCCACCATAATCAACCCCGTACAAAACCACTGACTGTTCTAGGACAACTAGAAGACAGAGAGGCTCTCCATACTCCACTTTTTCCAGCTGACAGGCGTCCCCAGTGAGTACAAAACAAATGTCTTTGATCCATCTCGGGGTTCCGATCAAAACATATATAATTCATCATTTCACATCCTCTTAGACGTTATAATAGGCGCTTCATATGAGTTATGGCCAAAAACACAACAAAGTCACAGTGACCTTTGACCACCGAATTCTAATCAGTTCAACCTTGAGTAGACTTGAAAAAATATGTGTGTGCATGTGTGTGTGTGTGTGTGTTTGTGTGTGTGTGACTAGAGGACAGGTAGAGGCAGGGACACTTTGACTATGAGGGAGAGAGAGAGAGAGAGAGAGAGAGAGGGCAGTGCAGCTGCTATCCTCCCAACAGCATCTCCTCCGCTTCATTAGACTGTCTCTGTCTGCGTTCGGTCCTCGAGTTTGTTTCAGGCGGTGGGCAACACGAATCAAAGCATTCTGAGGTTTGCTCTCTTACTTCCTGCGTGCAGAGGAGGAAAGCACTTATACAGCAACAAAATCCTCTCCGGGGACAGGAAAGAGGAGTGAAGGGGAGAGCGAACAGAGCGACGCAGCACTTTGATTCCAGCCCACAGCGGTCTGCAATCCAGAAACCGATAGCTGTACGTACCGAGTCCACACAGGGGCCGGTCAAAGTGATACGGTGGGAAGGCTGTCGTACGCAGCCCAAACTGCTTTAAAGACGACTGAGGAAAGTCGGAGTCCGAGCAAAAAAAAAAAAAAGGATGAAGGAGGGAAAATGATCTCATCTTTCCTCTGCTGTGTAAATATCCCCGATGGGATGGACACCTCTGCATTTGACGAAGCAGGGATGCCAGAATTAGTTAACACAAGAGATGCATCATTGTCTTCATCTCGGGACATCTTATTTTGCCACTCACTGGAACATTGTATTTGAAGTTACAGCCACTAGCTAGGAGGTCAAACTGTGGATTATGAGAAGTTTGGGTAACCGTAAAGAGCAGAGTATGAATGAAAGAGACTAGTTTGCACAAAGGGTCAATTCTGAAGGCCAAAATGTAGTCTACACCATGTTATCCTTGAACTATACGTACGCTGGACTTACATGCACAGACTCACGTTGTATCTTTGCATGAGACAAGTAACAATCTAGACCCTTGCTCTGTTTTCTATGCAGACGTTGTCTTTTGTCTCTCATGCAGAGACACAGGTTTGTTCAGACAGGTTTCCAAATCCTGCTTTTTCCTCATTTCTCTTCCTTAGTCGCGTCACAGAAGCTGAGGGTCTCGGAGGTCAGCCCCTTGACGAATGGTGCAACTCATTGTGAGGAAGAAGGAGCGAAGCAGAACAAAAGAGTGAAAGGGCATTTGTTGCCGCCAGACCGGGCAGCGACCTCGCCATTTGGACAAACCCACGTTTTTTTTGGGGTGTTTTTTAAACCGATGTCCACTTGAGGAAATTCAAAGCTGTGCCGCACGCATAAAGACAGCCGATTGAGAGGCCCACGTACTGCCTGTCCATAGAATATGCTCCATTACTAATACACCCGCCCACAAACACACACACACACACACACACACACACCCCTGCTAGCCTTTTACATAATCCCATGGGACCTTAGTCCCTCCCCGAAAGAGTGAGCCTGACACGAGCCTCTGATTCAACCCTAAACATTCCCACTAACCCGCTGCGCACACACACACACACACAATCCCCCCCCAGAAAGTAGGGGGCCCCAGGTCGGGCAGGTGCTGCGGCAGCCCCACAGAGTGGTGGCTGTGTGTGTGCGCGTGTGTGTGTGATAGTAGGGGCCCGTTTGCCGGCTGGCAGTCGAACATGCTGCATGCATGATCAGACAGTCTGTGTTTCTCTTCTCCTGGGGTTTCCTGGCCTTATCAATGTGTGTGTGTGTGTGTGTGTGTGTGTGTGTGTGTGTGTGTGTGTGTGTGTGTGTGTGTGTGTGCCCGTGTGTGTTTCTTACAAGATCGGTCTGACTGATGGATCAATGCATCTAGGATTATGCATCACCCCAATTGCATCATCAGGGTCAATGTGAGCAGCCGACACACCCTCCAATGTGCTCCCCGCTCCGCTGAAGCTCTCGTCCCTGCAGGAGGTTGGTTTGTAACAAAGCCGCGGCTCGCTTACATGTTATGCCGTGATTGTCACCCAGCAGGCGAAAGGATTTAAAGCTGCACCAGGCAAGATTTTGATCTAAAAATACATTTGTCTGATCTGCTTGAATCACAAACCGGGGCTGAAAGAGAGACGACTGCGCCGTCTCCTCCGGCTGAGATCTTGTCGTTTCGTCTCATTTAGTCGAATTAAATTCCCGTGCCGGGTATGTTTACCAACAGAGAGAGACGAATCAAAAAGAATCAGTGATGCAAAAACACACAGACAGGCAGTGAGTGAGTGCTCGACAAAATGTCTGTATTCACCAGCATGAGATCTTTTGGGATGTTCTAAGCTGCACGGATCAGCGAGGATGCCAAACGTGAGCGTTCAGTGTGAAGTTTAACACTGCGAGACATGATTTCTGGGTGCTGAAGTAAAAAAAGAAATTCTGACAGCTACCTCTTGGTGCCAATGTGGACATTTTCCCAGTGCAGGTTTAAGTCACTTCCACTAGTAATAAAGCCAGTGTTACAGCATAATTACTATGACAAGGCCATGATACATGGGCAAAATCAAAATACACTATAAAAAGTACTTAATAGAAAGCACATTTTTACATTAAAAAGTAACTTTATCTCGTTTTCCTCTTCCCACTGATGCTTGTGGTGCGATAGTGCGTCTCAGTTTCGTCCAAAATCTTCCCCACGTTTCATGACCTTTAAGCATGTGTGCAGTGTTTCATCTGGTCAACACATCTGCGTTGGTTCAAGCTAATAACGGAGGTCACCCACAGTCCAAACACACACACACACACACACACACACACACACACACACACACAGATGGGCGCCTTCGAAGACAACACTGCTCCCACAATGAGTAAAAAAAACAACATGCAAATGGTGAGTGATTCAAGCTGCGGTAGCTTGCAGTACATACCTTGTCAAACAGAGACTTCCATTGCTGAGACGAGGGAAGAGAAAGGAAATGAAGGAGAGAGTGAGAGGAAGAGACAGAAAGGCAAAAACAACTAAAAATCTGAGTGACAGGTGCCGAGTTGGAGAGGAGCATCTGTTTGGCAATGATAAGTGTTGGCCAAAAGGACTTCCCTTTAATTGCTGGGTAGAAATCACATGCTGTGATTATCTAAACATTGTGTTCAATGAGCCACAGCAAAAGATAATAAGGCAACAAAGGGTGGATCATTATGTGTATGGGGCTTCTTATAGGAGGCTATTTGAATTTGAGACAATTAATGGAGCAAAAGTGGCGCGTGTGTGAGTGTATTCCTAGAAAGGATGTGCTGTGTGTCTTTGGTGGCTGCTCTCCTTATCACAGTATTTTAAATCCCTTAATCTCCAGTTATGCCATGACATTTACAAAAATATAACCTTCTCAACTTAATTTCTGGCTCATGCTTTGACATTCTGCTCCATAAAATCAAACGTATACCCTACAGCTTGAAAGAAAGTGGGTGTCCTGCTGCGTAATTTTACAAAAAAAATAGGAAAAGGGTGCACACAGTGCACTTGAAGTCCCTCTGTACTGCGTGTAGACTTACGTCCTCTGGGGCCACGGGGAGAACGTCGGTGCTCTCCAAAACCTCGATCTCTTCGCCCTCCGCGTTGGACGCCACCGCCGGAGAGGAGTTCACGGGCGCCTCCCGGTTTACGCCCGCCATCCTCGGACTGCTCTTCATACACCAGCGGAGAGCAGCGACTCGGTGCTCAGGAGCGACTTCACATAGCTCACAATCCCATCTTTGCGGTCCCTATGTTAGCAACGACAAGCAGGCAAGAAAGCAGAGCATCGCGCTCGCTTGCGCATCCCTCCGAAGTCGGAGCTGACTTGGCTTTTGGGACGGGCGGATCAGTCCAGGTGAAATAATAGACGCAGATAAATGAAAAAGGTGTGCGCACTCCAGTTAGTCCCAGCGCGCTTCCACATAGAACGGGCAAACAAATCTTCACCAGCGGGGGGGGGGGGAGTTGATTTGGTGATAGTTCAGATATAGTTCAGGGCTGTGAAGTCCCTTAGCGGTCTCACGCCACCGTCCGCCTCACCGTTAAGTCAGCATGTGACAGAGGTTAGTGCGGGAGCTGGAGAGGAGCCTGGGGCGTATTTTGCTCTCCGCGAACAGAGAGGCAGCGGTCCAAGTTTGTGAAGCGGCTGCATTGGGGACGCACGTTTGCAGAGCGAGTCTCGTCACCCGGAGAGACGCGACGACAACGCATCAGCAGCGGCGGCGGCGGCGGCAGAGCGCAGATCCATCTGAAAGAAATAATGACATCATCAGACACTGCCGACAACATGAGACGTAGCACAGAGATGACAACCCGGACTAGATGGCGCGCGGAGTCTCATATGGCTGCTCCGTAGGGGAGCCGCTGCAAGTCGAGTAAAACAGCGTGGGCACCGCCACATGGCAAAGAGAGAAGTCTCTTGTTGCCCCCCAAAAAAATGTTTTGGTGCGTCATGATACCTGACACGCACGGGGGGGACAGCCGTCTGCTTTTCCCTGGCGCGTGCCGACAGGAAGCCTCAAGGGAGAAGGGCACGGGGGGGGGGGGGGGGGGAGGAGTAATATACCGACCGCCTGCGTTGGGACGTTACTCGGTTCAGCTCCAGGAGACTTCGGCACTCTGCTCCAGCCGCATGCGTCCCTCCAGGCACAGGGGGGAGAGAGGTGGAAAGAGGGGGTGGGGGGGGCGGGGAGAGAAGGGAGAGATGGGAGGCAGGGAGAGATTTGGCCGGCGGTGAGGGAGGGGATCACCAGCCCCTCCCGCTCACGGGGTTTCGAGGAACTCCGTCTCCCATGGCTGAACAGCTCTCCGTCACTGCCTCAGAGGTTGACTCGTGTGTGCATGATGTTGAGTTGCAGCAATTATTACACTGTCTAATATTCAATAATGTAGCCCCTTCAGATACCACTTTTTTTCAATAAGGCACGCTTCATTGAGAGTTCAAAGGGTTTACTGATAAATGGTGAATACATAATTTGCCAATATTCACGAGAGGATGAGGAATGTTTCGTCATCCCTTTGGTTTATTCTTTCTGTTTGATATAAATGTTGGTAATAAACCATTAATAAAGGGACATGAGTTCCTCACTTTCTAGCAAGCTATCTTTCACATACATATTCATGTATTTGGTCCAATGACTGTTAAGTAGTCTCATGGAGGGGGCTTCCTAAAAGAAAGGGATTAGTTAAACCTTAAATGCATTAGAGATGGTGTATCACATTAAAGTGGTCAAAGGTGTCAATATTCTACACTGTTTTTCTTTTTACTAACTTCTCAGTGGCGTTCATTGACATTTAATGCAATCTCATCTCGTGTAATACATTATTATTCATCATGTCTCACAAAAATAACAAACTCTTTAACAGTGGTTAAGGAAGTATAGCCTATGCAAAAACAATACTGTAGTAAAAGTACTGACACCACCCTGTAAAAAATACAAGTAAAGTCCTGCAAAAGTATGTCAAGACAATTTCAGTTTTGCAAGTAAACATACCCAATGCAGAAAAAACCTCAAAATGATATTACAAATATTGATAAAATAAAACAATTAAAAGGAATAGCATATATTTACATTTGTGAAGCTGGAACCACAAAATAGTTTTGCATGAAAAAGTTGCCAGTATAATTTCTGTCAATCCACATATTGATCCAGCTGTACTTACATATACTATTGGGTAGTTTGATCTAAACAACACACTATGTTACATGTTCTTCATATGTTTTGTCTGCCATAATCTTGTAAAGTAAAATATTTCCCTCTGAATTAGCGTAGTAGAAACATAAGTGGTATGTAACGAATAAGTACGTACCTCAAATTATTTAAGAACAGTGCTTGAGTAAATGTGCTTTGTTACATTCCACCACCGAACTTACATTGCTTCAAGGCTCAGAGAATAGGGAGTGTTCGAGGCTGTAAACTGCCCCCTCCTACTCTGCCGCTACAATCACCCAAATGATTGGGTCCCATTTCAGACAAATAGCTCCCTATCACCTCCAGAGACATCAAACAACACTAATAACAGGGTGGCAGTGATGCATGAGGAGGAGCGATGTGATGGCGGTGTGGTCTGCAGTGTGTAGGTTGAAACACCCCCAGGTACAGTATATGCGATAGCATTGCTATGGAAACAATGTTGCCAGTTGATATTTGTAAGCCTTGGGGTCGTTTCCTGATTCCCACACAGCAGTGCTGGGTTAAAGTTGGAGTCTGATATATTGTTTAAAAGAAGAGCCAGCAGCCATTCTGTACAACATGTACGCGCAGAGATCAGCAAACCAAGGCCAAATGTTGAGATTCCCTATTTTCATGTGGTCTTGTGTGGATGGGAAACAAGTTTTATGTCATTTTAGGTTATTGTGGCCTCACCCATAATTCTGACTTGTGCAAAGCCTAAAAATGATTTACTTTTACCTCTCAAATATTGATAATCATTCAAACATAAACTGACTGAATATAAGGACTTTAAGGCATTACGCTGTTGGGATAACAGATGTTATTTGCATAAAGTTATGAGTTAACCAGAATCTACATTTGTATCTTTAATATTAACAGAATTTTTCAATTGTTCCTGGGAAACCTAAAAATAAAATCCTTCATATGACATCAAAGAAATTACAGGGTGTAACCGCACTAAACTGTATGGAGAGAATGAATAATACACTGTAACAAATTGCTGTAAAAATACAAGAAATTCTCAACAGCAAGGTACTGTTCTTCGTAAATACAGTTGAATACAGTTAAATCCAGCAAAAGTTGAGGCCTTGGAAGAAAAAAAAAATTAACAGCAGCTACTGTCCAATCTTGCAGTATACTACAGTATTTTTTCCTTTTTCAGTTGACTAAGCCCGCCCCTTACTCTTCAACAGCACACGGCATCAAGTATCTACTGCTTAGTTAGCACATAGTCAACCTAAAGAAAATGAACAGAAAGCTTTAGATATCATAGACCGGTGATTTTATTCAGGATGGAAGAATAATAATAAGAGGGAATTTGAGAAGACGATTTTCAACGGACTCTGACCGAAGCACCGAAGCAGACCGAGCACCACCTGCTGCTTCAGCTCGCCTACAAACACGCAGCGGACACCGTCCATCCTGCCCCTGTGGCTCACTGAACAAGGTAATTTAGATGTTATCAAAGTTAGCATGACCGTGTTCAGTCATTTTGTGTTGAATCTACATTGTATTGTACTGATTTTTTGCCGATAACGTGACTTGTTGCATGCTAACATGCTAACGAGCGGTGCTTGCAGGACAGCGACTGCTGCAGTAGCTCACGCGGTTCACTGTGCATACGTGGTGACCCGTGTGTTAGAAAAGAATGGCATGCGATCTACCGGCGTTACCAGCGAGAGTTATTTCATTTTCATAGATACCTGATTGAATTTCTCAGCAATTGAATCAACAAGCTGAGTTAATATATATATATTTGATATGGTTTCAGAACATTAACTATAATTGTTGTCTGCATTAGTTGCTGGTGACGCTGCTTGATAAGCATTGAAGCCACGTCGTCTGTGAAGGCATCCAGCCAAGCTTCATCACGTTGCTGCTGCGGTTTTCTCGAGCTACGATGTGTTCAACTTGCAATACCAAGAGGAAGCTGCAAGGACACTGGAGTTTGTTCAAAGGTAAATCTTCTGCAGTCTTAAATATTATTTGGATATTTTTCTGAAGGTTAATATGTTGCAACATGATTGAGCTTGTAGCCTTGATGTGAGAACGTGTAGAACAAAAATCAGACCTTGTATGTTCACATTTTTTGCTTATATGAAATATTCACACATATGTTAGATGAAAATAAGATTATTCTCTCATTGTTAGTAGACACAGAGGTCAGAATACTTGTAATTTGTATTTGTTTATTCCAATGGGGTTTAGTATTAAGTGTGAATATTCTTTACATACCACACCTAATATATATATGCTTTCTCTGTTATTTAGGCGCTTCATTGGTCTCAACCTGGAAAGGGGGACAAAGGCCAACCAGGGGAAGGTGGTGTCCAGAAAGACAGGGAAGCTGGTCCAGAAGAAGGCAGGAGCTGTCAATCCCCATGTGGCCACCCTCATAAAAAACCTCCTGGACTTTGAGTGTGGCTTTATGTAGTCCACAGCACATCTCCACATAGGAGGAAGGAGAGATCGCCCACACTGCTGGTGTTCTTTTTTCCTTTTAAGGTAACAAGTTTCAAAATTGTGTTCTGTTCAGTTCTATCGAGTTGTCTCAAATGTGCAGTTCCAGATTTGTTCTTTTACTTGCTTTCTATTACACTAATGACCATAACTAAATAAAAAAGTGATACTGAAGGCGGGGTACATTTAGTAAACTATAAGAGTTGTATATAGATTGTTGCGAATCTGTTTAACATGATGCAGTGTTCTGGTCTGATTGTATTGTACAATAACGTAATTACTGACAATGTTTTTTGTTCTAATTTACTTTAATGAATACAATTTTATATGGTGCTTTTAATATTTGTATTTTGCAAAAATGTGATCACTGTAAAATTGTCAGTTATTGAATGTGTTTGACACTGCATTGGCTTTAATAAAAGCTTTTTAATGTAAGGCCATCTCTTGTTTGAGTCGTTTCTATGCTCGCAATTTTCAGGGGTTTTATTTTGAAATGTAACATTTTAAATCATTAGCTTCTAGCAGTGTCATACTGTAAATACATTCTACGGTAATGAACTGTTCATGCATTTTCTATACAGCACTGTACTGTCATACTTTTTTACAGTATGAAACCGTTGTTGTACATTACAGTAGGTATGCTGTAGAATTACAGTTAGAAGCTGGAGCCTGTAGCTGCCAGCTCTTTACTGTAATTTAACGGGGAAATTTGTTACAGTGTAGGACTGACGTTGCAAAATTTAAATCCTAATTAACAAAGATGAATCCATTAATAAATAAACCGTGTCACAGTCTCCCAAGGACAGATCACATTCCATCTTTCATATTACCAGGGAGCAAAGGGAATTATTGTCTTGTTAGCTACAGGCACCAATGGGAATTTCCATTAAAAGCAGCTAATTGGACAAAATAAGCTTTGACGTGGCAGCTTTCACAAGTCATCTGCAAACGTCAGCTGCACATGAGAGGCAGAGGAGGCAAGAGAGTGTGAACACAAAGGAGAGAAAGAGACAAGATATACAGCAGGAAGAACACCTGCTATGTGGGAAAACTGAGCTCGTGTTGACAATAAATTACCAGCTGGGGAGTGTTGCCTCTTTCTGACAGGAGTCTGTCTCGGGTGTATTTGGCACTAACTGTTCTCGGAGCCACGGCCCTTTACTGATGAACTCGGGTACTTTTACCAACAACATTAGCGATGTTTCACATGCGTTCACGTGTATTGATTGTAAGCTGGATGTTGTTAATTGTGTAGATTGTCACAATATTTCTTTTCATTTACACAATTGAACCGTCAATGCTTTGGTCCAGTTTGCATTTGTGCTACTATACACTTAGAGTAGCAGAAGCTGGACATTTCAACCATTACCTACAACTTATAGACAGTTAGTTCAACCGTTTATCAATTATAATTTTAGTTATTTCAGCCAATTGCTATACAGTAGCTTAGCTATATAACAGTTTATCAACTTCAGCCATTTATCCACAACTCATAGCTAACAATTTCAATAGTGAATCGATTACTTTTAGATGACTATTTCAACCATTACTCAATGTCTATAGCTTTAGCTGCACTGCTATTACTGTTAGCTAGCCTTTCAAACGATTCATCCCTCACTTTTAGCTAGCTGTGTCAGCTTCTCTGCTTGTGTTACAGCTGATACTCTTTGTATCAACCGCACACACACTTCTTTAGATTACTTTATACCAGTATCACCAGAAAGTAGGTATAGCGCTGGCAGGGACTTCATTTTCATGGTTAAATAGGAGTTCTCATGCAGCACAGTGTCTGACTGTCTCGCATAATTACAGATGCTCATTAGTGAGAACCAGTGGTGCTTTAAATGTCCTGACGAAGCAGCTGCACCAGATGTCCAAATGCAGTCTTTCTTAGAACTTATCGATTTAACAAGCCCAAATTACAATTGGGGGTCTTTTACGGTCTCTTGACCAGGGTACTGCTGCTTGATTGAACACAATTTTGGGTTGTGCTTTTAAAAAAAAAACCTTTGTGGGTTAGTCAGTCAGTCTAAGGTCTGGAAGTGATGAAAATTCAAGGTCAACACTTTGAGTAAACCAGATAATCCGCTCAGCCACATCCCTCGTGAAGTCCTCCACATTCCGCCCATGTTGGTTTAACTAAAGCTGCTCCAGACTAACATGCTTGTGGAGAAAAATGTCGGACATTTTTATAGAACATGGTTTGAGTAAATTAGAATCAGAATTTAAGATGTACCAGTTTTTAAATCACCCAAATTATTGGATACTCTGTATGAACTAAAACATGCTTTAAATACCATCTATGTGGGTCAAATCCATTATTAGTCCAATAATAAAAACACACTGACGAGCCAAGGGTGCTGTTGATTTACAGAGGTATCAGCTTGATGAGCACAGTTCACACATTGTAATTTTATTTTTCTTAATGAGTGGCTTTCATTTGGAGAGATAAGGCCTTTTTGTTTAAAAGCTAAATGGGTTTCACACCTTGATCATATCTTTGTACTGTGTTGTATAAATACAATAAAGATACTATATCTTAGCAGTTTCACTGCATTTTAAAGTATACTTTACATGGCTGCCACTCGTCTTGTTGGTGATGTATTTTTCAAGCAATGCTGCCCTCTTGTGTCAGCTTGTTTCTTACAATTTGAATTTACTAAATATAACCTATAATCTTGTCAGAAGAGGATAAAAAGAAAGTTGATTTAGTGGGGATTTATCAGATACAAAAGCATATTAAAGAAGCGCCGACGGTCACAAATAATTTGCAACGCTTCCTTTTCGATATTTAAAGAACACTGTCGGCATCACTGTCCCACAGCTGTTAAGAATAACAAAGAGACAAATTACCTTAATGTATTCACACGAAAGCAGGCCATTGCTTGGCTAAATTGTTAAATCTCTTAGAAACTGAAAGGAAATTCCATCACACCAGATGTCATACAGATATTTGTTTATTGTAAACTTTTGGAAAGGCAGGGCTGAGTGAAAACATCACACTGAACCAATTGCATGGAAATTAACATCTGGGGCCACATTATTGCATTTTCTGCGAGGGCTGTCAAACTTCACCAGTCTCTTTCTCAGCACTCCTGTCAATAAACTTGACTACTACTATCCCTGGATTATTGGGAGATGGAAAGCAACGTGGAGAAGTTGGCATGATGGTTCTTTTGTACAGTAAGTTGTAAAACGCTGGAATGTGATCGGAAATTCAGAAGCATGCAAATACAAAATGTACAGAGTGAATGAAAAGTGTTAAATGTTAAATATCTTAGCACACTGAGACACGCATTCACACACACACACACGCACACGCAGACGCACACACATGAGCTGATGAAAAAAGTGAGCAAGATCGCAGCAGACTCTTCCACACATCCACATCCACTGATCAAACCCTGACCTGCTGAGACGTACAAATGTTAAAAATAAAGTGTGCATCCAAGTGTTTAGGCCTTAAAAGGCAAACGGATTTCTGTCATTGTGAATATCATGTGTGATTTCATAACCATGCTGTTGAGCTACTTATACCTTTGCATTCAGTGTTTTGAGTTTGAATCAGACATGGCTCTTTTGAACAAAGACAAACAAATGTACATTCTACTATATTATATATACTATTTACACACAGTTCAGTCTAGTAAAAGCATCGGTGTTATTGCAAACCTCACGTATCGCAATCCCCATCGCAGCTGAAATTGTTCATTTCATTCAGCAAGCAACCAAACCGCTATATACGTATGCAACTCCCTCATGTTAGTCACTACAGCTCATCAGCAGCTTACCCTCATTTTAATATAAATATAGATATATTACTTTGCAAACAAACAGATTCAGGAAATTAGCAATTTTAGTACAAAATTAAATATTGTTCTGTTTTTATTCCCACGAAGAGAAATCGACAATGGAATGAAAATGCAACAAAAAAAAAAACACAAATGTTTTTGACACGTTTCCCCTTCCCACCAAAACAAAACAAAGACAGATTTTCAGTAGATTTTCATTTACTAAATGCAAGATGGACAGCCTAATGCCGTGACAGGTCAAAATAGCTCTGTATGTACCAGGGGGTAAAGAGGGTTGGACACGGGTGCCTGAGAATCACCGTGGTTTGAGCAGCACCCGGTACATGGCGAAGCCCAGCACGGCAAACACCGAGGCCCCGACGCTCGCTTTCAGCCAGAAGGTCGAGCTCTTCAGGTCTGCTTGGCTCACATGTCTGTTAGACAGAGAGAGAGACATAAATACAGAGAGGGGGGTGAAGGGAACGACAATAAAGAGTACGGAGATATAGAGACGACGCGTCGCTGGGAAGGATGATGTGAAAGTAAATAAGACGAACCAAAAGACAATATGGATGAAATGACGGAGCAGGGATGCAGCCTTGAGACATGCTGAGGAAAAAGCCAGTCGAACAGATGACGGACATGCAGGATTATAGTTATGACATGAGACAGCGAGACCAGAAATTAGCTGTGACATGTTAGATGAGACGGCGGAGGCGCAGCGACACGAGCAAAGACGACGACAACAAGGAAGTTGACACCGACCGAATGACAACGAGACTGAGATCAGAATAGAGAAGTACATGCTGTCAATCCCACTGTAGTACAGGAAGCAACATCCAACGGAAAATGAAGATATCAGAAGGCGTTCTTAGATGGGAAATGACAAAGTCAAAGGACTGAAGTCGGTGCCTAAAAATACAACAGCTTTGCAAAGAAATGGAGAAAAATGAGGAGAAATGAACGTGACAAGCGTGAGGCGACGAAGCCGACCAATCAAGAGACTGATCGGGTGTAAAGAGAGGGTTGTAAAAAAAGGTAAGAAGGACCTTCTGAGTACAACAGCGTAGAGTTTGGCCCTGACCGTCTGCAGCAGCTCAGAGTTGAGGAAGTTCTGACACAAGCAGAAGGTGCACCGGTTACAAGTGCACATGCAGCGCAGCCGAGCGTGGCTGAGGAGAGATATGGGAAGGACAAAACACCAACACGCAGTTTAGATTTAAAACACAGAAGAGGAAGAAAAGCAAGATAAAGAGTTTTAAGATGCCACCAACAATGAATGAGTAGCATGTGGCTCATCGCCAGGGAGCCAGAATCCATGGGCGACAAGGAAATCAAGTACACTAATACAATCCCTGGATTATTCTCAAAATACAGTTGAATAATGCATAATAATAATACATCTTGAATGTGTGATGTGCAGAGAGGCACTGCAACCCGTGAGCCTCTGGGAGAGATCAACATGACTGCACAGCAGGGAAACACGTTTACTCACAGAGCTAAACGCTGTGCCATCAGAGAGTGAAAGCACCGTGTCCAGAGGGCAGCGCAGTGGATTAATGTAGACTGAAGTGCATCACGTCTGGTACGGACACTTGCAGAGAGTCGGAGCTTCCCCCCAGAGGGAGCGGCTTTATCCACAGGCACTCACTCAGCAGAGCTTTGTATTTAAACTGTAAACTAGCACATAAGGTGGACTGCAGAAGAGGAAGAAAAAAGGCTTCCCATCTGCACACAGGACTTCCTGTCATTTGTGACCCAGCTGCAATACCCTTATTTACACACTATTAGGAACAATAGTGAGTGATGTACGGAAGCCCTGAGACAATTTTCAAAGTCTGATCTGAATAGTTTTCTCTCGTGCGTTTATGACTTAAGAAAAACGGTTTTGGCGAGTGATTCATGTTTTCTTCCAGGTGAGTTTTAATCTCTGCATGCGCTCTAAACACAAAGTACATATATTGTGTGCGAGAAAGTTATGAAAATTAAAACTAACTTGGCAGCCTCTTGTGGCTGAAATGAGTACTACAACAACAAACACTTGAAAGTATTTAGTCAAGTTTTTCCACACTTTTCACAGATAATGGAACAAATAAAGATTATCCTGGAAAAAAAACTATTATACTATAATTCTGAATTCATAAAACACACAAGAGAAAGCTATTTAGATCAGACTTAGATCACCAGAAGTCTTTTTTTTTTCTCCCCACTCGCCTCTCAGGGCTTCAGTAGTGATGATTTGTACCAACGGTCATACAGAATCCTAACATCATAGTTCTTAATGAGCTGGTTGCTTTACCAACAACACATGTGATCATAATAAAACACAACCTTCATGACCACAAACTACATCCCCCACAACTAAACATTGTAACCTTCATGAAGGTTTTATTGTATTACACAGCATCAGCTTTAGCTGGGTGTATACGATACATTGGCCAGCAAAGGACTGTATGTCCTGCTGTGACTCTAGAACATTTTAAACCAGAAGGTTGGGCCTATAAACAGAGAGAATGGTACAACTTGACTTCTTCTTTGCTTGGGCACCTGAAGTGCAAAAATGACATGTGCAAGTTCAACAAATCTAGATCAAGAGTCTCCATACTTACGGGTACATGGCCATAGTGGTAAGTTTGGTGTAGATGTCTCTGCTGGGTGCTGCTGCAGTGTTACAGGTGAAGGACTGGGGAGGTGGCATCTTGTGCTTCCTACAGAACTCCAGAGGACTGCAGCCGTACGTCTGTTTGATCTCGGGCAGGTCTGACTTCGCTGCGATCATCATACACGGGACCTTGCTGTCCATGAAGTATTGCTGAGGAGGGAAAGAGAGGGGCGACCGTGTTTAAGGTGTTGTTTGCCTTGTTGATGTAATGTACGCAGAGCTTTACCTTGAAGACTTTGGCGCAGTACTCAAAGGAGTACGGGTTGCTAACATCATAGACCAGGCAGACAATGTCACAGGCCAGATCGGCATCAGACAGGTAGTCGAAGTCAGGGAACACTTCATGAAGCTGAGGGGAGCGGAGGGCAGAGAGTCAGAAGACCACGGCCGAGTTCCAGCAGTTAGTCACATGTCAGATAGTTGCCAATATTCTCTGCGTTTACAATCACGGCATTTAAAAAAAAGAAAAGAAAAAAGGGTTGTCTATGAGTGTCATAGTGCTGCAAGTTGTTTCATTTTGGACGCCAGCATAGAGAGTGTGTGTGTGTGACGAGGTTATTCAAAAAGACAAAAAACAAGCGACAACAGAGAGGAGTGCAGTTGATGCGTTAGGTGCTCGAGTAAACTAAGACTATGTTTGAACTTGCTAATACTATTTCAACCATTGCTAAATGTGCCATTCAATGTTTTTGCCTAAACAATACACAAACGCATAAAAGTTGCCATATTTCATTCATGTGCTTTCAGTAGTAGTGCGCTGGTAAAAGCATTGGGTGAACATGAGAAGAAGATTAGATGAACAGCCAGGTAAGCACAGCCACCCTCAGGCTGGTGCACCACCTCTTAATAGTGATACATACACGTATGAATCATGTCTTTGAGTTGCAATTGCAAAAATAGTTTTTTTTATTAGTAATTTAAGTAACACAAGGGGTATCTATGAAACTCACAAGAAGGTATTTCTCCTGGCCGTAAACATAGGTTGTGCTGATGGCATAGTAGGATCGGTGTTCCTCTCGGATCGTTTTTTGGCGCTGGGAGGAGAAAAGAGACGTCACGTAAAAGCAGATCAGGACATAAAACGGACCGTAAACTATGATTGAAAGCAGCAGTGGGCAAATGCTGTTTGAGTCTGTATTGATACTTCTCCCAATTATACAAGAAAGAGAAGGATGTTGCGATAGTACACGTCTGTAATCCGGTTTTTATTTCCGTTTACCGTGTGGTTTCTACCCAGGAACGCTTGCAGGAAGCCGCTCTTGCCGCTGCCGATGTCTCCAAAGACATTACAGCGGAAGACGCTGCGCTGGGTCTGCTTCTTCTGCAGGTCAATCTTCTTAGCTCTGGTCACTGTGCAGGTGTGGGGGGGGGGGGGGGGGGGGGGGGGGGCATTAGAGGATCAGTTCAGACTGCTGCCGTCCACAACTCACGTCAGTCAGCAGCAACATTCAGATTTAACTGCCGTTTCAACTGTCCAATGGTTGGTGTTATGACAGTGTTGATTTACTGCGTTTTAACATCTATGTCAACTATATTGCAAGAAACTTGTCCACAGATCTGCAACTCAATTATTTAACACGAGTATGGAGAAGAAGATGTGATTCACCTGTAATTCCTGATGCGTGGGACTCCTGCTCAGCAACTATTGAGTAGCCGAGGTAACCCAAATACTCCAGGCATCGTTGGACATCCAGATACGTTGTTAACCTGAACAAACGTTAAAGGCAAAAGACACAAAACCAGAGATTAATTCAGTAAAGAAACCAACGTGACTGAGATTGTGTTGAATACATACGCAAAGGGAAATACTTGAACATTGGTGTTTTCATGATAATAACGTTGAAAGGTTCATTATATACAAAAATGTGTAACATTATTTTAGGGTGATGGCGTCATAAAAAAAGGACGACAGACATTCTAAGCTTTGTTCGAACACCTAAATAGAAGCTTTGAATGTAAAGTAATGACATCGTGCACAGCCCTAAACTCGTCGCCACTTACGTCCACTGGGAGAGATATCCCTGGTAGGTGATCCAGCCCTGGTCATTAGTGCAAACTGTATTATTGACATCTGGACCCCAGGGCATGTAGGGGAAAACATCAAACAGGTCCCTCGTCTCCTCCGGTGACAAGGCACAGTCACGGTCCTGATGAACGCAAAAGTCGGTTACTGAGAAGAACGGTTGCTCGGGCCGGGAAATATTTCCCTTAGTTTGCCGCCCGTCATCTCTACCCGAGTAAACAAACATGATGGGACTGGAGCACGCATTCACAGTTGGACATTAATCACTACAACAGAGCGCAGATCATGGTACAAGCTGACACTTTCACTCTTTTGACTTTCACTCTAACCTCGCGGCTAATTCTGCCGTCAATCCCTCCTCAGTGACAACACCTTAAGTCTCAGCAGGTGGTCAGCGCCGGCTGTGTGGGTGCATTTCTATTTCTTGTGCCGTACTGAGCAGCTTTCTGTGAAAGCCTCTCCGGGGCAGAGGGTAAAGCAAATGCAGAACCCGGGTTAACAGGATTATACCTTGTCATGTTTGTCAAAGATGCTCTGGAGGAAGAGGTAGGCATTGTGGTTGAGCTCGGTGGTGCAGTCTGGAGGGAGCTTCAACCTAGAGACAAGGATATAGATATATAAATATATATTAAAGTGAAAGGTACAGTCAATGAGCAGAACACAAGATAAACACAGGAAACATTTCTACACAAGATTAAATAAGAGGATAAATGTTATACTTTGCTTAGTAGTCCTCAGTAGAAATATTAGTAAGTGAGGTGAAATTGTGCATATTAATCCTTCCTTCCTCATAACTACAGTGTTATGTAAGGTACTGAATCTATTACCTCCTTTAAGGGCTCAACAGTGCTGACGGTTTAATCAAAATGAGCAAAAAGGCACCAAAAGTGAAAGAAGATGTTTAAATTGAACCAAAAAAAAGGGAGCATTGGGTTTGAGGAAAGTACAGTATTACCCTTGAAAGAGTAAGAGTGAGTCCCTAACCACAGTGAGGGAAATAAAAGAAGAAGAAGACTGAGACTCACGGGGGGAAGAGGTAGTCCTGATTTAACTCCAGGTCGTCGTCGTACCCAAACCTCCTCAGCACTGTCCACGTGGTTTCATGGCGCCCTCGCTGGATGAACAGGGTGTGGAGGAACAGGAAGCCTGGAGGAGAACATCACGGAAACACTGAACGACACAATCAGGACTAACGTGACCAGAGAGAGAGAGTGTGAGTGTGTGCATGTAAATGCGAGGAAGGAAGGCCGATCCGTGCATTCCTACCTTTCAGAGTGAGTCCGTTGTCGCACACTCCGTCGCTCATATTCTTCCTCACCACATTTTTCACATCCTCCAACGCCTGAGACTCCAGCGGGGTGTTGAAGCACGTCCGCTGTGAGCGATCAGACAGTCACATCATTTTGTATTTATTTGAATAAACCCATTGTTAACTCTGTCAGCTACAGCAGTCATCGGTCAACTCACCTGGAAGAAATTGAGCTCATGATCGTTGAGAATCCCATCATTGTCCAGGTCAGACACTTTGAAGATTCGAGTCAGGGCTTTGACACAAAGTGGCTTCATCTGGGAATCAAAAAGGAAAACTGTAAAGTTCCTTTAACAAAATGATTTGGTTATTCACCTGCTGACATTCGGTGATGTATTCCGCTTTTAGACATAACTCTCTCAAATGGAAATTCATACTTTTTTCTGATAACCACAGAGTTCACAGTGTATTTCTGCTCTTACGTCTTTCCTCTCCGGACAGTAAAGAGGACCTGTGGGGTGCAGGACTGCCTTTTGGGCGTAGTAGAACAGCTCTGAGATGTTCTTCAGGTTCTTTGCTGAACACTATAAACAAGAAAAATAAGAAGGGGGTTTAATAATAATGTACACATATATACAGGACTGTCTCAGAAAATTAGAATATTGTGATAAAGTTCTTTATTTTGTGTAATGCAATTAAAAAAACAAAAACGTCATGCATTCTGGATTCATTACAAATCAACTGAAATATTGCAAGCCTTTTATTCTTTTAATATTGCTGATTATGGCTTACAGCTTAAGAAAACTCAAATATCCTATCTCTAAATATTAGAATATCATGAAAAAGTATACTAGTAGGGTATTCAACTAATCACTTGAAACGTCTAATTAACTCGAAACACCTGCAAGGGTTTCCTGAGCCTTGAAAAACACTCAGCTTGGTTCAGTAAACTAAATCACACGTATGGGGATTATCACAATATTCTAATTTTCTGAGACAGTCCTGTATATACACCGTTATATACCTTTGACCTCCTTTCTACAACACTGTGTAAATACCCTTGTGGCATTAAAACACCATTGCAACCCTGTGAAAATACCGTGTCCTGGCAAAGCTCGGCCATCCCTGTCTGTGTGTGTGTGTGTATATATACTGTACATGTGTGTGTTGGAGCTAAGTCAGGGTATTAACAAACAGGATCTGTCTGAGCGACAAGCCTGGTTTAATTAACGGTCAGGTCACGGCGGGTGTTAAGTATTTAAATCCTCTTGGACAGTTGTTGTGCTTCCTCGTTGTAAACACTGAACAGGAGCAAAAAATAAAAAGCGTCTTTCATGGAAAGTAGAAACTAGAATCATCGCCTCGGTGAAGTTGCAGTTTACATCCATGTCTGTCCAAAATGTCATTACTTCATCCTATTTGACATTTGGGGCGAAATTGTCATAATTATCATATGAAGTCTTGCGTTATGGCCCCAAACAAGTGACCTTTGACCTTTTTGGACAACTTCAAGAATCACATTACCGACAACAAAAACGTTGTCGGTAATTGTACCGACAACGAAAACGCCATAAAGGGCTTTGATTGTAGTTAAAAACAACTTAACTCCATTTATTGAGATATTCATGTTTTTACACCAACTTAAGTTGTCGTCAGTAAAACACCACCAATAAAGTAAAAACAGTGTCTGGGTGTTAACTCAAAAACAATCCTGTTACTCTGGGCTCCTAAAATGTTTACACCCAACAGTTATTGTTGAACAAACTTCTTCCCCTCTTTATGTTCCGTTTATTAACGATGGAAGATATAGATTTCCATTTGTGTTTACGTCCCTTTCGACTTTGTGTACCGAGCAACACATCGATAGTCCGTCTGCGGTCTGAACCAACAGCGTTGCATTACTTGAATATTTAAGCATTCATCAGGCAAATGTAAACAGACCAGCACTCTCGCAGCATTAACTGCAATGTTTTACTATTCAGGAACAGTGGGAACAGTAAACAGAGCCACCGCTCTCTCTCTCACCTCGACGCAAGTCTCTATCTCACTGTGCCGGTTCATGATGGGCAGTATGGTCTCCATACTGCTGTGTTCCACCAGGTCAGACTTGTTCCCCACCAGAATCAGAGGAACCCTGGCGCGCGCGCGCACACACACACACACACACACACACACACACACACACACACACACACACACACACACACACACACACACACACACACACACACACACACACACACACACACACACACACACACACACACACACACACACACACACAGCATTTCATTTACAAGAATAAAAACATGTAAATCTAACAGTAACCTTTTGTTTTGTGCAAAAGAACACTTTTCTTTTCATGGATTTTTTGTATTTTCCTTTCAGAAACACCGTGACTCATTTCACCCTGAAAACAGCGCAACACAAAAGGCTGAATCTGCTCGTTTTGAAAAAAAAAAAATGCTGCATTTCCACTTCAGCTCTCCGCTCACAGAGAAGCATTTGTGAGACATTTTCCACCCCGTGACTGGAAGTCACCACTTCAAACCCGACCAGAAGGACTCCATGACTGGCCTCTTTCTACAGAAAACGGTCTTTTGCGGAGAAATTGAGATATAGGCGCCCTCGTCACCTCATATTTCATTGTCCAAAACTGGGCTGACAAAGAAAACGCAGTTATTTTTTCAGACATGTTCACACCTGCTGTCCTTGTCTGTGTTCTCAGTGATGAGGGGGATCCAGTGGCTCGTCACCTGTGGGAAACAAAGAGGGAGAGCAGATTCAAATGGAATAGATCATCACCCTCCAGTGTGCCACAAGTTTTACTGTTCAACAAACCAATTATGGAAATGCTAGGCGCAGCGGTAGCTCACCTTTTCAATGGAGGTCTTGTTGTTGACAGAGTAGACAATGCAAATCACATTTGCCTGTGAGAGAGACCAACACAGACACGCATTCGGTTTACAGCTGAACTCAGCGTTTCTCTCGAGGGTTAACAGGAAAGCACAACGCACTGACTGACCTTGGAGATCTCCTGAAACAACTGCTCGTCGGTCTGCTCGGCCTCTGCAGGACAAAGATGTGTGTGCACTACAGTTAAAACCAGGATCTTCTTTCTCAATGTGGCACACAAATATACAAACTTAGTATATGAATGATTTCACAACAAATGTCCCCACAATTCAATGCATTTGAATCCGAAACAGCCGTGGGCTTAACCTACCCGAGTAGTCCACAATGTGTGTGGGGACTCGCTCTGGTGTGACATCTGCAGGTATGGTGATTTCCTCAGCTCGGTAGGGAACCTGGGATCAACGTGAACATGTCTATGAGATACGCACACACGTTTGCAACCAGTCACAGGCACACACATCAATGGTGTCAAACTCCACAGAGGTATTCAAGGTACACATCATCAAGGTCTCTCCGACTGCCGACGTGATAAGCATTTGTCCTCACCACGGTTGGGAACTCCTCGCTGACCAGCGACATGATGAGAGACGTCTTCCCCACTTTGGCTGTCGAAGGAGGAAGAGGAGTGAGAGTTCAGTGCAAATGAGACAGATGCTGAGCAAAAACACGGCAAACTCAGAACAATTCATTCAATATTGTAGCTTTTGGGGGGGATATCATTTATTGATTTAACATGAAAATGAGTTATTGCGCTTAACAAGCTATGCAGGCCATGTGCCTGGGACACAGATTTCCCATTACGGACATCACAAACGCCACATTAGTTTCTTTATGGGCACAATCTATGAATTGAAGCATTCATGCCGGCTCTGTTTTTAAACCACCGGCCTTCTCCGTGTCGTCCTAATACTAAGCCGATAAAATACAAACTGTCCTGTTAAGACTTCAGAAAACAACAATTGTGAAAACAGCTGGGCTTCTTCCTGTGGAGAAAAACACACTTTCTTCAGGTGGAAAGAAGGAAAATAAAACTCTCTTTTCTATCTGGAGGTCACTTCCTGAAAAACCCAATGAGATTCCATGACTTCATTGACCAGAGAAGACCGAGATGTCAGAGGTCACCTGACAGAGCAGGAGTTTAACATGGCTTTCTTCTCAGCTGCAGACTGTGTTCACTACATGGGGTAATACACTTGCAACATCTTTTTCAGAGGTCGACACCTAAACATTAATTTAGAAGGAGCAACCTATTCCTAGTCTAGGTACAAGACACAATAAGGTGACTGCAGATAGTCGTGTAATGGGCCAATTAAATATCTACCCACTGGTTTAGAAAGCTGTGGCTGATGCAGGATGCATTTTATTTTGTCCTGCAATAACACTAATTGACAAACATACAATGTAAAACCGAATAACAGCCGTCACGATAGCAGAAGTTAAAACAATAAGGACGAGTGAAGTGACCATCGTGAGACAGAGGTCTGGCTGTCAGAGGTCCTCGCTCAGCTGGCAGGACCAGTGCAACGTGAACACGGACGCTGCAGACCTAAACACCGTCAATGCATAGCTTTACTTACGCTCTCCCACCAACAATATCCTCACGTCCTTGCGCATCCTCTTCAGCGTCGTGGAACTCGGTTAACTGGCTCGTGATGAACATTTACGCTCCTGTCTGGGTGAAGGAGACGAGCAGCCAGCGCTCCTCGGCCTGGCTCGCTTGCTAACGGCTACATTCGCATGTCAGCCCCGGTTTCCACTGGTTCACAACAGACGGTAGGTGCACCGTTCACACAGCTTTTACAAACCGTTAGATATACGGGATACGGACGCGGTGTTTTCACTAAACTCCACTTGCGAGGCAGGAGTCAGTCAGGCAGTCACTGCTGCTGCTGTGTTGAGCCAGCTAATATCCACTCCAACCTGACTGGTAGAGCATCAGAGGGCGCTCGCGCTTTACCCCACGCCCCTTCTGACTGTGATGGGCGAGCAAAGATCGTATATTAGTAACAGAATCCCACACAAAACAAAAACTCGCCCATCCATCTATTCCTATATGGTTCAGTCGCGCAGGTGAGAGCGTTTGCAGTAAGGAATACTATATAATAAAACTGTGACTTAAAATCAGTGGTGTATTTGTCTCATATTTGTCTAAGTAGCAATTACGTTCTATAAAAATGTTTTGAAACAAATTAAAGTCCTACATCCTGGATTTCAGTGAAAGTACAAGTAAGGGCAAAGTGTGCTTAGTATGCCCACAGTGGGCCAAAGGTGGGCAGGGCACACTCAGCCCACACTTTGGGCTCGGTGGGGTCTAAAGAAACTATCAAGAACCTCCAGGGAACATTCCCTTAAAATTAAGTGTTGCTGTGGGACTTCTAACAAAACCTCAAAGAACTCAGAGAGAACATTTCCTGAATGTTCTCTAAATGTTCTCGGAAGGGTTTGAAAACCCTTTTAAAAAACGTTCAGGGTTTGTTCCCTGGAGGTTCTCTGGTTTGTAAACCTTTAGACAACATTAAGAGAACCTTTAAGGAACGATCCCTGGAGGTTGTGTAAAGGTTCTCTGAAGGGAATGTTCCCTTAAGGCTCTCTGAACGTCTCTAAAACAACCTTCTCTAAAACAACCTTCCTAGAACCTTAAGACAAGCTTAAGAGAACGTTTTCTGAAGGTTCTTTAAATGCTCTTTTGAGGGTCACAAAAAACAACCAGAAAACATTTAGTAAACAGTCTATGAACCTTTTCTGAAGCTTTTTAGAACTTTCAGGAAATGTTCTCTGAGGGTTTTCATCCTTAGATTTTTACAGCCATCAGGTCTTCTAAAAATCCTTCCAAAGAACATTCAGGGATTTGACTTGAAATGAGAGAAGAACATGTATTTATTATTAGAGTAGGTCTGTGTATTACTTATAATTCATTCAGTTCAATTAAAAAAATATCAATAAATATTGTTGTCAATTGAACTTTATTTGATTTGACAGTCAGTTGCTGACTACATACAGACGTTAATACAAGGCATGCATACTTCAATATATATGGCACTAAATCATAGCGCAATTTAGACATTCAACTGATGTTGCGGACCTTTGCATGAGGAACTCTAACTAGACCTCGTTGAATTTTAATTGAATACCCAAAAGAAAGAAAACCAACGGGTCATAAAAGGGCTCAAGTTACTGTGCTGCTTGGCCTGGTTGGTAATCTGCCCATCAAAATAACCTGCCTACGCCAATGAAGGCATCCAGATAAAGGCCCCTCTGCAATGCCTGATATAATCATCAACTGTCATCTGTGATACATCACTAAAGTTTACTGTATCTTTGTTACTGAAGAGGAATATATATATACACCTCTATCTAGAATTCCTAAAAGCAGGAATCAACTGTGTATACAATGTATTAGACATTATGAAAAGCTTTCACGAAACATAATAGTGAAAACCAGTGTGTGGACAACATGAAACCTATCTTTTCAAAATGTGCAAATTGAGTGAAATATAAAAATACAAAACAACAACAGAACAATTGTACAGTCAAACTTATTCTCGCCTTGTTTTTTAATAAATACAACATTTGGTTCCAGTGTATTCAAAAAGTATTGCAAAGGATGATTTGATGTGATGTTATTCTGGCAACGACAATGCAATAAATTCAAGCCTCTGAGCAGCAACTTCTCGTCTGTGCAAAGTGTTGTTAGTGTTGTCGAGCAGTTGTGTCATTAAAAGTGAGAGTTTGTCTCCAACGTTTTCCCTCACCGACAGGTTCAGGGGTATCTTTTGGAAGCAGAAGCTTTCAGTCTGTTATGTCCAAAAATTATACTTGTTGCATCCTGAACTCCTGCAAAACCAACAGGTAGAACTGCTCCAGTCATTTCCCCCTTCTCATGTTGGCTTCGTCTATATCAGAGAAAGAAAGGAAGGAAGAGTTAGGAGTGGGTATTCACACGTGGGAAACACTGGAAGATCCTTATTGAGAACAACAGTATCTCACTCGCGTAGTCCTCTGGTGTCATAGGTTGAGAGATGACCTTTCTGAAGGCCTCCAACCACTCCTTCTGCTGCTGCTCCTGCTCGCACATAAAGACAAACTCTCTGTCCGGCGTGTGCAGCGTGACGCCGCAGTGCCACCGGCCTCTTCTCGCGCTCCGCTCGCTGCTCTCTGAAGCGGAGTAGCTATGGCCCTCCGTGCCAATGAAGACAGCACCCAACTCAGTGGCATCCTGACGGGGGAAACAAACTATGTATTCTTTCATTTTTATAATCAGGCAATTCAATATCTGCGTATTTTCCTGGAAATGTTGTCCACTTCCAAGATATTACCCTACATTTGATTTGAATGCATAAACGTTGTAAATATACACGTAAATGTAGTTGTCCAATTATTTACACAGTCGCTTTATACAGACATTGTAGACTATGTGGTTATCAGTTAATTACCAGTGGACTTTTAAAATATAGAAGCTTTCTGTTCATTGAGCACAGTGTGAACCACCTCTTCTTAAATGGCTCCCGATGCTGAAAACACACAAATACACACACAGAGAGAGAGGGACAGAGAGACAGAGAGAGAGAGAGAGCGAGAGCGAGAGCGAGAGACAAAGTGAGAGAGAGGCAGAGAGAATTGATCAAATTGTCAGGTACAAAAATGATAAAGAAATCAAATTTATTTTTGTAACAAACTCAGATAGTTGACGAACCGTCGGGCCAGTTTTCTCCATGTACCCCTCCTTCAGGCAATGTCCCGTTATCTGAGGTATTAACTGTGCAAAGAGACGCGGGTAACAATGTGAACGGAACAAACGTTGCACCTGGACTTCAAAAATATAGCCAAGACTTTAAAATTTCGTCTCACGTCATTGTCTTGAAGAGTGGGATGTTTCTTCCGGAGGTAAGCCAGGCGCGTTGCCCGAATAGCATTGAACAAGGATACAATGACCTATAAAGAGGCATCAGATATTGAAGAGCATGTCAGGAAGATAGAATCTGCATCCATGCAAGTATACTGTCTGGACAGTTAATACAATTTAGGTTGAATAGAAATAGAGCTTTCAAAACCAGGATAGCTGAACATAGAAGCTATATTTCACTAAGACACACAACTTCATTAACTGTACAACTGCATTTGTTGGTGTTCTGTCAATGTTGTGATCCATCGCCTTTGCACTTCTCACTTCAGACGAGAGATTCAAAATGCAAGACATTTAAGTGCAACTCCAGCTCACCTGTCCATTCTCGTGATAAACAAACAGATTCCTTGTGTGTTTGTCGTGCACGTAGGAGATTTGCAGGCCGTGAGCGTGACTGATCCTCTCTGGCTGGAAGACTGCGTTAAGATCCTTCATGGAGATGACGGCTTTGGGAAACTTGGACTTGGCGTTGATGAGAGGGTCGAGGAAGGATTTCACAAGATCAGAAAACAAAAGAGTGTGTTTGACTGTAACCCATGTTACAGTATGTTACATACAACATTGTAGAGCACATGGTGATGTGGCAAAACTCACGTCCTCTTTAATAAAGTATCGGAGGGTGAAGTCTTTGCGGGACAGCAGGAAGATCCTCTTTAAAAACTGTTTGTTGTCTTTGCCCTTCTTCCATAGTGTTAACTCAAACTGGTCTGGGTTAGAAACATCAAATGAGTAAAAGAGATGAAGAGCAACTAAATTTCTTGTAGAATCATATTTATGAACAAACAACAATGCACAAGTCATTTTTTTTATGTTCATATATGGCAGTTAATTACCTGAGCAATACGCTTGCTTGTTGTTGTTTTCTCCGGTGAATTCTCTTCTTTCATACTTTGCACGGATCCATTGATCCTTAAGAACACTAGGACAAAGCATTACTGTTTCCTCATGGATGAAAGACAAGTGTTTAAATAAATTACCAGAAAATGTGGAGACCTGTCACCGAGTATGAGTCACACTGCCCGTAATAATAGCTCCACCTTGGTACCCAACTCAGTGATTGTTCCTCTTTCTACCTCTCCACACCCATCAACTAAAAATACACTTCACTTTTCACTTCCATTGTGCTGACGAGGTGAGTGGAGGGCGAACGGCGGCCACTTACATGCAGTCTTTATGTTGCGGCTGATAGAAGAAGGCAGGGACACACTTCTCATAAAGGGCCTTGGCTGCAGAATTCCCCCTCTCCCGCATGAACTGACACCACAAGATGTGAGACACAAGAAGACACAATTCTTATTGATTCCATTCAATTCTTTTTTTTTGTAGATTTGACATTATAAACAAAACGTGTACAGTATCAAAGTATACTCTTCAACAATGACTGTGTCCAAAATAGAGCATTAAAAAGGGACAGCTCACCCCAAAATACATATTTTCCTCTATACCTGCAGTGCTGCTTATCAATATCAATTATAACAATTTCAGGTAGGAACTATTTTAGTTCCCACACACACACACACACACACACACACACACACACACACACACACACACACACACACACACACACACACACACACACACACACACACACACACAAGAATTTTTAAAAGTTAAAACTCATAGATTAAAAAATATGTCTACATAAGAATATTCTCCCAGTATAGGCTGTGCAATTTTCAATATAAAAAACGTAAATTGAATAAATGATCATCCTTTTTTATTAGCTATCCATTCAAAATATGTACAAACTACACAACTATACCTGTACTAGGGAATCATCCCAGACATCCAGACGTATGGATTTCACTCTGCTGACATCAGGCAAATTACGATGAATCCCCGAGCAATTCAGGCACACAAAGATACCAAGAGTGTAGGAGGCCCAGTCAGGCTCTGTGACCAAAACGAAGGCAACAACAATTACAATACATGTGTGTATGTATAGATATAACGAGGTCATACCACAGAAAACAGCCACCACTTCCCCCTTATAAAAGTTGATTATGAATTATGAAACCTGACTTGGCTATGAAATATGACACGGAGATCGTTCTGTTAACAAACATCACGTGGCCGGATGGCTCAGGTTACTGTTTATCATTCTTCTAACTTTAATAAAAGAAAAACATGTTCCCTGACACAGAAATCAGGTATGATGGTTTATGACAAAACATTGTTGGACAAACAAACTATCATATCAAAATTAATATATTGTGGTGAAGAATCTTACTCACCAGGAACTCCACAGTCAGCACACATGTTGTTACCTGGCTGTCGTATCAAACCGAGCAGGATTTTGTTATTTCTGTCCAGACTGGCCATAGGTGAAGGTTTTTTTTTGCTTCGCTCAGATTGACAGTCGAGTCCCAATTAAAGAGCAACTAGGTATTAACTCCATACTGGATGCACACATGAATGGTAGAGTGCTGCTCCGCTCCGTAGCAGGTGAAAAACATCACTTCTTCTCACTGGCCAGTGGCCCAGCATTTCCTCTTACCAGCACGGCATCATGAAGTTCATTGTTCTGCACACAAACGCAGAGCTCCAGAAATAACAGAGAAAGGAAGTGAAACGAATATCACTGTGTAACAGGGTGCCTGACTTACACGGACTGATCGACTTGTGTGTTGCTCACAACTTTGAGTTTGACTGGATGTCAACATTTAAAAAATATTAAATTAAACTGATTTAAATGAAACAATGGAAGACCATTTTCACCAGTAAAAAATAAATAAATAAAAAACGTTGTACTTTTTACATTTTTGCTGCTGAAATGTGCTTCCATAGAATTCAAATGCAGGGTAGACATTACAAAAACATCTCTACACTATAGGAAGCTTCTAGATAAATACATTGAAGCAACAAAAAACACTCTATAAAACCTCTAATAATATATTATTTAATTGTTTTAGAATGTGAAGTTCTAAAAGGCTCTACACATTTGTAGTCCACCACCCAAACGTGTTAGAATTATTATACCTGATTTGACCTCTCATCAGGACATGACACTAATTAGAGCTTTACCTTTTTTTTAATGGAAGTGACCTCATGTAAATCCCAGTAGAGCTCCATTCAATTTCAACCCGAGCTGAGGTTTTATCAGAGACCAATATGAACGAACTTGTGTGTGAGTGTAGCTATAATCAGCCATATGAATGAGTGCAATGGCTCTGTAAACTCACTTATATCAAGTGGCGGTATAGCTGTTGTGTCGAATACTTTTTGCCCGTCGATATGTTTGCCCCCCTCCCTAAAACCTGAACCAATCCTTTAAATATTATATTTAAATATATATTTGTTTACCCTTTATTCCACTGGAGGGCGCTATTACTTTATCAGGAGGGAAACACAGACTTCCACATGACACCGGAACCATTGCAGTGGTGTTGTGGTTTGACGCCGGTGGGTTAAACCCGTTGGACAACAACCAAAAGGGCAAAAGTTGTGTAACCTGTATGATGTTGAAGATAAAACAATCGATTATTTATTTGAATTAAAAATGATGTGGGTCGCCAGGCGATTGCTGTCGTCTGTCGCTCAGAGAAGTAAGCTTTAGTAGAAACGTTTCATCCGCTGTTTGCGTTCATGTTTCATTGACAGACTAGCAGTGTTAAGCTAATTCAACTTAGCTACGTTTAACTGATCCAGGTGATGACAGTATTTCTGTTTTAGACAATGTTCTTGAGTTTACACAGCCTTTGAGTCTGTCTGACCAACTCACAGTAACGTTAAGTTAACTGTCACGAGGGACCTCCACTCACTAACGTGGAGAGCCCGCCGTGTAACAGATCTTAATCCACCTGAACAAAGTCTGAAATGACTAGTCGGCTCCCTCTTGTGTTTCCCTGCAGGTCAGTATTCAGGCTTGTTCCGTCGCCCTCAGCACGGCTGCCTCCCGGACCTAGAGCTGCGGTATCTCCAGTGCACGTGTTGCTGGCGGAGCCGGGTTCCCGTGGCCGGCTTTGAGACCCTGAACGCCGCCATCTCCTCCACTGCTGAGCCCTGCAAGGACGACAACAGGTCCCTGGACGCCTGCTACACCTCCGAGCAGCAGGCCACCATCCTCCAGCTGCTCAACACCGCCACGCCGTCAGAGCTGGCGGGCGTGAAGCTCCTCAGAGGCCGCAAATCGCTCAACCTCGTGGAGTACAGGACTAAAAACGGACCTTTTAAAACCCTGGAGAGCGTGGTGAACGTGCCGCTGCTGAAGCACAAGAGCGCCGTCACGGTGTTCAACTCCATCCTCAACCCGGTGAAGAAGGAGAAGAAAGTGAGGATCCAGTTGGCCAAGTTCATCAGGCCGGAAGTTGACAGGTCCTGGTTGGAGGTGAGGACCTGGTCCATTTTCACACACCTGCCCCTTGACTTCATGTGAGGGGGGGAAGCGCAATGTGGCGCCAGAGTTTAAGTGGGGTGGCAAAGCAGAGACTCTTTTTCTTGCAGTCCCTAGATCCAGCATTTGTCTCATTTCAGTTTCATTCCAGTTGACCACCTGTCATGCCTCTGTTTGTTTACTCAGGACACCAGTAATATTGTGTCACTAGTATGTGGGACTAATAAAATCGCCTGGGCTCAAGTGGACCGTGGGATGACCGTGCTGGAGTGGCAAGAGCTGGACTGTCCAAATTTCTTGAGGGGAACATACATGGCTTCTGCTTACTTGAATGATGTGAGTATGAATACCAAATGTTCATGTTATTGAAGTTGTACACAGCGAATAGTTGAGTTCAATACAAACACCTATTGTCCATTTGTTTTGACTGTTATTAACATAAACGTGGAACTCAAAAGAATAGAAGCCCATATACAACTGCACAATGTGTCCTTTTTCTTTTCTTGCATTAGGTTTCTGCAGCTGTGGCACTCCTCCCACCGGCTGACTTCTACATAATAGAGAAATCCTCCATCTCGGTGCAGAACACGGCCCTGTTCCCCGTCATGGCCCACATGAGGACCGTGGAGGCCATGCTGTTCGCTCTGCTTGAGCCCAGAAACGTACCACCCGAGTCCAACATTCCTCCAAGGTGGGGGGAGAGGGATTTCATATTAATGAATTTTTAAATATGAAAGGCACACAAATATTGTACAGACACGCAACACGTTTTTTGAAATATGCTTAGCCTTTGATATTTTTTATGGCAACTGTTTGAAGTCGGTGACTGTTCATCAAATGACCTTCTCCTTCCTTCCTTCCTTCCTTCAGAGTTTTGAACATGATGCGTCCTGCTGTGGGACGTCACTTCGGTCTCATGGTGGGCGAGTCGCGGACCAGTGGTGCTCAGACGGTGCGACAGCTGATGACCGAGTCGGTGACACAGAAGCTTCCCAGGATAAACTTCCCCGCAGAGCTGCTGGTGAAGCACAGGAATTCCTTCCAGATGGGCAGCAGAAGAGGAGGCGAGGAACTCTGTGACGCTCTGCTTCAGGCTGTGGCTTTTTACGAGCTGCTCAGTGAATCCTCCAGTTAGCCGCCACGCGGACCGATGTCTAACCGAGCACTACGTCCACCAGGACAAACATCCCGGGTGGCACTCTGAGCCCTTCTGGACTTAAAACCAAACATTTACCTCTTGGAACAGATTTGGCGGTGATTCATGGTGCATTTAAAGTCTTGAATATTCTTACTATTACATGTTTGATTTGGACACTTCCATAAAGTAAATGCTGTCAGTCATCTTCACATCTTTCACTTCGGTTCGTTTGTATTAAAAGTCATGATAAACACTGCAATGATGTCAGTACACCAACAATCAAAGTGCTTTACATTCTTTAAATAAAATGGTCGACAACATTTGCAAAAATATATTGTTTTATTTTACTTTTCATGATAAAACTGTAAATAAATACACACTTTCTCATCTCAACTGCATTCAATTCATTTGACAGTATTTAGGTGGAGATAGTATTGAGGTTAAATAAATGCTCATTAAAGGTGAGGTATGTGAGGCTCTATGAGAACTCTTCTGCCAGGAGTTGAATAGTTGACTTTGAGAGGCCCAGGTGTGTGCTGCTGAGGTAGTCCAGACACCTAATGTGAGGGATAAACCATTTGAATTTAGTATTATCTTGATGCACTAACATTTTATACTACAATTATTCAATTAGAAGACTTAAATGACAACAGTAGTTGGATCTAACAAAAACTTAAGGTGATTAAGTAAGGTTACAACGTCTATCGTCTGCCTTTCACTGCCACACCGACTGCCCTGATGGGATTTAAAAACGGTGCCACGATTCTAAACGATCCACTACTTGTACTGACAACAGTTGTCCTCCTGAGATGGAACTTTATTCAAGTCTGTATTGGGCCTGGCTCACCTGACTGGCTCCTCTTTCTGTTCCTGCGCTCTCTGTAAGCGACAGATGTGGCGGAGGACCGGCATGTAGTCGACACCGACCGCTCGTCTGTTCCCCAGCAGGCTGAAGGACGCGCTGCCAAGAAGCGTCCTGCTCAGCTCATACCTCCTTTTGGACACACTGGAAAGAAAAGACGAGTGGTGGTGAGAAACAGACATTTTGTGTTTGGTAAACAAACATACCAGACGGTCAACGATCAGACTCACCTTGGTGCGCACGGTGGATGCGCACTAAAGGTGAGGCTCTGGCTTTTTGAAGAGGCAGGTAACACCACTCCCTCCGTCAGCCTCCCCCACTTCGTGTCTCCCAGTTCCTGTCTGTGTTTTCGAGCTTCGGTCAACGCCTCAGACATTCGCCGACAGCACCCGTGACAGCCCAATCCCTCAACGGCAGCCCGAACATCCGACAGCCTCGCCCGGCTCCAAACCCCGCCCACCTCCTGGTCCTCGCTCACCTCATCTAACAAGCCGTCCTTCATCTCAGCTCCTGTCCAGACAAACGCCTCGTGTCGGCATGCAGCAGCTGGCGTTGTGGAATCCAGGTACGACATGAGGTCAAAGAAGTCCGTCAAGGCCTCCAAACAGTCGGTCGCCGCTTTGGCTGTGCTTTCTTCCGCCTCGTCTCTCGAGCTAGAGGCCCCCTTCGGTGATGATGATGCTCTTTGAGGATGTCGCGTCGAACTGGAAGACGACGAGGCGTCGAGCGTCGCTGGGATATGTTTCCTTCTGCTGAGTCGAGATGCGTTCTTAACAGATCTGCCGTTGGTGGCTGGTGCCTTTCTGTTAACATTTGCGTCCAGCTGCCTGATGCGAGGATCACGGTCAGAGGTCCCCCCGGCCCCGATGGGTAGAAGAAGCTCCAGGTTGGAGTACAGAAGAGGAACGCCTCCTCTCCAGCTCTCCGCTAGGAGCCCCAGGAGCCTGTTCATGTCCATTTCAGACCAGTACTGACGCTGGAGAATTAAAGAAAGTATTGACAAACAACGTTTTTTCATATATATACATATATATGGGTGAAGATATCAAAACTTGCCTTTAGTAGGTTCAACAGTTGGTGTTGGGTCACATGGTGGAGACCCAGCATGCTAGCAGTGCAGCCTGGGTCACGATGAGGATGTCGGGAGTCTTCACCGTCTCCTCTTTCAGGAACACTCGAGTCTAGTTAAAGGAAAAACAACCCTGCAAATTGGTTGTTTTTGGTCCTCGTCTATTTAGTCAGAGCAACTTACGCTGCACACGGGAAGGCTCCTCAGACGCCCGTCCTCCGCCCCCGCGCACCCAGAGCTGCAGCTGCAGCAGGCAGCGCCTGACGTCCCCCCTGGACAGCCCGAGGAGGCCGCGGACGTCGTCCAACTCCAGCCGCGCGTTCTCAGCCAAACTCACCAGCTGCAGGTAGCTACAGACGTTCACCTCGGAACAAACAGAAGGAGTACGTTTACGACAAGACTCGAGCTCGCTCGAATGATTCTGCATGTGTGGGGAGCCTTTATAAGCACACCGAGCAGCAGCCAGGCCTGTTGAAATGTCAGACGTATGCATTTCATCCTGAAGTTGTATTCGAGTGTGGACATAGAAACCTGACTCACCACCGGTGGGGTTTTGAAAAGGATCTCCTCCAAGCTGCAGTTGAATCGCTCTCTGAATGAAGGATCTGAGGAAGACATTTCATTTGCGTCACAGCTCGTCCTTCGATGCATTTCTCGTCTAAAGATTACACAGCGTGTGCATTTACCACTGGTGGTCAAAATGACCGGTCTTTTAGTGGTCGTCATGAAGGTCTTGATGGCTGCGAGGAAACCAACGTCATCATCAAATATGACATCGACCTGCGGGGGCAGACAGTCAGGGGGGGGGGGGGGGGTCAAACCAGACAGAATTTATGCGGCCTCCATTAACGTCTATGTCTCACAGCGCGCTTTACCTCTTCAAACAGAATGAGGGACGTGGCCGTCTTTCTGTTCTTTGGCGCCAGCTGTTCGGAGTCCGCCGATGGGTCGCCGGATCTCTCGTCGTCCGGTTTTTCAGACGGCGACGGACCCCCGAAGTGAATGTGATCCGCTTTGGCCTTCCTCTTGAAGTAGTTGGCCAACGTGACGGTGGCTGGATTGGTTTTTCCCTGGCGACGAGAGGGGCCAAACCTCCGTGCCGCTCTGCTTTTTGAGGTGGAGGTGACATTTTTGGGACGCACCGCTTTTCCTGTTAAAGAAAAAGAATACAACGAGGCCTCCGTTACTGTTATATGCATGTAAACTCCACACACACACCTGACGACATAAGCTGTTCACCTTTCTTACAAAACTCTGTTGAAAGAGGTTTTTCATCATCATCATCATCTATGTCGTACCAGGTAAAGTCTCAGATTTAGGAGTGCAGCTGTTGATGGCGTAGTTGTTGAAGTACGTTGGTTTCAGTGGGTCTTTCCCCGACATCTCCACCAGGTGGGACTGGGTCGCTTCCTTCAGCTGGGACAGAACATGGCGGCCACTGCGCTGCGAGGAGCAGTTCACCTCAAATACCTGTGATTGAAAAAGGAAAGGACAGATGAAAGATAATTCCTCCTATTTAAAGTGTGATGTCCAGATTATTCTGTAACCCGAAAGCAGCCTAGAATCTATTGAAACTCATGATTTGGTACTCTGGGAAAGGGCCACAAAATATTAACATTTAAGTAATTCATTTCAACCATCAATTTCAAATGGACTCGCTTTCATTTAGAATTCGCGGTGTGGTGATTGTGGATTTGTGCGACTACACGATGTACTTCAGATTCTCTGAGCCACAGAGCAGTGTATTAAACGATATGAATATGGATTAAGATTGGCAGCATGGCCACAAAGGCATCGGTCCAGTTTGAATCCAACCTTGAAGCCAAGCTCCTGGGCGCAGGCGTACACTGAGGCGGTCTTGCCCACACCTGGAGGTCCCGTGATCAGCGTGGTGTTGCACAGCGGCGCCTCTCTGTCGTCCTCTGGCCCAGCCTCACCCTGGAAGTCTCCATAGTCCCACGAGTCTGCACAGGAGGACACAAATCCTGAGTCATTAGGATTTGTGTCGTAATGTGCAGATCTTTTTTGGGGGTCAAGGCTCATTAGAAACCACATTAAAAATGTAACCCAGTACAGAAGTGTGCAAAATGCCAGCTCATACATACTGCTGCTGTTTTCTTCTTGTTTCCTCTCGTCCATTTTTCTCCTCTCGTCACAGTCGGCTCTTAGTTTCCATTTCTTCAACCAACTGAATTCCATTGAGGAAAAACAATAGATTATGCTCACACCGATTTCAAGTCCAATATATCAGAGAAAGGGTGAAGGCAGTTCATTGTATTAAACGAACATTTGCAGTTTATTCACAGAGGCAGAGTTGCCGATGACTTCGCTTGAATGCTGAGGACTGTACTTGTCTGTCCAGAGGACGTCCTCGAAACAGGAATCTGGACACAAAGAGAGGAAGAGGGGGAAAAAGTACATTTCCTGCTATCTAAAAGGGCATAAAACATGTCAATGAGCAATCATCATGTGACAAGTGTACCTCTTTGGGGGATGCCAGAGGTTTTGAGCGACTGGCTGTGAGATTCTGCATGACCCATCCCTCCAGAGTACGGCTCCGGGCCTGCTGGGCTCCCCCTCTGCCGCCTCAGTCTGTGGGGGCGACTGAGCTCGTTGCCTCTGGGCTGCTTCTTCACCGTCGGGACGGTGCTCTCCTGGACGGCCGACACGAGGCGGTGACCCCCGCCAAAGGCTTCCTTTGCTGGGAGACCACACCTCAGACGTTTGGGCAACCTCTCAGAGCTTTCGTTTCCTCGTTTCCTCTTCTCTTGTAAGATGTTCTGTAGGGCGCTTATACTTTCTGCTTTGGGAAACCAAAAAAGAGGCATAACTGGTCATGGCAGCACAGGTTCAGTTGGGTGGCTCAATATAACCTTCATCCCTGCTTGATGAATGAATAAATTAATGATATGAAAGCAGATTCAGAATCTCACCTGTGGATCCAGAGTCCTGCGGCCTTTCGCACGCTTTCCTCTGCAGAGTGCTGAACACTGCTCTGACTGGAAATGCTGGGTTGGATGTTTGGATTTCCTGCAGACAGCTGTGCAGAGCAGAGGGTGACAGCTGTCCTCTCCGGGACCTCGTTCTCTCCGTCAGCGGAGGAACTGTTGATAAAAGCTGCCGACCCGTCACCAGCTGCACATCTGGAATCTGGGGAGGAAGCACCGATTCCTGCAGCTTCTCCACGGGCCGGTCCAGCTTCCCGTCGCTGCTCCGTTTACTTTTGCTTTTATGGAAGACAATTGGTGCAATTTTAACGTGTTTTGCGCAAAAGTTCGTTCTCTGCTCCTCCTGAAGTGATTTTCTGGTGGAGATGCCTGCAGCAGCAGCAGCAGCAGCGACATGCGTGTCTTTTGCTGGATCTCTTTCTGGTGATGTTTCATCGTGGCAGCAGCTGGACTCTGACAACACTACCGTTATCACTTCTTTGCTCGGGCACAAAACGTCTTTACACGTCTTGCTCCGTTTGAGTTTATTTTGCATCGCAAAGAACTCGAAAATTCAAAGACGTTTGGCTTCGGCGCTCGAGCGGCTGTAACGCATGACGCGTCGGTGACGTCAATTTGTGCGACGTTAACTAAAGGCGAAAGTGTCCCGTTTTCTTTTACACCAACCGAGCTAGCTCTTAGCTAACTCAGACTTTTAGCGAAGTTCATTAAAGCAACGAATAAAAAAACTTCTAAACACTTAAACGGCGGGTGTTGACTAAAGAAACGTCCCAAATGTTTTTTGAAATGACGTTTAAAACGTGCGCGGGAAGGATGGGCGTGGCCAAAGATCGTGTATGTGCAGACAAATCACACGGAGGCTCTCGTGCAGTTCAACAAAATGAACCGCTTCAGATGATGAAGCCTTTAGAGCTAACTCACCACACGAGCCTACACGTTGTTATAAAAAGCTGAAGAAACTTAATGTTAATGGTCACGGAGGACATGATTGATCTACATTCTGTGTGTGGAGTGGTAGCTCTGCTGCTGCTTGTTGCTTTTGTGTGATCGTATGTGTGTACATCTTTTTTGCTGGTTTTCATAATCAGCCCCCGAATAAGGTTCATTGTCATTTTACCTACTAGAAATGTACCTTGGTGTTTGGTGCTTACAATAAACATTAAGAGGAATGTTTATAAAATACAGGCAGGGTACTGCACAAGACTAGAACATAAATGTAGAATAGAAAAAAATACTATAAATTACTAATATGGACAGCATAAGAAGAAAACAGCTTGTCACAACGTCTAAAATGCTCTTTATCCAGCTAAGGCCAAGTTTACATGTTGTCTCACACTACAGATGGAACTAAGATCCATCTTGAAAGAACACAGTTTAAAGCACAGGGAATAGAATTGTATGTTCTACTCTAAAGCGTTCACTACCACCATGACCAGTATCAGCTCTTTACATTTGTGACCCACCTCAATGTGTTCGTCACAGGGTAACTGTGGAAGATGGAGCATCCCCTTCCATCCTCCCCATTAGGAACCACCAGGACTCTGTTTACTGGCCCCAGGCTTTAAATGATGGGGATAGTAGAGGAACCTTTGGCAAGACAACCCACATTTAATCATAGCACCATCTGTGTCAAGACGTCCTCAGAGTCACCTGCAGAGAGAGCTGCTGACTGACCAAATTAACACGAAAGAGACTCAGGAGTTCTGGCTGGAATTATATCAGCTCTCTTAGAATATCTACTCTCTTAGACAAACTGTGCAGTGTGAACTTCCATGAGTCGGAGAGAGAAAAGCTTTCCTCACACTTTTGGGGAACGACAGACTCTGAAGCAGAAGAGCTTCGATACTATCCATTAAAAAAAAAAAAAAAAAGGAAGTCAAACAAGAGACAACTATGCAGAAGAGTATGGAGCATTTGTTCCCTTTAGAGGGAAGACACTTCATGTCTCTGCACTCTGGTGAACACTTTAACCCTTATTTTCTCTCTGTATCCATTCGAGAAATTCAATGTTTCATTTAGCATGAAATATTCAGTGCTGCCCTGTGTGAACGTGCATTATAAAAAACAGGTCTGATTTTGAATCCTCATTAAGAGGACTTCAGCAAAATGAGTGAACTGAACGTTTTTATAATTAAATGAAATTAGCTTTGTGTTGACTTGACCGTTCCTTCTTTACCTCAACAGTTGAAAACAGTCCTAACTCAATCTGGTGAGGACAGTGTGACGCGGTCAAAAGCCTGAGAAAAAGTGAGTAAGTGACTGTTAAGTTATGCTGGTCTGGATTTTGTCAACCAAAAATACTTAAAACCAAATATTTCATTCCGCATGTGAAATAACTTTTTTAATTTGTGGGGCATGAATTGTTCATATAAAATGCATAAACGGAGGTTTTAGCCTTATTCAGACGAGTGGACCATGAAGGAGAGAGTGTAATGATGCAATGGGTACAACATTACAGCCGCGAATAAGGACAAATTCATTTTATTTCTTTAAATATAAAAGTCCCCCTAGCCAGAGTGTACAGTTAACAATTTTGAACAGGGTGTTTTTCATAATAATGGTGAATATGTCTCCCTTTCTCCAGATGAATACAGAAACCTTCCATGAACAGCGAAGGAGGGAAAAATATATTGTTAATTTGGTTTTCCACAAAGGAAATCGGATGAAACTACAAAACACTACTGCGGTTTTTTCTTTCTTTAAAAAAAAAAACACAACAACAAGTTATGGAATGAACAAAAGAAAAGATGCTAAATAATATACAGAACTAAGAGACTGGTGAAAATATTCGCCTTTGGCATAAACTGCACCTAAACAGGACAGACGGACTGAGAGCCAACCATCGAATAACCAGCACATTGCTTTGAGAGAAGAACTGCAATCTGTTAATTATTGGATTCAGAACGGGGCACGGCTCAACATTTGATGCGATTACACGTAAACACAGTTCTGTCAATAGCTTCCCATACGCAAAACACACGAGGAAGGAAAAAAAAAACAAACACACACACACAACAAAAACAAAAACACACATTGCAATTGCAACATGGTGGAACCTGGAAAAGAAAGCTACAGGTGATGTGACGAGGTGATGTGCTGCTGGTTGTTTCAGTAAATAAACATTTCATTTCCTTGAGCTATTATCAATGCAGGCCAGAAGGCCATCGGGGTGATGAAGTAGGTTTTTTTAGCACGGACCCGAATCAGAATTTATCCTCTTGTTTCGGGATCCAAGGCTTACAGTATATCACTATTGTCATGGCAACCTGCCAGCAAAACCCACGATCCATGTCGGGGGGGTCCGAACACAAGCTTTATACACTCATATACTCTAGACGTTGATGCCAATAGTGTAGGTTTTAACTGCAAACGTATGCAATTCAAATCAAAAGTCAGTCACAACAGTGACAAACGTTTCTCCACTGACAGCAGTGGAAACGCTGCATTTAACATTTGGCGCAGCATGAAAGAAAAAAAAAGAAAAAGAATAAGGTTTCTAAATACAAACACACCAAGTGCTAAAAATAATCAGCTAAAAGGATAAGATCTCAACAAGGTTAATGTGTACGTGTACACAATAACCAAGAGTGACTTTAAAAAGTACATTTCTAACTGTAGTCTGGATGCAGCGGTCTCTGACGTGGACATGTCAGAGGACTCTTTGTTTGTTCACTCCCTCACCCAAAGACAGACACTTCAGTGGCTCCTACAAAAATGCAGGTTAAGTAGGTTCGACTTACATCAGCCAGTCCTCAAATCCCTGGATTGTGGAGATGTCGGTGTTTCACTTTTTATATTCGTTCATATTTGGTTCAGTTCTCATGTTCCGCAAACTTGTTTACCTTGTGTAACTAGCCTGCTTCAGGTCAGATCCTCCAGTTCTTGCACCTATCTAAGCACCAAAGGGATTGGTAATGTTCAATGAAGAAGGAAAAAAGAAAAGAACAGAACAAAAAAACAAAAAAAAAAATCGATAATCGTTGTTCCATCCGTCCTACATCAGTCTGTCAGTGAGCTTTTTGTCCTCTTGCCCTGTTTCCCCCCAGTGGAGGTGACGGCATTGCCGTTGCAGGCCCCCGCTGAGGCCAGAGTCTGGTCCTGCTGCTCCTCCTCCTCCACGGCGTCCGGGAGCTCTTCCTGGATCTGCCGCAGGCGGGCCATGGCGCGGTCAATGGTGGCGGTGCTCACCAGGTTGAAGTCGTGCATGCTGACCAGATGCAGGAGGAAGTTGCGGCAGAGGTTGCGGCGGACGATGTGAGGGCCGGCGCTCTCCGCGAAGAGCATGATGGCCTGATTCATCTGGTTGTCGGCGATGAAGCTGGAAAGTGGAAGACGGAGAAACAGAAGAGCTTAGAGTTTCAAAAAGTAGGATGGGGCGAGAGGAGCAGGGACGACGATGTAGTACAACCACACTGTGCATACGAGAGATTACAAGTGCACTTCTCAGGGCTTTGGCTTTCTTTTCTAAAGTCAAACCCTCTTCAAGAGTTACAAAATAAAAGCTTTGTAAATATCCACATTACACAACCACTGCTTTTAATCTCAGCATCAGGAATATTGAATGGAGGGAAGGAGGCAATGTTCACCACGTCCCACGTAACCGTACTTCATAACATGTAGGTTCCACAGCTTCATCACTTCCTTCTCTCCCTCGTTGACGTCGGTAAACTCATCCAGTTGCTGTATGTAAACAACAACAAAAATATTCACAAATTAAAGATATAATTATGGTGACGCAGTCTACCACAACCCTGAAGAGGAGCCAACTAGCACGGCCCCTGTGGCGCCTAACGGCACAATGCATGCCATGTTTAAAACCTTTGATGGAGCTATTTTAATGACCACCAATTCCTTTTAGGCATTTCCTGTTGGCCCCGAGAGTGACTTTGCTGTGACACTGATGGACACTACAGCAGGTTGAGTTAGCAGGTGCAGGAAATCAATACGGCAGTGATAAAAAAAGTGTTGTGAACGGGTGTAAGACACCGAACAAGAGCACCGTGTTGGCAGCAGTTTTTAGTAGCTTTAAGTTATTTATGGGGAGCAGGGCTGACCCAGATGCTTTTGACCCTTTGTTGCCATGGTAATCCGACACCAAAATCAGTACTCCGGGCTAAATACCCCCCCCCCCCTTCATTCTCTGGGCACTGCAGAAACACTCACACACACAACCACTTATACTCCATTTCAAACACAGAGTCTGATTGCAGTAGTTCCCTGGCCTCAGTCCGTTAGTACAGTTTCTTCCTTTCATTGATTTCATTACTGGCTTCTTGTGTTAGTGAAGTAAATGTACCGTCACAATATCTGTAAATCTAGATTCAATTATTATTAAACAAAATAAAATCATAAATATTACAGCATAAAGAGAGACTCCTAAAGCAATAGATACATTGAAAACAAAAAAGGTACTATATGGGAATAGTATGTTCACTATAAACTACACAGCATGATCCTATACTACAATACTGTCTAAACTGATAGATACAATAGATCAAAATGGCAAAAAGGAGAGTACAGTCAGTATACATCTTACTGTACTTTGTGGTATTTTATGTGCTGTTGTATCATTATAATACTTCTATTTCTAAAGGGAACTCATAATGAGCCTGTGGTACCTTTAGAAATAGAACTATCATAATGATACAACAGCACATAAAATGCCACAAAGTACAGTAAGTTCATATTAAATTTACAGAGTGCCAGAAATATACTATAGGTAGTTAAAAATATATGTATTAAGAAGACACTAGCAGGACATCTCGGCACACTGCAGAACTACTGTGCCCCTGGAGAAAGGACACTATGTGACTGAAAGGCCCCACCGAGCAGATGTAATTCAGATTTACAGGTTGGTTTTTTAACCACCATGTGACCCTGGAGGGGCTCCTTAGAAATGCCATCGATTGGAAAGATGAACGCGTCGTCGTCGGTCTGAATCAATGATAATGACTGATAAGTTACAGCTTTACAGGCGCAGCGCTTCCAGCCAATCTCGAAGTATGCATCTCCACAAAGTCTTATAATGGAAGCTGAATGAAAAGACAGGATGTAAAGTAGACTCTTATCATAAAAATGTCACACAATGCTTCCTCATGTCAGTCTCGACTAAACTTTAACATCAAGTCCCAATAAAGGAGGGTGAGATTCTATGTTTGCGTCACTAAGTGGAGACGAAACTTGAGGAATTGACCTTTAAGGGCGTCTCCATGAGTGGTGGGACAACTTAATTCAACAGTGAAGCCAGAGACAGAACTACGCAACGGGCCTCTCACCGTGCCGGTCTTCTCTCGGAGCCACTCCGGGTCCCTCTCGTCCTCGCTGTCCTCCTCCATCTCCTGGGGCCGCAGCGGCATGCAGCTGTCGCTGTGGAAGTAGAGGCGGTTGTGTCCGCTGACGTACGTCCTCTGCTGCTCCAACTCTCCGTCCTCGGTCTCCAGGAACTCGGACAGACTCGGTTTAGTCCTCTTGGGCCTAGAGGAAGGGGGACAGACAACAGATCCTGCTTGTGCACTACGAACGCTGGTATCCTCAAATCTTTCTTGCCCTCATTTGTCAGAGATCACGTGTAATGATGCGGCAACAACCTCAACACTGGTTTCTTCATTCCTTTTTTGTTGATATATTCTTGTACGCATCACCTGTTCTAGACTAGTTCTAACCCAGCTCACTGCTTCATTTAAGTTCATTCAAAACAAGTTAATGACGCTGTCTGGCAATGAGTTCAGGTGTACCTGCAGACCAGTATGTGAGTTACAGCGGTCCTCTTAACTGGGCCGTTGCGGCTGAAAGCAAAGCCCGGTTGGCTGTGGATGTCCTGAGGGTTGCCAACGTACGATCCGTCATAGCACTCATTGATGGACACGTCTATCCTGGCTCCTTTGGGATGAGGCTGCACATTTAAAAAGAAAATAAACAAAAAACATCAGTGAAATTCTACTGGAAATTGGACAGACACTTTAAGATTAAGGGGAACCCTGCACTAGATGCCAAAGTTACGTCACAATGGGTACCAGGAAAGAGAACAATTGGTATTGGATCTCTCTGTACTTTAGGTTTGTATACTTAAACATTGCTTGAAATCACGCGGCATCTTGGGAAGACACACGACTCGCTCGGTTGCTTACCACATAGTTGAAGATGAAGCGGGAGTGGGAGAGTTTGAGGTGTTTGAGCAGGCTGTAGAGTTTGCTGCAATTCAGGGTACACCAGGGACAGTGAAGATCATCTCTTGCCTCTGTTTGCTGCCGTGTGTTATTGTTGTACAAGAACTGAACACGGACAGACGACGTTAGTTACAAAGCAGATGTAGGAACCTTTTTTCTTTCTACGGCCTACAAATGTGACAGTAATTCCAAACATGTTTGCATTTCAGCCCCCTCACCAGAGGAGTCATGTAAGTCAGTGTCCCAGGCCCAGTTGTGTTTCTTACTGTACCTGATAAAATATACGGAGCTTCTGCCGCGGCTCACACAGGACCTGCTCTTTCCTGGTCTGAACGTCGGTGCTCACCGACTCTTTCACTGCTGACGGGAACAGACGGAAAAGGGTTATTTCTTGGAGAATCTCCAAAAATCGATTTGATACATTCAACATGTATTTGGGGAAAATGTAGAAATTGCCCCGCTGCGCCCAAACAGGACAGGTCTTACATATTGGGCTCCCTCCTACCACGGCAGTTGAAATGTAATAGGAAGGATTTCATGTATTTGAGTGTTTAGAAATGGGCTGCATCAGTGATGGATTTAAAAAAAAAAAACATATATTTCAGTTGAATTGAATGTTTATCTGTTGCACAATTAATGACCACCACAGCATTGTGAGAGCTGAGACTTCTCACTTACGCCTACAGTAAGCAACCCTGTAGGGTTTGTTTGCATTTCTTCATTAATTAGGTTGAAAGAATTCTGCTCAAACAGTCCCTAATTTCAAGGTAGGGACTCTATGCTATTCCTATTTCCTCACATGCAGCGTGCAAACATTTTGCTTGACACTCACACATACTTCATGACTTGCACAGAAACATGACTCAGGGGGCCTTGTTCAAAAAGGGTGGCCGCCATGTTGCCGGCACATTCGTGGAGTCAAGTGCAAGTCTCAAAAAGGACTCAACAGCTATGACTCACTGGATGACTTCTGACGCATTCAGTTATAAAGAGAACTCATCCCACACCAATATACGACCCATTGAGCTTCACTCGGAGAATCTGGCATGAAATGTTGAATGTTTTGTTGTAATTTTCGAAGACTTGTACAGCACTTTAAATCAAAGCAGAATCATTATAGAAGTATTTATGTCCCCTCCCATCCTTCATCAACTATGGATGTCTTCTGCCTCCTGCTCTTAAATTTAAAAACAGGGCTAAATGTAACTCACAATGTAATAAAAAGGATTTTAGCACATCACAGCATGTTTCCAACTCAGCTTGGTCTTTAAAAAAGGCAGAGCTGCCCTGTGCTGTTTTCGTACTCACTCATGAGGGCGGCTCGGTGGTTGCTGGTTCGGGTCTCCATGGGGCTGGAGCTGTCCGAGTTTCGCGTGGCGAGGGGTTTTGCCACGGGGGCAGTGGACTTTCCGCTGGCATCGCCTGTCCAACGCAGCATGAACTGCAATGTGGGTCCCTGAGAAAATGTCTCAAATGGTGGCAGTCTCTGTGGGAGCGTCACACAGAGGAACGATCAGCGGTTAGGACAACGAATCCTGAAGATATTTAAAGAGAGCCCAACGCTGCGGCCGAATCAAATCAGGCGCCGGATTTGATGCGGATGCAGCCAAAAGAGGAAAGAAAAGTCCTCAGGCGCTTCATGCAGACACATGAACAACCCCCCGCCCTTACCTTTCCATCCAGAATGGTTTCCCACGTAGCTCGCTTCTTGCTGACGGGGCTGTCCTCCATCCCCTGCATCGACACCTCGTACTCCCCGTCCAGCAGCTGCAACCTCCTGCAGAGAGCAAATCAAGAGCTGTGACTTTTACAGGTCCAGTCAAAGGAACGGCAAAGAAGTGATCCTAAAACCTGAGTGGAAACCTTTACCTGTTCTTATCAAAGACAGTCATCTGTGCAACAAAGGTCTCCGTGGTCTCTCCCGCCTCTCTGTGGGACGAACTTCTCTTCTTTCTACTCGGAGTCTCTATTACATCTTTGCATTAAAAAACAAACGGAATGAAAACACACAAAATAAAGTGAGAAATTTCATTTTAGAACCAGCAACTGTTTCCGTTACATCTCACATTATTGATCAGATGCTGTGCCCAGACGAAGACCGGCTCCTTGCAACCAGCAGCCTGCTCATACATAGTCTCCCTATTCTGATCTCATAACAAGCTGTTAAATAATTCATCCCAAACTGTACTTGTGCTGCAAAAACGGAACACAGAAGGCTTGGATGGGGCTTGTCCTACCAATGTTCTCGTTGGCCTCTCCGTTGACCAGACCGTTCGCGTCCCTCCGCCCCGTGCGCGACACCCTGAACAGGAGCGAGTAGGACTTGACCATGTGGCTGTTGCTGGGCTCAAACTCGTTGCTGGAGACCAGTAAGGAAGGGTAGGATCCATGCTTGGTTTGGTTACTGTCAGGATTCAAAGGCACCTGCTTTTTACCTGTAGGCACTTGCTTTATCGGGCAGCTGACATCCTGGAAAAAATATATATAACCAATCTTAAATTTTGACAAGACAGAACCACTCGTAAGTCAGATTTAATTACTTGCTGCTGAAGCGACAGACTGTCTCCAGAATATTTGACTTTACCTTGCGTTTTTTATGGCAGACTTTGACAAGTAGCACCTCTAAGGACACAGAGTTTTGTTCATTTTCTGAATTCTGAGATGGCTTTTCTGTACGGCAAAAAACAAAAACATAGGGTGTCAATCCTTCCGTCCATTTTTGTTGCACAACAAAATCCCAGATAACATCAAACTAAAGCATTGCGTGACTTTCGTAGTCATCTCTATGTAAGGCCGATGCTCTATTGGTACACAAAACATTGTCCGCGTCGCGCCACTCTCTGTCCCTAGGATCAGTGTCAATGAGCGTGTTCACATGTGTACTAATGTCCTGGTTTGGAGTTTTATTGTGGTTTTGATCTTTGAATCCTGTACAGTATCCAGGTTTCTGATCATCTGTGTCTTGACCTCTCACCACATCAGCCATGCAGGAACCGGATCAGGGACCTGAATAAGGGCCTTAATGTCCTGCCACAATAATCCAGGTTTCTATCAGAGTACTCCGGGTAGCATATCCAGGTTTCTCAACAATAGAATACGGTCTTATCCAGGTAACAACAACAGTATGACTAGAAGTTTAAAAAAAACAAACACTAAACATATTTACTCAGCCCTTTTTTGATCCATTTGTAAGTATTTCCCTTTGCACAGATATGTTACACACAAGCACTTGAGTAGAATCTGCTTACCATCCTTATGGAAGAACCCAGTGAAGGTTAACTGTAGATGTGATGACAAACTGAAGAACCAACAGACAAATGCACAGGTGAAAATCGGGTAATACCACGTGCTCCAACTATTAATACGACTGGTCGTAAATGAAGTCGATGCGGTTTCTCTGGTGTCTTAGTCCTTAAAATCTACCCAGCAATAAAGAAAAGAGGTGGAGCCGTGTTACCTTAGAGAATCCTGCTCTCCTTTCATCCTCTCGACTGTCTGCAACATATCATCCACTTTGAATGTTTTCCTGGGAGGAAGGATTACAAGTCAGACAGGTTCAGAATGAATTCATTAATACTGTGGCGGGAAAAAACAAATGTTAGATTCAGAACATCATCGTCTGAATACCTTCTGGCATTTGATCGGCCGTTTCTGTGAGACATGAAGGTGAGCGTCCTGTGCAAAAATATGGGCTGGAAAGGGGAGAAAGGGAATTCATTAAAATCACTCTTTTTTTTTTTAGTGGGCTAGCGAATCACTATATTGACTGAAAAGAAAATGTAGTACAGTAGTTCACTTACTGCAATCAAATTCCTTGTGCGGAGGAATCTGTATATCTGAGTTGGTTCTGGAAATAGAAAAAAAAGAAGAGTAATTGTGATATTTACATCACGTCACTATGTTTTCAGGATAACTTTACAATGAATCCACTAAAATCTGAAACATGAGCGCAACAACAAAAAAGATCATCGCATTATACATCCCGATAAAAAGGGGTGTTAACAGGTGGTGGCTGATTTGGCAAAACACCCACCAACTTAAAAAGATTTGACAATATAAGAAACAATTTACGTGTTTTGAAGTTAGCAATTAGCATGAGATCCGTTTCGTTAAAGACAAACGATATGAGGAGCTCCCTTCAGAGTGCCAGATAAACTAGGGAGGCCTGTCAGCCATTAGCAATCATAGAAAACAAAATAAGTCACCATAAAGTTAAGCGGGTCACCTGTTGCCCGCAGGGGAAAGTTATTCTGGTGTTATAAAAACGGGGGAGGGGGGAAGAAGTAGCACAACAAAGTGAAGAGAGTTAAAATCTCACTTTCAAAGGCCTGCAGGAAGAGCTCATGGTCGGCCTGAATCTGCTCCATCTTCGGCTTCTTCACAGAGTTCATCATCGCTGATGAGGCGGGGTACACGGCGCCGTTAGCTTTGCAACTCGCCCCACTCATAATATGACCTGAGTTCTGCGCGTGAAACAATGGCACATATTAACACACACACACACATCCACATTATCACAAGACAAATGGTGGCAATACATGTTAGCCAGTTGGCAAACACTCGCGCTAGCAGTCGCGCTAGCTAGCTCTGCTACAAGCACAATGCTAACATGTTTAGTTCGCTTGGTATTTCAGCGTAGTAGCTATTCGTTTAATCAGACCACGAACTAACAGAAATCCGAAAATCAACACGTCGTAAACATTGGACGTAAATAAAAGCAACCCACCCTGGCCGATGGCATTAATTACTTAGCCTCGCTGCCTCCAGCTCAAGCCTGGCAGACTCAACAGCAGAGACCCATGAAGATGAGGAGGAGGCGACGAGACGCTGGCTAGTTAGCTAGCAATGCTAGCATGGTTCACTAGAAAACAAACCTCCGTCTGCCTGAGGCTCACAAATCACAGTCACAAATATCGTTCGATATCGGAGCTGCTTAGAGTATTTTGGATGTTATTATTGATTATCTATCTGTAATTTATTGTCGGTGTGGACTCCTTCAATTTGTACTGAACAACAGAGCAGTAGTCAGTTGTGAGCCAATAGGAGACGGACTCGGAGAATCCGGCGCTGTGATTGGCTGCTGACCTCCGGAGATGACACACAACCCGCTCTCGCTCTCTGCGATTTTGCGGGAAATCGAGTTGATCAGAGTTCTCATGAAGACGACCGTGCAGCTAAAACTCTCATTTTCACAGAGAGAAAAATGGATTACCATATTATATTGTAGACTATAGGTATTCCAAATCTACAATACATAGTCAAGAGCTTAACACAGACAGTACTATTTAGTAGTGATATTGTATTTGTTGTATCTGTATAATACGTCCATACACTTAAAGAGAGTTCTGAAGAGTTTTATTTTGAAAGTACTGAGATTAAGCTATTTTGTGCTCAAGAAATATCTCCAGTAATACAGTAACGTAAATAGGGTATGCACTCTCTACTCTTCTGCGAATCTCTTCCTGTGGCAGTGATTGTGTTTTTGTACAAACATTTGCAGTAAAGTTCTTGCTGAGGAAAAACCATCACATCACTCTCGTGATTATTTATCCCCCTTTTTCAGGGGCGCAATATCTGCACCCCGGAGCGCAGAGAGAGAGTGAACTATCTACACTCGTGGTCAGCTCAATAATCTTCTAATGGTGTGCAGATATATCACTAAGTACGATTTTTAGTTGTGTGTTTGTGAGTAAAACCGCTGCAGTGAACACGATATTATTAATGTATGGTTTATATTCCATAGTGACAGATACAGCATTCTGTACACAAACTGTAAACAGCTGTTTGATGAGAGCATCAGAGCTCTCTCAGAGGAGTCCCCACGGTGACGTCACACACATTCTCCAGTTACCTCACCTGGCAAACCACCTGCAAATAACGACTGTTTAAATTAGCAAAGAGTGTAAATGGCCTAAAGCCAGCGACAGCTCTCGTACGATCACACCATATCGTCATTATCAGTCCTGATCATAATGCCAGAACAAAACATAAATAAATAAATTGTGTTCACCTATCAAACTTCCTTTTTTTAAATGAGTGGTGGATACCACCAATCGTCGCGATCATTTTGGAAGCAATCAAATCCTATGGTGACTCTCGTGATGTGTTGTGCTGCACGATAGATACTCTGGCACTGTTCAGACGTAAATGGAAGAGTTGGGAGTGAACGTTCTTCCTCTCGGCAGTCTCCGTGATTCTCCGTAAAGACTCACTGACCAGCAGCTCATGTTTAAATGCATCAACATTCATGAGACGCTTTGCATTGACCATTGATGGTTGAATGTGACCGTGTAGAGGGCGGGATGTGAGGCTGAACCAGCTGTGCACATTTACAGGTTGATTTGGGATTTATAAAAAGAAATTGCGCAGAGGTTTTAGAAGTCAGATTTTGTTGTTGGCGTACGCCATTTTCGGTACATATACACTTTATGAATCCTATACACTGTTTTATAAATGAGACCCGTAGATACTGTGTGTGGAGCGGACCAACCCGGACTCCTTATTGTCCTTGGTGACTTTAACAAAGGCAACCTCAGCCATGAACTCCTCAAATACAGACAGTTTATTAAATGCTCTAGTCTAGATGTCTCCCTTGTCTGCAATATGATGACATTATATGGCACTCGGCTCGACTTAACAGCCATGTCTCTTTTCAGAAATCATGACCCTTAATCAAGATAATCCACAGAACTTGTTGTGAGCAGTTTCGTGTAGGAACTAACGGAAATATGTCCGATTTCAATTTACATGAAAACAATCTAGATTGATAAATAGCACCACAGGTAAGTGGGAAAATATAATAAGTAAAATACAGCAAAGTGCTCAAAAATCAAAGAACACACAAAATCTTCAGTTATTACATCAGTTAAATACATTTCATAAGGTCCAGTATACTTCACCAATACCCCAACGTGTTTTAGTCTACTTCAGTTATTAGAATATTTCTGTCACAATCAAAAGACACTTCTACAGTTGGCTATATCATAGTATACATGCATATAGATCATTTCATAGTGTTTCTACCATCAGTAACATAGGCAAGCGATCAATCACTACTTCAAAATTGACATCTCGTGAATGAAACTTTGACATTTCATGTGTAAACACAAAGATCATTGTTTGTTTAAACCTTGGAAAAACTGTAACTTCATGTACTTTTACTTCTAAGAACCTTCCAAAGACCATTTTTCGTAAAGACATTATAACATAGTGAAAAGATGTTGTAAACTTTTCTGGAGACCATCAATGCTCTGTGCATTGTAAAATGCTCTCGTGTTCGAATTTACATTGACACTTTTTTCCCCTGAAATCATTACTTAGTTTATGTTCACACAGAAAAACACACACACACACACACACACACACACAGCAGCATAGCATAGCAACAGTTGTGATGTAACGTATAATTCGTTGGCATTTGTGGTTAATGTCACTGAACCAGTTTGGGTAAACCCCAACATCAACAGGATCAGTAATGTAGTGTTAGTTCCCTCTCCATTAGATTATGGATGATTTATCACTCACATTTTTAGTCTTGGAAAGTTAACGTGTGCAGCAGGGGAGTTAGTCTGAGAAGAGATGTCTCTTGAAGGCTTCTTAGTCTTGTTTTGCTTTGTGAGTGATTCACTATCGAGGCTTGAATACGTTAAATGCTGAGAGAAAGATCAACACCCCTTGTAAAACTTGAGTATTTGATGCTCAGCTAGCTCCAGGATCATTTTATACTCTTCATTTCCAGGATGTGATCCCGTTTTTAAGTTTTTGTTCTTGAGTTTTTCGAAGTAATGACTCCAGTTTCCATCACTGTCTGCTCCAAAACCGAACACATGGATCTGGGAAAACAGAGGCAAACAATTTTAGAAACAGATAATGTGGTAAAAGCTTTAATAAATCTCGCTAAATGACACAAGATTACATGTTGTTTCCTTCATCGTCATTAGCATCCTCTTGTCAATCATTAGTGTGTAACAACATTCATTCAATTTAAAAATAAACCTACCTCGTCACAAATATGCAGGGCAAGAACCAAAGTCATGAAGCCAGTGGATGGATAGCTGCCCTTCTTTTGCAGCCACACGTCATGAACGTACCTCATGAAAGCTGGGTTAAGGACCATCACCTGTTATGAAATCAGAATTAGTCTTTAACATATTTTATAATAATTTGGAGCCAATAATGTTTATCGATGAATGCATTAACACAAACCAAATCCTTGTTGGCCTTGATGTTTGATTTTACTGGCGCATATGAGCTGTTGAAAAAAAGCATGAAATGTTAAAGTCAACATCAAACGAAATCAAATGTACGTTAGTAAAATGATTTACCAGGAATTTACACAATGAAATAGCTTGTTTGCCTTGCCTACATCACCACTGTCAGTCAGGGTTTGCATTTTATGTAAATTATGCTACATCATTTTCGTGGTTCAATAGGGAAGCTCTTGCTTCGTGACAGGTTGTCACGAATAATAACTTGATTGACAAGTATTGCCGTTGCTAGCACAGTCCTGCTCTGCAACCTAACAACTTAATAGGATACAGCCCAACAAGAGGGTCGTAAGAACAGTATAGTTGTAGTAGTGCTATGTTTAAATTTCACCCTGCGGTCCGTCCGCCTCACTCCCTACCGCTGGGTGACTTCACCAGGATTGAACGCCAGCTTCAGAGGACGGACCGTAGCAACTTGGCTTGAACTGAAATAAAAAACATGACTCACCTTCCGGAAAATCCTGTGCTGAGGGCCTTCGTAACCCAGTCAAGATCCAGTATCTTAAATGGAAACAGCACAAGACGAGTGGTGTTATCTAAATCCACAGCACTCTCTGGATACATGACATGATGAGTTGTTTTGGTCCCAACATCTGCTTCATAGCCTTTCGTACAACCTCTGTTCATTCTAAAAAGTACACAGGGATATATTTCATGTCACTGTAGTTGTCAGGAAAAACAAGTTGTGAATTTTGACTTTTAGTTTGTGACATTGAGGGAAAACAACTTTCATGTTTGGCTAGACTCTTTTACCTTATGACAATGTCCTGGAAATCTATTAGAGGTCCGTAGTGTGATTTCTTCAAATTACCAGAATTTCCCACCACAGCACAAGTCCTGCAGCGCTCAGGGCTGGATGCTTCAACATAAGCACTGGCTGGGAACATCTGAAACATCCTGTCCACTTTATTTCTGTAGGTACTGATATAACGCTTTTCAGCCTGTAGACGCTGTCAGAAACACCAGACATTGCATACAGTTAGACCACATGAATTCTACCAATTAAACAAATTGTCAGTCGCTGTCACCACAGTGATTGTCAAGTCAAACAGGATTATTCTTTAAAGCAAATAGAAGCAATATAAAGGATTGAAAAGGATTTGAAGATAATTGTAAATAAAATCATAAGTAAAGCAATTGGTAAAGTAAGAAGATTGATGAAGGGAACCCAGGATGAGTCCCGTGAGTAGTCTGTAAAATAGTTTCCCACTGGATAAAGAAGTCGGCGTATGGATACGAGTCAGACACCTTTCTACTGCCCACATTGAGAAAGAGTGGTCTAACTAAGACCGGACTGAGAAGTGAAGTTCAGCCAACACAGTGATGGTGACTGTTGAATATGATTGCATTTTACTGATCCTGATTTGACCTGCAGGTTGAGAGACTGTTATCTTGCAAGGTCACAACTTACCTTCCACCAGTTGAAATTATCCTCTGAGAGACTGTAGTTTACTGACAAAAACGGTTCATCAAATTTGCTGAAACGCTGCATAAACAACATATCATTTTCAAATAAACATCGGTCACAAGCACAGGGTCTTTCATCCCAAGGCGGGTAGTATGGTGAGATGTCTCCTCTCCAAAACAGTCCGATGCCAATCACAACCAGCAGGAAAATGAGAATGCTCACTCCTGACTTCATCTTGAACGTGCGACGCTTGTGAAAGGAAGGCAACCTGTAGACAAAGCATGTGGTGAAATTCACAAGAGTAAAAGATACAAAGATACAAATACAAGAGAGTGTAGTCAGTGCTCGAATGTAACTAAGCAGGTTTAATCAATTTGTGATACTTATTTCATTTCATGCTACTTTATACTTCTAGTATCTGGGGTCTCATTTGTAAAACAGTGCGTATTGGATTCATACTAAAAGTCTATGTGCCGAATATGGCGTACGCCAACAAAAAAATCAGACTTATAAAACCTTGCGTATGCCTGCCTCTGCGCAGTTTCCTTTTATAAATCTCAAATCAACCTATAAATGTGCACAGCTGATTCAGCCTCACATCCCGCCCTCTACATGCCCACATTCAACCATAAACGGCCAATGCAAAGCACCTCATGAATGTTGATGCATAAACATGAGCCTGCTGGTCAGTGGGTCCTTACGGAGAATCACGAAGACTACTGAGAGGAAAAACACTGGTTCACTCCCAATTCTTCCATTTACGTATATGAACAGTGCCAGAGGTGCCAAATGCCTTGCTTCTTTCATAAAGTACAATACCTTCCACATATGAGCTCAAATGCTGAATACTAACTTATATTATCAATGCAGGACATTTACTCGTAGTGGAGTATTTTCAGTTTCTGGTGTTGATACTTTTAGTTAAATAAATGATATGAATGTATCTTTCACCACTTTGTAAATGAGGGAAATTCTCATTAGCTGTCCTATTGGTTGTTTAAACATATAATCATCAAAAGAAAATAAGGAAGTTTTGGGAGAGAGCTCAATTTATATACACTTGTCTTGATATCAGGGGAATACAGCTGCCATTACTAAAGAAATATCACCATATGCATTATTTCTCTGAGGATTGGGCTTTTATAAAATAAAAACTTGTATTAATGTTTTAGTTTTGTCCTACCTCAGAGAATAATTCCGTTTCTACAGTGAGAATAAAGTCAGACCATAACCCCCAGAAAAAGTTCTCCAATAGAAGGATTGGCGTCTCTACCAATACATGAGGAAACTCTGTCTCACGATCTTCGCCGTGAACAAACACACAAAGCAGCAGAATAGCTTGTTGACTGTCAGCTGTCATTATATGACATATTTGCTCTTTCAAAAATAAACTAAAATGTTATCAAAAAGACTTAAAGTCTATTAAAAGTTTTGAATTCAGAAAGTTGTATAGTATATAATATATATATATATATATATATATATATATATATATATATATAAATAGTGAAATATAAATAAGTATAAAAGGGAAGTAGCTTTTTACCAATAATCTGAGTGAGAAAATTCAAAGTTCATATACCAGTTACTCCAGGTCCTCCTCATCGTCCCTCCGCTCTAGACCGTGACAATTTGGCAAAGTCAACAAAAAAGGGAAAAGAAAAGAACTCCACCGTGTAGGTTACTCTACAAACCCAAGTTAAATCGTTATCCAGTTAGGAAAAGTAAATTGGAATAACAGCTGCGCTTTAACCTCTCAGTCCAACAGCGCTGACTTCACATTCAACAATTAAAAGTTTGAGGCTTTAATACCACTACTGTAAAATTTGCCTAAAACACCCAAGGCCATTGGCCGCTGGCCAATAGAGAGCCATGGCGCCTGGCCCCACCTTGAGCCACACACAAAAAATAAATAAATAAATATAATATAATAAATATAATAAATATAATAAATATAATAAATATAATAAATTGTCAATATTTGTGTTTTTGAACTATGGAATGTACCCAGTAATATGTGTAAAATATGATATCTGTGCAAATAGATTCAGTTTGGGGCCAAAGTCGTTTGGCCCAAAGCTGCGCGTTCTCGTCAGGAGAACTATCTACAGGCGAGCGCGAGCGCCAGCGCGAGCACTACTCCTCCAAGACCCGTTTGAGAGGAGAACTTTGGCGGAGAAACTTCAGGCCAAAGAGCTGATCCCAGATCAGACTGACCTCACAATCAGACAGCAGACTAGCGGGAAAGGAAAGCAGTACATGAAGCTTCTCTACTAGTTGTACACCAGACAGGTTTGGCTAGCTGGATGCAGTCATGCTAATAACTTAAAACAACGGGGACAGATCCAACACGGACAGTGACGGGAGTGAGGGAGGAGGAGGTAAGGAAACATGAGAACACCAGGGCACACATGGACAACTCTGTCAAGCTACATATTAGGTAAAGTGAACATTTTTTCTTCTACATAGTTGTCCTCAGTCTCATCTACTTAACTTGGTCATGGAGGCATCAACATTTAATTGAGATGGTAAATTAACAGTGAAAACTCATCATAGCTTATATCTATGTATGTGTGTTTTATATTATACTGAATATTATTATATGATATATATATATAATGTAGATATATATTATACTGAATTTCCTGTGATGGTGACTAAAATAAGATGTCCTGACGTGTTTATCAAAGTGTTATTTACTGCTTTTTTTCGTGTTGGAATAAATGTTAAATATTTAACTGCAAATACTGCGTGTTTGATACCTTAATTTCTTTGCATTAAATCATACTGGGATGTTTGCTGAAATTGATTGGATGGCTCTAGAAAATTTTCCACCAGCCGCCACTGCCCAAGGCATACCCAAAGTAAATTGAAAGCTGTTCTTGAACAATTTGCAGTACTACATGCATGGTTTTGATCTCTTCAGAAAGCTAAGCCTCTGAAGTTCCTTCCCCAACACATGTAAGTGCTACTGGCATTGAGTAATAGAAGTTTGAACACACTGAAGGAGAAGGTTTTTATTTCCGCCTGAATATTTATTAGCAAGCTGATGCCTGCAGATGACTATAGCTGGGACTTATTCGCTGGAAAACACAATGGGGCCACTGGGGTAACAGGTTTTAAGCAGCCAGAATGCATGGAAATCTGATACAGCTCATTGATATGCCCGAATTATAGAATATGACGTAGGAAAGCGACAGTGTAGCTTATGTGACTCGCTGCACTCCAACTTGTTTGAAAAAAAATGTGTTGGATTTACTTAATTTTTTTATGTAAGTGGTTGCACGAAATAAATGTATCTAAATCCAGATATATATTTTAAGTTGACTTTACTCAATTTGTATTCATAATTTTACCTCAACTATTTTGAGTAAAGTTTACTCATTATGTTCATGTTCAGGATACTAAAATGCATTATGTAACCTCAATTACTATTTACCTTTTTTGTTTTTGTACATTCAGATAAATGTAATGGTTTAGTTTCTACAAACTAAAATTAAGTTTGATCTAGTTAAATATTTGTAGCTATTACTAGTATCTTAACTTTCAATACATTCAATGTTTACACAAATTATTTATCTTTATTACCAGCAATTTAATTTAATTTATGTACATTTACTCAAGTATTGTACTTACGTAAAAATATAAGGTACTTGTACTTTACATGAGTATTTCTATGTTCTACTTTCCGCTTCTCCTCCCCTACATCTCAGAGGTAAATATTGTATTTTTAACTACATTTGTCTGCATTAACTGCACAATACTTTTGATTGTGCAGTAAATGTAAAAATACATTTTGATGAGAATACTTGCTGACAACACTTTTACTTAAGTAAGACTTTGAATGCAGGACATTTACTTCTATCAGTGCCATTGCTAACACAAAAAAACAATGCACCAGTACCATAGCTGCCAGACAGCGAACACGTATTCATCAAAAGGATGTATTGAGTGAATATAATACCCAATGTCTCACAAAAACAAGCCACTATGTTAATACTACAGTTCAACACACTTTTTTTCAGCTTGCAACATCTTCTTAAGCTGCATTTCACAATATAGTCAATGTTCTCCATACCAAACCAGTGTGGCGCGCTACGTTTTCGAAGCTATACTTCCGCGCGCCTTTTGTTATATATATATATATATATTAAAGAAAAATTTTAATTAATAAAAATAAGTTTTTATTTTTATTTAAAATTTCTTGTTTTTCCCTTTTAATCAGAATCCAAGTTTTAATCACAAGTATGGTTTACAAATGAACAGAGGCTCTCCGTCCGAGACGGACAGGGGTTGACCAAGGATCTTTCGGAGTGTCTGCATGCACCCTTACTCGGATCCTCGGCGGCGAGGGACAGAATCCCCGTCTGCCCTCAGGGTGAACACGGATCAACGGGGCTCTTGTCCCGAGGTCCGGTCTCCCCCGGTGAGTGGCTCCTGTGCCGCAGGGGTGCGGCGAGAAGGGGGAGGCGGGCCGGAGCCCCTCTGATTTACCTCTATATTATTCCACTCAACTGACCTAAGTTTTATCGTTGGCCTCTGTTTGGACTGATAGTTAAGAGAATCCCCGACGGGATGTCGCTTTCACCACAAAGTAATAAATCACCAATATGAACCTTTTAACCTTTGTGCACAGTTATTTGATCTCGCCAGTTAATTACCTTAAGTTAACAATGAGTATCTGGTCTACGATCAACTTCTCAATTTTAATCTCAACAGTCAACTGTCTTTTTAGAAATTCTTAATATCTTTCCCGGTTCTCATAAATTAGAAGCTGTTCTTAATTTATTACCCCCTGGATCAGAGCCTAACAGATATTAAGCTCTAGCAGGTATCCTACGGATCTCTCCCTACTTTTTTTGGAAACAGGTTATGTGGTGTGTGCTGAAGGAGCAATCAGTCGTGTGGCCGTGCATGGATCCTTGCTTACCTGCTGTTGGTCTCTCGTCCCCGAAGAGGTGTCCCCTCTCCCGGAGGCTGGAGGTCACCGATGGGATGGAAAAAGAATCTTTGACGAAGCGCTAAAAGTTTACTTATTTATTTTCTGCCAATTACAAGTTTCCTATTTAGGTCCCAATGCATACAAAAATGATAACAAATAAGGTAAAGAACAAAATTGAAAAGACTGAAAAACCTCTGACACTCAGTGAGACATGGAGTTTACAAAAAGTCCTGAGAAAATTAAGGCTTATGCCTTCAAAAGACTATATGTCTACCTTCCCTACTAGTGCCCCGAACATTTAAAAATCGAGATTTTTTATACTCTCAAGAGGGGGATTTGTTGTCCCCTTCCTTTCTATCTTAGGGCCAGATCCTCTTTTGGCAGTTGCCTTTTGACAGCCGTCTTGTGATTTGACGTATGTCTCACACCGCAACTGCCCTTTGTCTGAACCCTGACTTCCTCGTTTTCTTGTAATCAGGTCACATTGTCTGCATCCCTGTACCCAGGACTTCTTGCACCCCCCTTGCTCCCTCGTGATAACTTCTGCACAAACATATGTTTAACAGTGCTCAGGGTATGACATTAATCCATTTCACTCATCAAAGATCAAGAAAGGACAACATCATAAAAACATAATATCAGTCACAATACAACTCATAATACAAAATCATAATATAGTTTGTTGCCCAGCCTATGATTAAATAATCGAGTATTCTTGTTATATGTACTCTCTTGCCTAACTCGTGCCCGTTCCCTTAATGGGTTCGGGCCTACACGTTGAAGCCTCTATGGATGTACTATTAATCATCCTAAATATTGATCGAGCAATCTTAACACAGTGGTCCTTATTGATATGTTTCAGCTTGTGGGTGTGTGTGTGTGTGTGGGTGCATATGTGTGTGCGTTTGTCAGTCGGTGTGTGTGTGTGTGTGTGATCGGCCCCCTGATAAGGGGAACTGTGGCATGAAGCCGGGGTGTGTGTGTGCGATCGGCTCCCCGATAAGAGGAACTGTGACATGGGGCCCAGTCTGTGTGAAAGAGGAACTTCTCCCTCAGACAAGGAACTTTAATATAAAAATAAGGAACAGCATCTGTGTCCCCTTTACATTAAGTGGAACTATATCTGTTCAAGCAGCCTTTACACCGGCTGGCGCAGTCTTACGAAAGCCTCAAGGTTTGAACCCTGGGGTCATTCAAAGTTAAGGTAGAAGGAACTCACAATTTCGCAGACTCTCCAACTCTTTCAACACCCTCTCTTGCGAATTGTGAGCTGCTTCAACCGGCAATCCGTAGGCCACAAATATACGCCTAACACTCTCCTACACTGAACCAAATCTGTCTGCACTGCCTATCACAGTGAGATAGTTAATTTCAAGATCAACCATCGTCATCACTATCCGGGCTCATTCGCTAATTCTTCTAACACCCTCTCTCGAATAGACCCGGATACATGTAAAACAGAACCTCATATTCATATATATAAAATCGTACAGGAACCGAGTTCACGGACCCCTGACCGATAACCTTGAAATATCCAGAACAGGAATAAGAAGATAAAAAGTTCAATAGAAACAAAGTATGAAAGAAAAGAAAAACAAAACCACAACCTTAATTCGGTAGACCAGTCGTCAAAACCTCAGTAAAGGAAAAATCAAAAAAACACCTCATCCTTCATTGAAACAAAATCACAAAAATACAACCCATCGTAAATTACAAACACAAAGTAAACAAGCATTATTTTTTACCATCTGGGATTCATTTTTTTTTTTTTCAAGCGAAAACAAAACAAAAGTAAGTTACTCACCACCTAGATAAAATACATACATTGTTCCAAGGCAACCCATACACCATCTCAACAGAGCAGAAAAGTCAATGTCCGGAGCTCCATGAGCGCCAAAACGGTAACCCGTTATTGTCAATAGTCCAGAATCTCATGTCCGAGACGCCACATTCGACCACCAGGCTGGTGTGGAACCCGTACGAGTACCGGCCATGCTGCCTGCGCTGTCCTTCAAGTGCCACGATACTCACGCGATCAGGGGGCCAGAACAAGTCAGATGTACCCACTGGAACGCTCTCGTTCACCTCTGCAGCATCTCCTCCACCGTTGACCGTGGACACGGTCGAAGCAGAGTCTATAACAATCGGAGGGTCCCGACATCGGACTCAATGGGTCGGAGCTCCTCGTCCCCTTCCTCATCTTCTTCACTGGGTGCGCCCAGCAGTACAGCGGCCAATTCCCTCAACTGTTCCCCGCTGAGTGCGGTGAAAGGGTTTGGACGTCCTCCAAGGCACGCGTTCCGGTAATCGTTTGCTTCGTCCCCCGAGGGGACAGATGGTCCAGTGGGTGATTCTGGTGAATCCTACTGGATCTGCTCTGTTCTAAGAGATACGGTGTGTTCTGCCTGGAACCATAGGGTGGGTGAGAAAACAGAACCCAATCTCTGCATAGGATGAGGGGCAAAGTATCAACAAAAGAAAAATGGAAAGTAACAAAGAAAAGAAAATCAACGCTATAAACTTCTTTATCCTGTCCTGTCTAGACCGACGGCGTGCTGTCACGCAGCCGATCCGGTTTTGTACAAGTAAGGAATAGGTTTCTGCGCTTACGCTGACCGCGCCCTTCTGCCTGCCATATAAAGGCACATATCAGGAACACGCTAGACTTCTGGAGTTGAAAACCCCACTCAACGCATCTCATTAAAAGTATTCCAGCTGTAAAAACAGTAAAAGAAGTAAGCAGTTTCTTCATAGACCTTCGGGCTGCCCCGGTCATTTGTCCTAACATTACTTTCCACATAATCAACAAGGTAAATATCATGACCATTACGTCAGCTAGAACCACCATCAAGGGATGTATCTTGAACATAGGATGAAGAGAAGCGGCCACTCCGGCCATCCCCATAAGCCCTCCCAAGCTCGTTAGCACAATAAAGGGTGTGTTTATAAACTCAAGGCCGGCTAAAGCGACATAAATAGGTACAGCCCAAAATTAAACCCAGAGTAAGGGGCCATCCTCTTCTGTTAACTAGCCATAAAAGCATAAAGATAGAGGTAAAGGTCTGGCTTATCGCAATTCTTGTCAACTCAAGGGTCAACAGCTTGAAAACTTCTGAATCCGAGAGATTTCGGGGATCAATAGAGAAATTACCAGCACGCTGTGTCATGTTCTCTTCCATCCCGGACCCTCGGTGGTCAAAAAAGAAAAACTGGTAAAAGTGCTATATTCGAAACACTCCAACATAAAAGCGAGAAAAACTTTTTTAAAGCTAAATTAAATCAAAAGCTCGTAAAGTGGCCTAAAACCCTTTAACCGCGTATAAGTATTTATATATTCAGCAAAGTTCTTTGGCTATAGTAACCAAAACATAAAACTAAATCTTCTAATGTAATAAACGGAAAACACAAATTCGAGCAAGGCTACTGCTCATAACAATTATAAAGTCGGGTCCCAAACTAAACCCTAATTATATACAAAAATCTTAGAACTAAAAAATTCTACAAAGTATCAAAGAAACTTAAAGCTAAAAGCTAAAAAGTTTTCTTCGTAAGGCAAAGTCTAAGTCTAAAAAGTCAAACTGTGCGATGAGCATAAGCTAACGATTGCTCCTGTCTCTAGAGTCTGAGTACTGGAACTAGCGTCCAGCAGACACCTCTGTGCAGTATATCTGGTACACTCCACCTCCCTATATGGCTTGGTGGAATGCAGAATGCAGTATTTCAGTAATTTAAAACAGATAATCAGAATGTATTTGATCACTGCACATATCCCTTTAAGGATTTTACCCACAATATAACGGGCTAAGGGCAGGAAGAGCCAATTAAGAGCCAATTTATAGTTATCTAGGCTCTCACCTAGCCAAATTCTATCCCCTGCGCAGCTGAGGATCCATACGGCTTGTGAAGTGTACAGTGTGAGATCACAGAAGTCAACATCAGGTTCAGGCTTGATGGAGTACGGGCTCACCATGTTAAACTATTTCCTTATTTGTTTTGGATGCGTCTGGCCGAATCTTTTTAGATGCTAAAATGGAATTCAGGATTCTTGCACAATATTCTAAGTTGCTCTGGCGTAGCCTTCTTGAACCCATCAACCATCGCACATGGCTGACATTGTGACCTCACTTGTGTTGTATGTGTTCTAAGGTTAGGAATGTGAACTAGATTTTGTTTCAAAAATCTATTGATCTTTTCGTGTCCTACATGACCTAATCCCTCGTGCACCTCAGTAACCACTTGAGAGGCTTGGTCAAGGGTACTTCGGTGAGTGCTTCATTCCCTCTCCATCCAGCTGGAAAGATCAGGGAAAGTTTTGCCACTTTCGGCCTGGCCTGGGCCATTTTATCCACCTCTCTATTCCCGTTGTGATCGAAATCTCTGATTTCAGTGTGGCTCTTCACGTGAGTCCATTCTATATACATCGATATATGTAACTGCAGCTCTATGGCAGCAGCGTGATTCACAATATAATTATTTTATACTGAAATAAACAATCTGATCCCCTCCCCTGTTACGCTAGGTTGCGAGCCTATGGCGGCAACCAGTTTCATTGGTTTGGGCCTAATTTATTTCAGGTTCTTTAATCACATTTACTATATAATAGTGATTATATTTTAATCTGAGCGAAAACATCCGATCCCCGACTTTCTGCGGGCCTAATTTCTCTCAAATCTTCCACCAGGAAATATTAGGAGTATATTGCAGCAAGATACCCTAATCTAAGAGAACAAATCAGATCCCTTACTTGTCCTTCAGGCCTCAGTTCTCTCAGTTTTCCTGTAGGACACCTGAAATGTATTATAATAACAATACATTTTAGTGATGTGATGATATTACACTAATATTATCACGAGCAATAAATTGCTAGGGGAAGGGTTTTGCCTTTTTCGCCTCTTCAGTCCTTAGGCCCTATCTGGCATTGAGTGATCAACTCAACTAGGCCATCACTGTGTGCCAGGTTACGCTATCGGATTCAGCTGGCGTTCGACGGGGAAGTTTCTACAATACACTTTTCGTTACGTAGTATGATTCTTGCCCGGCTTATGTTTCAACAAGCTAGGTACCCTTTAAACCTATGCGCAGTGATTATATTTAATGTCCACTAACTTTGCTTAAATGCCCTCCCGTGAAGTACTTTTAGTTTAAGCAGTTTTCTATTTACTTAGTCTATAACTGATGGTCAGTCTTATTGTCCCTTTTTACTTGGACGACTCCTTCTCCTGTGAAAAGGACGGCCAAGTTTTTAGAGGATTTTGACAGCCTCGACCTAAGTTACAGCTCTTAAGGTAAATAGCTCAGAATAGTTAGACTCTTTTTTCTGACTACCGGTTCAGGCCTACGACTGTTACGAGCGCCTGTCAGAAGTTATCGAAGTTTACTTCTCCTGGCAGAGTTCAATATATCACCTCAGCTTGATTTCGCTGGTTGAGCAACACTTCTTAATCCTCGGGAGGGTTCGTGTAGTTTAACTTGAAAGAAAACATCTGATCCTCTAATTACTCGTCAAGGTACACATATATACTGATGACTTATTTTCGTAATTAGGACCTAATCTCTTCAAGTCCCTATTCGGGCGCCATGTGGCGCGTTACGTTTTCGAAGCTATACTTCCGCGCGCCTTTTGTTATATATATATATATATTAAAGAAAAATTTTAATTAATAAAAATAAGTTTTTATTTTTATTTAAAATTTCTTGTTTTTCCCTTTTAATCAGAATCCAAGTTTTAATCACAAGTATGGTTTACAAATGAACAGAGGCTCTCCGTCCGAGACGGACAGGGGTTGACCAAGGATCTTTCGGAGTGTCTGCATGCACCCTTACTCGGATCCTCGGCGGTGAGGGACAGAATCCCCGTCTGCCCTCAGGGTGAACACGGATCAACGGGGCTCTTGTCCCGAGGTCCGGTCTCCCCCGGTGAGTGGCTCCTGTGCCGCAGGGGTGCGGCGAGAAGGGGGAGGCGGGCCGGAGCCCCTCTGATTTACCTCTATATTATTCCACTCAACTGACCTAAGTTTTATCGTTGGCCTCTGTTTGGACTGATAGTTAAGAGAATCCCCGACGGGATGTCGCTTTCACCACAAAGTAATAAATCACCAATATGAACCTTTTAACCTTTGTGCACAGTTATTTGATCTCGCCAGTTAATTACCTTAAGTTAACAATGAGTATCTGGTCTATGATCAACTTCTCAATTTTAATCTCAACAGTCAACTGTCTTTTTAGAAATTCTTAATATCTTTCCCGGTTCTCATAAAGTAGAAGCTGTTCTTAATTTATTACCCCCTGGATCAGAGCCTAACAGATATTAAGCTCTAGCAGGAATCCTACGGATCTCTCCCTACTTTTTTTGGAAACAGGTTATGTGGTGTGTGCTGAAGGAGCAATCAGTCGTGTGGCCGTGCATGGATCCTTGCTTACCTGCAGGGGTTGGTCTCGTCCCCGAAGAGGTGTCCCCTCTCCCGGAGGCTGGAGGTCACCGATGGGATGGAAAAAGAATCTTTGACGAAGCGCTAAAAGTTTACTTATTTATTTTCTGCCAATTACAAGTTTCCTATTTAGGTCCCAATGCATACAAAAATGATAACAAATAAGGTAAAGAACAAAATTGAAAAGACTGAAAAACCTCTGACACTCAGTGAGACACGGAGTTTACAAAAAGTCCTGAGAAAATTAAGGCTTATGCCTTCAAAAGACTATATGTCTACCTTCCCTACTAGTGCCCCGAACATTTAAAAATCGAGATTTTTTATACTCTCAAGAGGGGGATTTGTTGTCCCCTTCCTTTCTATCTTAGGGCCAGATCCTCTTTTGGCAGTTGCCTTTTGACAGCCGTCTTGTGATTTGACGTATGTCTCACACCGCAACTGCCCTTTGTCTGAACCCTGACTTCCTCGTTTTCTTGTAATCAGGTCACATTGTCTGCATCCCTGTACCCAGGACTTCTTGCACCCCCCTTGCTCCCTCGTGATAACTTCTGCACAAACATATGTTTAACAGTGCTCAGGGTATGACATTAATCCATTTCACTCATCAAAGATCAAGAAAGGACAACATCATAAAAACATAATATCAGTCACAATACAACTCATAATACAAAATCATAATATAGTTTGTTGCCCAGCCTATGATTAAATAATCGAGTATTCTTGTTATATGTACTCTCTTGCCTAACTCGTGCCCGTTCCCTTAATGGGTTCGGGCCTACACGTTGAAGCCTCTATGGATGTACTATTAATCATCCTAAATATTGATCGAGCAATCTTAACACAGTGGTCCTTATTGATATGTTTCAGCTTGTGGGTGTGTGTGTGTGTGTGGGTGCATATGTGTGTGCGTTTGTCAGTCGGTGTGTGTGTGTGTGTGTGATCGGCCCCCTGATAAGGGGAACTGTGGCATGAAGCCGGGGTGTGTGTGTGCGATCGGCTCCCCGATAAGAGGAACTGTGACATGGGGCCCAGTCTGTGTGAAAGAGGAACTTCTCCCTCAGACAAGGAACTTTAATATAAAAATAAGGAACAGCATCTGTGTCCCCTTTACATTAAGTGGAACTATATCTGTTCAAGCAGCCTTTACACCGGCTGGCGCAGTCTTACGAAAGCCTCAAGGTTTGAACCCTGGGGTCATTCAAAGTTAAGGTAGAAGGAACTCACAATTTCGCAGACTCTCCAACTCTTTCAACACCCTCTCTTGCGAATTGTGAGCTGCTTCAACCGGCAATCCGTAGGCCACAAATATACGCCTAACACTCTCCTACACTGAACCAAATCTGTCTGCACTGCCTATCACAGTGAGATAGTTAATTTCAAGATCAACCATCGTCATCACTATCCGGGCTCATTCGCTAATTCTTCTAACACCAGAAATAATAATGCAGCTTAACAGGGTTAGCATGAACAGCTAAAGAAATCCACCAGTCCAGCACTGATTTTAATCTTTGGTCAAAATACTTTGAGGGAAAGCAAGAGCAGTGTCTGAATGAATTCACATGTTCAGTGCATAGGTGACTCCTGGCCTCATTGTAAGGAGCTCGGGCTACGGATCCAATGTTGTCCAGAATGAGTACTCCTTCAGCATTAATGTAATCATAACGTCCAGCTTCTCCACCCTCATTGTTGATGACATGTATGCATATGTAGAACTGCGATGAGACGGGGTTTCAGCTGGACTCTACAAGAAGGAATGTCATCGTGCCCCGGGGGACTAAACATGCTTATAGACAGGCCCAGGGAACCAGAGACCACATCACCGTCTTGGCCTGCCTCAACGTGGCTGGGGAGGATGTCCCCCCTTTAATCATCTACAAGGCCGGATATCCAGGGGGCCCCTATAACAAGGAAGGGGTTTCCAATGCCCTCTACGGGAAGTTGCCAGCAGAGTGCATGGACAGTGAGCTGTTTAGGAAGTGGTTTGTCGGGCACTTCCTGAAGTTCGCCGTGCAAGAGCGCCTACTGCTGCTCATCATGGATGGACATCAATCCCACCTGGATCCAGAGCTGGTCCGGGCGGCACATAGGGAGGGGGTCATTCTCTTGTGCCTGCCACCACATATGTCTCACATCCTTCAACCTCTGGATGTGAGTTTCCTCGGACCCATGAAGGCAAATTTCTCTGGTGTTACAGGAGATCGGTCGGCAGTGAGCCACTCCTTCTTGGTTTCTAAGAAGAAGCTTTCAAGGGTCCTAAGAGACTCCTACCAGAGGGTGAAGGATCGGAGACTGGTGGTGGCTAGGTTCAAAAGCCTCTGGACCCAATGGCCATCGACTGGTCACGGGTCATGCTGTCCTGGCCGCGGCATGGGGCCTCCTCACCACCTCCGCCAACCCCATCGGCATATTCCTGGGCTGCGCCTGATGTGGCCCTTGTCCACAAACTCCTTCCTCTCACGCCCACTGTAAATGCTTTAAATAATCAGAAAAAATATTATAACATGATGGTGTCATTAGCCATGATGAAGAGTAAACTAAACATGGTTATGATTTTTCTGGTATTTATATAGCCTCCCAACCTGCAGAGACCAGACTATCATCATCCAGCTCCTCGTCTGCTGGTAGTGTACTTAATGTTAACTTTCTTTGGATGCCAACCCATGAAAATCTGATAATTTTCTTTAATTCAAAGTAAAAATAAAATTCTGTTAATAGGTCACACTCCTGAAGAGATGGAGCAGACAGTTTGGGAGTATACAACATGTGTATAATTGTTCAATTCCATGCACCAGCTGGTGTTTTGCCAGTGATTGATATGAAAAGAGTTTAACAAAACATCCAGCAGGTCGTGGTATACACTCAAATGGAAATTAAGGAGCTTTTATTGCACAATTTGGAGTTGTTGAAGCGTGATATCTTATTGTGAAGGACAGAACTACCTTCCCGAATGTGTTGACAGCATTGATGGTACATTTGGCGACCCTGTAACAAGCGAATATCCCCGAAAAACCAGCAGCCCCCAGTGTTTACAAGCAGGATAGAAGTTAGGCCAGACTAGGACAATAGCGACGGGCGGCTAATTGACCGGTGTTAGCGTCCTTTTAACGACTCTGGTAAAGGCAGCTAACTTTTAACAATTAAAACGATATTTATCAATATTTTAAGTGATTTTTTATTGGAACGTGAGCTAAAAACTGTCCGGTGTGGTTTCCCAATCCATCAAGTCTCGTGTAATAATACCACTTTGATCCCACTTTGTTGTACTATTATTATATGCGATAAAGATCATTGTTATTTACACAAAATACTTTTAAAATAATAGTGGCATACTGTGTCATATTAACTGCATCATATTCATATGTTACACAATACGGTCTCATTCAAACTGAACTTTACAGCAGAATACATGAAGACACTGTACGTACATCAGTACAGTACAGGCTACATAATAAAACATAATATTTATATTCGCCAGATAGACGTATGCGCTCGTTTAGCAGCCTCTTCATTTTCCTATACCTTTGATTAGGTTCAATAACAATTTCGAAATTAATTTTCTGAATTAACGCAGCTGTTTTCGAATCTCCATTAGAACCCCTCCATCAACAATTTTGTATTTACTTTTAAGTGCTACACTGATATACAAATATATCAGTTATTTCGTGACATTTACAACCAGTAGAGATGGCGCGTGTCTCTATATATGTGACTCCTGAATCAGTAGCAGCTTTGAATTTGTTTCTTCGTCACTCACGCCTGATCGTGTTTCCCGACGGAGCTTTTTGGCGACGGAACCGGAAACGCGGCCAATCACAACTTCCACACATGTGTGGAGGAGAGAATCGCGCTAGTTGCCTACAGTCTTATTGCACTTCAGTACAACGTTGACATTAATACATTTAATAACACCAAACAACAGTCGGACCTGAACCCGTAACGGCCGCGTGGTCAAGATGGCGGAGGTCGTTCAGCACCGGATTGAGGAGAGAATCCCCGAGTTGGAGCAGCTGGAGAGAGTGGGACTGTTCACCAAGAAAGAAGTCAAGTAAGACGACATCTGGCAGAAATGTGGAGAGAAACCTGACAAAAACACTTATCACTGTGTCATTGATGTTAGTGGGTCTAATGGCAAATACATAGAACTGTACAGCCCAGTTTTGATTCGTGAGATTTTATTATTATTATTAATATTTCAGATCCATAATTAAGAGGGCAACGGCTCTGGAATACAAGCTTCACAGGTTGATCGTAAACAAAGAGGACTTCATTGCATACATTCAGGTAGGCTGCTTTAATCATGTTACACGCATTGTTTTCTATTTTTAATTAATAAATAAATAGAAGCTATGAACACTAACATACTTTTTTTTTTTTAATTTACAGTATGAAATCAACGTTTTAGAGCTGATCAAGAAGAGAAGAGCGGTAAGTGACGCTAATACTCACTCTAGATGGGATTCATTCGACGGCAGACACATTTCAGTTTATACTCTTGCCGTAAACTGTTGAACGTGTATGCCCAACCGTTTACTTTGAGGCGATGTTGCACCATTTGACCGTGCCTCACTTTGCTTCTGCAGCACATACATTACCATTTCAAAAGAGACGAGATTGAGTTCGCCGTCATCCATCGAATAAATAGCGTCTTCAGAAGAGCAACGAACAAGTGGAAGGTACTGTACCAAGCATTTATATTGTACCGTTTATCAATTAAAGCATTGCATCGACTATCAACTGTGCCAAATGTGCTGAACTTATTAGAAATGATCAATTTTATTTGGGATGATTCGTTCTCAATCAAACTAATCATGACTTTTGAAGAATCTCTTCTCATCCATTTTGTTTCCCTCCACTTAAAATGTAAACATAATGAGATATAAACGCATTATAGTTAGCTTTAACTTACTGAATCATATGTGAGCGACATGACTTCTCTCCCCACAGGACGACGTGCAGCTTTGGCTCTCACATGTGGCTTTCTGTAAGAAATGGGTACGTCGTTATCTCACCGTTTGCTTTAAGCACAACTTGGACCCAACACTGCGTGTTCTCGTTCTAATAATGATCTCCCGTCTGCGTTTCTCTCGCCAGGGGACCAAAGGCCAAATCAGCAAGGTGTTCTCATCCATGCTTGCTATACACCCCGACAAACCAGGTACACAGGATTGCGCTTTTCAATCTGTTGTAACAAAGTCAATATTAACTGTAACTAACAGTGACGTTGTACTTTCCCTCTTTAAGCCCTGTGGATCATGGCAGCCAAGAGTGAGCTGGAGGATAGAAACTCCTCTGAAAGTGCCAGACACCTGTTTCTGAGGGCTCTGCGCTTCCATCCCGACAACAAGAAAGTCTACCAGGAGGTAAGAGAAGCAATGCGCCATCGCATCCATTTTCAAACAATGAAACCCGTTCGAACGAAATTCAGTCTAAAAGGAGCGGTAGCCGCTGTTGGAAGAGCGATGGTTGTGTGTTCGTCAAATGATTTACTTCCAATTGTCTCCAACGGCTTCTGTGTCAGTACTTTCGTATGGAGCTGCTGCATTGCGAGAAGCTGAGGAAGCAGAAGGTAGAGCTGGAGAAGGCCGAGATGGACCTGGTGAGTGTGTCGCAAATTGAACTCGAACTGTGGAAAGTCATTAAAAAAGAAAAAGGTAAATCCATACATGCACAGAAGCTCTGGCTTTGTATTCGGTGCCTGAATACTCTTATACTCTTCACTGCTTCCAGGGTGAATATGAGTTTTCTCCAGAGATCCTCAGTGGCAAACTGGCTCAGGTTGTGTACGGCAATGCTACAGAGAAACTCAAAGGTAGGCAAAAATACCAGTAATTGTATTTCCTCATTTCAACAACAATTCAATTTCTATGGTTTATTTCTACATTTAGTAACTGATGCATCTTTTTTTTTTCACTTGGCAAATATATCACACACAGCACCTCGTAAAACCACAAACTATTGTCTTTTTTAGGGATTACACAAATGTGTTTTTGTTGTCTTTTGGACAGAGCCTGGCGAGCCGTTTTTCTGACTTTTTATGCTAAGATAAGCTAACGTATTTATGAAACAGTCATGAGAGCGACTCTCTGCCAAATGTCCGACTATTCCCTAGATCTGGTCCCTTTACCTTTTTGTATCACTGCTCTTTTGTTTGTTTTTTGTCCAACAGAAGCCGAGTTTGTCATCTCACTTCTGAACGTAGCAGCTATCTTCGACTTCACTAAAGAGCTCCAGGACTCCATCCTGCAAGAGTAAGGCACCAGCTTGCTCACCCATCTTTCAACTCAAACAGGACTTCACTGCTAAGCATGAATGTACCCCCCCCCTCTCCCGCTCTCCCCCCCTCTCGTTGTATTGCAGCTTACAGGCTAACTACACAGCAGACAGCTTGACGTGGGATTTCATGGCTAAGAGGGAGCTGGAGGCTCCGGGGGCCGGGGAGGAGCTGCAGACCGCCAAAGGCCGAGCCTCGGACGTCAACCGCAGAGAGGAGCGCTGCTGCCAGGTCTACGAGGAGGGAGTCAAGAGCCTCAACACCGGTAGGTGCTCAGACACACATGCTATTTTCAAAAAAAAAATCACTACTTGAAACTGAGGTATTAAAAGCAGTAAAAATTTGAAATACAGTTGAGGTTTTATCACGATGCAGTGACACATTTCTTCCCGTTGCATGTGCCTTAGAATAAGAGTTTAAGTTTTATAATATGAAAAACTAAATGTATTACCAAAACCAAGACTTTATATTACTTATTAATTCAATTCCCGTAGTCTATTTAGCACGTCCTGTCAAAGTCGTTTCCATTGTTGAATTTGAAGCAAGAACGCTTTTACCAATTAAAAAAAAAAAAAGAATTCCGATCCAGGTAGCCTATAAAGTTTTTAAACATCTAAATTCTGGCGTTCTAAAAATCTACAGGTGCCCTGCATTATTACACTGCTTGTACATTCCTATATATGTGTGTGAATATATAATAAACCTGTGTTGTGCTCTCTAGAGCCCATGTGGTCTTGCTATGTGACCTTCTGCTTGGAAAGGCTGAAGAGAAAGACCAACGTCGAGGAGCTGAAGGAAAAGGTTAGTGAGTGTACAACGGACAAAATGTCACTGGCTTCTGTGTTCTTGGAGGTGTGTTTACGTGTGTGTGTGTGTGTGTCACAGAGGCAGCAGAGGCTGCTGGGAGTGCTGCAGCGTGCCCACGACTTCTCACTGCTGAAGGAGGATTATTACAAGAACTGGGTGAGATAATGGCTTCATTGAAATGTGTAAATGCAATCATAGGGGCCCTTAAGCCTTAATGGTACTGAAAACACGAGATCAAGGTTTACATCGGAAGCCGTGAGTCGGTCGTTACTCGTTCTTGGAAATGCAACCAGACGGCCGTCTACACTGATGTTCAAGATCGGAGACGGTCGATAAGAAGAGAGTGCAAAACGTCTAATACCATGCAGCCATCTTGGTTTTGAAACCACATTTCCTGTTGATCTCTATTGTTTAATTATTCTGTGTGTATTTAACTGCAGAGGCAAAGCTGAAATGATAATATAAAATAAAAAAGGGTAAATGGAAAACGGGAGGACATCTCATCTTGATGCAACTTTCTCTTTGGTTTTCAAATAAAGTTGCACATCCTGCTCTCCACCGGAGATGCTGAGGGAGCGGCCAGCGTTGCCATGGCAGCCACGCAGCGCTACAGCCAATCGGTGTCAGTGTGGAGCCTGAGCCTGCAGACGCTGATGCAGCTGGGGAGTGGAGACGTGGGCAGGCTATTCCAGGAGGCTCTCACACACGTCAATCCCAAGGTACACCGAACACACACACACACACACACAGCTGTATAAGTGGGCCATCTTAGTGGCCCAATTAGTCTCATTATATTAAAGATCCACAAATGGCCTCCTCCTCCTCCTCCTCCTCCTTCAATGTGAGGAAAGCTTCAGGCACTTAAAGCAACCTTGCCAGACGAAGCCCAGAGATGAATAGTTTGTGTAATTATTTATCATTAGAGGTCACACTCGCATGTTATCTTAATTTAACATGGCAGGTAAATTGGCAGGATTACTGTTTAAGTACATACTCTTAATAGAATTATAAGCTATGGATGGATAATAACCTAATCCTTAGAAATGTGTGGCTTAATTTAAAAAAACAAACAAACAGTAAGCCACACATTTCTTTCCTTGACTTTGCGTCACCCTGACAGTCTCCACATCGTTGCACAGTACATCACAGTAATATACAATGCGGGATTTCTATGAATACACGTTTGACACAGAGCCTCTACAGTAATGAGCAGAATAACTGGTGGTGCTGGTGGTGGTGGGGGGGGTTCACAAGACCGTGGGCCTGAGAAGTAGCCGTGTGAGGAGGATTACTACACGCTGCTCATTAGGCAGGTCTTTTGTCTGGAGTTAAACACTCTCCTGAAGTGTTGGGAAAGAGTGTAAACCCTCGGGCTACGTCAAACAATTGCCTTATTATTATTATTTCCATAACGACGCGGCGCCGAAGACGGATTAATGAAGAACATGTGGACGTGCTCTCCTGGTGCAGCTCCATGTTTGACGCTCATGCACTTTCCACAGACGGTAGTTTGTCTCTCAGATGCTACAGGAGGATACAGACCTATTGCTAGACTGTCTGTATATAATAACCGGCTGAATCTTCAAGCATGGGTCTAATTTAAGCTAACGTGCTCTATGTTTATTTTATATCTAAAATGAAATGAATACGGACGTTTTGTTTTTCACAAAGAGGCATTCAGCTTATTTATTACTGTGTAATAAAGTGTAACTGCACTTTAATAAGCTGTGTGCTAAATGATCTAACTGTACTTTGATGAAACACTAATGCTGGCGTTAATGTTAACATTTACTTAATGTTTTTTTCCCCATAATTGATAAAAATCATGATTTTATGGTTTAAAATGTTTTACATCAGTCTTAATCTTGAAGCCGAACTCTGACGTTGACCGTTTGGGACGAGCCTACGTCACCAGGACTGAATAAGGTTGAATCGGTGCATCCCCCACTAACCGCCGCTCAATGCTACGGGAAGCTAATTAGCGCTCCACTGAGCCCGGTACTGATTAGGAAACATACTGATAACGAAGTCCTTTTTCTGTCCCGTCTCAACAGGAGAGTCTACCTCTGTGGCAGCTGCAGGTCCAGTGGAGCGTGGCCCACCAGAGTCCAGAGGAGACGGAAGCCCTCTTCAAGGTAGTCCGCTCTGTGCACCAACACGGCAACAAACCAAATCCTTTTTGACCGGCATTTACAGTTATGCATTTCTTAAATGACGACCAACAGTCGTCATGAGTTAGTATGCAGAAGTCATGTTGCGTCTCTGGTCGGTAATGTAAAGCGCTGCGTTCAGAAGTCAGCTGGCGCTCTCGACAAATACTTGCAGGTGAATACTAGATGAATTAGAAAATATGCCCCTCGCGCCCGCATGGTCGTTTTGGCCTCTGAAATGAGACCGTTTGTTCTCCTGTTTGTTCCCAGAGAGGTCTGCTGTCTGCAGTGGCGGCGGTTACCCTGGAGATTAAAGAGAGCTTCCTTGATTGGTCGTACTCCACTGGAGGCTACAAGAAAGCAAGGAGGACCTTTACGAGGTAAAAAACCCCCCACCGAAAATCACTTTGCTCATGTTGTCGTTTATTTAAATGATAACTAGCATGAGAGGAATGCAAAATACAGTCCTGAGAAGTGTGACGAAGCTGTACAGAAAACCCTTTTTTCTTCTTCTGTAGCTTACAAGAAAACCGTCCCTTGTCCAAGGCCTTTTTCACCAGAATGCTTGCGATCGAGAAGGAACAAGTACGTATAGCACCTACTCTATGTCACGCGTGAAAGCTCTTGCGTAAGCTGCACCTCAGTCTTTAGGATTTTGGTGCAGAACAGATAATATTGACTCTAGTTTGAACCCTTCTGAATGTTTCTGTAGACTTTAAACTCTGCCAAAAACAAAAGGAAGAGATTGCGGGGGCAGATGGTGGACTTTGGTATTGTTTGGATTAGCGATAAGCCGAGACGATCCTGAGCTGTGATAACACTTTGGTCTGTTCTTCCAGGAGACTCCAAAGATGAACAGTCTGAGAGACTACTATGAGAGAGCCCTGCAGGAGTTTGGTACCTCAGATGACGGTGAGCAGAGTTTAAAAGCCTTAAAGGAACAGGAGTCGAAAGGGAGAAGTAGCATTAGTTGAAAAATATTTATTCACAATATCCTGTCAATCAAGTATCGAGGTTCCATCTAACAAACAGTACCACCTTTTTTTTTTTTAAATAACATGTTTTTCTGTTTTTATTTCCCCTGAAGATCTGTGGCTGCAGTACATCCAGGAGGAGCTGGGGCCCCTCGGACAGCCAGAGAACTGCGGCAAGATCCACTGGAGAGCCATGAAGTTCCTGGAGGGGGAGAGCGTGGAGATCTTCACTTCCAAGTACACTCTGATGCAGACCGGACACTTATGAGTCGCCACGAAGGGTCCAAGTAGTGTAGTAGGTCGAAGTTCACCAGCCGAAGAAGCGGGTGTTCCTCCCGGTCCTGTAGACCGTTGGAGCGGTGCCCATCCATGAATTGTTGCTTTGCTTTCAACTGGAGATACCAGTATTACAATTTCTGAAGTTTGCTGTCCATTAAGAAATTGGTTGTATTCTTCAGCTGTAATTCACAAATTTTCATTTACAGCCGTTGGTGCGGCATTCGACACCAGACTGATGTTGGTCACATGTATCGTAAAGATGTCCCGTTTTATTTGAATTCCACATTTATTTGGCCTTTTGAGAGGACACGCTTTGATGCTCTTGTGGCGATATTAAAACAGTCTTTCATCGTGGGGTGATTCTCTGTTGTGGTCCCTCTGAGACAGTGACATTACAAATGTACACAGATAAACACACAGCACACAGGTTTTTTTTTCTTCTAAACTCACGATACACGGCATTAGATCTCAATGAGGCACTACTTCTTTAAAACAGTTTCTCTTTGCAGGTTAGGGAAGTTCATTTAAGTTACTGTAACAAAAAATAATTAGATCCACTTTCATGGTACAAAATGCTGCCTTAAAAACAACAGATCCATAAACATCAAGCAGCAGTAGCACTCTGGGATAGTTCAACATCTCTAAAACATTTCAATGACCAGATAACGAAAAGCCAGCAGTGGCACCTACAGTAACGTATCAACTATGAGGTATAAAACAGGTTTATGTATATAAATAGATCATGTAGTCTAATATGAATAATACACCCATACAGTTCTAGGATTTTAGGATGTTTTCTTTCATCTGACACTCAGACAAAAGGAAGTAGAATTACCGCCTCATGGTTGTCTGCCTCCACCGGCCAGTCAAGTAACAATTTACATCCATATCTGTCAAAAATGTCATTTTATCCTATTTTACCGTTTGTGGGGAATTTACATAATGTGCAGATTCATTCCTGAATTACGGCCTCAATCACCTTGACTTTTGACCACCAAACTAATCGGTTCAACCTTCAGTCCAAAGTGGACCTTTGTGCCAAGTTTGAAGAAATTAGCTCGAAGGCGTTCCTGAGATTTGGCGTTCCCATGAATGGAACGGATGAATACATTTTTAGAGATGACCTCTGAGACATTAAAGTTCCTCTACACTCAAGATACAAGGTTCAGGGGGAATAAGCTTTTCACGAACTCTCAAGTCAGGCTTTAAGGAAATCAGTGCAAACATGAAGACGACACATAAAGGCAGAATTTGTTACGACAAATAATGATCCCTTTAGCAAATTGGGGAATTACCAAGACACACACCATCAGCTTCTTTGTGTAAATGGAGTTTGAAATACTGCTGTAGTGTACAGTGTGTGTAGTGGTTTGCTGATATAATGTTAAAAAAAAAGAAGCAAATTGAGCGGTTTACTGCTGCTATATGGTGTGTTTGACACTTTTTTGTATCTAATATTAAAATGTGTTAAGAACATGTACCGAATGTGTAAAAATCCTCCCCCCTCGTCTGTCTGGTCAGCGTCTGCTTCGCCGCGCTTGGACGCATCTTCAGAGCTTCTTGAAGAGGATGTAGGTGAAGAGGACCAAAACGCCTGCGGACAGAAGTCCAATCGCACACTGGTGGATGGTGATGACGTCCTCCAGGGCGAGGATGCGCTCCTCCATGGCGTTGGTGTGGATGTAGTCATAGACGGAGGCCCCGATGCTCCACACCACCCATGCGGCATCCACCAACGCTTTCATGGTGGGAGAGACCATTGAGAGGGCCGCCCGCAGCCGGGCGCCAGCCGCATCCGCTGCTTATTGGCCCCGCTGCACTGCACAGAGAGAGAGAAGAGGGTGACACGTGGTGCGGTGAGGAGAGAGCACTGTGTGGGCAGACTGATAGCCTCCAAAATAGCAATCGCAGTTACACGTCTACAAGCATGAACCGACCACAAAATATTCATGAGCTCCAAATTACTGCTAAACTGTTCAACCAGAAGTACATTAAGTACAGTACTTTTGGTGTCCTAGTCTAGTGTGCCCTTCTGAGGGAGAAACGGTGATGAAGTGCCCTCTAAAGCAGTCCTTCACAAAGACATGGGTCAGGGCCCACGGGTGGGTCGCAGGTGATGTCATTTGGGTCGCCAAATACATTTGCAGAATTTCTTCCACGTTCTTTTGTATTGTTCTGATAATTGTAGCCTACTTGTAACATTAAATCTAATATGAAAAGCTGGCGTATACATTCTGTTTGTTTATCTGATGAGAGGGAATGAACAGAATGAGATAACCCCGGAGAGAAAGAAGTTTGTGAAGCACTGCTTTACAAAGTGCCGTTTAGGGTGCATTTAAAGGAAGAAAATGTGATACAGTTTTGGTGCCCTTCCAGTAGAGAGAATGAGATGAAGGTTCCTCTAAGGTGGCCTTATTGAGAAAACACAATTTCGTGCCACACAGGACTGTCGTTTTATGCAAGAACACTTTCTGTGTGCTGGTGCCATTTTTGTTTCTGTCACCCCTGCCCGAGTCCGCCACTGGCATCAAAAGTAAATCAAAAGTTTTTACTGAAAGCTGTTATTCTGGAGCCTTTTACTTATTTATTGCTGACAATACTTTGAGTAAAAAAAATGTAAATGCAAGACTTGTTGCTTGTTATTTTTAAATAACGTCTGATGTGTTTATTTACCTGCTTTAGCAACAGATGCAATAACTTTCAGTGTCTTTCTGTCTTAAACACAATACGTCTTTAAATTCCTCTCTCTCTCTCTCTCTCTCAGATACAAACGTCTCTCTCTACAATCAACACATGCTGACGTCATTTCAGTATCAATAAACGTGGTCCAATAGTACTGAACTGGCCTCTCGTGCTCTGACACTTTGGTCTCATGAGATCAGGAAACTCAGAGTCTGCAGTGCACCGGTTTAAGGGAAACGAGGAAGCATACGGGATATTTATGTTGGACGAAAGAAAGAAATCAAACTGCGATGACATTTACTGACGGACTCAAGACTCACCCCCGGGTGTCAGATGTTAATGAGAGGATGAAGATGATGATGATGATGAACATCCGTCCTGCGGTTGCTGGCGTGAAGGAATATGTTCTTTATAAGAAGCCGGGTTTATTCCTGACAGTTACAAAGTCGGACGTTGCTATTTGGCAGTTAGCCTTTACTCTAACATATTTTCCGGTCAAACCCTTCACAATAAAATGGTTAGGCGCAAACGTCAATTACAAGATATTTTAGTTCCGGAAAGTTCCCAAGTTAATACAATTAAGCACGGAAGAAGGAACGTGACGCCAAAATACACCAGGTAACAAGTAAACGTAGTTATTGAGATAAACAGCGGGTCCTTTAGCAGAAAGCATCAAGTGGTTTATTTTATTTTGAAAAGAAAACCGCTCAGTTTCCGGTATTGTTGTGGGCTTCAGGTCTTCATGGAGCAGCTGACTGAAGCCATATGAGAGCGTCACCACGGGCACTAAAAGTGGAGCGTGACCTCGAGAATAGAACAGAAGACAATAGAACAGAACAGAAAGTAAAGTACCACAATGAAAGAAGATAAAAAAGCTAAATATTTTATTATAATAGAAAATAAAGCAAAATGTCATATTAGAATATAACCTCACAGGTAAGAAAATAATATCATAACATCATATAGAAACCTTAAGTACTGGAATGAAGCTGCTGATTACATTTATCTAAAATAATCCAGCCGTCGCGCGCTGTCATTAGCCCCCTGATGTGCAGCTGCACGTGATCACACTCGGTGATCTCAATAAAACAATAAAAAAAAGGTGGTGTTTTGACAGACACGTGCGTGTCGTGGAGTGCCGTGGCGCGCCGCCGCCACCGGGGGTCGCAGTGCGCTAACATATTGCTGGTTTCAGGGAGGTGTAACATGAGAGGTGTGATGAACCTGGGATGTATGTAGCCGCCCGCACGGCATCGATAGAGAGAGGGGAACACCTTCGAAGAGCGCCGCGGACGGAGCCGCTCCGGAGACACAAGCTTGGTGCCGTGCATGTGGCGCATGTGGACGGGGCGAGCCGACACACCGCAGGAATGTGTGCAGTTGACAGGCAAACACACACATGCTTCGGACATTACTAAGCGCAGCGCTCCTTGGCCGTTAAAAAAAAAAAAAAAAAGTCCTCTGACAGGAGAATTGTAAATGTGTGTGTGTGCGTGGGGGGGGGGGGGGGGGGGGGGCACTACATCGCCGCGCTCCTCCGACGGAAACCTATAATTGGAGACGAGCCAGTGACGCGCTGAAAATAACCAGGTTACCACTTAGCGCCGGTCCATTTTGGGGAGGGCCCAACACGAGGGCGCAGCACCATATATCTGCTCCCTTCCAGCTGTTTGGGAATATCCTGCTCATGATATCGAGGCTGCAGCATGGCCAGCGGGCTCCGCTCTCCCCGCCCCCCCCCGGCTGTCTCTTTCCAGGATGGATATATAGGGTGACTGGTTGGGTGCTTGGTGCGCGCGGGGATCTCTCAGTGGGGAACGCAGAAGCGTTTTTCTTTTCTTTTTTTTTAAAGGAGAGGGGGCGGGCGGAGGGAGGGGGGGGGGGGGGGGGGGGGTATACTGGCACAAGGCGCTACACTGTTGCGTCTGCATGTTTTCCCCCGGACAGAGGGGCAACGATATATGCCTGGGGGGGACTGTCCGACTTCTTCCAACATCCCCCTCCTCCCTTCCAACCCACAAAAGGATAATCTTGCTCCATCTGGGATGCGTGCCACACGGAGCGATCAGATATTACTGGGGCGGCGGTGGTGCCGGAGCTGCCAGTGGATGGACGCTGAAGTTCAACTTCGCTTTGCGATCTCCCTCCGAGCAGCCAGACGGCCGACGCTTTTTTAAAAAAATGTCTTTTACGCGAAGTCCCCATACGGCCGCAGGGATGCTGACACCTGCGCGGTACGCAGGTATACGGGCTACACAACAAACCGGGATCAGCATCAACTACTTCAGCAGGTCATTGGGTATGTATCGGCCACATCGCTGGGTTTCGAACCCTTCCTTTCGTATTCCTTCATCACTTCGTCTGGAAGTAAAACCGTGTGGTATGAAAGACACTTCCAGGATCCACTGGTGAGCCTTTTGTTGCTTCCTCCACACCGAGTCCCCGGCGATGGGACTGATGATGATGATCATGATGATGATGATGGTGTGTGTTAGAGACTGGGTCTTTGCGGGCAAGGTGAGTCCTAAATTCGTTCAACTGGCCTACAAAGTCCCAGTTTCTGGCTCATGTGACCACCAAGTTAGAGTCAAGGTAGTCCACACTTCTGCTGCATATTAGGAAAAGGAATAGGGAACAGATGGGAAGTCTTACAGAGAATATAAATAGTTTCTTTTTATTGAAGCACAGGAGATGAAGTCTCACTATGAAGCTCGATAAGTTCAGTAAACACAACATTTAATACCGCTGATACGTAATAGGATCCAATATATATTTTGGGGGGGGTATTGTGGCGATACTATCGAGACAAAACGCAGAGTAAAGTAGGCTACAATAAGGTCACCACAGAGTCACTAATACATAGCACACAACCCAATGTAGACCGCAAGTAATATTACACAAATATTACACAAAATGATTTTAATGTATGAGATGCAGGACTGCTTTTACAAACAGCTGCAGGTACCCTGCCAAAGGAAATATGTCAAGTTAATTACCTAATAGCTCAATCAGTCAATCAGTGAATGTCTTTGCTTAATAATCGGCTAAAATCTTTTTGTTTTGTCAAACTTGAACTTTGCAGCCTCGTGAAAGAGAAGCATGCTTCTTAAGAGAGTCAGAAAAGCAGAGCAGAGGGTGTTTCTGTCTGATGCTTACAATGATGAACAACTTTCACGTGACACTTCTCCAGAAAAAAAAAAAGAAGAAGAAGCCTGGCCTCATTCTGCAGTCTTTGATTAATAGTTTTTCTAATCAAATCCATTTCTTTTAGCCCAGTCAAAAATAGATTAGAAAAAATTAGAAAAGCTAAATTCTGTGAAGTGGAAATTGAATTAATCTCTCTTTAAAGAGCACAAAACTTAAATTGGTTGCGTTACAAGCAAATGACTCCTACCCTCCATGAGCTGAGACAGGTCATTTAGTTTAACAATCTCTGTAGAAGCCGACAGCTCAAACTCTACATAAACGCACCGAAATTAATAAAAATCCCAAAGTGCCAAACTCTCATTATGTTGAACAAGAGTGTCAAGCGGGGGAAGAAGTTGTTTTGGAGGCCCGTGTCTATATCTGTCCTGACCCTAGCATGCCGTAGATGCCTCGCTAATGAATTTAGCATCCTGACACGAGATGCTCCGTGTAATTAATAGAGTGGAGGGCCAGGGTGGCATCTCCATGCTGCAAGTGACACATAGGTAAGACATTCGCTGAAGCATGGGATTTTTATTTTAAAAAACACGAGACCTCCGCGATTATTAAAACGCACCTAAAAACAGCCCTGCGAGGTGAACCCCCCCCCCCCCCCCCGGCATGTGGCGGTGGGTGGGACGTGGTCACATAAATCATTTACATCAGTTTTATATATTCAAAACTTCACGCTTGTTCATACGTTACTTGCGGCCTGTTTCTACAAGCCTGCTGTTACTTGTTACGTCTGTGAGAAGTTGCTAGGAACTTCGTCAATCTCCTTAAGCTCTAATTATATTCTTTGCGATTGTAGGTGATATCCCACTGCTAAATAACAATACACGTAGGAACGATTTCATCCTCGTTATCAGATCATAAACCCCCCCCCCCAAAAAAAAACTATAATATATAATATAGAGAATAGATGACAATGTAGCTTCCACCTCAGATGAGCTCGACTATATCGTCACCGATTTCCCTCCAACGTGGCCCACTAAAGCGCGGCGACACCTCACAGAAAGCAGCCAAAAGCTCTCCATATATGCTGCAGGGGAGTACGAGCCAGCGCAAGCATGAGAGCTGAGGGCCTAGTAAGGGAGGCCTGGTGGAATGAGCCTGCTTTGAATAAGCAGCATGGCTACGGCTGAGCTCCGGGAGAGTCACCAAGTGCACTGATTAAAGTCGTGATATTAAACAGCGTTGGCTGCTCCTGCCTGCCTGCCAAAGCCTCTCTCAGTGGCATTTCATATTGTTTAAAAAGGCCCGATCGGGCTCATCTCGCCACTTGCTGCGCAGCGTTGCTTACATCTCCTTCTGCTTTTTTTTTTTTCCACCACGGCTGTCTCGTATTCTCTCCTCGCACCATTTGTTTGCAGGGTTGTAAGCTTACTTTAAATAGAACTTTTTTTCCCCCTACAGGTTGTTTCTTGCGCTCCGGTCACTGGGTTCGCTCGACTCGGCCGTATGTTATTGTGAGCATCATATAGAAAAACCTCTGCGAGGGTTAGAGCTTCACATTGTGTTTACCCTTTCCATGAAAGCTGAACTTCTAACGAACACACGGAGCTCTCCTTCTCGGAAACTCTGCTCTGAACTCATTCAACCCCCCCCAACCTTTAAAAAACGCCACTGAAAATCCCAATAAAACTCGGGCATTATAAATATACAATTCATAAATACTGGAAAGCGCGCTCGCTTTTTGGGGAATATATAACCCCCCCCTTACGTTGCGGGCACTCCAGGTTGTTGCGTTTCTTCAGCCACGACTGAGTGAACAGATACCAAAGTTATGCACCAAATCGCGCTCGAGGAGCCAGCAAATGTTGTAGTTTGATCTCAAAAGTTAGGAATGAGACAGAGAGAGATTAAACTAGGGAGGGAGGAAGGGAGAGAGAAAAAGGCAGCAAGAAAAGTGAGGGACTTTTAGGGGCAGCTGTGTTTTATTAACCCAGTCATAATGCCCCTAAAAATCCTTATTGCTCTTGCAATGGTCAACAAATCTCCTTTTCCGACATGTAGAGGTACCTGTGAACAACCTGTCGCACTGCACCACCGGGGGGGGGGTCAATGTATGCTGTATGTACCGGCCGCATGTGTTACATTTAGAAAGTTTAACCTCAGTTACAGTAGAAGTGCTTATTGAATTGCAGAACACGTGGATGGAGGGATGCAGGCAGCAGCTGCAATTGAACGGTAACGACAGCAACCTTCGCAGTGAGTTTCACAACACGTTTGCTGATGCAGATTAGCACAAAGTTGAAACAACTCTGCCTGAACTGCACGGGCTGAATGAGCAACGCACTAACAATACCAATGTTTCCCTTTGGCAGACTCGTGAACTGCGCCATCATTGGGTTTCCGCCCAAGTATTTCGTAGTTTAACATGCAGACGGGGGAGTCAACGCTACTTATCTTTCGGTATTTTGACTTTGCAATCAAATGTCAAGGGACAGACAGACAGAGAGAGACAGAGAGAGACAGACAGCTAGAGAGAGAGAGAGAGAGAGAGAGAGAGAGAGAGACAGAGAGAGACAGATAGAGAGAGAGAGACAGACAGACAGAGAGACACAGAGAGAGACAGACAGCTAGAGAGAGAGAGAGAGAGAGAGAGAGAGGCAGACAGACAGAGAGAGAGAGAGACAGACAGACAGACAGACAGACAGAGAGACACAAAGAGAGAAAGAGAGAGAGAGGCAGATAGGCAGGTAGACTAAGAAATAAGACAGGCTGGCAGGCCACGAATGCAGACTTATAGCATCAAGATACACAATGCAGGCCGGTAGAGAGGCAGGCGGGCAGATGGGCGCATACAGACAGGTAAACAATGAGACATCTTGTCAAGACGGCAGCAGCACAGAGAGATATGGAAAATGGCAGACAGTAAGAAGAGAGAAAAAAAAAGACATGCAGCGATACAGGCAAACATAGGAACAGAGAGAGACACATCAAGGCAACCGGGCTGCCTTGAGGTGGGCCGTCGAGGCCGGAGAGCGGGCGGTGCGGGGTGGAGCGCTCGATGCCGGCGAGTGACTGAGTCATCGGTGGGAGGTTATTCCGTTGAGTTTCCCAGCGGGGGAACGGCCGCCGCTGACGGGAGGAAGGAGGAGTCCTCCTCCTCAGGTCGAGGGAAAGAGGGAGACAAGACAAGGGAGTGAGGGAAAGTGTGGACGATGACTCAGGGCCACGAACCACATGGTGATGGAGGGAGGGAGGAATTACTCATCAGAGCATGTGGAATCTCATACGGCTATCACAGGACTGGCGGTGTGCTTCCCCCCACGGCTGCTACTCAGCCGCCACCCAGCCGTCATCCCTCCCCGAGGCACCGACACCAGTCAGCCTCGCTTATACCAACCGAGAACTGATTGAAGATGGCGATCAGTGTGAGCCGGGGGTCAAATTCGAACAGGAAGGTATTTTTTTTGATTTGGTCAAAGCCGATCCTTTCCAGTTTGGGCACCTCTGGGCACCACGAGGCGCAAACTGACAATAGATGAGTTTTTAAAACTCTTTTTTTCCATCAAGTCCCAGGACGTCTTCCCACAAATGTCTCCGTCACCTGGCTTTCGATTGACTGTTGAGTGCATGTTGATAAATTGTCATTACTATCTGACGAAGCTATCTGAATTTCAGCATTGGCTACAAGAGCCCTCCTGATAACCAAGGGTCACTCTGGGTGTAAGGCGGGCCAAGTGGGTTAGCTGCTATAATTTTCTAGAAACCTGACTCAGGTCCTGCTTTTAGTCAAGACGGATAAGTATTATCACGTGTAAATATTGAGGCATTTTGAAACAGTTTCACCGCAGTCCCTGTCTGCTTACATTTGGGTTTTAAATTACAGCAAGTCGGTGCAGGCCTCTCTGCTCTGTCTCCGAATTAGGCAATCCTGTCAAAATGTGTAATCAAAGGAATTTTTCAAAAGTACTGAAAATGGCTTTATGAACATGTATCTACAGTTCCCTCAGAACAGAAGGCGACATTTTAAGTCCAGCAGCTCCTTTTCTTCTCCGAGGGCTGGGCTCCCAGAACGGCTCTTTCACGGCTGCGTAAATCCATCTTTACAGTGATAAATGTGCCACTACAGCGAGCCTGTGGATGACAAAGTTGTCTTGAGCGATGACAAGACAGAGAATAGAAACGGGTGAAAGGGCTACAGGCACGACATGCACCATGGCTTTCTCTTTATCTGCTCGAGACTCAGCAGCTGAAGCTGCAGATGTCCTTGAATGTGAGCGGTGGTGAATCAAGCTTTAAACCCCGGCTGGCAGTGGTGGGGGGGGATGCAGTATACAAACACACATGTCCCCAGGTCTACTTTATATGTGTCCTATACACCTGTCACTAAGATTTTTCCCAACTTTTAAAAACTTTAAAATGCATATGCAGCAAAAATAAGATGGCGATGAGTACACCACGGTGGCATGACTCAACAGGTGAAAGGCCCATGAGACTAGTTTAGCGCCCCCCCTCCCCCCTACCAGTCCAAGCAGCGAGGTTGCCATTAGGGTGTGGGCTGACGGTGCTCCGACACCAGGAGAACCACTCAAGTCCAGAGCAAACACTGCAGACAAAAGCGAGAGGGCGAGAAAAGCTGCAGCAGACCTTCCCTGTGTCGATCCCTCCAGCAGCTCGCTTCATAAATTGAGAATGAACCCTCCTGACCTGCTTTTAGCCAATAAGCTTGTGCTTGCTTTGGTATGACTCGAGCAAATTATAGCGAAGAGGGTAGTAATAAGCCGTCGTATATATAGTAATTTCCCCCATCTTAGTAATGCCTTCAGCCAAATGAATGTGAAGCCGTTGCTGATGTCCACTGCCTCTGTGTCTGGTTGCATTAGTTCTTTGGATTTATTCTCGTGATAGTTTTAATCGTTTACTGAGTGATGATTTATGAATCACATCATTAAAACGGGTTGCACTAACTAGTTCCTGCGTAGTTGTTGCTTAATATGTAAACCCAATAATTGGCGGGTGTAACTGTTGCGTAGCTAACTGAATTGACAAAGCTAACGTTAGCTTGCCGATATATTACCCGTTTAGACTGGATATGGAATATGGTCGCGACACTTGATAAAAAGCCCACTGGGAAGATTTTAATTTAGTTTCACAAAATTAACATACACCACCATTAAATTACAAGATGTTATTATGCACAGCCTGCTTAGCAAAAGCAGCACGTTAGCACAGCAGCTGCTTCAGTGCTCCGCTTGTGTCTATCATCTGTTGTTCAGGGACAGTATTGAGTGAAGGTCAACTGCGTTTGGCAGCGGGCTCGGCGATGGCGATGCACTCAGCCGTGTTATCGCTAGCGACCCTCAAAAGAGTAGCGAGTGAGGAGTCAGCAGGCAGTCGATGGCAATATAATACAGGCAATAAAAGGTGTTTTGAGAAAGTGTGAGTCACCGCAACCACGAGAGCTCCTCGACTATGTGGCGATAACTGGCCGCCCCAAAATAATATGTAGTTTGCGGCAGCAGAATGCGAAACTAGCCGTGGACAGACGCTAAGATGCACGCACCACGACCGATCGCATGCTCCTCCTGGCGGGAGATCATAATAACGAGGCTGCTCTGCAGTAAGTTTAGGCAGCTGATAGACTGAAAGGTCAAAAATAAACACCGCACAAGGCTATAGGTGTAGAAGGCGTGTCTCTGTCTTCGCACACATATCGAAATGAGATCTTTTGACTCGGGGATCAGTACTGTGTGCACACAAGTGTGTACTCAGTAACGCACTCACACAGCCAGACACTTTAACCCTCGACCTCTCCTTTACTCACTGTTTGCTCTTTTACTCGCAGGTATTTCTCTTTCTCTGCGTCGGCCTACGTTCAGTTCAGTTGGTGGCCGGGCCTCTTCCCCCACTAATTGCCTTTGTGATTATGTTTGCACTGTGTGAGTTTTTGCTACAGTGTGAGGAGGAACAGTTGAGAAGTGTTCCACTGCGTTAGTTTGAGTTGAGCCTACATATTCCTGAAAAGTCATTCCTCCTCTCTTCTCCTCTATCACCTGCCTACCACAAACGGGGGCACGTCGCTTTTCCAGTTGTTTTCTGGCTATTTGGGGTCAACGATGCATGCTGGCAGACCTCATCGCCACTGTCTCTTTGCATTGCAGAATTTGTTGGGAGGCCGAACTCGGCTCAGCGTTTTCTGTGCTCCCGTATTGAGTAACAATGAGCTCTGCAGGGCGATTGGCAGATGTCTGTTCGATGCTGCAGATACAGTCACGCCGGTGTGCGGAGTCAGCAAGTGAGACCTGTGTGGTCACGTGTATGTGTACAAGGGGTGAGGAAAAGCCAGTGTTTGTTTTGGCAGCTAGGGAAAAAGTTGCCAAAGAAGCAGTTCAACTGCCAAAACTCACCAAACAAACCTGCGGGCGGTGAGCGTCTTATCTCCTCCTCAGCAGTCATAATGGAAAGGGGTGCCATTTTACTTTCCCTGCATCCACCTCCTTCACTCTTTTTGTGAGCTAAGAGGGCTAATGGTGAGCATGTTTCAGTGTGGTGTTTCTTCAAAATAAAAAAGCATTGGAGGTTAGCGGCCGTTTGCCCAAATTTCTTTGTAACATTTGTAGCAAACAAGGGTGTGAAGTAAACATTTTCAGCTAATCAGGGGCACGACAGAACCTCATGGTTGCTCTGATCTTTTCTTCTCCTCGCTGCGGCTCTCTTGAAGTCCCATCGACTGGCTCGAGCCAACATCCTCCCCGACCAGAGGGCCTCTGTGCCAAGCTTGGCTCTGAGGATTTTTTTGGAAAAAGGGAAAACCCAACTTCCCCAAAACCTTCCATTACAGAAAAGAGGTTTTCCGCTTCTATCGCATGCTGTCAATGGAACTGATTCAAGGTTATTCATTTTGATGGGGGGGGGTGGCTTCGTGTTGGCAAAATCACCGGTCATGGGACAACGTGATTCAGCCATAGTTGGTTTTCTGTGCGGACGTGTGCATGTGTTTTTGTAGCGTGTTGTATGCGAGTATTGTTGCCCTGCAGAGCACATGTGCAGCTGGGTCTGTGAAATATCATCTGCATTGCTTTTCTAACCGTAACCTTTGCAACTGATGTGGCCATGAATAAGTTGCCTCTCTGTGTGTTTGTGTGTGTGTGTCTGGTTAAGTGTTGAAAGAAGAGCTGTTTTATGTTTGCATCAGAGTGATGGGAGCCACAATGAGACAGGCGGGCTCGCGTCGACCTTAAGCCCAGTAATGTGCCTCCTTGGAACTTGACTCTCATTCCTCGGGCAGAATGACTCCAAAACCAAACAGTTTTCGGAAAATATCTTTTACATCTGCATCCCAAATATTCACATACACTTTAATGACTCTCTTATACTTGGGCTGACAGTGTTTTCTTTTTCTTCCTTTACGTCTGTTTCCTTGTTATACTTGGCTACCTTTGTCTCGACTCATCTCCTCGGCATACCGGGTGGGTTTAATTGGGCAGTGTGGATGTGGGAATGTAAACAACATGTACGACGTACAGTATGACTATCTGCAGAACCAGTGTGGACATGTGTTTTATGTCAGATGTCATGTCACCATTTTCCTATGAATGTTTTTATATGTGGACACCACATGTGTATGTGTCCGTACAGCGTTGCTGCTGCCAGCCCTTCTTTCTACAAAACGTTAGCCGTTGGTAATGGCCAGAATGTTTCACTTCCTTTTTAATGTAATTCATTTTAGACAGAAAAAGGTTAAGAAGCGTTTGCTCATTTGTAAATAATAATAAAAATCCACAATTAAACGCCGGTACTAATAATTTATGGAGCCGTGCAAGTCACTGCATCTGCAAATATTTCAGGACAAAAGCCTCTGTACACAGAATGACTGCAGAGGGCTTTTATTTTGAAACGGAAAGTGTGGAGTTAAAAATAAAAAATGTTAATGTCTGTGACATGTTCTACACAACAAAACTGTAGTAATGTTGCTGGTATGATCAGATGAGAAGATCGTTACCTCTCTCAGGTTAATATGGGGTATATGAAACTACCGCAAGCAAGTTAGCTTAGCTTAGCATAAAGACTGGAAACAGCTAGCCTGGCTCTGCCCAAAAGAGAAAAAATCCACCTACCAACACCTCTAAAGCTCAGTAATTACCACTGTTATGTGCCTTTAAGTGCAACTATAACACTGTGAGTTGCACTAATGCTTTGTCTGTTCAGATTCTGACCACCTTCATCATCTAATTCTCTCCGTTTGCTCGCATGTGGTGACATTCGAAACTCCCTGTGCACTTCATTGTCAAACGGCCTCTGGCTTTATTAAGCATGGGGAAGATAAAAACGTCTCAAGGCAACATCACATGAAGAGACGGAGGCTAACATTAAAGCAACGAGCAGAGAGTCCTTATCTATCCAGCAGAGCCTTAGCAACAGCTACAGTCATTTTATAAATCAACTTGTTATACAGGAACATGTGCTTAATAGAATAAACACTCCCCCTTCCCCAAGGCTGTATGGGAGGATGGGGGTCAGAGGGTGATGGAGTTTGGAGTCCCCATCGTTCCCCCTGCACACCATCCACATTAACCTGCTCGGATACAAAGTGTTGCAAAGCAGACAAGGTCTGCATCTAAAGAGCTATTAAAAGAACCTGAGTGACTTGATTTCCTTATTTAAAAATGTTACAAGCTTCAATAAGCACCCCTTGTACAATAAGCCGTCCCAAATTCAACCATTCCTAAAAGTCTTTGTGTGAGTCTGCAGGCTTTGAGATTTTACCAGTGACCGCAATTTCGCACGTAAAATAATCCGATTTAGGTAAAAACCACTACAAGCTCGGCTCGAATAAAATCAAACCGAAATCGAACTGAACAAACTTAGTTTTCTTCCTTCCCCTGAAGTTTGGCTTCTCAAGCCGTGCTCACTTTGAGACTGGGCATCAACCTCAACAGGCGCACTGAAACATTATACCTGAAACTAACCACTTGATTAATGCAGCTGGTTGGGAGTTGCACTTGGCGTGCAGCGATGTTATATCTGATTTAGTTTTGGTATAATATATAATATTGTATTATATTATAGTATTATACTGTGTCCTGTAGTCTAATCCCATCATACATTTATACTTTTATTGGAACTTCGTACATGCAGTTTGTATTATCAGCTCTTTCCTGCTCACTTCTGGCTGCAAAGATCGCAAAATAGTCTCTGCAAGATCTCGGTGGGACCAAATAAAGCAAAAGCATGAGGAGAGTGAGCTATTTGAAAAACTGGTGGTGCTTTTTCCACGCGTTGTTTTCAATTGCCTGCTGAGGTGTTGCCAGCAGCCGTGTCTCCCTCGTCGGCAGTCAGCGATCAGAATACAGAAAGAATCGTGGTGTAGCTTTGTGCGCGTTCTTTGTTTGGGAAATAGGAGCATTTACATGAAGAGCAGCGGACACATTTCCAGTGTGCCGTTTCTCAAAGCTGGTGACAGGCCTGGGATTACACTGATATACTTCATTTAGACAGGTGGAGCACCGTGCCCCCAAAACAGTCCTTGACCAAAACAGCAACACAAGTAAAGTTTTGGCAATATGGGCCACTCTCAGTCCTAGCTCATGTTGCAGGCAAACATCACATTTGTATGTTGGCTGCAAATCTAGAAGCCAACAGTATTTTATTCTGACTAAGTTCAATCACGACGACTTATTTGGGTGGACTTTGGCACGGCGCTGTAACGCTGCTACAGATACGAACGTCTTTAGTGTCATTTTGGGATTTCAATATCAGCGTGACCCACTCTCGGTTGTCAAAGCAAGCGGGGGGGGGGGGGGGGGGGGGGGGGGGCTGCATGAAAAACTCTGGCAGGCAAATTGCTTTACCTCTTCAGCTGGTAAGCACCACGTTAACGGCCTTGTTCTTTGTGGCGTCTGCCTGGCTCGGGCACAGAGCGATGCGTTGTGTTGCAGGCATCAAGATAATCAAGCGGTCACAGTCCAGAGTTCCTGGAAGTTGACTGTATTAGCGAGATTCTCTTCTCTATCTCTCACCTCTTTCATTTTTTTTCCTTTCTGACTGGCAGCTTTTACACAGAACGCATCGGAGTGGGTGTAAATAAGAAGACATGCATGTTTAATGAGTAAAAATGGCTTCTTTTTTTAGCAATGGAGCTCTCCCTCCTGATCCGAATGTCAAGGCGCTGGGTTTGTTTGCCTGTTAACAAGATATTTGTAGTTTGTGAGCCAGATCATATCTGTTTAATTCATAACTATATGAAAAAAAAATAAAAAGGTCCAAAAACATCTGGTACCAGACATCCAGATTTCACCTCTGGAACTTTCTCGTCAAACCGACATCCAACTATGACTTGCCAAAAGGATATAATGAGTCTATATTAAAACACTGACGGTCACGTCTTGTGAGTGATATGTGCAGTGCCGGGAAAGAAAATGTAAGTAAGGACTGGTCTTGTACTGTCAGATTTACAGCCATGGGGTCACCAGTGGAAGCGGAGCTGGAGCGGAGTGGTGCGGAGCTCTCCTCCTCCTTCTCCTCCTCCTCCTCCTCCTCCTCCTCCTCCCTCCTCCTCCCTCCTGGCCTCCCACCCGATTCTTTTGCTCACTGTTTCAGCATATGGGTCACTCTGCCACTGCGTGTATATGCGGGTAAATAAGTTCTCTTTTCCAGTGAGCGTATGGAAAGAAGTACTCAAACCTGTGCCTGTAACTAACAGTAGCAACAATGCTGCATTTAAAGTGAAAGGTCATGCTGAGAACTTACCGAATTAACCAGTGAGACGTTTTTTTGTGTTAGCTGGTCTAACTGCACAGTGTTGCCGCAGTTTAACTCTTTAGCTTGTTGTATTAAATCTTTTTTTCTGCACCTTCAAATCACAGGCTTCCCGGTGTCACTGACACGCTCATACAACTGATTCATACAGTTATATGAGCTTGTGCATGCTGTTTGTTGGGCTCTTGCTCTTTTCACATCTGTTATCTGTGGGCATGCTTGTGTGTGTGTGTGTGTGTGTGTCTCTGCATGAATAGCCTCAGCCCTATGTAACCATTCGCAGTATAGAATCCATACAGTGCACTTTGTTTGAGGAATGTGCCCGTGTGGTTCCTGAAGTATATTTCGCAATTAGAGGGGGGAAAGGAGTAGTGGTTGCAATGTTATAATTAAGTAGAAAATAACTAAGATTGTTTAACAAGTATTGCAACTGAATCACAGTGCGAGGTGATATTTAGAATAGCCAGTATGTGATGTTCATTTAGTAGAAAATGAAACGGCGAAAAACAAGGCAACTTTTCCACCTTTTCTCAGAGAAGCTATACCAAAACGTGTGTGTGTGTGTGTGTGTGTGTGCGTTTGTTGCCACTAGTTTACCTGCGCGCCCCCATGAGAGGTCGACTCGAGCTCGGTCCGAGCAGTAAGGCAGGATGTTTTTGATGAAGCAGTGGGCTTAATTTAGGACCAAGTATTCTCAGCATCCGTCACCTAACTCCCAACGATGTCAACACACAGTGCAGGAGGTGTTTGTGTTTGTGTGTTTGTCCAAGCAGGCGGGTTAAATATTCAAGAAACATACACCGACGGCGTGTACGCTGCTAAAAAGACTCCCGAATGTTAAGACGTGCCCATCCTCCTTTTGAGTTGTTGAAAAAATAATCACTGCAGCTTTACAACTGACTATTGTGACTTGGTGTCTCATTGATATGATTTCATTATGATTTATTAATACCGGCAAATTAAGAAAATAAATCCCACATAACCTTGCCAAACAGCCAAAAATCTTGATTTCTTCTTGTGAAAGAATTGGCATAGCTGTAGCTCCTGCTTGGCCGTAAAATAACCGAGCGGGCGTCCTCATTGCCAGCAAACAAGCAAAAGCAAAAGACGAATGCCAACAACCTCTGCCAAAGCCTTCAGCCTGCACCCAGTGTTCTCTTACCGAGTAATGTTCTGCCTACTTCTTTGAATCACACAATTTCTTTTTTTTCTCTTTCTCCCCTGTATGAAAAAATGGTTTTATTCATAACACGAGAAGAAGAGCAAACCCTGTTGCGAAGCGCTGTGTAATATAATTACATGGACTTATATTTTCAAGCCCTCTTTCTGAGCCTGGCGCGTAATCCATGTATGATGAGCACATGCACACATGCTGAGAAAGGAGCGATGTGTTATTTGTTTTTTAAAAAGCCCGTAAGAGAACCCTGTGACACTCGGACGCCCCCCCCCCCCCCCCCCCCCCCCCGAGCTTGCCGTCGCGTTAACATTGCATCGACTCGTCGGGTGTCTGCAGAGAGAAGAGGCGTGTGGTCGTCACGCATCCGTAACGAATGGAAAGAGAGTAGGGCCACACAGTGGCGCGGGTCAGATCAGGTTGTCGGGAGGCCATATTTAAAAAAAGTGAGTCAGAGTCCAAAGCCCTAACCCTCTCTCACTCACCGTTGCTCTTCTCCTTCATTTCATCCCGCTAACCTCTCCCTGTCCTCTCTACCTCTGCACACAGCTTAATCTCCTCCCCCACCTAACACATCCTGGTCTTTATTCCAATCGATCCTCGTCGTTCTTTCTCTCCGTATGCTGTGCTTGCCATGTGCTCCCCGAGTCCTCCTCAGCATCTTCAGATTAAAGGGGAGAAGGTCACTGCGGGTTAACGGGGCAAACTCTCTGACGAATAGATACCACCATGAAACTTCTCCGGTTTCTATAATGGCATTAAGACAATTCATTTTGGGGATAATAAGTTTCCTGAAATATGCAAGTGAGGCATTCCTATAGATACATTTTCATACATTTCCAGATTAGAAATCGGAGCATTGGTTGAAGCCCGGTTCAAAATGATTGTTTCATTTTGTTGACATATTAAAAGTCAAACGGTTTCTACAGAGGGAGTTTTGAATAAATCAGAAAATACTGTCAACAGCGATACAAATATATCGTTTTTAGGAATAAACTGTGATATAGGGCTATGAATGATATATGAACAAATCCCTCAGTGAAAACCTTCAGAGTATAGATCGGAATAAAACTGGAAGCTTTGGTGTATGTGAGTGCTGCTGAAGCAAAGATTTATGGCTCTGAAGAAAAACTCATTTTGAGAAAATGGCCTTTAAAAGATATGGATTGTAAAATGACATTTTGAAGGCACTACAGGTGAATAGGGTAAATAAATTAGACTATTAGATGTCACCATGAAACATCAAGACAGATATTTTTTGTATTACAAGTTTTCTGAAATATTATGCTTAAATGCAAGAACGAGGCATTGTATAGAAAAATAGACAAAGTAGTAAAATAAACACCTAATGTATTTTTTGGGTGTTTCCTTTCCACCCGTCATGTTATGACATGTTATGGAAGCAAAATAGCCCCAAATCTCATGAATTGACCAGAGCATGAAGACAATATGTTTGCCTGTAGTGTCTTGCCTTCAGATAGTGTTACATTGATAAATGAATAAGAAGAAGAACGCTGCATCTAGAAATGTAGTGATCTAAAAAGACTAATTTAAACTTCTGCTGAAAATACAAAAGTGGATTTTTAACTATTGCTCTTCATGAGGACATTAAGACATTTTAGGCGGGCGCAAGGAACAGCCATATGATTCATATGCAGGTCCAGTGGCAGCCAGATGAGTTATGAGTTGTTACAATAAGCCTATTCAGTTCATAACATTTAAAAAAGAAAAAGGCGCAGCTGTTGCTGCAGTACTTACAATTGCAGGTCACCTTGATTAGATGGTAAACAAGTCGAGACAAAACAAATGTGGAAAGTGAAGTAATGAGCTGTGTTTTTAAGAAAAGCTCAAACGTTTTGGGAATTCGTCTCGATTGGCTAAGAAAATGATGTCAGTTTTTTTATCTCAGAGCAGCTACACACTGTACAGTCACTGGTCCCTCGTGGTTAGTAAATAGCTCCAACACATAAGTCAACGGCCAGTTAAACCACATTGCCCTGCTTCCCCCCCGACATGTGTGAAATGTGCAGCATAGAATTTGTGCAGATCTATGCTCGTTGCTAACTCTTGCTTTTAGACATTGTGGTAAAATACAGAAGGCTGGACATATCAATCTCCGTATTATGACTATAGTTCTTCTTTTAAAAAATGACCATCGCAACCAAATTCCCCTTATATTATCTGGAATAGGTAAACCAGCCCTTTTGATAAGATATACGTTTGATAAATCAAGTTTTATGCATGTGTGTTATTGAAAACATATACACATGTTAAATATTCCATAAATGAGACAAAATAAATGCCCTCAGGCGGAGTAAACAGGCTCCTGCTGTTACATCTCATCAGTTAAACAGAGTGTACACTAGCCTTACATTCAGGCTCCCTCATATGGCTCATAAGTGCAGCTCGGAAACTGTTAAGGAGCCAGTGATGGAGTTTGAGTTAAGATTTAAGAGGTGCCACACCGATGCTTATTCTCCGAGGCAGACCTGGCAGGCCGGCAGCGACTGCAACAGAGGTCTTGCTGCCATTCATCACGGGTACAAATCGGCCGGCACGAATGCTCGGAACCTGTTGTGGCGCTAACACGGCTGCCAACAATAAGACACGATGACATTGTCCCGTTTTCCACGCTGGAGGCCTCCCAGCGAGGCGTTCTCTTGACTACCTCTTAAGTAGCCTCCGTGCCGCAGCCACCGGCGGAGCCGAGCTGAGCTGCTTTCGAGCGCCGCTGAGACCTGCCAGACCCCCGGCTTCCCCCTGCCAGGGGCCTCGGCACGCTGTCAGAGGGAGTTACAACCCATGTTACTGACACACACGCTGCTAATCCCGAAACGCACATACGGATGGCTTAAACATGAGCGTATGCGTGTAGGCGCATGTTTAAGCCAAAAATGTATGCACACACATGTAAGTACAACCACAAACTCATACGTAATGATACCGCCACCAACAGCGAGCGCAGCCCCATTGGACCAGTCAATGCATAAAGGAAGGCCACTGCATGCACATGTTACTTATATACTGTAGATACGGAACATGCAAACAAAGCAAATGTGCGCCAGGTGAGCATGTCCTCGTACAGGTGCTCCATCTGTCAGGGTTAGTTTACGGTGAAGGTGCGGCAGCTCCTGGATCAGCTGGATTGAGCCGTCTGAGTAAACATGCAGCGTGAAAATGAGCATGTTTTGTGATTAAGGGCTTAGCGTGTGTGAGCGAGACACAGCATGTACTGTATATGTGACTGTATACATGCTGTGTAGAAGGGAGCATTGTACGGATGTGTCAGTATGTGCTTCTAAATCTTTTTTCATCACGGCTCAGACAGGATGGCGTCACCCAATCTTGTGCCAACAAATGTCCCCAAAGGCACAGTCGTGGGGTTAATCAACATCACCAACAACGTGACTAAACTCTTTTTTTCCCCTGCCGTGGCAGCATCTCAACTTTCAATTGCCACTGATTCACTTTTCCAACACATACATGTAGTGCAATAGATGTATGGTTTAATGTTGTTGTTTTTTAAAGCTAGGGGAAGATTGTAGCCAAGGTAAATAAACTACATGCTGAGGGCGTGGTTAAGTTTGGGCGACTTTGTTTATGTCAAACTCCAGTGATTGTACATATTAAAGTCTATTTACAAGTGTTGGGGAGAACTACTGCATATGTGGAAATAGTAGTATAAAGCCTTTTGTGGCTCCAGAGGGAGCTGCGCGATATCTTGCGTGTTGACTGAAGTGATGTCACTTCTTGGGGTTTCATTAGAAAAAGAAAGAATCTGTAGTTGCGGAGCTGGAAAGAAGCGATCTTGCTCGACCTCTGTAGCCCGCTCCTCATCTCGGCTTGAGGCTAGCAGCTTTAAGCTACATTGGGTTATCAGCGGTTGCATTGTGGGTAATGTCGGTGTCAAATTTGGAGGTTCCAACGGAAATTGTATATTGCAAGGATTCACGAAGGGTCCATGAAGATAATGTGTGGATTCTTGTGTGGCATTCTCGATGGCTTTTAGACTAAAAAAAAAGTGACATCAGTTTTACCACCTTGCCTTCAGTGATAGAATAATTGTAATTTATAACAGAGCTGCATCTGCAGCTGTAGGAATGTATCTCACAGCAGTGTTATATTGTGTGTGTGTATGTGTGTGTGTGTGCATGGGTAGCTATAGAGCTTGTGTCTACATCAATCTCAGGAATGTAGATGTGGTCCAGAGTTTAACAGAACGAGTCGTGGGTGTGGAGAAAGAGTCCCCCGGAGCAGCGTAGAGGTCTTGAAGTACTAAAAAGCTTTGACCCGGACCCTACGCACCCACTCACATGGACGCAGCACATGCTTTCATACTTACGCTACGCACCCATGACAAACACGGAGAGAGAAAAGAAAGACAAGAAGGATGTGAGCTGAAACAAACAAACGTGCTCCCATCACATGAGGACGAGCACAAAATGTACCCGGCCACAGATGTCCGTGTGTCCGCTCCCCTCGGCTCAACACCGACGCGCACACACACACACACACACGGCAGAACACATCCCTGTTGTCTTGTGTTGCTCGCCGCGCGATGAGGAGCACATGACTTGAATCAGGTGTGGTGCGTGACCTCTTATCGGACAAAAGCGTCCCACAGAGAGAGCCGATGAGGGGCGGGGGTGAGGCCGCGCCTCCCCGTTTGTCCTCTATGTCGGCAGTCATGAGGTCTCCATCCCGTTTCGTCACGCCGTGTCTCGTGGTTCAAAGACCATAACGTGTTGTCAATAATCAGCTGCTTGGCCTGAGGGTAGCGCCGTTAACCGGGGGGGGGGGGGGGAGAAAGAGCAACAGACCTCTTTTTAAGGCATGATTTCCAAGAATGGCCCGTGATGTGGCCTTTGATTTCTTGTTGCTGTTGCGTCCTATGCCTCACCTACAGGGCCTAATGTCTCTCAATGAGATTCTCTCAATGGTTGGTAAGTATTGTTTTCCGCAGTCATGAACATAAATGTCCCAAGTTGTGTCTTGTTTTGTCTCACTGACCTCTTTTCCAGCGTCTCGTCATTCAGGGACCTCAACAACTTTCCACCCGCACCGATGCTTTCACTGAAACTTCTGCGAACGATTTGCAGCCCAAGAGAGCTAATATCATATATTTTTATGTTGCATGGTAGGTTTCATAGGCAGGTAGTTAAAATGCTTCTGAAGGTGTTAAATCGGCTAATAAAACAAATGGTCCCACAACCGGGGCAAGGAGTCTGTGAAACGGAGGCCAGCAACAAGGAAGGTAGCCGGGATGAGGGTTATTAAAGTTTACTACTGAACATCCTCTCACAATGTTCCCTCTCTGACTTGGTTTGATAGCTGAAACCGGCTGGCAAAGTGTAACCAAACGGGTGAAATCAAACTGAGCAAAAATGTCTGAGGATGTGTGTGTGTGTGTGTGTGTGTAAGCCGGATGTCGCATCACAAGGTAGCGTCATTGAGAGGCAGCGCCCCCCCAGGCAGCTGGCCACAGGCCACTTAGGGGCACTTTAAATCAGAGTAGTGTTCACCGACACAAGTTTACTGGGTTCATCATGTGTTCAACGTCACATGAAAAGGAGCGATTGTCTGGTGCAGCGCTGACGGCTGCGTGAAAATCGAGCGAAAAAGGGCTTCGAATCGCGGGCCCATGTGTGACCGTGGCTGACTGTGGAGTGCATTGAAGGATGAATGGAGGGCATGTCGAGGCGGATGCAAAGATGGCTGTCCCTGTGAGTGACGGCTTCCTTCGGGAGCTAATGACTTTGACGATGCAAGTTTAGTGAACTAAGGTTTGTAAAATGTTTTATTCTTGGATTGTGCTCACTTATTATGTGTAACATGTTGAATAAAGATGCTGTTCAAAACTATTAGCTGTGTCGTCGTTTGTCTGTATATTATAACTTTTAATTTATAACTCAACAGAAGAGACAAAAGTCAGAATTATTAATATTATGTTCTGCTTTTTAAACATGTGCATGACTCAGCTGGGTACTTTTATTTTGTAGTAGCAAACATTACTTAAACATTTGTTGGGGACTACTTTAGTTGATGTGTTTTTAACAGTTTTAGGACAGAGCTCAATGGAAAAGAGGAATAAACAGACAATAGAAGGATGTTTCAATTCATGGTTAGTGTTGCTCTATTCATAAGATTTGTTGACAATAAGACAAATCTAGAACATTTAAAAAAAAATCTTCCCAGAAGAACGCACACCACCTGACCGGTCATGTGAGCAGCTCATTTGTGTAAATCCTGTCTAGTTTGCCTTACTTGTTGCGCAGGATAACTGCTCGGAAATACTTGTCCCCTGCTCCTAATAAATAAAGTAAGACAACAAGTATGATTCATTCATTTGCTTTGAGTGCGAGTCATGTGCAGCGTTGCATTTTTTTTTTTGTGTGTGTGTGCAATGAACAGCAACACAAAATTGATTTTCTGCTACGGTCGGAATGGTTTACAGTATAACACACGCACACAGGCATATTTGAGGTAGAATCCAGGTAGCTCATCCGGTTCTTTTGTCAGAGGAAACACGTCATCAGACTTCAACGGCTATGTAAAATAAATAAAAGGTAGTTGGGCCTTTATTCTTTATGCAAAGTGACAGCTAAAGAGATGTGTAAATGTTCTAACTAACCTTGTTAAGCTCTGCTTATATGAGGATGTGACACACACACACACACACACACACACACACACACACACACACACACACACACACACACACACACACACACACACACACACACACACACACACACACACACACACACACACACACACACACACACACACACACACACACACACAGGAGTAATGAGTCAGACATTCCATGCATATAAAATACACTTCTCTCTCTCACACAAATGTTTGATAAGCTGGGTCATTGTGTTGGGAGTTTCTGTGGTATGTTACATGCCGCTGTTTGCCAGCAAGACACTTTCCCCCTTTTTTCTCAGACAAAGAGTAGCGACAGAAATACTGCAACTTTAAAAACGGACGGCTCTTTAAGCGCAGCAGTTCTCGGTTCGTTACGTGGTATGCGTTGATGTCAGTGTTATTCACATCTAAAGAATCTGTGGTGAGCGTTTTGGCTCCCGAGGGCACAGTTTGGCAAACCTTCAAATCCCCCAACCAAATTATGAACTGCTTTGAACGAAGCAAATTGTAAACTGCTTGGAAATGTCACATGAAGCCAAGTTTGGATAAAAATAGAGAGCGGATGTACATATTTTTCTCTCATATTAAACTTTACTCAATTGTGATCAAACCTTATGAAACCCAAAGCACTGTGGGAAAACACAGATCCAATGAATTCAAAGAAAAAATGTGGCGAAAAAAGAAAGCCACCGGTGATGCGCCCCGCCCAAAGACCTGCATCGTGTGGCACGTTCATAAAGCTGACGAGCCCAACCCTGGAGCTGCATCCCAAGGCCTACCCATGAGCTCGACCGCGGAGCTGCACCGGGAGGCCCGGTCGTACAGCCTCTCGCTCCACACTCTGGAGCTGCGTCGGAGGAACTGCGGGACCAGTCAAGCATTTGCAAAACGCGTGGACACGCCTCATCCGCGCTGCATTTCTGCCAGATGCCGAGCAGACACACGCGGATTAAAAACAGCAAAAGGCGCGGAGCCAGAAGAACCTACCACGCCTACCAACTTTGAATACAGCCCCTCACATCCTATACTCAAAAACACCTGCCGTTAACAATAACAAAACGTGGTTGCAAAAGATAGAACGTCCGCAGTTAACTCGTGTGCGTATCATCGTAAATGCACACAGCTGTTAGCGTCTAGTGTAGCTCGTGAACAATGCTGGCAGCTCCGCACCTCCAGCACAAGGGACACATTAAGAGAAATAGTAGGAGGAACTGGCCCACTCACTCTACAGACCAGTCTCTACTGTGTGTGTGTGTGTGTTAAATGTAAAATGTTCTCATCCTTAAGAGCAGGATGAAAATCTTACAGCAAGTCACAATGAGTAAAACATGCCTGCAAATTCTAAAAGTGCAAGATGAACTAATGCAGGAGTGTAGATCCATTCGAAGACAATAAATTGAATTCACATTTACTTTTCAAACAGCTTGAGAGTTTCTCAGAAAACAAAACACTCTCCGGTTCATGTTCAGTTCTCAGATTTGTCTCAGATTTAGGACACTTTAGAGCTATTAGCATATGCGCCTAATGGTGGTTTTCAACTCGCTGAGTTAACTCTGAAAGCATCAAGCATGATGACTCATGCCTTTGAATGCCACAGTCAAGTCCCACAGAGGGAGATGATGTTTCAGATGCAAATAGAGAAGAGATGCTACGCTCACTCGCTGGCATGTTCCGCTGCCCAACCTGTTGATCAGGCTCTTTCCCCAAAGGGCCCGAATGCATATTTCACTATGGGCCGTTTGTTAAAAAGTGGCAGGCGGTTCGTCTGCCAACTGCCCCGAGCTAATGCGATACACATTTATCTAAAAAAAAAAAAAAAATCCAATAAGCCGATATCAAACATGTACAGACTGCATGTGCAAGTTTATGCATATCAGCGGGCACATTGAATTACCACAACAACAAAAAAAAAAGTGAGCCGAGTGTTGATCCGCAGTGAGCAAAAAAACACCCTATTTTTGATTTATAAAAGCAAGATGTCGATAACGATGCGGGGGAAAGGCTGAACTGACAACGGGTGGTTGCCAGAGACTTAACTTCAGCGTCTGTCTGGGTTTTGCAAGAGTATGCAATCTCCAATTTCAACAGCAATCCCTAAAGCCTACAGAGACGCATGACCCCAGCACCGCACTTGGTCACTGCTATGGTTGGCTGTGAACACACACACACTCTTAGCGACGCCTCTATATATTTTTTTCTTCCTCTGACGGCCATCGCGAGTAGCAGACGGTTTTGCCATCCCTCTCCCAAAATAGCCACCCGTTAGCACAGCCAGGTCAGATGGTTTTGAAACATCCATGGCAAACGGCGCTGGAGTGGAGGGGTGGAGGGGACAACAAGTGACGGGTCACGGGTGGGCCCTCAAGTGGAGGTTTCTTTCACGCTTGGGTGACAATGAGTGCTGGGGGAACAATGGAGGGGTGTGGAAGACAAAACTGGTGATGTGTGCTCGTGTGTGCATGTGTATGTAAGAGACAGGTGGTGAGCGCTTGATTTGTATCTTTTTTTTTTTTTAATGTAAAGAATGATTACTTCGTGAGGCATACAAAAAAACGTACACCTCCCATGCTCATAACAGCATTGCAAACATTTTCATGAAGACCCTCAAATAATTTCCCATGCTGTCAAAAAAAACTCTGTCCTGTTGTTATTACAGACATGTCTGAACTAATCACGCCAGACATCGACTCGCCACTTTTGACGACTCATGACGTTTAGCTCGAGGTGGTCTAGGGCTCAGGGGAAGTGGTCTTAAAGGCAGTTGAAATATCGAATAAACAATAATATTGCATTTCTTTTTCAAATCTCCACCCTTATCTAAACAGATGAATTGAGCCACATGACTCCAGGGCTTGATTTTTGTAGTTATTAGCATGGTTACAAGTGTCAATAGAAGTATATAGGCTGTTTACTTACTTAAGTTCCAGTTTTACTGGAACTCTGCGAGTTGCAAGTGATCGGCACTGTGCCGGATTTTTTTGCACCTGACAATAAGACTTCCTAAAGACTGTTGGAGTAATTGTAAGTTATGGTTATTAAAATTGCAAATTTTGCTCCCGTAGCTGTGCCTACTGTATAGAAATGTGATATAATCTGATTGTAAGTCACTTTGGATAAAAGCGTCTGCTAAATGACTGTAATGTAATGTAATGTAATTACTAAAGAAAATGTGAAATTGCTTACAGTACCCTAAAGGCCTTTACACAGCGGGGGAGCAACGAATGAACACAAACACAAAAATGTAAAATAACCGCGTGTGACTATTATATGTCTTGGGCTTTTACTGTGAAAGGCAAGAATGGAAGGAGTGGTTCTGGTCTGTGCTGTCTTTGTCAAGGTTGAAAGTAGTAAGAAAGTTTGCCGTCCTGGTTGGCATGCCGAGCCTCTGTGTTGTTGTTGTTTCATAAATATATCCTCAACTCACTCCGCACAACGTGATTGGTTGGTGCCTTTATTCGCGGTGCGAAAGCTCTGAAAAATCAACCTTGTTCTGAAGAAAATGTTCTTGCTTTTTCACCGCGTTATATTCATGTTCTGTGTGAAAGTATACTTGAAAAATATTTATTAACATATGAATTAATCACACACAAAAAAGGTAATAACGTGCAAACAATCCCAAATAAAACGCCACTGCTGTGTAGGGGCCTTAAGAGTCAGAATCTTATAAACAAACAGTGGTTTCTAAGAAACAACTAAGACTCCATTTGTGTTTTCTGAGTAATCAGAACCATGACAAACGGGTTTATGAACGTCAACTCCATAAAATGCTGCTGACAAAATTTACAAGCAGTAGTGAGCGATCACATGCAGCATCTGGTTTGACTGATGGTGTGTCGAAGGTACTTTTAGCCGCGCTAGCACACACACACACACACACACACACACACACACACACACACACACACAATCTGTGGAGGAGTTGACTAACAGTTCAAACGATGTGAAGCCAGGCAAACCAGAAGATAGATCTCAGTCTCTGTGTGTCTCTCCCACAGGCAGCCATTTTGGGTTATTGATTCATCAGAAAAGTGGGCCGAAGCTTGACACAGCAACCGAAACATGCAGTCTCCTAATGACTTAACCACATCAACTCTTTTCCTTCAGTGCCATTCGCCCTCCCTCCATCTCTCCCTTCAGGCAACAACCGTGGCTTGAACACTGTGAGTCACGTTGGAACAAATAGCCCCATTCAAAAACACACACACACACACACACACACACACACACACACACACACACACACACACACACACACACACACACACACACACACACACACACACACACACACACACACACACACACACACACACTCCTGATCAACCTCTAGCCAGCCCGCCTCTTAATAAAAACTCCCTCTCTTCTTCAGTACCCCGCCCCCCCCCCCGGCCCTCCCAATCTCCAGGCAGAACCGGATCACCACGGCCAAAACCCTACGAGCAAACCAAATCTATTTTTGAAGTACTATGACTTCCTTCCTCAAACAAGGCCTCGGTTGCCTTTTTCGTCCCTCATGACACATCATCACGGTCACTCACTGGCTTTCACGCTGGTCAAGATCTGATTTATTCATTTTAGTGGCCGAGTTAGCCCCCAAAAAAAGGAGCTGTTCAGCTTCTTTTTTATATATATATATATATATACTTACATATATATATATATATATATATATATATAAATAATCGTGGCAATATTCGATCTGCAATCCGAAAATAAAATATCTTGTTTGTGTATTGTCCTAAGTTGATCTCTGTGTGCATGCAACTGAAAATAAATGTTGTAACATGTACTTATGTTAATGTCAATGATGGAAAAAGTTTACATTTACTCGAGTTAAAGCAAGTCTTGTAATCAAAGTATGACTTAAGCAAACCCATAAACAATGTTAGAAATACTGGTGCGCAATATGCTTAGTCAGAGGTAAAAGTATTTCTAATGGAAAATGGCACATTTCATAGTGTTATACTATCATTATTATTATATCGATAGTAAGCAGACATGTAATGTTGTAGCTGGTTGAGGGAAAAATCTGAAATTAATTTTAGTCCTTATTAAAAGGCGCAAGAGCACTTCCATTGCTTCTTAACGTGTCGACGGCAAGCCGGCGGCTCATAGCTAACGGTGCTAACAGCGCTAACAGTGCAAACTTGGGCCAGAGTGCTGACAGAGCTAACAGTGTTTAGCTTAGGGGAAGTAGAGGGTGCTACGCTTCTGCGACGAGACCGGTGTGAGCGGCGGCCGTGAGCGAGCCAGAGGTGCACGCTCACATGCACTAACATGCACTGAAAGCCCTTGCGGCTATGTCAACAAAGCAAGGAGAAGCTCTGTTTACAACACACACACACACACACACACACACACACACACACACACACACACACACACACACACACACACACACACACACACACACACACACACACGGAGGTAGAGCGACTTCCTTCTCTGCTCAGGTAGACATTACTCCACTATCTTTACATAGTTAATAAATGTTTGCTGCTATATTAGTGTTCAGAATGTTAAATACAGCACCTTTGACAATTTCCCAAAAGGAATGCTGATAAGGAGATTTTCAGGGTCTCCACCATGTTGCCTGAACTCGTTTGTCATGACAGCAGTATGAAACATGTTTTCTCTAGGCACTGTGCCAGTATTCACACCAGCAGTCTACATAGGAGGAATCGCTCCGCGGGTCACAGAGTTTGAGTCACACACAAGTGTGTGCGCCATGTATAGACTGTGATAATAGGTTCATAAAGAGACAGTTCACTGTCAGCTTTATGGCCTTTTGATCACATGATCGTCTGTGTTTCAATCCTCTCTGTGGTTCAAAGATTTCTGAACTGCCTTCATTTTCAGGTGGTGAAAATGATATTCTTCCAAGATGTTTTGTAAACTTAACTTTTGAATGTAATGGTAATTTTCTGCTCAGTTTTAAACTAAAAGTGCGTTCCCATGAGAGTCAGCCACGCCCCAAAACAGAAATGAGGCATAGAGTCAAGGTAAAAGGCCTCTCCAAGAGTTCAGTTGAACTAATTTGCCTGGAAAAACTTCCTTTCAGAGTTTGACAGTTCTCTCCGGGCATGGAGGTCAAGTTCCCAGTCAAAAAAGCAAGTACATTATTCAGTATATTTGCCTTTGATATTTCATGGATGAAGGATGGGGGGAGGGGGTGGGGTGGGAGGAGCAACCCCTGGGGGAAACTGTCTACCTGAGAGATATTAGATAATTATTCTACCAAAAACAACCTTTCCTGTGGAGGTAACCGTCTCGGGTTGTCTAGAAAATATACAAAAAAATACTACTACTCTTATACAAGTCAAATGCCACATATGGCCATGTTTAATGTGAAGGATCATTTCAATTGAGTCCAGTATTAACATATTAAGTCAAGCTTCTCCACAGCAGATTTGCATACAAAAAGGTTAAATATGATGCAGAGCAAATCCCCAATACTGATATAGTCGTGACTCATAGTTATTTCGGATATTTCACTCAGCTCAATGGACCGTGGTGACACAGCCAAACGTATATTTACATTGGCTAAGGCCCAGTGTAAGCACAGCCTAACAATCATAATCTAGGTTATAATGTTATGGGCATGAATCGCATGTCTGTACATTTTACCTCATGATGTTTCTTCCCACGAACTTCTTATGTTTGCAGGTCTATATTAGAAATTAAATATTTAATCACAGGAGATCTTGCTCAAGAAAATGATGGTGATGCCGTTTAATGCTGTGGTTAAAATTGAAATGTATGTGCCAGGAGTGTATATATTCTTATGTAATACAGTCCAGATGTAAAATAAGCTCAAAGGTCTTGCTAGCTGCTCTGTGAGGCTGTATACTTGGGCACAGCGGTGCTTTGAGCTGAATGCTAGCTTTAGCATGTTAACATCCTCACAGTGACAATGCTAGCATGCTAATGTTCAGCAGATATTGTTCTTAGTTCAGTGTGTTAGCACAAAGTACAGCTGAGGGGATGGGAATGTCAATAGTTTTGCAGGTATTTGGTCACAAACCAAAGTATAGAGCATTTTACAGCCAATGTCATGATTATGTCACAGTGTTAGCTGGAGGAAAAACAAAGGAAAGAATAGAGTAGTTACTAAAGTTACACATCAAAAATGTCATCGTTCTTGTAGTTGGGTACCAGAATCAATATCGGATTTGAGATGATAAACTGTTATTCTCGGCTCTAGCAATTACAACATTGGCTAAGTGTTTCAGAGATGGAGAGAAAATCTTGCTAATAATTAAGCTTAGCCTTCTGTGAACCTCCTCAGTTGCCACAGCTGCTGCACTGCAGCTGGCTAAATTATTAGCGAGCTGGAAAGACATGTTGCTAAAAGGCTAAACTGTTGGAGAGATGGAAAATTGGCTCACTGTTGTGCTTATTCTCAGTAACCAGCGTAGCATGCAAGCATGGTGGACGCAAGCTAACTAGCAGACGGCTGGCTACTCGGGTAGCTTGCAAATTCTGCCATTCTTTCATGCAACACTGGTTGCAGAAAATGATTGAAATAAAGGAAAGACTGGAGTAGTGCGCTAACGTTACACATTGAAAATGTCATTGCTTGTTTTCCAACAGTGTATGAATGAAGCTTCAAGTTATTCAATTCAACAGATGTTACAGCTGGCTAGTTAGCCAGCTACCTTGCTAATTTCCCCATCCTTTCATACAACACTGGTTACAGAAAATGAGTGAGCTGGTGGCGAGCGGCAGCGCTGGGTCTAACTTTCCTTTGCCTCACTCTTCACCAGGAGACTACTCTGCCAGGAGGAGAGCAGGCGGAAGCTCCGGTTAATACGATCTTAATGGTTAATGTAAACTTTCTCAAGTAACACTAACATACCCGATGAGTGAGTGTAGGCATTGAGAGAAACTTGTATATTCTTACGCCATTATATAAAAAACAAGCCAACAAAACTTGCTAGCCAGCGTTTACTATACAGAACAGAAAGAAGAGGTCTATTGAACACATTTTGACCTGATGATGGCATTGAATGGAAAGTCAGGGGATTCCAAATGTTATCAAATTCTTCCGTACCAAATGTCAGAGAAATCTATCTTATAGTTGTTGAGACTTTTCCCACAAAACCACAAATGTGAACCTTGTGGTGGTGGTAAAAGAAATGTCAGGTGATCACCAATAGAAGTCATTAGAATTCATTGTCTGAGAATCTTTCAGTTTGGACCAACAGGCAGACACTGCCATCCCTGAAGCCAAATCGCTAGCATTGCTATACATAATATCATGGCAGCACAGTGCAGTTTGAGCGAAGCTGGCAATCAGTTAGAGAGACTGTGTACACATTTTTGATGTATTTTTCTTGTTAACCCAGACCAATTTTTCAGACTATTGTGCTTGCTTATCTGCAGCATGAGTTGCATCATTTGGAGTACTGTACCGTACAAATGATGCAACTCTCTCCCCTGGCATGAAAAATGACACATCTACAGGTGTAGATGTGTCTGTATTTCATTCTTACATAGCAGGGGTACAGGAAGGCTTTGTCTCGGTTAAAAAGAAGCGCTTAACACGCCAATTTTCTCAGAATATTTGAGGCACATTTTAATCATCCCTTAACACTCAATTGGGTCCTGACCCAGATTTAGAGGAAAAGCCTGTAGGGGACTGTGCAGACCTACGGCACAGTGTACAGTGTGCGCAACACCGGCAGGGTGTGGTGAGAACAGGAGCCATGATGCTAAGAAAGAGGAGAGCTTAAAAAGGCAAGGATGACTCAGTGTCATCACCCAGATTGTATCTCACTACAAAGGGCGGGGGTTAAAACCTGTCTCCCCACGCCCACTCTCCAGCCGTCCCATCCACCCAGACAGGATGAGGAAGAGACTAGAGGGTGGTGGACTTCACCAAACCCTACGCCAACCCAGATTCAGAACAAGCCAGCACCAACATAGTGTGAGTCACAAAGGAATTTCCCTGACATAGTTTTAACCACAGACCTCTATCCTTCAGCTTCCTATTGGAGACGTGTGGCATCAAGCGATCTGGGTCATGTGCGCCGAGGCCTACAAGTTTCGGCTTCACTAAAGACACACCTTAACCGACATTAGCAATTATTAAAAAAAGTATAAATCTGTCATCACCGTTTTTTTCTGATAATGCAGTACTTGTCAAGCAAATATTAAAATAATGTCTGAAATTGTCACTTAATGGGAAATAAGATTTTGATCTTAATTCATGCTTTAGCTCATCTTCTCCCAGACCTGATAAGCGCTAACCTCAGAGGAGTCCAAATGTCTTAAAACACAACCTGTGTGGTACCTGCATTTCGTCTTGTTTGTCTGGGACATGATCAAGACAGATAACTGAGAAGAGGAGATAGTGAAATACCAGCAGCTTCAGCGTTTGATATTTTTTCTGTTCGTCTCAATGCTTTTAAAAAAAAAAAATACCATTATGAGAAAGATATCAGAATAGTGTGTGTGTCGGGGATGTGCGTCTATGTGTGATTACAGGCTGAGGGGCGATGAGTTGAGGTGGTGTTTGATGCTTGTCTCAGTGGCAGGCTTCAAACAAACTGTCGCTCTGCTTCTGTCTAAGGCATACACACACACACACACATACGCGCACACACAATGACACTTTGTAGCTCTCTTGCTCCGCTTCTCTAGCTCACAGAAGGATTTCTACCAGCAACAGGGCTGACCGTATAAAACCCCTTCGAGCCCTCTGCGCAGTTGCACTTGCATGCCTGTCAAAGCACACGCACAACAAAGAGGCCGAATCCAGTTCATCGAAAAAACACCAGTTTGCACAAAACTACATTTTCTGTGGAACAATCCTTCAAAGGAGCTCTGTGAAGTACTGCCACACATGTGTGCACACACACACACACACACACACACACACACACACACACACACACACACACACACACACACACACACACACACACACACACACACACACACACACACACACACACACGGAACAACTGTGTGTCAACATACATGCACTCAAGAGTGCCAAGTAAACAGATAAAGCTTTCTCACGTGCACACATTCAAACAGCACCCACAGTAGCTGGGGGATCTGGAGCTTTCCTTTACAGCGCAGGGCGCAGCAACGGTTGCCATTGGCAAACATTTTTGTGAAATTGGCAGCCAATTCTTGGCCTTTGGTTTCCATCAGTCGCAACTACTTTTTTAAATGTTAAAATAAGGAGAGCAAAACATGCACCCAGCTGTATGTCAGAGGTGATTCAGCTAGTAGGGATAACGGACAAGCTGATGTTGAGGCAAGACTCCAATGCTGATGGGCCAATGGATCCGTGAGAATCAGCACAAGGATCCAGAAAAACTAAATTTGAAAGGGAGAAAACCGCATGAGTAGATGGATGGGTGGAGAACGGATTCATTTGTGAGGGATCTGAGATGAACAAGCCCAAAAAAATGCTCTTCTGGTATTTTGTACACCAGGAATCGAACATGGACACATTAACTGATAACACTTAAGATGTGCTAAGAATCATCCATCTGTTTGGTTACTATAATAAAGCTTTTGTTCGTTTATGTCAAATTGTCGTTGTTAAGTTGAAGTAAAACCGCATAGTATCTTAATTACTCAAAATATAAAAAGGCGACTAAAACTGGCAAACGTATTTTAAGTTCCAGCAAGCAAAAGCTAAAGCTTCGTTGCAAGCCTGGCAACCAAGTTGAAAAGTTTGTGTTAAACAGATTTATCACCAGTGCTGCACAGGCCATTCGATTATGACTGTGTGTGTGTGTGTGTGTGTGTGTGTGTGTGTGTGTGTGTGTGTGTGTGTGTGTGTGTGTGTGTGTGTGTGTATGTGTCCTTTGTGAGAGAGTGACCAACTGAGCTTGTGTGTCTGTGAGTGTGCATCAGAGGGCCGTAGGCCGAAGCTATTAAGATCAGTATAGCGGTTAGATATGTGATCTGAGGGAGATACTTCGGAGCTGAGAACAAAGCAGATGCTATTCCAGAGAAGAAACTGTGCGGGGCCGACGTACAAGCCCTGGGGGACCCCTCGACAATGCTAGCTTTAGAGCAGCTATTATAGCTGGCCAAATACATTACAGCCAACAATTAAACCCAATACACTATGAAGCACTGCCAAGAAAATCTGCTGTGCTATTACTGCCACATTTAACCATCTGTGTGCAGTGCGTTCTAATATTATACTTTTGGAGTTTTGTCCAAATTTCTAATTCACAAAGTTGAACATATTCCCGAGACGAAGGGATGTGACAAGGAATTGATTGTTCTCACAGAAACTATCTGGAGCTTTTGGGTATGGTGTGTGTGTGTGTGTGTGTGTGGGGCATACAGAGGTGGGCGATAAATAACGAGAGAAAAGGAATGATAAAGCAGAGCAGAACTAAAAGATAAACAAAGAGAGACAAAGACGGTAAGATCATACAAGAGACAAAGATCGAGTGAGAATTTTTTAGAAAAGCAACAGTTGAGAGAGAGATTGAGAAAGATAGATAAGAAACCAAAAGAAGAGGGAGGAGATGGACGCGGAGAGGGGCATGGTGGTCAGCAGATTAAGGGGAGTCAAGGGATCTCATTCACTGCTAAGTAGTGACTACAAAAGCCCAAACAAGAACAAAAACTATGTAGTGTCAGATGTACCGTGCATAACACACACCTTCACACCACTGACGGCACGCAGTCCGACTGCTGCCAGAGCTCCTTCAAAATACTCCACGAAGAAAAGCCAAAGTTTGGAAGGCCGACTGGACACAAATACCATTTTAATTTAGCTTGGAGCTTAAAATTAGCCACAGTGACACATAAAACCTAAATGAAAAAGCCAAGTGTTCAGACAAGAAGAAACAAGAAGTCTGTTTGTGAGTCACTTTGCAAATCATTTAAAACCCTGCAGGCATAACACTCTGTGTAATATATTTAAATGTGTATCCACTTTGTATTGGAATTGCTTTACACATATATTATTTACTACAGATATAATTAAGGACATTATATAATATCCTAGTAAATGTTATTTATTAGAACAATTTCAAATGGATATCTAATTTACTTATGCCTCAACATGTTTATTAAACGTGCCATTTAACTTCTGACAGTGCATGTATTACAGAGGAGGTACATTTTACTAGTTATATTGAAAAGTGTTTAATGTGTGTATAATGGGAATCATATGGAATAAAATGATCTATTGCAAATAAAATTGCACCTGTGATCAGAAAATGAATAATATACAGTGTTAGGCTTATTTAACAGTTCAAAGAAATGAACTACTGTTGGACCCATATTTGATTTAAATATTGTTAAGTGTTAATGTGATTCTATTTCTGCTTCTTTAATGTTTAATGAAACATTTTGTCAGACTGCAAATTATTCTCGTTTCAAAAGGGAAATTCATTTGTTGAATTGACAAAAGGAAACTAAAGAAAATACAATTTTAAAATTGTGTAATCTATAAATTTCTAGCTTTTAAATGGTGTCATTATTTCTATTGTTTTGTCATCTGAAATGTGAAAATAACATGTTCTAATTATGTTATTTATTGTTAATTATTCTAAATGAACTTCTTCTGTCCAGTCAAACATTTAGACAGACAATACTTGTACTATTTATACAATCAGTCATGAAATGTATATAAATATTACATTTATTTATATATATACAGTATATATATATATATATATACATACATACACACACATACTGTATATATACTGTATATATGGTAAAGCTAAATTGATTCACGGATATCCCTGTGTCAGAAAGGCATTCAATTTAAGTCCGTTATATCAGAAACAGATAGCATGAATCAGCATTGTCCTCAGTTAAATCTTATCTGCAATTCTTTTTGTAAGAACTCACAGCCTTGAAACTCTGCTACGATGTTTGTAACTGTGCTTGGCAGCAACCGGCTGTCTTCAAACGAGTCCAGCACGACAGCTCAAGCACATACACATGTATGCAGTTCAGCGATATGAACCATTCGGCCTGTCTTCCACAAATCTCTCTCTTTTATTGCACTTATTGAACCCGGTACATCTGAAATAGCTTAAAGCCTCAAACCGGCCAAATTCTTATAAAGGAATCTTCTGCGAGTTTCACCCCATTTTCATCAGACCTCGGTTTGCGATTTGGCAGCAGGAGCTGAGCCAAGCACATTTCTCTGAGTCATCAGAGAGGGGAGGGGAAGAGGAGGAGGAGGAGAAGAAGAAGGGGGAGGAGGAGAAGCAGGAGGTGGCAAGTCTGGAGTTCCCCTCCCGCTCTTTGCAGGCGAAGGCCTACACTGAGCAGCAACAAGCTGAGAAAACCGTGCTCTATTGTTTCAGGCCCGCTGGCAAAGTGAGCCTTCCTGAAACTCGGCAAACAACCACCACACACACACACACACACACACACACACACACACACACACACACACACACACACACACACACACACACACACACACACACACACACACACACACACACACACACACACACACACACACACACACGAGGCAGACCTGCCAAAAAACGTCTCACAGGGACCGGCCAAAATGGAAGAAAGCTGTTGTGTGAGAAGTTTACTTTCGTAGAATCTGTTGTTTCCTTTGCCTGGCAGCCTGACCAAAAAAAACTTCCAATACAATCCTGAAAAAAATAAATCGATGAGAAGGAGCGGTGTGCAATGTTCCCTGAAACATTTGAGCGAAAATAAGTTATCACATATTAAATGTGTCTCTAATGACAGGTCATCATTTTGTTACAGTGAGGGGAGATTTTTTTTAGCTCTAGGTAAACAAATGGCACCTGTAAAAAAAAGGACTTTGTGGTCATAATGTGACACATGTCCCATTAAACTGCATACTTTGTGGCCACAATATATGTAATTTAAGTGCTGCCTGTAAACGCTGGCAGCCTCCCAGCTTACTGCTAGAGGCGGGACCCGGCAGCAGTAGGTGCTACTTGGAAGAGGAAACAGACAATGCTGTCGCATGACCGACGATGGGTTCTAGGAAGGGACTGAACATTGCTCACCTTCTAGGAATCCTTGCATCTTAATGAGAGGTTATATCGATTGTAGCAGCATATCATTACGTAGACAACCCTGAGGGAAGAAACTTCCTCCAGCGTGGCATCTTCGTACCAGCTGAGAGCGTAAGAGGCTACTCGTGTGGCTCAGAGTGATGAATAACAGCAGGTTGTGACGTACGACGGAGACGTGGCGGCACACTTATTGCCCTGTGTGTCTGGGAATAGGTAGAAGGTGGAAGAAATGACAAATGAATGACACGGCAGGAAGTGGGTGAAACGCAGCCGCTTCGAAAGCACAATCCTTCATTTCTCTTCTTTGGCTTTGTTCAAACAGCCCGCAGGTTTTCCCACGTCCCCCTGGACCCGTCGGACAGCTCCACCGTTTGTTTGCCACTCCAAACGGGGTGACAGATTTGGACAAGGGCGACAGCAGAGTCTATTTTCTCCACCTGGAAGCTTGGAATGGAGGGGAGGGAAACTCAAGACTGGTTTAACCCGCTTCCTGGAAACTGTAAAGCAAGCAGGAGGCCCCGCTGTCAGGGAGAGGGGCAGCGAGAGAGAGCGACTGTGAGACAAAGAGTGCGCAGGGAGAGATTGAGACCTCTGGTCAACAGATAAGCATGTGTGAATACATGAGTGGCAGTTCATGTGCCTGTGTGTGTGTGTGTGTGTGTGTGTGTCAGAGAAAATACTAGATCGGTACAGAGCATGTGCTCCAGCCAGAGGATCTGCTGATGCCCACGAAGATCCGTTTTCAGTGAGTGCCCCTGACGACCCCCCAGAGGATGCAGGCGTTACTGCCAACACGCAGTCAAACACACACACACACACACACTTCTTCCAGGCCACATTTCTCAGCGGACATAGATACAGGGGTGTCTCAGGGCACCTGTTAGAAACATCCGGAAGGCTAGATTCCAGACAAAGCATGCATCCCTGTCGTGACCCTAAAGACCAAGCCAGGAGGTGGGCGTTCGTGGACGTGTGAAGAGGGGAGAGGGAGCGAGAGACGCTCCTCAAATCCAGCAGACGATGGATCCCTGTGCGATTTACAACTGATTTTACAGTGCACGAGGAAAGATTAAAACACGCTAAGCTAACTCTTGCCAGCAATGGAGGCCAACTAGGAGTGTCGAGTGTGGGAGTTTAAATGCTTGTTCCGAGGCCCGAGGGTAGGGAGACCGGAGGGAGATTTGTGAGAGGAGGTGACTGTATATGGGCGAAAGACCACCGACAACAGCCTTTGGTGTCGATAAAGTTGTTAATTTTCAATTATTTAGCGTCTGGCTAGTTCGCTAGCTAGCTTACTAATGAGCAGAACAAAGTTGTCACTCTTCTAGTGTGCCTTCCTACGCTGAGACAGGAGTGTGTGGATGAAGCGGTTTAATTTGACTCATTTAGCTAGTTAGCTAGTTAGCTTGTTAATTCCACTTTCATGCCACACTGCTTACAGAACTTCAGCGCGCATGGGAGACGTTTGCATCTGACAGAAATCTCCTTAGGTTTAGGCAAATAGCCTACTTGGTTAGTTTTAAGAAAAGATTATGTTCTCGCAGAAAGCCCTGAAGGCAAACTTCTCTCATGAGCACACAGTCGAGGCGACGAGTGCTTGCCAATCTCACCACTGTGGAACTAGCCAATTTCCAGCCTTTGTGCTAAGCTAAGCTAACTGGCTGCAGCAGCTTGATATTTAGCGTACAGACAGTGGCAGCGGTGTCAATCTTCTTCTTTTGGAAAGAAAATGAAACATGCTTATGTCCCCAAAATGCTAAACTGTTCCTTTAAATCCTCACCTCCCTGCCCCCTTTTTACTCTCTGCCCTCCACAGACCGGTCCCTGCTGTGCTTTCTACATTTGCACATGACGGCCAGGTTTTGAGCCTGCCTGATACATTTCAGTGGTTGACACACATGGACGTGCACGCCCGCTGACTCACCAACCTGCTAGTCTGTCACAGTGATTAAGTGTGATCAGTGCCGCGCGGCAACCATGGCAGCAGCGTTAATGCACAATATAATACGACCTGGCCAAAAGGAGCTGGCTGAGATGAATAAGGGGGGCTGAGGCAAAGAGAAAGTCGCAGATAAACTTAACATAGGCTCGAAATTATAGGGCGTTGCTTTGATGCTATGTAATGAGCACGGTCAAGGTCCAAGGCGTTCGCAAGGTGGTGTGCAGGCACACCAAAGTACACTCAACATGTACACTGGGTGAGGAAATGTAGAAAATAGAAGCAGAGGGAGTTTCACCACGCCGATTAGTGTGTTTGGGAGCGTATGGGAACGGAGAACGTGTCTGCGAGTGTGACCACGGGGACGGAGATGGAGAAGGAAAGAAAGAGAAAGAGGAGAGAGGGAGTAAAGTGGGACAGACGGCAGCGACACAAGCTCTTTACTCCATCCTCCCCTCCGCTCTCTCTGTCGCCGCTGAGGGGAAGCGAAGGAGGTCACCCACGCCTACGAGCACTCAATCAACCTGCGCCGGTGACCTTGCTCGTCCTGGATACGGTGTGCCCGCTCCCCCCCCCCCCCCCCCCCATGTTTGTCTGCCTGCTAAGCTGCCATCCTGCTGCCATCTCTCTCTCTCTCTCTCTCTCTCTCTCTCTCTCTCTCTCTCTCTCTCTCTCTCTCTCTCTCTCTCTCTCTGCTGCCGGTGCCAGGTTACAGTGCCAGGAGCACAGAGGTGCTGTTCCACCAGATGCACACTTTTCTGCCCCCCGACCTGTGCCAAAATGTCCACAGCAGAGAGCTCTGTTTAACGTCAATGCGTCGCGTTAAGGGAGGTCTTTGACGAGGATCGTGACAAAACGTGCCCAGGTAAATTAGCATGTGGGGGATCCTCTCCGTCTTTATATGCAACGGGGATGTGAGAAGTTATTTATTCAGTGCCAAAGTGAAATAGAGTGAGTGAGATGTACAGTATGTTACGCATCATGTGAGGACACCATTCGGGAAATCCTGTAAACTACAACTAACAATTATTTTGAATTGGATTAATATGTAAATTATGTTCCTGAGTAATCAGTACATCAGTACATCAGAAACAGGTCTGTAACCAACAATTACTTTCAATATCGTTCAATTATAGTTATTTTTTTAATAATCAATTAGTCTATAAAATCTTTGCAAATAGTTAAATATGTCCATGAAAATGTCAGACAAATCCAAAGATACTATACACACTAGATAGTAAGACATGAAACAGGGAAGCAGGAACTCAAGTTATGGTTTTACAGATTCATTTTCTGTTTGATTAATTGTTTTAGCTCTGATCAGAAAATAGTGAAAATGACCATTCCAACTTTGATATATTCAAATTGCTTGTTTTGTGTAAAACAACTGTCAAACTCCAAAGTATAATTATCATACAAATAATTATCTGATAATAATAATTAGCTAATTATCATAAAACAGTAACGAAACCGACAATTTCTCAATTGAAAAGCTGAAACCAGGAAAGATTTTTTTTGACCATTAGTTGCAAACTAATTGATTAATCTATTACTTGCTTCAGCCCTAAAAAAAAATAATTTGCCATCCTGAAAGAACCGACACCTAAAAAGAGTCAAATCAAACATGTTGTGAGCCAACAGAATGACAGAACAGCTGTACTTTTGGAGAAAGTGTCACCACTGAAACCTGGCAGCATCCCAACACGGCAGATGGCCAAAACACATATCGCAATGTGGGAATCTGCATGTCGCTGCCTAACGAAAAGGTGCCGCTTCTCATCTCCAAATAATCAATTTATATGAGCATCACCGAGAGCCGCTACACCTGTAATAGTACAAACTCAGACCGCAAAACAATTACTGTAATAATGGAGGAAACAGCTGAACAGCAGCTACTGCTAGGCTGCAAATGAACACGCAGTGCAAGACGCAGATATCTCCATCAGCTGTGACAGTCAGGTCACATTCCTTTGTTGTGTGCTGTCCGACGGGCCTTCCCCTACGGGAAGTTAGTTAGATACAGCTGCAAAGACGGCTCCGCTGACCACAGCTACAAAAAAAATAAAAGGAGGAGGAAAGACAACAAGTGGGCCAGGACAGACGAGGGATTAGGGAGGGGCGGAAAAAAAGGGTTGGGTTTTTCTGAATGGATGGCAGGAGAGCTGAGGACCCTTGGACTTGGTCATGTATTCCCATGTTCAGGTCGTAGAGTGTGTGTGTGTGTGTGTGTGTGTGTGTGTGTGTGTGTGTGTGTGTGTGTGTGAGATAAAGGGAGAGGCAGGCAGACAGGAAAGTGAATGTAATTCATCTTTAAAAGGGCAGATTCCTGGGTGAAGTGTGGCGTGCACGGTGCGAGCGCGCGTGTTTGTGTACTGTAGAGACCGGCGTGGGAGGTGTAAGCTAGCGAGCATCCACTCTTATCGCTCCACGGAGCAATGTGGAGAATGAGGATTCTGGGTTCAGCCCTGCTGATCAAAGACACACACAGAGAGGCTGATATATATACCCCCCCCCCCCCCCCCCCCCCCCCCCCCCCCAGCTCTTTCCAGCTCTTTCGTACGCACACACATAAAATGACAAGCTCAGCAGATAGCTTTTATGCGATGAGCAATCAGTCCACTGTGGCTAAAAGGCAGAGGGAGTTTAGCTAAATATGTGAGTTGGACATTTTTTAATGACGAATACCACCTGCTTTCGCTTCTTCTGAGTCCGTTATACCGTGTAGTGAAAAGTCTGTTAGCTGTATCACGCAGAGATGAGTCAGCATGGGGTTCTAACGTCGTGTTCTAAGATGTAACGCACGTCAGGAGACAATCCTCTGGTGGAATTTAAAAAGCTTTTATGCGTCTTAAATAAAGGCGGCTGCTAACAAGTAAAAAAGCTTTTAAGGATGCACAGAAACGGATACCAGTAGGTTTTCATAGTTACTGTTCAAACTGCAATGGTAATCATCATCAAAACGGTTTGCCATTAATTGTACGTTGCATGACCAACTGATGCATTTGACTAATTGTTTCAGCCCTGCATAACTCAATACTTGACTCCAACGCATATAGCTTCATTTCATGCCCATTGAGGCTCCAAATACTCATTTTGAATAGTGTGCAGAAAGAGACACGACAGGCTCAGGTTGCCTGATGAGCTACGTTTCATACAGATGAGTTGTAAATCTGTAACTCCGACTGCAGCACTTCACACTAGACGGGTCTCGTCTGTAATTCACATGCAGGTCTCATCACAAACGTCTGTGTGCAGAGAGACCCCAGCAGTCTGACACTACATGCTGCCTGTGTGTGTGTGTGTGTGTGTGTGTGTGTGTGTGTGTGTGTGTGTGGACATGAGAAGGTGTGAGAGAGATCGAGTGTTTTTATGCATATTAAGTCCCCGTAGAGTCACGGTTCTGCTCCTCAGACTAACAGTGCGTCTGCATGTTATTTCGATGAAAAAAGGAACAGCAGCGGAGTGTAACTACGTCTTTCTCTCACTCCGCTCTCCCAGCCTATCCATCTGCTTCATCCTCCCTTCCGTCGTCTCCCTCTCCACATCCATTCACTTGTGTTCGTTCCGTCCCTGCCTCTCACCCTTTTCTCTCTCACTGTACACGCTCCCTCCCTATTCCTCTCCTCCTTTCTTTTTTTTTCTCCTCCATTTATCTCTCCTTTCATCTGTCACAGCCGCCGCCTCCTCCTCCTCCTCCCTCCTTTCTCTCACCCTCCCTCCCACTCCCTCTCTCGCCTCTGTTCTTGTATTTGCGTGGTGGGTCTGCGGGGTCCTTGTTATCCAGCACCTATCCAGACATCCCTTCCAGCTGGGAAGCCAGACAGCCAGACAGGATGACAAAAGAGGACCGGAGGAGGGGGAGAGACCGACAGCTCGGCAGCTACTGCAGCAAGACCGACACGAAAAAATAAATATATATACATAAAAAGCTACCGGACGGGAGACGTCCAGAGAGGCAGCACCGAGACACCCAAGCGAGTAGTTTGACAAGACAGACAGACAGGTTGTCAGTAAGAGACCAGCAAACAGGTAGGGAGGCGGATATATAGGGAGGCAAGTAGGAGGCAGACAGGTAGGCAGAGCAGCCAGACGAGCAGGTCGTCACAGGCCGGTGCATGGCAGCCAGCCCAGAGCTACGAGCCCAGCATCCCAACAGGCCAGAGGGTCAGAGAGCTGCACGGCTGACGAACACCGCCTCCGTCTGGGCCTGGCGCGGTACTGCGAGCGCCGAATGATGCCCCGCATGGAGATGGATAACCCTTTAATTACCGACGATCAAAAAGACGCCACCTCCTCCTTCTGAAACCTGAAGTAAGGCTTAGTGTGAGGACGTTAGAGGAATGGTGTAAGCGTTAAGGTCACGACTCCACATATGTTAAGTGTTAGAGCATAAACCAGAAGAAAGTTCATAAATATGAATATTTGCTGGTTTTCTCGGAGCAAAATGAACATCTTGGGGTTTTGGACTGTTGGTTTCAATGTCAATTTGGGTATAGGGGAACTCAAATGGTAACTTTTCAGTATTTATAGACATATTATAGGCCATAACAAGTGGATTATAGAAGAAAATCCCTGTCAGATTAATTTAGAATAAGAATAATGACTTAGTTTCAGCCCTACTGGATAGGTTTGGTGTAAGGTGACTGACTATTAAAGCAACAAATCAATCTCAAATCAAAATATATTTCTTAATTCTTTAAGCAATACAAAGTGTAGACTTAATGGACTATGAGCTGACACAGTGGCCTCCTATACTAAGACCTCTAGGAGTAAGTGCAGTCTATTTAAAATGAAAATATTACTGTTATGTTAAAAGGAAGGCCATGACGAGAACATGAACGAGTCTAAATAACAGCAAAACTAATCTCAGGTTGTAGAAATCAAACCTACTTCCTTTGTAAAAAGGAGAAAACGATCCTGGCATTTCCCTCTTTAATTCCCTGTGGAAATGTCTGTGGTAATGCGTCGTAAAACATTTAAGGATGGCACAATCTTCTCCATCCGACCTCATAATATTTCACACATTCCTAAGTTTCCACAAACTGGACCGTCATTCCCTAAAGCTTGAAATATGCCGCAGTAATTGAAGTCAGGAGGAAATACGCTCAAACATATGTATTTCCTGAACTGTGCCCTAATAGAAACCACCGTGTTACAACAAGAATGTCACATAGAGCCGTATTACAGCGACGCTCAGGAAGTGAACTGACTAGATCCAGGCTTTCAGCGCTGGTGCGGCGCTCCAGTTTCACCATATGGTGAAGATTTCACTCCAGGCCCAACGCCCTCTGATTCAAATCACTCTGACTCAGCAAAAAATCCGTTGCCCTTCCTCTGCTCGACAGATGTGGCAACGGCTTCTCTCGCAGCAATCCACCCAGAAACAGTAAATACGACTTAAGACTTAATTACAGTGCACCTAGATCTGAATGATAAGTACTAATAAACTGGATCAACAGCTGCAGATGATACGGTGAGTAAAATAACCTACTTGGAAGAAAAGTCAGAAGCATTGCAGCACTTTATTCTTTTGGGGGGGGGGGGGGGTTTCATCACAAAGTTAAGAAACGGTGTGCTTGTGTCACCAGGCTGCTGGAACCTTCACAGGCACGGCTGCCAGCTATTTCCACAGGCGATGTGCTTTTCTTTTCTTTTTGGGATGATCTGTCCCCCAGATCCCTACAACCTGGCCGTCTTCCCACTGGGTCAAAGACACAATGACAGGAAACCGCGAACCCTCTTCTTCTTCTGGTGCGATACAATTGGTTTTATGGAAATCAAATGTGTTCACATCCTCACAGCCGACAAACAAGCCATGAAATACTATCCACCATTTCCAGAAAGCTTTCAAGTGCCAGGGAGTCATTAAATTTAACGCCGCCAAATGAAATACGCGCTGGCACGGATCTAGGCCGACTGAGGCAAATTTTCCAAAAGGCCCTCGTAGTTTCCATCTCTTACCAATTTTCACTAGTGGACTGCAGATAATTGTTCCAGTTTACCAGAATCCCAGAGCCCCAAAAACAGCCAAGTTATTGATGTTTTCGTACTGGTTAGCTCTGGCCTTGGTTAGCTAACCGCAGGCATCTTCCTGTACTTGCCAACGTACTGTTACAAGATCAATCGTGAGAAGGCATGGGATTAAAAAAAAAAAACGTGACTGGAGGTGAGTCACAGAGGAGAAACGGAGCTTAGCGCTCGACTGAACTCGTCTGAACTGGATGTGCAGTCAAGCTCTGCAGGGGGTCATTAAAAAGAGGCGGAAGGGGGGCAGGATCCAACGGACACAACACATTACTGGTTGTTTGTTTGGAAGAATGTGAAGGAACAGAGGATTTGGTGACCTAATTGCATCCGGCATCTATAAAGCCCTTTGGATTAGGAGGACATAATATTATTAAATACCATGAGTAGAGTATTTGGTTACATTTTGGTTCCGTTTCTTCGTACCCATACACAAGTTTGGGATTCCCCGAGCTCAAACCTGATAACTTGTTTGAATTGCTGTCACAGAATATCTGTCAATATTCAACAATGTCTATTATTGATTTTCTATGTGGGCTTTTTTTGTCAGCAAATCCCAGAAAAAGACCAAAACCAGCAATGTGTGAGTACGTCTCGCAATACCTTCTGGTTCCCCGACTGTGGCACTCTGCCCAAATGACCATTGCTTCCAAATGAATATATATATTATTAATATATATTATAAAACGGGGCTTAAAGATTCATTTCTACAACTTTAATTACCACCTCAGTCAAGTTGCAGTTTCATGTCATCACTTCTTCATTTTACCCCATTAGACATGTGAAATTGTCATAAGCGTTTCAATTCTCACGCTGTGGACAAAAACGTGTTTTTGTGAGTTCACGGTGATCACCAAATTCTAACCAGTTCCACTTTGAGTCAAAGTGGACGTTTGTTCCAAATTTGTAGAAATTTCCTTCAGGCATTTCTGAGATATCGCGCTCACATAAATGGACCGGACGGACAAAAACAAAAACACAATACCTCCGGCTACGGCTGTCGCTGGAGGCATGAAAATAATCAGAACACAGCCGGGCACTGTAGTTTTCAGCAAAGGCTACTCAAACAGGAGATTTGTTGGGGACTATTTTAAGCGGATAGACATTCATCTGGTTCTCTGGTGACTGTTAATGGTGGCAGGATGGCGATTTAGTCAGACTGCACGGGTGTGTGTGGCCCGCTGATGTGTTTCTAATACTATTTGGACGTCAGACAATACTACACTGTTGGTTCTGGTCCATGAGAGTTGACCTGCAGTCACCATATGTACAACGAGGCCGGGCGTTCGGCTTCAGCCTCCACATGGAAGCGCAGGAAGGATTAGCGGTTTAGGACTGCGGGTTTAGAAAGAACGGTGACAAACGTCCATCCGCTCCTTCTTCTTCTCTCATCGTCCTGGGTGTCTTCCTGGGCCAGGCTAACAAACCATTATGTTGGCAGATCAATGAAGACGCTGACTGGCCACGCTGGAACCAGAGGAAATAACTGGTGCTGCTGGTGGTGAGTCACATCTGAGAATGTGGCACTAAAAAGAAAAATGAAAAAGGGCCTGGAGCTGATTTCCCAAAGTCATCTCAGCGGGAGGGGGGGGGGGGACTCATCACCAAAGTCTATCTGGCAATCAATACAATAAAACACTGTGGGTGGTCAGTGTATTAGCAATAATAATGTACTAATGTACAAGCAGAGAGCTGAACTTGACCCACAGTAACACAGTGTGGACGTGGGAGGGAAAGCAGGATGTGGAGAAATGGGTCCATTGAGACGTATCGGGGCATTAATCACTCATCAGGATTACAACACGCTAGCTCTTAACGATGCAAATCTGATCTGATCCCCCCCCCACAACATCTTAATGCAAGAGTTACTGCAGCAATTCCAGAGGAAATCCACTCTAAAGACAAATCACTTTCTTTTTCTTTGTTTGTTTGTTTAAATGATGCCAGTTTAGTTGAGATTTGTGAATGCGAAGCAGCCTCTCACAAAAAAAAAGCTAAATGTGAGCCGCTGCAATGACGATGAATAACAGATGGGTTTTGTGAACAGAATCCTCGTATTGAGGGGATTTTTTTATTAGAAAACAAGCATTTTTTAAATTATTTTTTGTGAGTGAAAAGCATTTCGGTCACATGCTTGCATCGGTGTAACACTTGCCTTCACAGAGGCTTTGGGTTTGAGAGAGAGAGTTCTTGGTGCTCACTAATGTTTATTAAACCGTCTTGAGATCAAACAAATGAAACATGTGAATTCTGCTTCGGAGCGAATCTTTTTCACTTTAGGGTCGAGCCCGATGAATGATCATCGGTGGGGTGAATTGAAGGAGACGGTCAGCGTCCTGGAAACTAATGCTTCACAATAGACGAAGACGTTCACAGTCCGACAGTCGTTCCTCCATCCATTTAGTAAACTACCATCCTGCTCAGGGGGCGGATGGGCTAACGGGGTTTAAGTGCTCAGTGACCATTCAATCCCCATCGGAAGTGTTGGCAAACACCAGAAAAGTACGACATCATCTTCCCCCATCATCACCACCACCACTCCTCCTCCTCCTCCTCCTCCTCCTCATTGGCCCCTCACATCAACAATGAGCTTTGCATAGATGTCTGGGGAACATCAAAAGCTGCTTCATCTCTTTGATAGTGAACGATCTGATGCTGTATACTTTCAAGGGAAAATAAATAAATAAAAATAAACCCCAGCGCTCTACTTTTTTAAGAATCCAACTACAAAGTCTCATCAGAGCTCACGACTGGAGATTATGACTTCAATCTATTATTGACATGGCGTCTGTGGACATGAATGATTTAGCGCCATTAGATGACATTAATCAGTCTAGCAACAGTTTCTCTGCAACGCCATCTTCAGCTGCATTCTGAATGAAACAGCTGTGCAAGTGGGTGCTTGCGTCTCCCCAAGTCCTTGGGAATGAACCCAATGAACTCCTAAAAAGGTGTGTGGAATAACTGAGAGGAAGCTTCATCTCACAGCGGCTCTCCCATCTAGTGGCCAAGAGCCGCCATCGCTTCTAAAATGTGCCACCAAATGAAAAGCAGTGCGATGGAAACTATAAACATGCACGCTTTGACCACAAAAAAAAAGAAAGAAGGTAGAAGGGAAATTTGATTTATTGCAGTTGTGAGAAATGAAAGTCTGGAAGATCAGATCACGATTTGTTGTTGTCAATAATAATCAGTCCGTTGGCTGTCCCCAAATTAAAATTGTCGCTTCATGTACTTAAGGTGAACGTGCAAATTCGATAAACAATAGAATTGATAACCAACTATGAAAACAGTGCTCCTACTTCAGGCATTTTAAGACACAGGAAAAACATGTACATAAAAAACTATTACTTCAGTTCTTGGAATTCTAGTGAAAATGATGAAGACGTGTAAATAACAGCAAATGCATGAGCCTCTTCAGTAACAACAGTCACTGAAGTGGTACAACAGCAAAGTATGGCAGTTTATCTAAAATCATTCCTTAAGATCACAACAGCCTAACAAATGAATATGTTGCAATATAAAATCTGAATATAAAACATAAAATAAAAGCTAAAAAAAAAACAACCTACGATAGCATTAATATTTGATTTTGAATCTTTGCATAGATACTAATCTAAAGAGAACATAATGTTCTCTTTAGAGAACATAATGTTAGAGAACACTAATGTTTCAAAAGGTAAAATAAGACGGATCCTGACCAAACAAATATTCTAAGCAGGATCCCCAAATCTGCGCAATGCCGACGCGGGCGAACTAGATTCACAGCGGAACTCCTCGGCTTCTTTTTACTTTGGGCACGCGAACACCGATTTCTACCAAACCTATCACACGGCAATACGTCTGGCTTACTCGTCGGCGTCCGCGAACTGGTCTTGCTCGGTGGGGGTGCTGTAGCAGCGCCACTGGACGGGTTGCTGGTGGTGCGCGGCCGGGCTGTAATTGGCCGTCACCGGCAGGTCGACGGTGTCCATTTGCTGAAGCGTCGAATCCCGCAAAGCAAAGTGGATCACATCTTGTGGACCTGGAGGAGGGCACAGAATACCAGTCAAACATCTGTAGGAATAGCGTCACAAGGTGAAATTGGTTATATCCATTTCTTAGTTTCCCTTTAGTTCCCGAATTATGTTTTTGTCTCATAGTCATTATTGAAGGAAAGAAGAAAGACATCAATAGAACAGGTGACTCCAATTGTGTGTGTATACTAACTAGTAAATGTATTACAGGCATTTTGTGACATCAGCATATGGTGTACATGCAGTGCTGTGGAGGCAGGAATTGTAATATTTAGATGTTTTTTCTTTACCGTAGGGTTCGACGCCGTAACAGTTCTTTTCCCAGTCAGTCAGAGTGACCTCCGTGGTCTCCTTTTCCCAGTCCTCCTCGTCTTGCGGTGGCAACGGTGGGAGTGGAGGCTTCTCTAGACAGAAGACCGGCGTGTTTCTAGAAGAGACAACAAGGGAAAGTAGATATCGGTCGCAGATATGTCTGCCGTCTCTCAAATAAAGTGCAACTATATGGCGCTTAAAGCGGCAAAACAATACATTTGAAAAGCTCAACTCAAGATAATCCACAGACCTTGTTGTGAGCCGTTTCACTATATTGGAGAGAAAGCAGACATCTCTACAGACGATATCTCCAAAACTAAGCAACTCACACACCGAAACAATCTAGATCGATAAAAAGGTACAAGGAAAAATGTGTATTTCTAATTTTGGGGTGAACCGTCCCTTTAAGTAAGTAGAAATCAACCCCAAAAAACGGTGAGGTTGCATTTTTCGCATCGCTGTTTGTGGTCACATTTGTACGTCACCCGTCTGACGGAACAGATACATCTCCATTGTAACCGATCCAATTGTCTACAGCAGCCTTTCTTCAACTAACGTCCTCGTTCAAGTCATATGGGGGAGATTCGACTGACAGGTGTGAGCCACCATGCCTGGACGATTTATTCAGAAAGGTAGGTGGTGTACCTCTTCCTAAGTTTGAATCTCTCCCTCCTCCTCTGGTTCTTGGCCGTTGCCGACAGGATGATTTGTGGTGCGATTCGTTCAGAACTACAGGGTGAGGCAGCGGCGTCCCCCTTCACCGAGATTCCACCGGGACTGGTCGCACTGCGGACCCCGCCAGCTGCCGAGGCCTCAGCGACGGCTGAAGCGGTGCCTCGCTGTTTCCCGAGTGTCCATGGGGAAGCTGCCTTTTTGCTCTTGCCCTTGTACCAATGGTTGACGTCGCCATTGACCACGCACGGTGGTTCGGCACCATTCACCGTGCCAGCCGGCGTGCTATTGGTGGCAGCGGCCGGCCAGCCATTGTGAGCACCGAATCCGTTAACCACACCCGTGCCCGGGACCTGATTGTTGGCTCTGCAGGTGCTGTGACGCGTTCCTCCTCTTCTACCGTCATAGTTCATACCGTTATAAGGCATCACGACACCTGTGATGTATACATGAAGCGTTTGATGTCAGTGCAAAGGATGAAAAAAAATACAGCTTGACAATAATCAAAAATCCACCCCCAAATTAATTAATATTGAAAATTGATCAATATCATCAGTTTTAGATATTTGTGGAAATATTACATTTGGTAACTATTGGAGGCATTGGCATGAAATTTGGTACATTCATGGTCCCCAGAGGATGAATCCTAATGACTTTGGTGATCCCCCTGACCCCGAAAAATGACAAAATAATAAAACCAGTAAATATAACTTTAACTTACACCCTGGAATATTTTAAAATATGTTGCAAAAAACACTAATGTGTAATTTGTATTTCTTTGCAAATGCTGACAGAAATTACTCTGATTTGCACAATTAAGCCAAATCTTTTTTTGTGTGAATTAGGATATTTATGTTGATAAATTGACATAATTGTGAGGCTGACCTTGAGGCCTTGTATGACATTAAACCTCCTGTAAAAGTTATTGATTTCATCTTAAATTGAGTTTCTATTGTCTTTTGCGGCTGGATTTACTTCAGTGATTCCTTGAAAACGTCACTCTTTGATACAACAAAACGTGAGTAAGCCATGCTCCCTTTAAAATCAACCTAGCTCATACACTCGGTAATGTTTAATAACTCTACTCACAAGATGTTCATTTAATTGTTCACACCATCTTTAAACGTTTCGTCAAAGATTGCAGCTCCTTTCAGAAACATTATCGGTTAAGCTAGCTAACGTTTGTCTCTGTACCTGTTGACTCAAAGCTAACGTTAGCTACCTGCAGCAAGCTAACTCATTAGCTAACTTAGCCTTGTGATTGACCACTATTGTCGTGTCGGTTGTTGACAGTTACCGTCATCAGCATGGGGGGGAAACAACGATCCAGCTCACAAAATACAGCTTCGGGAACCTCCCAGTTAAGCTTTTAATGTGAAGCCAATCGCTTAATGCAAGTGTAGCGTTAAAACCTAACTGGAGCTCTTACCTGTGCTGTAGCCTGAGGCAAACCTCCCCGGTGTGGCGCACGGTGCGGGAATGGGTCGAGGGAAGCGATACGCCGATAGGTGTCTCCAGAAAACAATGTAGTATTTACAGAGTTGGGTTTGTAGAGTCATTTTAAAATGTTTAAAAGAGAACCCACAATCTGGTTCGAGTATCAAATCCCAACCCCAGTAGGCTTAAACGGTTATTGAATTAGTTAGTTCGTTCCTTAGCAGAGGACGATGGCAGAGACTAGTTCTGGAGTTCGCCTGTTACGGGACGTTGTTGGTCAAACAGCGACCCCTTGCGGCACAAAAAGGAACGTCTCAAACAATGCACTTTTCTGCTGCCCATCAGCGCTTACTAACACTCACATTTTCATCAAAGATATACATATCTATGAATGTTTTTTTCTTCTATTTTCCTAATAATTAGACTAAGGAATACACAGCTTTTGATATCAAATAACAATTTTAGACTGGGTTTAAACTAGGACCCAATCACACGTGGGTGTAATATTGATGTACTTTGTTCTGCTGTTCATATGTTTTTTAGATATCTCTAGATACCAAGATAAATCCATCCCTCCCTTAACATGTCTTTCAGTCGTGTTGTCCCACTGCTTCTTCTTCTTTGGATGTTTAGATATGTTTCTGATGGAACCAGCTCTCAATAAACAAGTGATTATAAATCAGTGATGTATACCTGGATAAGAATCTTACTGTCAGCTGAAGATGTTTTTATTTACAGCTCAGGATGCACAACACAATCAGCAGCATACACTGTCAGCATAGAAGAAGGGATTTTTTTGTTTTAGAAATTATACAAATGGAAATATGGAGACATACACGTAATATAAAACAAGACATTTCATGAGACAGCCTCACTGCCAAAGCCATATTTATTGCTGTTTATGGTGACTACATCGCATTAGATAGCCCTAATAATTCAAAATGTAAGAGCTACAAAAATGCGTTTGTGACAAATTGTACAGTTTAATGTACTGCTTATTCTTTTTATTTTTTAATCTAGATATGGTACGAGCAGCGATAGAGTAACACGATTTGTGAAGCAAAACAAGACACAAATCAGCAGGTATTGGTAAATAAGTTAATATTGCTCATAATGCGCACCAGTTGTTTAAGTTAGGAAGACAGTTTACAACCATATAAAAGCCATTTTAAAGCAGATTGAAAAGCAATTGACTTACTAGGGACTAACAAAGAACTGAGACCTGAAACATGACATTCCCGACTGCATTATAAAATCATCACGTTGACAAAATATTCCCAGGATGCTAACCTGGCCTGCGCGCCTCATAAAGCGCTGTGCTGTCACGCCTTTCTAACAGGAAACCGAAAAGCGACACGCCGGCTCCTTCTTGATAAAACTGTAGAAAATAGTTTATATAGTATCAATCTGAAAAAAGAGTGGTGAGTGGCACATGAATACAAAGTATCACTATATATATATATATATAATTACAACATTTACAAGTCAAGGAAACATGTCAGGCGTAGACATAGAACGTACCTCGGAAAAGCTATGTGAATCTATAGCGACGTCGTCTTGAAAAATGTCCTCAAAAAAGGCACAGACAGAAGAAAGAGGTGAACCATGCAAAAAGGAAACTTTTTTTTTGTGTGCAAGGAAGCAAAACTCAAGTTTGGAATAATTACATAATACAGCAGATTGTAATTGTTTCCCTTCCCGTGAACGATGCCCTCTTCATTACAGTACTGAACACCGTACCTGCGTGTTTTACGACGTATCTTAGAACCAGTACAGGAAGTGAAATATCCAGTTGTACATTCGTGACATTTACAGTATCAAGAGAGTTTCAGAGGGCGTTTAAAAAACAATCTGCAACCTGTGGGCTTCAATGAGATTGCCAATTCCAGTTTGTTTGTTTATTTATACCGAAAAGTGAGTCTCCTGTGCTGCTCACGTACAACATCTGAGTTGATTTCACTGAGCATGGAGAGTTGATTCGGTTGACCCGTGTGACAATGGCCACCGGTCACCACACACCCTGTACATTCATATCCTTAACATTTCTGTGCAACGTCATCGGGTCTACTGCTAGCAACGATTTTTTTTTCAAGCCAATGCATTGCTAGCAAATAGCAGCCATGGAAGCTACAGTTCAAAGACACTCCTCGGTCGCAGCTTCTGCTCCTTAAAGTGACGCTCTGAGGGCCACTTCTCGGGGGGGGGGGAAGATTCACTACCGGACTGATTGACACTGCTCACTGGAAGACATGTTCTCAAGAATTAACAAAGACAAATTCACCTTCAATTAACCATCAGCGACTTTACTTAAAACCCTCCTTCGCCCACCGCCGTCCGACGCCCCGCATCTTCCGCTTCCCTTGTAGTCGTAGGGGCTCTTATTGTTTTCTCCCTCTGACCACTAATGACACTTTTCTCTTATCCTCTCTTAAAAAAACACGCCGGTCCGAATTAAATGTCAACATGCGTTCTTAAGAGAACGCCTATACGTGACAGGGGAGAAGAGACGGGCAGTTTACAGATCAGGCGACACTGGTCTGGTCTGCCTTCATGCCTCTAAAAGGGTCTGGTTTCCTATCTGTGGACAATACGGCTAGTATTACACCAGGATACAGGTCTGTCACATTGTTCCAGTTGTCATGATAAGGTACATGAGTCCAGCGTACTACATCGGGCGACTCTGTCGATCCTCAAAGTGTGTTTAGCGCAGGATGTTCCAGTGGAGAAGTCACCTGTTTTGTCACGTTGAGATCTAGAAGTTGTTGACAGTAACTACATTTCACAGAATAGACAGCGGATAAAAACAGAGCAGGGTAGAAGAGTCACAGTAGCATTGACCTGCAGCCAGGGAGCGATCCCTGGGCGAGAAATAAAACTCCCTTTTAGTTCAGCGCAATGATCCCATTCCAGAGGTTCTCTTCCCGCCACCAACAGCAGGGGGCGACGCGTGTTTATTTATATGTTCCAGTTTCTCGGCCTGGCTCTGGTTCCCTCTGCTCTCCTGTACAGGTTCCTGACTCGGGTTGCAGGTTCTGTCCAAACAACTGGAATGACCCCCCCCCCCCCCCTCCACGATTCTCATTCCAGTTGAGTCACTGCTATTCGCCCTTGATCTCCAGGATGGAGGGGTTGTGGTCCAGGATGGACAGGATGATTTTGTCCATGTACTGTCGCAGACGTATGTTGATTTCCTCCTGCTCCTTCAGGGCCTCCATCAACTGTAGAGAGAGAGACGATTGTGAAACACATTGTCATTGCAGTTCACCAACACGTATTGCGAACACAAGAGTCTCATAGTGTTGCTCTTGGACTTCTATCGGCTCCATACAAGTATTTCTTCCATGGGTACACCTGCAATAATCGGGTACATGAATTTTTCATACACAGAAATGCTGCTGAAGGCTGTGATTAAACTCTTGACTCATTTGGTCTACTATTATGACATTTAGCACACAAAACAAAGAAAAGCAGCCAACTCTCACATTACAAGAGGTGGAGCCAGAGAATGTTTGGCATTGTGGTTTAAACTAGAATTACCGGCCTAAGGTTGTGTGCCTCCGTCATATCACTTTATCACTTTATCCTCTAACACATTTTCTCTTACCATGTAAAGTGCCTTTGAGTACCCTTTAAAGCACTATACAAATTAAATGTATTATTATTATTATTATTATTATTTGTGTGAAATTGTCATAATTAGAATATGAATTCTTGAGCCCAGAACATTGTTCAGATTAAATCCATCCAAGTCAGTCAGTCTGAAGCTGCTGAAGAATGAACTACGCCCGTATGTGCACGTCTCTCGCCCTGATGTTCACCTGGTCTCTGGAGGCGTTCTCTATCTCCGCGGCGAGGGACTGGGCCTTGGTCTGCGTGGCGAACAGCGTCTTGGCTTCGTACAGACTGAGGCTGAGGATCTGACCGTTGAGCTCATCGTTCTGCTCCCTCAGCTTCTGGTTCTCCTAAAAAAGAAAGAAAGAATACAGACAGAGAATGAGATAAGTACCTGGACCACGCGAGCTTTGTCAGCGGCGATGATGCGTTTTGATAAAACTACTACTCAAGCCTCACTCAAACCCAGGCGACAAAACACTGCACATCCAGCAGCAAACACAGCAATCTATTTCGGCAACAACCTACAGGACATAACATGGGTTACGCGTGTTACGGCACAAACTGCTCCCCTGCCTCTTGTTTTTTTTTTTTTTGCTTTTCTGGCGTGTTATGAAAGCTCCGTGATTAAGTTGCCTTTGAGCGCTGACAAGAAGTCAGTGTGCCTTTCCCTCGTTCCTCCCCTGAGCCCATTGGCGAAGGGAATTTGCAGCACTGACCCCAATTCAGCTCGGGCACGTTCACTCTACTCCGTCGTGATTAGTGGTTAATGGGGAGGTCACAGAAGCAATTTTACCATCAGACCAGGACGGAGCCGAGCCCCAGACAACACCAGGTGCTGGAGTTCATGGGGGAGAAAGTCCTGGGACACAAATCGCTGGACACACACACACACACACATACAGACATTTACAGAGGTGCACAGGTAAGGACAAGATAGTGAGCTAATCCTCACGGATGTCACAGGGCAGTGTCTCTCACATTACATCGGGATGAGACTCTGATATATTGAGAGAGAAAGAAGTATCTGCAGATTGAAGCAGGAATAAAGACAGTATTATCATTTCCCTTCTGGTCTGAGGCCACAGGGGGGGGGGGGGGCATGGAGTTTATTATCTTAGTCCCCGATAAGACACACACACTGTACAAACCAGCACTTCTAAATGACCACTTATAGACGTGCTTCAAGGTTTGGTGGTTTTAGTAGCTTCTGTGTTTTGGCTTGCCTTTTTTTTTTTGTCATGAAAATGAGCCGGAAAAAAAGGCTTCTGTGCAACTTCTAGAAGCATTAACACCTACTTTGATCTGAGAAACACTCTCGTCTCTAAAGTTGACTTTGCACCAGGTCTGTGGCACTGTGCAGGACTGGAAACAGTAACATGACATTTAAGAGTCTGGCAGGCGGGTAACTCGAGGGAAATGTCAGCGGATCTGGGATTACGGAGAGAAAAGAGCGGAGAAAATGTACTAAACACGTGTACTCTGCAGTACAACACGTTGAGGTGCTTTTAAGGGAATGTGAGGAGCCAATGTGATCGAATGTGAGCGTTAGCAGCCCCTCGCCACACTGGTAATGTGTGATAATATGTATAATATATCACCCTGCTTCAATTTAAATGCACTTAGCAGCCAGGAGAATACCAATAATTCCTTGTGTTAAATGGAAACTATTATAACTTCAGAGTTCTGCAGGGATACATTTAACTCTGAATCACTGTGCAGGAGCATTGGACACAGTTAGAAGGCTCTAAATTGGCCACTCTGTGTGTGAAATAATTGTTCTTAGAAATAATGCGGGGATTAGATGAAGTTGTGTTCATCATGGCGATTACAAAGCTGCAAATGCCTGAAGGGACTGACTGAGAGTCAGAGACTTAGAGTAAGTAGCATCGAGCTCGGCCATGTTGAATGGTGAAAAATATGTTTTAAAAAGCTAAAGTGAACCTGTACCTCATCAAAAATGCATTGACACATAAAAGACAGCGTTCAATCTGTGAGGGTATACTTATGGAGGCTGCTTTGAGATGTTGCATCTCTTCTAAAGCTGTACAGCAGCTCAAATCAATGTGACATGATTACCTCTGCACCTTAAAGCACGACGCCACCTCACCGCGACTGCGCTCTAACAAAGACGGCCTTTTCGTCAGTACCTGCTTGAGCCTCTTGACCTCGTGCTCGAGCTCCACCTCCCTGGTCCTGCTGTTGAAGTCCGCCAGCCCCGAGGAAGAGCTGCGACTGCGGCCGCTCCGCTCCGCCTCCAGCTTGAAGAGCTGCAAATGCTCCAGCTCGCGGCGCAGGTCCTCAATGAGCTGCGCACAGAGACGGGATGTTACATAACGCCAACGCAGTGTTCTGCAGGCGCATGAGGCGGCAGAACCGACGTGTGTCTGAGTGCATGAAACAGTCCCTCCCACCTCCTGCATGGCTTCCTTTTCTTTCTGGAACTGCTGTCTGTTCTGTCTCAGTTTGTCCATCATCTTCTTGTAGAGGTCCATCTCGTCCCTCAGGCGCAGACTGGTGTCCTCCAGCTTGTCTGTCATCCTTTGCTTCTCCTGAGGAAGGACAGGGCACGCAAACATACACTCACTTATGAGACAGGCGTTCCTTCATGCTATCATTCAAAATGTGCAAAACTCACTAAAACACGCGTATCTACAATGGTAGATGTGTATATACACTGTTAAACGACACAGGTCTTCGCTATGGTATTTAAATATAGAGTTAAAGGCAGAATGAGTAAGATCTGTCAGTTGCCGTTTGAAAACACAACATTCAAAGGTGGTCCCTCCTCCTCAACAACACCAGATGCCACGCAACAGCAGACTATTTGCACATGACGACTACGACAGGTCGGGAGTCGGGACCACTCGTAAATTGTAATCAAAATACGAGAAAATTGGTAAATGCAGCAACTTCACTCGTACAAGCCACTTAAGAACAAATCTGTTCGTGCCAGTGCTTCTTGCATGAGGCCCCTTGTCCTTTTTATTCCAAACATTCTTCTTCCAAGTCGAGAACCCGGTGCCTGCGTTACAACGCTGCTGCCGATTTCGGTCGGTTATGCAAGGAGCGGCTCATGTAGCCTCGAGCCACTAGCCTCACTGAGGAGCAGCTACAGAGATCTGGTAAGCTCACTTCTTTCTAACTCCACCCCCCCCCCCCCCCCCCCCCGGAGCCACAAGAGGCTTCATGCCTCTTTCAGTTTTTGACTACGATGTGTAAAAAGGACAGAATGAAGTAAAAGACAGGATAAAAGTAAACATGGCTTACCTCATCCAGTTTCTCCGTCTGTGATTTGAACCGGCACAAGCTCAGACTCATCTCACTGTTCTCCTCCTCCACCTGCTTCACTCTAAAAAAACAACAAAATCCCTCCACATCAGTTTACATTCCGCTTTCTCTCAGAAGCGTCCAGCTCTTTACACTGAAAACCTCTCTGCATCAGACCATACACTTTCATGGGTTTCATACATTTGCGTAACAACATGCATGTGTGTGTGCTCGGCCATCGCTGCGCTCCCCACCGGTTGGTCAGCAGCTCTATCTGCGTGTTCTTGTCTCTCTCCATCTTGCTGTAGGACTCCCGGTGTCGTCTCAGGCCCTCCTGCACGCTCTGCTCTGCTCGCGTCTCCTGATCTTTCAGCTGCTCCTCGAGCTCGTGAACCCTGAGACGGTGAACACGCAAAAATGCATTCAAAACAGTATCACCACTCGAGCTGAGCTGAGGGTGGCTTTTTTTTGGCGAGACCCAGTTGTCTGACTCTACCTGTGTACTATTTGCGTGTTCTCCTGCTTCAGCCTGGACTTGAGCTCTCCGTTCATCAGGATCTCGCTCTCCAGTTCGGCCACCTTCTTCTCCAGAGAACTCACCTGAGAGAAACAGACACATTTACTAAATCCTGAATTCCATGGTCGTAATTAATGTGACGATCATATTAAGGCATTCAAGATGATTTTTGATGGTGATGAAAGTTATCCCTCAACAAAACAAAACATTATCGCATTGGCGTTAAACAACAACACTTTCCTGACTTCCTAAAAGCCATTGTGCAACTCCAGAGGTTTTAAAGGATAAATAATGATAACCCTGTCCCTTAAATTTGCAGACGTAAGAGGAATCCTGACGGGGCTCATCCTATGAATAAGCATTCTGAACTTAAGCCGCGCATCCACCGGGAGCGACTCTTTACTCTGTGATTTTAGTGCTAAGAGCGCGAAGAATGCTGAAGGTGAGATAACTGTGATGAGTTTTTAGTATCCACACAGAAGCAGGAGAGCTCAGTATTAAATACAGGTCCGCTGACACACAACATATGAACAGACAAAACTACACGCGCACACGCACACACACACACACTCGTACCTTCTCGTTGATGTCGATGTCACAGGAGTCGATGCTGTCTCGGAAAAGGTCTTCCGTGCTGCCGTTACTGCTGCTCAAGTTGCTGTTGTGAAGCAGCTGCCTGCTCAAACACACAGAGACACACATACACTTAAAGAACCTTCCCCGAATAGATCCAGGTGAGCACCAGATATATATATATATATATATGTGTGTGTGTGTGAGGAAGAGTGAGTGTGCTCTCCTCTGCAGTGATCCTACTGCGAGATTGCATCGAAGGTATATAGGACTATAAGGACGGTGCCAGGAAGGGACGCTGGTGCAAACAGAATTCAAACACACACACACACACACACACACACACACACACACACACACACACACACACACACACACACACACACACACACACACACACACACACACACACACACACACACACACACACACACACACACACACACACACACCTTGTTGTAGATGCCTGAAAGCCTGACATTCATGCTGTGATGTGACTACAGCTGCCCTCTCTGAGAGCAGCAAGCTTCTGATCCATTACTGAGATTAGCAATATGGAGAGGACAAAAATTGAAAAAGTAGAATCACCGCCTCATGGTTGTATGTCTCTGCCAAGCTAGTCAAGCCACGGTTTACATCCATGTCTGTCCAACATGTCATCACTTCATCATTTTACCCTATCAAGACATTTGAGTGAAAATGCCATAATTAGCATATAAATTCTTGAGTTATGGCCAAAAGGTGTTTTCTGAAGTCACAGTGACCTTTGACTATCAGATCAACCTTGAATCCTGGTGGATGTTTGTGCCAAATTGGAGGAAAATTCCCTCCAGGCGTTTCTTAGATATCGCATTTATGAGAATTGACCGGACGTACGAAAACCCCGGCCACGGCTGGCATGAAAAGGAGGAAACAGGAAGGAGCTGGAGTAGAAGAACAGATAAAGAGAGCAATAAAGTGGAAGAAGTAATCAAACCAGACACAGAGTACAGTAGCGGGAACGAGGGGAGAGAGCCAAACCTTATATTGAATACATAGATCAGGTCTGACAGGCTGTTCTCACTCTGTCACTATAACTCAGTTACTGCGGGTGGAAATAGGACAAAAGCCTGGACACAAAACATTTCACTCAGTACAGACCAACGGGCCTTGAAGGGGGGAGGGGTACATGGCTGGCACCGAAAAAGCTGATGTCCAAAGTCTTGTAGTTTTTAATCAACTCCGGAAACAAAAAAAAACAAAAGATTTTACAGCTTCAGATCAGATTAATTCCATCCAGATGTCATGCGGGGTTGTTGTTTTTCCTGAATAACCGGTTACTAATTAACCGGCTGTTTCGAGCACAATGGTCTGGCAGCCGAGTGATAACTAATCTTGCTGTGTGTTTGTGTGACTATGTCCATAAATAGAGCGAACATGTGGTTGTATAATGCACAAGCACACGGAGTACAAGTAAGTGACCTTACCTGTAGACACACACACACACACACACACACACACACACACACACACACACACACACACACACACACACACACACACACACACACACACACACACACACACACACACACACACACACACACACACACACACACACACACACACACACACACACACACGCAGGTGAGTGGCTTACCTTCCAAAAGCAGTGCTGGTGATTTTCCTGTTGGGGCTGCAAAGGGAGAAACAGAATGACAGACATTTTTTATTACAGTGAAATGGCAGCGATACGTCTAGACTCACTCTGCTCAACAATAACGTGGAGCTAACTGCCGATGGCAATTAAGATTTTGGCTATTCAGTGTGACAGACATGCTGGAAAGAGGGAAAGAAACACTGAAGGAAGCGTCAATGACGACACAATATCGCTCCCAGTTCAGTGAGCGGAGGCTTCTGTCAGCTCAGCAACTGTCTCAGGGGAACAAACGCCCAAAGAGTCATTCAGTGTGACGTGTGTGTCTGTGTCGGGGCTTCACATCGGATTAACAAAAATGAGCAAACATACTGTAGGGCCAACACGAATGGGCCGCTCATGTCCTATACTGTAAAAAAGTTCAAGATCAGACAATCATTCTGCTTCAACAGCATCGTTCTCTAAACAAAATGTAGTTTTGGCAACGGTGTGGTGCAATATCAAAAGGCTTTACTGATAAATATCTGACAAGGGTGGAGATCGAAAAGGCTGATGTTACAGGAGCATCCGCTCAGCAAAGATTTACAGAGAGAGTACAATCCTGAGTGACACAACGATTCCCCTGCAGCTAATGTTTCACTTAACCTAATGCCCTCTTTAAGTTTTCAGGACCTAAATGGAAGAGGAGAATTACTGCTTGCAGCATTTATCTTTAATCTCTGCACAAAATGCACTCATTTATTATTCAACGTTTTTGTGTGAAAGTGCCGGTGATCTACGTATGCAAGTTCAACATTTGAAGTTCTGTCACTTTGCACGTGTTTCGATTAATTTTTTACTAAAATCTCTCGTAGCTCACTGGCTAATCTTCAATCTTCAAAAAGTCCACATTAAAAACATTTAAGCATACGATCACTAACTGACGGCGTTGTCATGGAGGCGTAGCACCCAGCCTACGGTTCCCCCTCCGGTGAACACCGTTAGCTCTGTCAGCACTGCTCCCTTAGCTTGCTCTTTTAGCGCTGTTAGCCGCAAGCTGCCGGAATGCAACAGGTAATCATATGTGGGGAAGAAAAGGAGCGATCAACATAGACTGCTTTCCACTAATTGATTGCATTCCCACTGAAGCTATAATGAATTTAATGTATATCCTCCTCATCTGTGCCCCATTTTCAAACCCCACCCACTAAGTTCATGGGTTCATTACCCACGCTTCCCTGTGGCCAATTTAATTTGATTAATCGTGTGTAAAGGAGCTTGACACGCACAAGGGATCCTTTAAGTACCGTACGCTGCTTCGTGGCAAAAAGCTCCTTCCTCTGTCCATTCTGAATCCATCGAGCCTTGCCTAAAATCCACCGTTCTTTGGACTGAGCTATACATTTTTTGAGATTGTTTCATACTCATCCTTCCTCATGAAGATCCATTCCCATCACTAGTCTGTATCCACTTCCTATGAACTCACTCCATTCTCCAATCAATTTCATTTTCACTCTCCCTCACCTCTCGCTCTTCCCGCTCTCTAACTCTTCCGCTCTGCCCATCTCTACTTCATTATTTATCAGGGGGAGGCGTATGTCTAATTAGGAGAGACGCGTTGGATTATAGAGCCGTTTCTCTCTGGGGAGAAACCTGCAGAGTCAGCAGTGTGTCCAAGTAGCAAAGCAACAAAAGTCGTGTTGTCTCCGTGTCTGCACTCTCGTGTTCGCAGGTAAGCCAGCGGTCTGTATTAATGGATTATGTTTCCAATAATAGATTCCCTATTACAATGGTTGAGGAGGTCAGCACAGGAGTGACCGCAATACGTAACAATACTTAACAATCGATTAGCGTGTGTGTGTGTGTGTGTGTGTGTGTGATTGCATAGGAACAGCAGGAGGAACTCTTCAGACATACTCTATATTGCTCTATCCCGTACAACACAAATAACAGCTGACATTAGTTACAGTGGTGACAGCGTGGTGTATAGTTCCTGTGGCACATAATTCAATGATTGTATTCTAATATACCACCGGGATAATTAAGGCTAATTACTCACAAAAGTAGGTCACTCTACCTGTTTTTTTGTGTCATCGGTTATTGCGTTTCTGCTACAGTACATTTCACTGTGGAGTTATCGAATACAAATACATGATGGCGACTTGATTTGACAGGTTTGCAGTCAGGTGGTCAGCGGGAACAAGCTGAGGACAGGAAAGAGCTGAAAACTGTGTAGAAATAGCTCACAAAGCCACTTCTTATTGAAGCTGTACTAACACCTGGGTTTGGGTAGCTGTAGATCTTGTGTGATACTGTGTTGTTTGCGGGTGTGTGTCTTACCTGTTAGCCTTGAGGTTTTTGAGGCGAACCTCCAGGTCGTTCAGCAGGTTGACCTTTTTGCTGCACTGAGAGCAGTAGACGTCCATCATTTCACCGCTGTAAAGCTGACGCACCTTACGAGGAGTCTGGCCCGCACTGTGAACACACACACACACACACAGAGACGTGCATACAGTTTTTATCTGCTCGACGCGCTGAGGAGTCGCTATTTTGGTTACATGTGCATGCGTGAGCATACGACACTTTGAGTGCGTGGAAGAGTGAGGCCGATATAAAACTGATCTGGATATCCACTATACCAATAATATGAGACAAATACTCGGCGATAGCACTTTGTTTGGAATGAATATTTGAATCCAGAAGTTTAACTTGCAGCCTCTTAGTTATTATGTTACAGTATGTTGGGAAACGCTTAAAGCAAGACAGCGAAACAATGACCTCATTACCAAATCTGTTGCCAAAATGAGGATTGTATTGCATCCATGAACATACACTCCCTGTTTTTTATTATAGTTTCCAAAAACTTCCCGAAAGTCAACACAGAGTTCTCAAACTCACAACCTCAAAAACTCGAAGAAATTGGTTTCGGAGGCGCGATACCAAACTTAGCGAGTGAGCCTTTAAACCCTTTGTGCTGTAGTCACTCAAACTTCTTTCACTTCTTGTAAATCCGGGGCCTCATTTTGAATTTAAATCTTCACGCCAACTCCATTTGGTGAGTTTTGTCTGCTTGGTATGCGAGAAAGGAGCAGCATTCCCACTCTATCAGCCGAGAGACTTAATCCCATTAAACACAGGCCTTTGTTGAATATTAATGTGGCCTTCGGGGCAAGAACTCCTATAAGCTACACTTCTACAGTCAAGACTCTAATAATATGAGTCAGGAAATGATTCTGGGGAGTGGAGCCTCAAGTCCATAATATTTAACAGAGTTGGAGCTACAGGAAATGGTCAATGTCTTAATCAGAACCTAACCTCCGAGAACCTTTCATCTGCACTGCTGGGCCACCAGAAATGTGCTGCTGGCCCTGGAAGAAATGCCGGATAATATTTACATAAATAAAAGGCAAATTAAGGCTATTTGTGCAGTTGACCCTGTACGTTCACCACATCACTCCCCGTCACGCCCAGAACAGGATAATGATTTTGTACTAAAGTTGCAGAACACGAGGTGATCATGTTTGATTGTCCACTTAGCAACACAATCGTTTCAATGAATGAGTTTAATTAGCCAAATTCCTTTTACTGTTGCAACAAGCCAACGCCGAGAGTTTGAGAGAGAATTCGACAAAACTTGAGTTAAACTTGAGGATGTTGGGGAGGGACTTTACATAAGTATTTTAATATTCAAATGTTTGACTGTTATTGTGACACCAAACATAGACACCGCCACCATGTTGACCACTCTACAACGATATAGCTTTTACTGTGTTAAATAGCACTTTGTTAACGTTTTATTCTTCAAGTTGTAAACAGAGGAGGTCGTCATCTTAGGTGAGGTGGCATGGACCATTGTGGATGTGGTTATTTTGGTGGCTAAGCTATACAGTGTTGAGGTTTAGCGCCGATAGCCTACTCGCGTCCCCCTCAGCGCTCAAACACGAGGACCGATGTCTCACAATGTGTCCCTCTCTACCCCTCTCTCACCTCGAGGGAACAGATGAGCCGAGGTCGGAGCACCCGTTGGTTCGAGTCTCGTCGTCTGGGCAGGGGCTGCTGGGAGCGTAGTCCGGTTCCTCCCCTTCTCCGTAGTCCTCGAACTGCTCCTCGTTCAGCGATAGGTCAGAGGTCACTGAGACGCTGGTCTGACCACACCTGAGGAAAAAGAAGGGGGGATATTATACTTACTTATTTGAGTTTAGAGGATACATTTCCCCCAAAATGTCCCTTGTGGATTGATACGCTAAACAGATGGAACAAAGCTCACTTCTCCCCGGGGAAAAAGAGATGCCCCAGTGCGTCTTCCTTGTCTTCAGGTCGGATGGGCCCGTCGGAGGTGTCTGACCCTTGGGTGCTTTCCACTGCACTGTCTCGGTCCGATTCCCTCTCCCTGCCCTCGTCTGCCACCTCCTCCTCAGGCTCCTCCACCTCTCCCGGGAACAGCTGGCACTCAGGGACGAGGTCAGGAAAGGCCCGCGTGCACATGATGACCGGACAAAGCCGCTCCTCCTCACCGCCCTGGAGAATGATGGGAAGAGGGGGAAGAGTCCGTTTACAGACGAATTTACAGGCACCGAAGTTGCAGAAACCAGAAGCAGAGTTTGAGTGCGGCTGTTACTGTGATAACAGTTAACGCTGCCAAAATCCTGCTTAGCGACTCTTTACACTGATGGCATCATTTCTATCATCATTTCCGATTGCAAACAAACATGAATCCCCTTCATTATAAAAGACGCTCCTTAAAATGTGAAGATTTTATTAAAAGAATCTTTAAGTAATAGAGAGGTTGTTGTCTTTATGTGTAGACAGAGAACAGGGTCATAACCTTAAAGGAACATTGTATTTATAAAAACACTGCATTGTTCACCACTATGAAGAGCATGTGTGTGTTTTCATTTATGAGGGAAATGTATGAAATGGTTTAGATGAAGAAATTAAGCAAAGCACAATTATAAAATGATAAAAACATTCATACAATGGAAGTCCTTTGTTATTCAGGAGGACTGCGCACAAATCACGGCTGTTGCAAGTATTAACACTTGTGGATTCTGCGTTAGGTTGGTCCTTCCACTTAGTGAATTCCTTCACTGTGGGAATGGTCTTAAGCTCACATTGGGGGCCCGGAGGGCTAGAAAAAGGTGAAAGGGCGACGGGTCAAAGGTCACAGGCCCTGCTCCGTCTAGTTCAAATCAAATCTCTTCTAATGCAACAGAGAACAAGGACTTATCTCAGCATGACTGAGCACTGCAGCATGAACTGAGGAGGGCAGGTGAAGAGGTAATCAGACCCCATACGAGGGGTTTAACGCAAAGCTACTATCTGAAGGTCACAAAAATATATGTCGTCGGATTTATAGCAGAGGTGAGCGAGGCCTTAAGCAAAAAGTTGTTCGAAAACGTCCAGTTTGTATGCATAAGTATGAATGTATAACAAAATATACAACATTATAATAATTTAACCATGTACCTGAATGATCAAATAACAAAGAAAATAATAAATAAAAAATGTATTTGCCATTTTGCATTTACTTCTGAGATCTGTCTGTAAATTACGATTACTGCGGAAAAATCTGGATGCTGTTTGCGTTCGTTTAGATCCCTATCCCATACCCCCCCAGAAACACACACAATAATGCGTGCCTGTACAAGTAAATTAACAAGTTGAATTCATCAACTGAGGCTCTGTACTGTAACAAAGAGCCACCATGGAGTCCCCCAGAATACAACCACAGATAAAGGCCTCTTTAGCATTCCTTAGACTAGTCTCCTTATTTCCCTGCAGCAGGAAAAAAGAAACAGTGCGAGGGCCCCTCTGTACTCCATCACAAGCATTTAAAAAAAAACAAAAAAACTGAACAAGCTACCACAGCAGGGAAGTTGGACACCTGTTGCGTTTGTTTTGAGGAAGAGAGAAGAGGAACTTTTTTTTCTAGCTACAGAAATGAAGCTAGCGTAAGTTCATGCAGGACATGGAAGTTACACGCCCCCAGCTGTAACCGGCTGACAGCCAGCCCATTGAATCACAGCTTCCAATCGGCCACGCACCAATCACAGCCCACTCTCACTTCAAGGAGGTTTATTTAAATATGGCTTCCTCCTCACTGATTCTACGCTGCTACAGACCGCACTGCTGGCGAAGCTTCGCCTCCTCCACCCCAGCATCCACCTCTTTTTTTAGTTCATCTTCTGGCAAATGGTTGAAATGTATTTAAAAAATGAACTTCTGGCTCAGTCCTGTAAACCCGGGGGGGGGGGGGGGGGGGGGGATGCTCCCCGTCTTAGCTCAGTAGCTGCTGGCTAATCCGGGGAGCATTCAAAGAGCGGAGCCATTATCACCAAGTTTAACTGTATTTCCATTTGTTGCAATAAATGGTTCAAATCTATGACGAGAGTGTTCCTGACTGAACTAAGCTTCCCAATGTGGGATGGAAAGGTGAGAAATTCTGCCTCTGTAATACAATAGACTACACTAATGCAATATACACAGTAGAGGTTGAATTTAATTGTCATTTAAAAATATTTATTTTCCTGTTCAAGTGTTCAGTCAGTCAAGTACCATTTTTGGGAGAATGGGAGTGTCGTTTAGGCCGCCAATCAAAGCTTTCTCTGAAAGCTGCTGACTTTGCACTATGATGAGAATAGTGAACAAGTGATGATGGAGGGAGGAGCTGTGTGACTCTCTCTGTACAGAGTGTTTTGAGTTGCTCCATTCTCCCCTGGAGCGAACACATGGCTGTCCTGCCGAACAGCCTGAACCGAGGACGCCGCGCTGTGCAGCGGCTCTGCCTCACAGCCTGACGCGCCTTCACATCACCCTTTGGCCTAAGGAGGAAGTTTAGTTCATGAAATGTTTGCTCTGGTTTTTAAATCAGCTCCGATATTGATGATTTATCAGCAGGTGTTTATGAGCGTCTGAAGACTTTCAGTGTTTGGTAGTACACCTCGTACATTACACCAACATCTATTTCACACTGGACTGTATTTGTTCTGCAGGGTGCTATGTTCATACATGAACAGCATTCTAAAAAAATATAATAAAAGCAGTTATTAAAATGCCTTAAATCTATACCACATATCAAGAGGATGACTTCTGCTGGGTCCAAATGCAAAACAGAACAGTATGGAGTGAAAGAGAATTGACACTGCGTTGTGCTTAGATCCACGTCCATGTCTACAGATTATAAAGACATAGGAATTAAATAGCTTTAAATAAAATAGGCAAAAAGATTTGTGATCTCTCTGTGGGTCTGTTGCTGCAGGGTCTGACCTAGTTAAAATACAGACATCCCATCTTCTCCCCGCTTCTCTTTCTCTCCCAGGTGAGGCGAATGCCAGAGAGCAACCAGAAAAATTCAGCTCCCATTCGAGAAGGCGATAAATAGACGTACGCCAACAACAACAACTACAGCCATACGTCTGTGTGTGGATTCTCTCCGTCTCTGTCCAACCTAGCAGAGCCCTGTCCAGGTGCTGGGCTGAATAAGCGTGTGAAAACTTTCTCCGAGAAAATGCAGGTCAGACACCTGGAGTATGACAGGCAAAGATCGGTGGCCCAGATTTACATGACACGAGGACAGAAGAGGCTCTAACACGGCCAGGCTCTCGGGGGGGGAAAAGATGTATTATTTACATCCATTGCATCTGCAATAGAGATGAAAGCAGTGAGGAGGTAAGGACAGAAAATAAAGAGCAGGGACGCTTCTCTAGCGAGAGAGATCACCACACCTCAAGACAACTGAAACTAACAGCAAGCACCCCGCCCCAGTGTGTATCTGTCCAACACACACACGCCTCACCTTGAGTAACTAGGGAATCATTTGGCAGCGACGCTGGGGTTTTTTTTCAGCCATGCATAGATGGGAGTTTATGTAACGCGAATGATGACTACAAATCACACCATGTTGACAGAGTCCTGAAGCTCCAAACCGTTGAGAAAATGCATTTGTCATGCTGCAGTGGTTGAGCAACACTGTGGAGGATTACGGCGCCGAAAATTGTGAACGCATATCTCATATTCACTTGCAATCTTGTTTCCTCTGACGCGACCCGGCAGTCAAATCATGGAACCATCCAAATACAACATGCAAATTCCTCGTGGACATGCGTACCACAGAGGCACAAACTGTAACGGCTAGTCTCAGGAAGTCGAGTGAAATCAAGTCGTTATTCGGAGGAGACTGAATGCCAGATGTGCTGTATCGTTCTACGGGGCAAGGGCACATTTTGTCGTCGTGTTGCAGAAATGATTACGTTCATTCTGTTTCTGTCTCTCCGTTGTCTTAACTCTGGCATCTCTTCTTCACAATCAGAACCAGAAACAATCTCGCTGGCCGAGTGTTTTGACACATACTCGACATAAACGCAGTGCCTGTACTCTCGTATACAATCAAAGCTTGCATGCACTCACACAAAACACACTTGCGGAGAGTGACATGAACTAATTACTCACTGAAAGGCCAATTAGTGGGGGGGGGGGGGGGGGGGGGGGGTTACCGGCCAATCTCAAAGTCGTCAAAAGGCCGGAACTCTTCATCAGGTTGGACGACGACAACGCCGTTGCAGCCGTCAATACAAAGAGACTCTCCATCCGCCTCTCCTCACACCCCTTTAGTCGATGCCGAGTGCTGAGGGTCAATACCGGTTTAGTGCTGAACAAATCACTAATCAGGCCTCCTGGCAGAGTGGAGAATTACGTGGATGACGATGCGTTTCACGATCCAATCGATCTAAATGTAAAACAAGCAAGAGCGGTGCAACCGGAATGTCTCATTTCCTCATCTGTCAGGAGAGGGACATTCCCACGAGCGTCTCATTAACTTTCACTCGCTTATCATAATCGTTCGTTTTTGTTTTTTTAAAACTTGTTTTCGACTTTTACAGAATTTTCTACTAAAAAAACTAAACGAAACAACATTAAAATCAATAAAAGACACAAGAATCAAGGGAACTTGTGATGCGGGTTGATCCTCATTAAATCACTTCAAATGTTTTGCATTTGAAAAGTTTAAAGGGACAGTTCACCACAAAATCAAAGACACACATGTTTCCTCTTACCTGTAGTGCTGTTTATCAGTATAGGTTGTTTTGCTGTGAGTTGCCTAGTTATGGAGATATCGGCCACACAGATATCCGCCCTCTCTACAATATAATGGTGCTATATGGCACTTGGCTTGTGTTGCTCAAAGTGCCCAAAAAAAAAAATGTCTCACTATTGTCTCTTGACCCGGTTACTCAAGATAACCCACAGACCTCGTTGCGAGCAGTTTCATGTCGGAACTATTTTCTTCCAACTATAGTTTCTACACCAAACTGCTCACAATAAAGTCTGTTTGATAAAAAGCACCACAGGTAAGAGGGAAATTGATTTCGGGATGAACTGTCCCTTTAACAGAGCCGATACCGCAGCCTTACAGGGCTTTCAGTGAGCTATGATCTCTTTTGAAGATCACCCTCTAGAAATATTGAAGGGACATTTTTGTGGTTTTGTCATTGGAGCCAAACTAGATCAAAGGAATTATACGGCTTATATGAACTTAAACAGTGTTGTTCCTGTTGTCGTGTGTTGCACAAACTAGTTGGGACAGTAACCATCTTGTTGCTGCACAATCACGAGTAAAAACGGAGGAGGACAAAAACACCAGTGCGGGGAGGGATCACACTGACATCGACTGGATCGATTCCACACTGATGAAGCTTTGATTTAGTGGGAGTAAGCAGAAGGTTGAGCTGAAGAGTGACGGTCAAATTGAAAGAGGGAGAACATAGAGGATGGACTGGGGAGGGGACGGAGAGAGAGAGAGAGAGAGAAGGGCAGCAGAGAAAGAACAGCGGTCTCTGTGCTTGTGTTTGTCAGACTTGAGCTCCAGAGAGAGGAGGCGTTTCTCTGCAGAGGCTTTACATCTCCGTCTCTCTCGTTGTTCATTTCATCCTCTCTTTCTCCCATTCTTCTGAGCCCTGAGCTCCTCGACTGCTGCCACCACAGAAGTATTCCCCCCCAAAAAGTGGATTGCTCTGCTTTGATATTCAGCGTTTTTGAGTGTGTTACTTCTGCCGTCCTGAGCCTCAGATCCCACCGGCTGGTAACAAGAGGCTCTGGGACAAGAGGGCATAAGAAGCTTTACAGAACCTTTAAAAGGATATTCTGACTCACAAATGTGTACAAAAACAGCAGAAATGATGAGCCAATTACTTGATCAGCCAGTCATGTGAGTAATTCAAGTATAAATTCCAACCGTTTTCTAGTTCCATCTTCTCAAATGTGGGGATTGTCATATCTAACATCTAATTTAATATCTTATTGTTTAAACTTGCCAGGTGAGACATTTTGTAAAAAATCATAGACTGTATAGAAGAAGTGGAGGTAGCTATGTGACTTCAGCATGGTATTTTTGTTTGGCATTTTGGGCGCCACCATCTTGCTTTTTGGCCGTCACGGTCTTGTTGTTTTCATTTAAATCGAGAAAATAACAACAGATTAATCTATAATAAAATCAATAGTAAGTTGTTAACCCTAACGTTCACATGTCGCCTCTTCAGTTGCTGAGTGATGATCATATTCACGCCTGTATCGATTGCTTCAATACCAGTTTTGCGAAACACCATGTCAATGTGTGTGTATGTGCATGTTTCTGTCTGCGTCTCTGTATCATTCAGCTCCTATGGTGAGCAATACTCTTCCTACGAATGCACACACAGCAGACATTACACAAAGGGGAAGTAATGACTCATATTTCTCCACCATTTCATTAAGTCAACACTGTGTGACACTTTGAGCGAATGAGACACACACACACGCACACACACACAAAGCACCTGAGACTCCCCGTTAAACCCTCTCTTCCTCCCTGCTCATAAATCTTTAAGTCAAAACTGTAAGTCAAACATGAGCACTGGAGCTTTTTAGTACAGATTGACAAGCACAACTACACATATATAAAAGCATTACACACACACACACACACACACACACACACACACACACACACACACGTTTCACCCAAAAGGTAACTGCTTTGGACTACCAGGAATGTTGCAGTGGACAAAGGACAATAAAGGGAGGGGCCGGAGCCGCACACTGGAGACTGTGTGAAGGAGTCCTCAATGAAACACCCAAGCAACCCCAACAGGTGAAACAGTGTGACTGCGAATCTGCAGAATAAAAATAAAATGGCCTTGAAAAGATGAGGAAAGTAGTAAGTTTATTTTGGCTAATACTGACTTCATCAAGTACTATAGAGTATTCAAAAAAAGGAGGTTGATGTGACAGTTGATGTTAGCGGGGACAAGGGTTTGAATCCTAACGTTTGCGTGTGTGTGTGTGTGTGTGTGTACCTGTATATAGAGTAGGCCCGTTAAACAAGGATAACTTGAAATACATCCCTTGATTATGAGCGATTAAACTGTTCTGATTTGTGTGTGTGAATCAATGCAATGTAATCTGTAATTACACAAAAAAAAAAACACCAGAGCACATGACGAAGTAATTTAGCTCTATTTCTTGTGGATGACAAAGCTGCAGTGCAAAGCAATGTTTGTATCCTGCTGACAATGTTCTACATGTTCCAAGTCTGTTTGTTAGAAAAAAGGCAGAATCTGGTCGAAAAGTTATACCAAGGAGCTGCGCCGTACTTTCTTATTCTGCATTCGCATGGAGCAACGAGACGGTAGACAGACAACACATTGTGGACTGTACTGAGAAAACAGAACGGCAGGACTAATACAACACATGCATGACGATCAGGCTGCAACATACGGGTCTGTTATTAAGTGACACCAATGTTAAAGCGCCTTAAACCTGCATTCTTTCTAATGGCCATCAGGGGGCGACTCCTCTGGTTGTTAAACAAAGTCTTGTTGTTTCTCTATGAGAAAATGACCGTACTTCTGACTTGACTTGTTACCTCAGTAAACAGTGTAAACATGAGTTTTATTTGGTTGTACTTAGCACCACCCTCTCGTGACATGCCTGGTTGCAAAAAAAACCCAACCAAGATGGCGACGGCAAAAATTGCCAAACTTGAGGCTTCAAAACAGCAATCCACAAACCAAAGGCTGACGCTGAGGTGACGGTTCAATAAAAACATTTAGCATCTATGACATAAGATACTAAGTATTATTCTAGTAATGCATGTATATAAAATGCAGCTTGCTCTAAATATTCGTTTCTAAACTTTCTCTGGTGCAACGGCAAAAATTCTAAATATTTTAACTTTTGGGCGGCAAAGCCCTCCAGCGGTATTCTCTGCGGCCTAAATGTCGGCCTCACAGTATCACTGACATATTGAAATGCAATTTAGAGAAGCTGTCACACCAGGCAGGCAGGTGCATGTTGGGCTAATAGTGCATGTGCATCTCTGTGTGCCAACCACCCGTCCTGAACTCTTTGTTCAGCGTGGCAACTACATGCAGTTTGTTTAAACAAACACTGCTACTGCTTCACATCAAAATAAGGGAATCGGCATTAACCCGTAGAAGTGAAACTAAGGTCACGGCTGTGCTTTGTTTATAGCAGACTCCAACAGGCAGCGTGCTACAGCTCAATGGAGCTGCTGCTAATGCTTACTGTCAGAGAAAGATTAGTTAAATTAGCTTCATCTTCAAGGAGAAGCACAACGCCCACGACTCATATTTAGCTGCACGTCGTTCAAATGTTCTCTATCAGCCAAAGTGTGTTGTGTCTAGCGCGCCGATTGTCCATCAAACTCATGTCCAGTGAAAAGAAAGTCTTTCACAAAGTGCTTTGTCTTTCTCTTAAGAGCCCGTTTGTCAGCTCTCCTGCTGCCGGCCGTTGAATGGGGGCATTTTCAGTGTCGGTTAGTGGCAGACCCCTCAGCAGGTGGTCGGGACCCCGGCCCCCTTTTCAGCCGTTGCCTGTGAATTTTTGTGACTACTTTAAATATTTTCTTAAAAAAAAAAGGAGAAACAACAAGTATAAAAGAAGTCCGGAGACAATAAATGACTTGAGAAAAATGTGAGCGTGTTAAAGATAATCGTTTGTTTCGTCTGGGGATTAGTCTTTCTTCTCTCCCAGTATCAATGTGTTGTGTGACGGACATCATAGAAAGGAGTGACTGTTCTAAACTCATGCAGATTAGCCTCCATTCACCCTGCACAGCTCAGCACTGCATGTTAATCTAGTTATTCTAGTCCTGGTGTACACGCCGTTGCACTGTCAAAGACGCTGGGCTGATTGTCGATCTTGTTAAAGGAAACACAATCAAACAAAAAGCTATAACTACGTCACCGTAAGCAGAGTGACTTTAGTGGACGAATAGAAGTTTTTTGTATTTGTTGTTGTTGCCCGAGACAATCGACAGAGAATTTCCTGCTCGGATGAAGAAGCGTTAATCTGGTTATGTAATATCCAGTCACAGACCAGGAGCATTGGAAACGACTAGAGAGCCCGACGTCACGTGTTGCCATTGAAATCCTCATAATAGAAATAAAACTCACCTTGCCTTTCTATTTTTGGACCAATGAACAGATGTCACAAGGTACAATAAGTATCAGTTACATTGTACATTTAGAGCTCCTGAATTGTCTAGATGATGTCATTACCGTAAAACTTTTTTTTCCCCTCCACATTCTTTTTAATTTGTTCCTGTAATATTATTTGCAACAGCAAAAAAAAACATTCTAGTAGCAAATGAAGTTTCTTTAAATACAATGAAATCATTCCTCAGCCCTGTTGTGTGTGTGTTGCGTCTACAGAACACATTTGCAGTGAGAGGCGGTTCAAAACACAACGGGATTGTTTTGGTATAAACTTCCCCCCTTTTTCTCTGAACTACGGCCTGAATTAGCAGACTGGAATAACTTGATTTACACCTAACGAGCGTAATGAGCGCGAGTATTTACAGTGAAGAGGTTTAAAAACACATGATGAATCATAGCCTACGCTCTCTTATATCTAAGTGCCAAACATCATTCTCCCATCAGACAGCAGACCTACGCTATTCCTCTGTCCTTCCCGTCCCATCCGTACTTGGACGTGCTATGCGCCCGGTTCCCTGCACACGTCTTTTGATCTCACTCGCCCTCTGTCATTGCCTTCTCCTTGTGGCCACCGATGCTTTCCAATTAATCCCATTACGGTCAGAGAGATGTTGAGCCGCAACCGATGGGCCACCGGGCAGACTGAGGAAACGGTGATGAGAGGGCGCAGTGGAGAGCAGACGGGGATGAGAAGGGACGGGACAGAGCAGCGCGAGGACAGCTGAGCGAGACAGACAGGGAGGCTGTGAGGCGGGGGTCAACAACACACACACACACATTCAACGGGGGGGGGGGGGGGGACAATGGACTTTGCACAGCCGTCGAATTGCCCCCCTTTTTAACTCACCCCTTCACATATAAACTATCCCTGCTTCCTTAATGTTTACGCCTCTCTTTCACTAAAACCCTCACGTCCCCCTATTGAGGCTCTGTTTTGTTCTCATTCTGTCAAGTGCTCTCTCATCAGCCCCCCTTTTTCCAGCTGGTTGCGTGCAGTCTGGTTAGCTTACCCCGTTTACTAGTGAGGGGATTCCATGGCCGGCGGTCCCCCTCTTCCCACCAGCGAAACCCTCGTCCACTGAAGTCATCCACTGTTCACCAGGGCTAAGTCCGTTGTCTCGGCTCACACACACACACACACACGCACACACACACACACACGTGTACACACACACACACACACACAGGTGTTCCCTTTAAAGGCAAGTGGAGGAGGGATAGTCCAAAGGGTGAGTCCTTGTTAGTGGTTTAGTCCAAAGTAGAGAGGCAGAGGAGCGGATGTATCGTTCACTTTAAAAACACTGCACCGGCTGCCGGGCGTCTCGCACACACACACTCGCTTGCACACACTCTCACTCACACACACACACTCTCACACACACACACACACAAACACAAGCACAGACTCTGCACCTCACGCTCTTTCCCTCCCTCGCTGACTGCGCTCGCCGGCCGACTCGCATTCACACAGTGAGAGCTCAGATTCAGGCAACAGTTGTTGAATTCACGGCCCCTCCTCCCCCCCCCCCCCCCCCTCTCTTGCGGGCGTGGTTGCTTAGCAACTGGCTTCTGTGGGCGGGGCTTGTGAGAGTCCTCACATTGCTGCACACTCTGCTCGCAGGCTGCCGCCTACTCAGGCTATATTTGCATGTCAAGCCCTGCCCGCCTCAGTGTATGAGAGTCTCTGCTGTGGAAGAGGCCAGTGCCTGTGTGGGCTGCGAGGAGGGAGGGGGGGGGGGGACTGTTGTCACTTTAGACTGAAACAGTTTGCCTTCAGTGATGCAGCAGATTCCACAAGATGGGTCTAAAAGAATAGACGAGCACTGGTTGGAAAAGAGGGGGGAGGAGGCATTAGAGAGGAGAGAGAGGTGATGGCAGAGCAGCTGGAGGCATTTGTTCGTTCACTTCACCTCTATAACTAGAACATCAGACAAGGACATCAAGCTGTATCATTATAGTTAAGAGCTTTTTTCCAGCAAAAAAAAAAAAAAAAGAATCAAGCTCCTCCCATTTGAATATGTGTTGGATTTCTTAGTCTTCTATGTTATTGAACTGAATGTCTTTGTTCTGGAGTTTTGGACTGTAAAATAAAACAAGCATTGCATTTGGCATTTCAGCATGCGAACATGGCAACTTGGGCTTTAAGAAATTATGAATATTTTCTGACATTCAATCAACTGATAGATTGAGAACATCACAGACAGATTAATCAATCAATGGAAGTCATTTTTAGCTGCAGCCCTACACAGCATTAGAATAACCAAAATCCAATCTCATATTGTAAAACTGCATTCCTCCGCTCTAACATAAACTCAGTATCCAGCGACATATTCGTTGTAGAGTGAGACTAATCCAATGAAAGAGACTTATATTTGTGTGTAGGATCATATGATTCAAAGTGGAGAAATTCCTCAAATATCTAATGAAATCCTTTCAAAAATGTGTGGCGGTCAGTAGACACATGAAGCAGTTCTTCATAATTCCTTAGAAGTTACATACAATGTGTGGTATTGATGTGATAATTAAGAAATGATGTGCCAAAACTCAAATCCTTCATATTTATAAGAGTGGATCACTGTGAAGGGAAACTCCTTTGAACCAGCCCCTCTTTTAAAAGCAAAACTATTTTTGCTTCACTAATTTTACAAAAACAACTTCTTTTTTATGCCGCGCCATTTAGTCTACATTTCTAAATAATTTCACAGAACTTAAGGTCTTACTGATGTGCCCTTGAGCATTTAATCTATTCCTCAAAGAGTCTGCGGAGGTTTTGAATAAATGTGGGGGAAATGTTCTTCGAGTGGGCTCTCCGCAGTGTTTACCACTATTTCTTTCTCAACTCTTATCTCAGCTCCGCAGAGCATTTCAATCATTCTCTCGGCTCTACTCCTCGCTTGTATCTTTTAAATGGGCCCTATTCTAGTTGGTGGCTGACCAGACTCTCTTATCGGAGTCAGGGATACAGAGAACAACTTGGAGATCCCCGGCTTCCTCTTATTAAATGTGAGCATCACTTGTGCCGCTATTGTTCTGGCGGCGTCTGTCCCCAGTGGAGCTAACAGTGAGAAGGCGAACGTGGCTCCGACATTCCAATTCCAGCCGACTTCACAGCGTCATAGGCCACAACTGAAAATGAGGAGCACATGGAGGTTACAGCGATACGACGGTATTGATGGCGTATTGAGCATTGGTTAGATAACGCCATCAGCGTGCTTTAACGACCAGCGTATCTGCGTCCGCGTGCAGCTATACATTTTCCACAAAGACAACAAGATGACCTGGTTTCAGCTGTGCTGCACAAAGCAACACAGGCGGAGGGCGAAGTCTCGTTTTTACGAGCGATTTTGAATCTAACGCTCGCCACTTATTATTGTTACTTTGGTCTAAGAATGGCTAATGAATTCGGATTATCGTTCAAATGCACCTGTGAATCTGAATCTATTATATCTGTGTGTTTGTCTGTACACACTGTAAGGAACTGATGACAAACAAGCTTATGTTTCACTGGGAATCATTTCTCAGCCATATTTCTGCATCATTGTGCCTCGCTCTCTCTTAACATTGTCATCTGAGAACCTCCCTGCCTGCCATATTTCTGCTGTCCTACTTTTATCTGGAGGACCTGTTCCCCGCACTGTGGAGACATAAATCACACACACTCTGCTGCCATCGCAACAAATCCCCTCTCGTCTCTGTGCCTCTTGAAATAAATAACAGAAGGATGTTTTTGTGCTTTTGTTTTTTCGGTTGTGCATTTATTTTCAACTTCTGGCTGTTTCTATATATACAGGACTGTCTCAGAAAATTAGAATATTGTGATAAAGTTCTTTATTTTGTGTAATGCAATTAAAAAAACAAAAATGTCATGCATTCTGGATTCATTACAAATCAACTGAAATATTGCAAGCCTTTTATTCTTTTAATATTGCTGATTATGGCTTACAGCTTAAGAAAACTCAAATATCCTATCTCTAAATATTAGAATATCATGAAAAAGTATACTAGTAGGGTATTCAACTAATCACTTGAATCGTCTAATTAACTCGAAACACCTGCAAGGGTTTCCTGAGCCTTGAAAAACACTCAGCTTGGTTCAGTAAACTAAATCACACGTATGGGGATTATCACAATATTCTAATTTTCTGAGACAGTCCTGTATATATATATATATATATTATGTCTTTAAATTATATTAACCTGTATTGTCATTATTATGATAAAATCACATGTTTTCTGGGTATCCATTTCAACGCTTTTGTTTGTACGGTGTCAGCACAGGTTTCACCACTTCACGTCTTGTTCCAGTAAGTCGGCTGAGCCGACACATAATTTGGCTAAAGTCAATCTCCGTTTCTCGTACACCGTGTCAAGAGAGATGACGATGCCCGAGTCCTGACGCTTGCTGTGAGAAGTCTCACGCTGATGGAGAGGAAGAGGGAGAGGTGATGAGAAAGAGGAAAGAGATATGATACAAGCTGAGGGAGCCAAATAAAACCTGATTATGTGGAACGGAATGCACCCTTCATACAGACTCTCTCTCTCTCTCTCTCTCTCTCTCTCTCTCTCTCTCTCTCTCTCTCTCTCTCTCTCTCTCTCTCTCTCTCTCTCTCTCTCTCTCTCTCTCTCTCTCTCTCTCTCTCTCTCTCTCTCTCTCTCTCTCTCTCTCTCTCTCTCTCTCTCTCTCTCTCCTTCACTTTTAAAAGATATTGGCAGCGGCTCAACCAATGGCCTGCTTCTATTTGTTTATGTGCAATTTGTTAGAGGGCTGGCCCCTTTCCCCCCTCTTTTCAAAGAAGCCATTTACAATTCTATTCATGTCTACCTGCCTCATTCAGACGGCGACACACAGTCATGGACCGAGGGCCTGCTGTTCACTAAGAGCTCTCACAGAGTGTTATCACAGTTATGTCAACCCTATTCAGAGAGGAGGAGACAGTATTGCATTAAGGTAGGCGGCACAAAGAGAGAGAGATAGTGGTTTCAGAAACCCGCATCAAACTCCTCGCAGGCGAATGGACGCAGGGCTAAAGCAGACACAAACACACACATGCAGTAGTAATAATTACAAAAACAATGAATAAATGTGCGTGTTGCAGCTGAAACAGCTCTGTGGGGATTCTCAAGCAGCTGCTGGGGTTCGCAATGCAGCAGGACGAATGATAGAGAGGGAGAGAGGGTGGGGGAAGAGATGGATAGAGGGAGGGAGGAAGGGAGAGGCCCCATAGAGTCAGAGAGGGAGGGGAGAATAAACGAGGACAGATACTACCAACCAATTGCTTTTTTGGGCAGAGAGCTGTGAATGCCGAAAACTTGGCATGTGAGAATTCGGGCATTATTGATAACTGCGCATAATTTGAAATGTTGCACTTCAGACGCCATAGTTATCATTATACCGGGACATGCAAAGCTGGCATCTGTTGCAGAGCCTGAGATCTGGCAACATGCAAGCAACAACTGCACAACTTTGTGAGATTCGCTACAATGACGACGTCGGCGAGGTGAGAGGAAGGGTTCAGTTCAGAGAGCGAGCGAGCGATTGAGAAGGCTGAAATCTGTGGCATCACTTCTGCTGCTCTCTTGAGTTTGCCGGGCTTGACAATGACTACATCTGTTCAATAAGAAATTTCTATTAAACAGACACATTCGCACAAATGTACCGATACAAAAGGATAGAAATAAAATCTCCTCAGACTTATTCTTGCACTTAATCCATGCAACATTGTCAGATCTTTATTGTCACCACGGTGTTCATATCATCCCTCCAGCTGTTTATTCTGCATATCTACTCATACTGTTTACATTTCTCGTACTTCTGCACCTGCACCACTTGTATCTGGACTGCGTACTGTAACTGTTGCCTGTGTTTCATGCTGTTCATGGTGTATTTATATCTTCCCCTTTCATTTCATTCTCTATATGCCGCTCAGAACGGGCTGAATAGTCGGCCTTCACACTCGACACTGCGCTCCCTTCTTAGCGACACACCTAAAAGTCACAGCTACTCAAGGTCAGAACGGACAATTTGAACCAAATTCGGCTCTCCACGGGGTCCCCAGTAATACACCCACCACGTGTGAAGTAGATCGTAGGAACCGTTCTGGAGGTATGTGAAGAACAACACAGATTCCTTGCTTTGTAGTTTGATATTACTGTTCATTCTGTATACTCTGCGCTTTACTGCTTTTTACCCTTCTGTTTGGATGCTAAAGTCCATTTCGTTGTCTCATGACATGTACTCTGTGCCATGATAAGAAAGTTGAATCTAATCTGATCTGTACATACAGAAATTGCAGTAGCGCAGTATTTCATGGACCTCTATGCAATATTATCTCGTGCTACTGCAGATCTAGTAAGAACAGCATATACTGTCTCGAAACATCTGAGCCATAGTCATAACAACAAGGGTTGATCAGCTTTCACAGGATTGTAGTTCAAATGAAACATAAGTAGCAACGTATCCAGAAATATGTTGAAGAAATCCTGCAGGTGAAATATGTAAAGCATGAGCCTGACTTCCTCCAGCAGGACACGTCTATCCACTGGTGACTATATGACTGTAACATGGGTGAAGCCAGGCTACTGGGTTAATGTTGCCTGCAGGGAAACTTCACACCCCGGTTGTTGGGGGGGGGGGGGGGGGGGGGGGGGGATTAATTACGGTTCGCATGGTGAGAAAACATCTGTTTATGGAAGGACACAATGTACTGACACGGTTGTGAGTGTGGGACAGGTATACGAGGCACTCCGATTAGAGGATGGTCTGCACCTAAAAGGTGGTATGCAAACACACACCCACATACGCACTGTGACAGTAGACTGTATGCAGCGACGATGCAAATGTAATGGAGCGCACCGCTGCAGTGTGATCGCATATCTTCCAAGTCATCACGAGTACAAAACCCTGTAAACAGACACCTTAAAAAGTGTATGACAAAGAACTGGTTTGAATGTTCCCTATGTTTGTTTGTTTGTTTGATTTCAATTTTAGGTGGAGTTTTGACTGATGTGTATACGCTGTTGGGCAACATAGAGGACTTTAAGATAAGCCTCTTGGCTGCAAATCACAACAACGTTCTGTGTTATTTCCAATTGGCATGCGGGGGTATCGATGACAAATAGGATGGATGGATGTGGGCCAAGCCTCCATTATGTGCAAACTAATTATGAGTCAGCATGCCTCACAACTGGTTCATCCATGTAGGCCTATGTGAGCCAATGCAATGCTGTGGTATGCTGACGTCTGCTACGTTAAAGAGAGCAACAAATAGATCGTTGGTGAAAAGAGACGAAACTAACACTCGGCTAACATGTGACTGACAACAGATCAAAGCCTGATGATCGATGCACCGGCTGGCACGTCCATCTATCAAATCACCACTAGACCAGTGGGACAGCAAGTGACAGAGGGATCAATGAGGAAGTCAAAGTCTGATTAAGAACAGACAGGAAGAGTTTGCATTTGTAAGTTACAACAACACCTAAAAGTTATTTGCAGCTCAGGGAAGATGAAGGGGAAGCGCTACAGAGCTTCTGCAGGATGTTCGGTGGTTTAATGGAGGTTTTCACTTCCTTTATTAAAAGGTTACCGTGGGCAGAAGAGGTGCTCGTTGTGAGCTGAACCGAAACAATGCAACTAGACAATGGCTGCTAATTAGGCCTGACGGAAGGGAAACACTGAACCATGAAAAAGGACTTATTGACCAAGCTCATGGCATATAAACACACTTTGCAGAGAGATGAATGATGATGAGTCTTTTCTCCTAACTGGACGCTTTAAATTCATTTGTAACCATGAATGAAGACTGCTGCCATTTTCACATCTGTGTGGTACTTTGCAGCCGGCGTCATTTTCGTTTTAACCGCCGGTGTTTTGTTTTGTAGTGTCGTTCCAGTTGCCCAGCGGTGCAGCAGTGTTGTGGCTGTTCCGGTCTCGGTAAACGTTTACACCAGAACGACTCCTTTCCTGTCACAAAAAGGATTTGAGCCAGCTGTGAGGTTGCTGTGCGTTTTTGTGCGTCGCCCTGTTACGACACTGTGGAGGATGCAGTTTTTTGGTGCAACACCTGTTGAAACAGTTGGTGCGAGCGTTAAACTTCCTTTTATGGCTGCAATGCAACCGCCTAGGTGGAGGCAACATCTACGTGTGAAATTGCCTTGTAGACTTGCGACATGCGCTGTTCACCAGTTTACTAACAGCTGAAAGAAGTCGGGGCTGGAACTATTTTACGTCACTCATCATCGATAGGGATGTAACAAAATATCAAAAAATCAGTGGGTGATTTGTTCATTATCTTTGCCAGGAGGATCATCATGTGATCTGTTGCGTTGGTGAGTGAGTGTGCACCTCTGTGTCTGTCCATTGCTAAATTCGCATTCTGCTGCAGCGAATTGCATAATATTTGGGGTGGCCAGTTATGGCGTGCATGTTCTCGTGGTTGCGGTGACTCACGCTTTCTCAAAAACACATTTTATTGCCTGATTTAAAGTGGCCATTGACTGCCGGCTGACTCCGAACTCACTGCCGTCAACCAGCCCCCGGCCGGTAGAGGCCGCTAGTGATAACACAGCTGAGTGCTCAGAGGGGGAAAACAGTTTGCTCACTTTTATTGTTTTGGAATGTGTGTTTGGCTAACAGCTAACTAAACTACCAGCACAAACGCTGCTGAGTACATCGCTGGAACTCAGCCGTTGCTACGTTTGATTTAGTTTGCACCTGGCAGAGATCTTCCCTCTACTGAGTGCACCTTTCTAGTTTTTAATGGCTCACTCCTCTTAATTCAAAACAATTTAGTCCCTGCTACGTTGTTTTGCAGGGACTAAATTGAGGTAATTTCCAGTCAGTTTGGTGAATCAACCCCCCAGTGTGATGCGATGCCATAAACTCCCACTGTGTGTGTGTGTGTGTGTGTGTGTGTGTGTGTGTGTGTGTGTGTGTGTGTGTGTGTGTCTCTCTATCTGTGTTGTTTATGGAGGAGGCAGTGATCCAGAACTGACCTCTTGTGACAACTTCTCTATTCAGTCCACACATCACAGGACAATCAGCGACCTAATTAAACAAACATGAAAGACAGAAAACGAGGGAGTAAAAGAGAAAAAGAGAGAGAGAAACAGAGGAAAGATGACGAGGAAGAACAGAGAAAGTGATGCTGGGGTAAAAAAAAGGATGTGTGGACTGATTGAATGCTAGTGAGTAAAACAAAAAGGAGAAAATGTGGATCAAATAGACAAAAGAACTGCAAAGAGAGGGAAAGAATGGATCTAAAGAGCTTGTGGAAAAAAAATCAATGATTTAATCGACTAAGGCCCAAATAAAACATGAGCAGCAAAGTAGAACGAAAGGGAAGTGAGAAAATGGAAAGATGGTAACAGGGGTAGCGTGGAGGGGTTTACACACTGGACTTGGGCAACATGAGAAATGCTGGCTCAGATTTGGGGGGCAATAGTGCTGTTGCAAGCAATTCAGTTTATCCGCTTTGAAAAGAGGAAGACGGGGTCTAGACACTAATTATGCAGAACAGGACGGACGGACGGACAGCAGAGCTTTACCCAGACCTCCAGCACTGGTCAAGGGCGATAACGGTGGAGAGAGATGAGAGGAGAGTGACAGCAAATGAAGGAGGGAAGAGAGTGGGATAAAACGTTTCATCCAACGACCTTGAAGAACCAGTAGCAGTCCGATTTCCTGTCCGACCTTGCAGGAGAGCATAAACATACATACAGCACACTCTCATATCAGCTTTGATGGTGATGATGTATTTGAGTGTCCACTGGTGAGTATTGACCGTGTGTTTTGGTGTTTTATATAGACAACTGTATGAAGAAACATGACTGCAGATCCGTGTTCTACGTTTGCAACAATGCAGATGATCCACATGCACAACGTTCTGCTGAGCACTGCGACACCTTCTTCTTCATTCTTCGTGCACAAAGGGACACTTCACAGCTGTGCCAGTTGGCTTGCTGTCTGTTCTGTCGTGCGCGGAACAACAAGAACGGGGACATAAGGAGAAGTTGTTTGGTAATCAACAGCTAAAAGTGATGGCAAAGCAAAGCGTTAAGACAGAGCGGCGTCATTAAAAAAAGGAATAGGCCAGAATAGATCACCTATGAACACACTGAGATAGACGGTGAGGACAAAGCAGCTGCTTAAGCACATACATATAGGTCGTCTTTATTCCAACAATGTCTGTAGTCCTGCAGATTAAATGGCGAAATACGTCTTTAGTCCACACCCTCTAGAACGACATCTTCTGATCAGACGCCCCCTATCGGCAGGACATCATCATTTGTCTGTGCCTTCCATAAGGGTTCAAAATAAAAATGTATTCATGGTTACAGAAACATTGTGGTTTCGGTTAGGGGACCTCCATCGTCATGGTTGCAACAATAAACATGGGGTTAAGGTGAGGGAATGATTGGGGTCATGTCAGTTTGAAGTCCAATGCTTTGTTGACCCGTCCAATTAACCGGTAAAAAAGTCACCTGGCTTCCTTCTTTGTTCCCGTCATAATTCCTACGGCTCTGTCACTTAAACGTACGCCATTTTTAGGCGCTTGCTGAAACAACTGATGCTGTCGTTCTTCCTGGGAGGACAGTCTTGTTCATCGCTTTCAAACACACGGACACTTGCTGCTAAGGTTCGGAAGTGCTCTACTTTTCTCTAAGAGTGTACAATTCAACTCCATTCTCTCCAGACCCGTTTGAAATGCACACTAATATAGTACGCATATTAAGTATGACGTAATGAGTATGCAGTGCGCTCCGACTGCAAAGTATGTGGATGTTGTGTACGAGATTGAGACGTGAGCTTACTGAACATACTTTAACCGGCAAGCGATGGCTGACTGCGAGACGGACGTTTAAAAAATAGTTGGATAAAATATATTTAATCATTTAATTTCCATTAAAAATAAGGCTGGAAAATTTCAGATTGAGTGGAGGTTATCTGTGATATTTTAAAATGTTTCCTTCAAAGGTAGATTGGAGAGGTAATGCGGTGATTGATGCAGTCACGTGATGCAGAAAAGACTTGCTTCAGTGTGAACAGTCTGCTGGTGAAATCACACACACACAGAAACAAATGCAGGTATGCTCGTGAGTAGAAGTTCATGCTTCATGCTCTCTACCCAGATGCTCCTGGCAGGAGGTGACCTGGGTCCATCAACAGACAGTCTGGACATTTGGCAAAACACACACACACACACACACACACACACACACACACACACACACACACACACACACACACACACACACACACACACACACACACACACACACACACACACACACACACACACACACACAGGGACAGGAAGAGAGACTCGAAGCTCAAAGTCAGAGTAAGTCATGTAAAGTTACACTAGACCTATTTAAAGGTGCTTAATTCCAGATTTAGAGCATCTCTACGAATGAGGGATTGTCTTCAAGATGCTGTCAACATGGCGACGACTGAGCCAGCGGCTTGCAGCTAACAGTGCTAACAGCAAAAGTGCTTTACTCTTGCAATTAGTTGTTGGCTGCTATATCAACGCTCTGAATTTCAAATTCAGCCCCTTTAAAGAGGAACGGCAGAAATGCTTAGCATTAAACTTCCTCGGCTTCCTCTCAGACTCCGGCCTCGTTCGTCACATTCATTTCAGCTCCCTCCCATATTCTCATTCATCTCACAACACTGCCTCAAGCTTGAAATGTAACGTAATGTAATATTCTCAAATCAGCGATATGAATGTTGCTATAAAAAGACTTTAAACACCTTCAGTGGAGAGTTGGTAAGTGGATAAATACCGCAACTCATAAACAAAACCCTGAGACACACACACACACGCTACATCAACACAGTGATCAAATGCCAATGAAAAGCATCATTTATCAGAAAGTTGAAGGGTTTCTTGTTCCTGTGTGTGACGGTGCTCCAAAATCTGGCTTTCAGGGATTAAGACGGTGAAGTGAGAGAAAGGGGGAAGTGGAAAGACTGGGCGGCCGACAACACAGGAAGTGCGAGGGCATTAATGCAAACAATGCTGCCACGAGGTTGAGAAGGGGTACGTCAATGTACAGTTATATGTACAGCACATACTGAAATGAGCGAGAGCCAGTTGAGTACAAGATTTATAGCCATCGCTGAGCTCGTTGGAGAATTGGCAATTCGTATGCGTGATGGAGGGAGAGAAAGAGAGAGAGAGGGAGGGAGGGTCTCAGTGATGTTCCTGTTCATTAGCAGTCCTCCCCTATAGTTACAGGATCATCATGTCTGCTCGGTGGCGGCGTGTCCTTGACTGTCATTGGCGGGACTCTGCAGGGCCTTGTCTCCGTTCCAGACTGTGTGTACGTTTGTGTGTGTTTGCATGTGTATGAAAGCCTTTCAACAACTTTAATTAAAACAACTAAGCCACACAGGCTTGTGCCAAAAAACTGTGCTTGTGCTCTTCCGAAATTAACGGAATGCAATTCCCTTCCTTCCCAATCAGCCCATTGTTGTACAAATTTCCAATCCTCTGGGAGTTTGATGTATAACTGAGACAACGGAAACAGCAACGAGTGCCACATTCTGCATGAAATATTTGGGATTAACTGACAGCGTGAAGCACCAAGACGAAATGAGGGGGAACACACAACAATGGTTGCAGCTACACGCAATCTGTCCCATTTCTTACGAGGACGCCTCGCCGTATTTCCACATTGATACTGTCCATCGATCGCGCTCTGCCTGAACAGAGGTAGAATGATTTTGCACTCCACAGCATTGGGTTGACGGGCCGCTTTTCTCAAGGGGGGGCTTTGGGAATTTCTGCAGCACTGGGATCGATGGGTGGACAATTGAGCACATTTTCCACACAGCTGCATTACTGTTGTGTTTTCTTTCCCATGCGATCAGGAATTTTCACAAATTCTAGAAATGCAGATGGACCCTCTCCTTTAGGGGTCATTTTAGCGACGAGAGACGCAGACGTACTCTATATCAGATAGCTTTAAATAATGCACAACTGGAAGGCTGAATTGAAGAATAGACTGTAGTTCTTACTATACAGGAGCTATTAGGCTCAGAATGACTTTTCAGTCATTTAGATAAATCACTCCAAAAGAGATTTTATTTGGGGCACCTAATAAATTAGCAGAATTTATCCCAGTCTTTTATTTAGTCTTTTGTTTAATAATCTCTTCTAAAAGGCTGGTTTACCTGTTCAAGACAATACAAGGTGATGGCGGATATAAAACGGTCAGGAATGCTCATTTACATAAGGTCTTTTAAGCGAGTCGCCATGGTTTGTAATTTTTAAAAAGTGGATCCCTAACAAAACACGAGCGTTTTGAAACTGTGAATAAAACGTAACCAAAAGGTGAAAACAACCTCAGACAATATAATGCATGTACCGTTTCTCTCACTCTAATCTGCACAAGAAGCCCAAACATGATCAAAAAAATCTCAATGAATAACAATTAAAATGCAGTGTTTAACCGTATCGTAGATCTACCGTTAACATGATTTAACCCTTTTTCAGGATCTGCCAGCACCGTGTTAATCTGTGGAAGCACGCTTGACCATACCGTCCTGACCGCAACATTCCTCTCTGTTTCCATCTGCACAGAGAACTGATTGGGAAGTGGGGCCTGACGAGTGTCACCTGCGCTAATGAGCCCTGACACTCACAATCACAGGCCAAACGGCTCGCCCATTAATGACTCAGATAAAGCTGCTGCTGCTTAGTTTATCTGCTTCTGCTGTTTGCCTGTTCTCTCTCTCTCTTATCTTTCCTTTGTTTTCTCTTTCCTTTCGTGTCTCTTCAGACCTCTTATGTCAGCATTCCTTCTGCTGCTCTTATCTCTCTCCAAACTCTCGTTCCTTCACATCCATCAATCATCCTTGCTTTTTTTTTTTTGTCTTTCCCATTCTTCTTCTGCTCAGAAAAATGGCGTCCCATGACCTCCTTTATATGTACTCAAAGTCAATATACTGTCAACATAACAGACAAATGCGATGAATGCCAATTGATTTTTGCTTTAGGCTCCATGTGCTACCGCTAGTTAATCCTCATGCTGTGCTCGTCCTACAGGCTGTGCTACAAATGCTACAGCACTCTAATCTTTATTGTCTACTGAACTATGGACACTATACTATATGTTGCTATACCAAGATACCTGTGATACGTCATGTCCAACTCTGTTATATATGTCATACTGGTCTCAGTGGGTCTTGTTCTGCGACATCACGTGTTGTGCCAAGAGCACAAACAAGAGTTAAAGAGTGGAAACCCAGCTCGGTTTCTACATTATTACAGTCATTTAGCAGACGCTTTTATCCAAAGCGACTTACAATAAGTGTATTCAACATACGTAGGTATTCAAGAGAACTACTAGTCACCAGAAGTCACAAGTGCATCTCCTTGTCTACACAAGCATCTGAGAGCATAAACCAGAGCGAAAACCAGAGCAAAAGTACAGTGCAGCAACAAACCAAATCAAATACAATAAGTGCAACAAACTAATACGGATACAATAAATGCTAATAAGTGCTAATACAATACAATAAGTGCTAAGTGGAAGGCTCTGGGTAGTACTTCTTGAAGAGGTGAGTTTTCAGCCTGCGCCGAAAGATGGGCAGCGACTCTGCTGTCCTGACATCAGTGGGGAGTTCAGTTGAGGCCAGGACCGAAAAAATCTGTGACCGGGTCGATCGGCCGCAGGGACCTCTGAGCGACGGGGCCGCCAGTCGCCCCGAGGCAGCAGAGTGAAGTGGTCGGACATGGGGTGTAGGGCTTCTAACCTCCACACTAGAGGTCGATTAATCAGCGCTCATGGGACGTTTTACAAACTATCGTTACTGGTGGAATTGGGCTCCGATAGTGGCCGATGGCTGCATCAGCCGCCGCTAGTAACGTTTTGCACGGAGGCTCCATACACACCATGAGGTCCACTTCTGCTGGAAATGTCCCCACAAAAGTTATCTCCATGAAAATGGCGTACTACCATCCGAGAAGCAGTTACGAATAGTGGAGGTAGTAGAAATAAAACTTCCAGTATTGAATACTCAACAACACATAACTTTACTCCGACTGTGTCACGTGTCTTGTTTAGGGTCTGTATGATTAACAAAGATTTCCCACTAAGAAGAACATGCGGAACAAACGCAAAAATGACAAGCCATGGTAACAGATTGTCATGATGTGTTTTGCACCATTATGATATTAAAACCAGCCTGTCTTGTGAAATTGCTATCGAAGAGGCGAGATTGAACGATCACACTATGTTTCATCTCTGTGACGTTCACGTGCTCATTTCAAAACCCAAACATTTGTACTTCTGCGAGCACCAACATTTCCCAAAATCCTCTGGACTTGTACGTGAAATATTTTATTGAAGCGTAATTATTTCTGTAGGAAAGTCCACAAAGGATGTGTCACCAACTTGAAATGAGATTTCGAAAAAGGCGTTAACCACAGCAGCTAAGAAAAGGTCTGGGTCGTTAGCGGACCTCAGAAAAAGCCCACACTGCCAGCGCTGTCCTCTGATCAGAGGAAAAACAGTGAATCTAGCAGACAGCTTGTCATCATGTGCCATCACATCGTATCGTACCAGATGGTTGACGATTTGGCATCACACATCGTAAGGTTTCCGCGGCTGTCAGCGAGGCAGTCAGTCAACTGAGCTGGCTTTCAATGTGGCCAGAAAGTTTAGCTCGTTGGTTTCTGGATTGTCCAAACATCACATGCCTGCAGGCATTCGCACACGCCGCTCCACATGTGCGCCAAAAACATAAAACACACAGAAGCTGAAATGATTTGTCAACCTCTACAAATCACACTCGTCTTCAACGGAGGCCTGACAGAAGTGAATTTCATTATGGTGCGTTTCTCAGATTCTTAAAATAATCTTTTTTTTTTGTTATTCTTATCAAATAGATGCAACCAGATCAACAGTCCTCCTGTTTGTCATCACCTTCCAAGCAGACAAATGCTGTAGCATTTTTTTTAGATCTGGTGCTAATCAATAATTCGTTTTTTGTCAGTGCTTTCCAAAACGCATATTTAGGAAGGTTGTGCTAAATTATTCATGACTATAATCAAGGTTCAGTCATGTTTAGGCAGCAAATGGTTAAGGTTACGGGAAGATTGTGCTCCTGGTCAAAAGAAACTCTGACTGTTGGTGGGAAACAGGATAAGAAAAGTGGTCTGACTGCCAACCATGACTTCCTCCCTAAGAGGTTTCGAGGTGTCATAACAACATCATTGGCCGTGGCTACGCTTGTCTTTTCGATGCCACTGTTGTCATCCGATCTCGCCGGGACTCATTAACTGTCAGGCCTAAGATTGGGTCTTGCTGGAACTGGGATCCTATCAGCCCGTCCACATGTCTCGGTGGCCTGGCTCGCCTTGAGTTAAGATCTCAGTGAGGCGTGGACAGCATGTGGGCACAATCCGGACAATTTATCTAAACGTAGGTCTCCATCACCCACCTCCAATCTATGGGGGTTCCTCTCCAGAGGAGGGAAAGGGGAAGAGAGGAGGAAAACCGAGGCTGGAGCCAAGCTGAAAGAGGGGACTTTTACTGTGAAGAATTTATAGCAAATGAATTGTGGTTGTCTGCCGGTTTGCGGACGTTCCTTTGACCACAAACTATATACGATCACTATACAATCAGGCAGGTCGCATTGAAGTGTCAAGTGTGGACACACACATATGGGGACAGGGCTTATTCTGATCTGGCACATCCGATCACAGACGTCACATTGAAAAGACAAGTGTAACCACGACCAAACTTGCTTCTGAGAGACAGCAGTCACAATGCGCACCGCCACAAGAGCTCCTTGTCAGGTAAATGCAAACCATGGGCCGTAGTCTACTGGAAATAGTCACCGAGACGATACCCGTTGGTCTGTGGACTGCGCTGTTTTAAAGCCTTGCGTTCAGCTCTTTGGCCGTCGCCATCTTGTGTTTTTGCAACCAGAAGTGAAACGGGAGGGTGGAGCAACTGAATGCTGAAAAAAATATTTTAGGCAACCAAAATGCTACTATTAATCTTCATGAACTGAAGATTCACTGTGAAAGGGTTTTAAGTTCTCAGATGAAAACACTGACAACTCCCAGACCGGACAATGCCGTGGTAGCGACCGGTCAATCACGAGGTAGCCCCGCCCTAAAGCATACCCTGCTTTATGGTTTATTTTACTCTAAGTGGGACCATAATTTACTAAATGAACATCATGCTGTGTTGAAGAAGACTTGAAACTAGAGATTGAGACCATAAACTCATGTTTACAATGTTTACTGAGGTAATAAATCAGGAGAGGAGTAGAGTCATTTTCTCATAGACTTCTATACAATCAGACTTCGTTTTGCAATCAGAGGAATCGCCCACGATGGCCATTAGAAAGAATACAAGTTTAAGGCACTTCAGCATCAGCTTCACTTTTCATAACCGGAGGTTGCCGCCTGACTCAAACACGGGTATATCAGATAGCTCAGTAAAGGCACATTTAAAGTAGAAAACACAAGCAGTTCTGATGTGGCATCAGCGTATCAACATTTAGCCCTAGAGGGATGCAGCTGTCAGCTCTTCAGTGGGGTTTACAGCATCCTCGGATTAATTCTGCATGAATTGACACTGTGATATGAACCATGAGCCATTTGCATCATCGCATTGCTGAGAGGGAAACCAACTGATGTTGACCTTTCGACAAACTTCCGCTAACTCGGAGGGAGCTGAAGTGTAAAAAGAGCAAAATACCAACACCGAGCTCTGAGGAAGGCTTGTTGATACTCATCATGAGGAAGTGTTCATGCTGCAGTCAGAGGGATGTTGCCTCCTCTTCATAGTCCGCAGTGCGGCTCGGCTCGCTGATTTTCACATCGCTCTCTTGCTCAAACAATGGTAAACAGCAAACATGCCCTTTGCACTCACTCTCTCTTTGTTCCTCGCTGGTTCCCTTTTTCACCCCCTTTTTGTTTTTCCTTTGTTCTTTGTTTCAACTTTTGTTGTCGCTCCCTCCTGTCTCGATCCCCCCCCCCTCTCTGCCTCACTTTCCTCTCATCACATCACAGTTCTTTAATCAGACCATGAAATGACTGCAGAGACCGGAGCAGCAATCTCCTCCTCACTGCTTATCTGAAGCGCTACTGTGGAAGGAGAGAGAAGAGGGGGGGGTGGAAGTGGGAAGAGATGGAGAAATCAAAAGGAAGGGAGAGCAACATGTAGACAAGCAAGGGGAGGAAAGAGAGAGGACATGAAGCAATGAGCAAAAGAGAATTCTAGAAAAAGGATGAGAGAAGAAGAAAGTACGAGCAGCAGAGCGCTGGGGAGTGATGGGTAATAAATAAGAGCAAGAGATGTGCTCTGAACAAGAGCGTATGAAACAGACGAGAGGGGAATAAAAAGAAAAAGTGAGGTTGACATCATGACAACTATTTCTTGTGCTTGCGTCTGACCTGCAAACTTCACTTCTGCAGCCGTCTCTCACACACACACACACACACACACACACACACACACACACACACACACACACACACACACACACACACACACACACACACACACACACACACACACACACACACACACACACAGTATCGTCACCCAGGGAGGATGCGTGTTCACTGAGAGCAGAGATCAAACGAAACAAGCAGGAGATGAAGAAAACACAGAGAAAGAGCATGTGAGGTTTGACAGGAGAGCAGATTAGAGGCAGAGAGCTCAAGATGTTTCCTCTGACCTGCTAGAAACCATGAGGAGAAAGAAAAAACATCAACATCTCTTCATGTGAGGACAAATGAGGTGTAAATTATTGATTATTTTTCTGCAGCGGCTCAGAAAATCTGGGCTGCTGTTCGGTTTTCACATATTTTCAGGATCAGGGTCTCTGAGGTTCCCAGCTGGTTAAGGAATCGTGTGCGTTTGGTGCATTTTGCTTGTCGACTGTCTCCAAAGACGATAATGGAGTTTAATTGACCATAGTATGTAAATTAAATGAACATTGTCAGGTTATGTACATAATAATAATAATCAACTTGTATTATCGCGACAGATCAAATGTGTCATTCCTTCTCAGCGTTCACAACTCACTGGCAAGTGTTCGTTTCCAGATGAGTTTTAACAAAACATTTAACAGGCTGTGTTACTCAAAGACGCACTAATCAATCATTTCAAAAGAACAATGGGTCAAATGACAGCGTCTAATGAAAATAAGACTCGTGGTGACACAGCCACAGATAGTTATCACCCAATTGTCCAGAAAAGTTAACTGATGAAACATGGTTGATCATAAAATAAAGTTGTTTTGACGTCACTCGTCTGTGAGTCCCACAATGTGTCACATGGAGGAGCATTTGTCTGTGCACATTAAAGGGAGGACAATATATACACGGACAGCTGATTCTAATGTTATTATGGATGTTTGAATGATTTAAACTCAGTTTATTTAGAGATTATTCACTTTTTGTCTTTTGCTCCAGTCCATAAGATGTATCATTTACAGCCGCCTCCCACTCTGTCTCCTATTGATCCTGCTCTCCCTGTCTCTGTTACCCTGCAGCTGAGCATCTCGGCCAAGACATCCTCCCCCTCTGTAGTTACTGATATTTCTGGATGTGTGTGCTCGTGCATGTGTGTGTGTGTGTGTGTGTGTGTGTGTGTGTGTGTGTGTGTGTGTGTGTGTGTTCAGGTGTGTGAACCCAAGCAGCAGGAAAGAAGTTAATAAATCTCTCCTACAACGTCTTTTGCAATAATGAGACACTTCTCACCTTTCCTCCCTCTCTTCTTTCACTCCCTCTCACACACACATACTCACACACACATACTCACACACACTCACACACACACCATTGCAGCGCTCTACCCTGGGGAGCTCTGGGATTCCTCCCTCTTCTTGCTATGGCAACACAACTTTATGCCTGAACGTTTTTTTTCCCAGAACCGGACACCCCGGCACTCAAATAACTGAGCTTCTACGCATCGTAAATCTAATTATAAAAAATATGCCACCTATCTTCACCCATCAAAAGAGAGAGAAGTCCTCTCGAATGTGGAAATGAGATAAGGAGACGTTAACAGAATACCTCCAGTAGACTGAGGAGATGTTAATAAAGCGAGGAGGTTTAATAGCTGTTATTAGTTTCACGTTATCTCTATCCACCACGAGAGGAAAACTCCTTAGATAACTGCTTCTATGTAAAAAAACATTGCCGTAGCTTTGACTGGCTGCAGCTTTCCCGTGGCTGCTTTCTCATGCAGCAGTTCAGAGCTGAGAGAGTACTTCACTCAATGGAAATGTTAAATAAAACACAAACACAGGGTGAAAAGAAGAAGTCCTTTCCACAAAGTGTTTCAACAGCAGAGCTCTGCACACAGTCCCTGTAAATGACCATCTTTGCTGCTGAGCACGACAGACTCGATGTTACAACAGATCAATTATGTATACACACCGGCCAAGTAGCTCTCATATTCACAGCTGTAAGAGCTATGATCACTTCAAACGCCACTGAAACGAGGTGATTTTGTTTTTACTTGCTTTTCCTTTTTTATTATCTCTGCCAGGTGGATCATGCGATCAATGGCAGAGTGACCTTTCCATCTCGCATTGTGCTGCAGCAAACTGCATAATATTTTGGGCGCTCCGTTATGGCGTGCATGCTCAAGGACCTCTTTGCGGTGACTCACACTCTCTGAAAAAAAAAAACACGCCTTTTATTGCCTGTTCTATACAGCCATTGAATGCCTGCTGACTGCTCACTCACTGCTCTTAACCGGCCCCCGGCCGGTAGGGGCCACTAGTGATAACACAGCTGAGTGTATCTCTGACCCTCAGCAGTGTGTGTGGGGGGGAAACAGTCACACTTTAATTGTTTTGGACGCTGTGTTCGGCTCACAGCTAACAGCTGACGGAACTACACACACAGCTGAGGGCACTGCCTCTCGCGGACTTGAAGCTTCGAGTCGACCGTTACACTTGTGAGGCCGAGCTGAGACGTGAACCCACGCAGAGATTACAATGAGAGCGTATTTGTTGTGTGAGACAAGCGGGTGAAAAACACGTCTGGTACACTCGCAGTCTCGACGGAGGCTTAGTAAATATGCGTGTTGTGTTCATTCAATCGCACAATACAGCGGTGGTCGGTGCAGACACACCTGGCGGAGATCTGCACTCTACCTTCTAGTTTTTCTAAAAAATAAATTTATATAATATATAATAAATAAACTTAAGATTGTCATTGCCAATGACTGCTTCTATGTGCATAAAGAAGGAACTTCAACTTGGTGTGGATAACAATATAAAATGTCATCCTTAATCCTCGGCCTGTCTACACTGCAGAAGTACATCACCACGCATATTTCCATCCTAAATTTCTTGTTCCCCAGTTATCGCACAGACATTTCCTGTGTTAAAAGCTGAAAACACAATGCATATATATTCAAACAGACAACTGAAAACTCATAACTGCAACACCTACCTGTCACTGTGTGGAGAAAATGATGAACAGTGAAAAGTAATCCTGAATTATAAAATGGTATGTCTGCCACCAGAATTTCTTTTATAAGGCGGGTTTCAAAGGGAAGTGCGCAAATGAGACAGCATTTCCAAAAAAGAGAAGTGCTTTGTAGTGCCTATGAAAGACACAGTAGGTAGCGACCGTATTGCATTTCACCCAGTGTGAATATTTTAAGAGCACTTCTCTGTTGGTATAATGAAATGTTATACTGTACCAATGGCGGCAGAAAAGACTTCTCTAAACCTGTGGATTCATGTCAAAAGACAGTCTAAGGCTAGAACATTGATGCCAACCTGCTGCACAGAATATCCTGCAGTTATTGCTCCACTATGAAGTGAAGCTGATGTTTAATTGACTTTGCAAAGTTTCAATGTTCTTAGAGGAAGTGGTTTTGCATGTAAAGTACCAAATTTCCAAAGAGATAGTCTCTAGAGTTTGTGAAATAAGTGTCACATGTAACACCGAGTGGTCTCAGTTAGACGATGATGTAAAGAAGCGATTATCTCAGCGGACACGGACGCCAGTAGGAGTCAAACAAAAGGCCGTGTGGCAATAAAACCAAATAATACATCTGTACAAACTTTCCATCTGAGGGATAAATTAAAAAATCTGTTTAATTCTTGTGAAATGTTCACAGTTGATGTTAAAGGGGAAAACCTTTACGTTGGACTTTTTGTATCAATTAACTAAACGTCTTCAAAGCTAAAATAATACATTTAGAAGAACAAATCCAACAGTTTTTAGACACGTGTCTCATCCACTCATCTGGGGTTTTTGTACAGATAACATACAAGCAAGACCGTGTAGAAGTTCATTGGACATACTGTGTCTTCTACTGTACAGCAGCAGTCGAACACTACCACCAAGTGGACAGAATAGTAAAGTAAAAGCTGCACCCACTCTGACTTTACTGCAACGTTGTAGCTGATGTTTTAACTTTCAACACTAACTCTCTCAGCAGGGGGCGGATCCTCTGGTTGATTGTATAGAAGACTATGAGAAAATGGGCGTGGCTACCGTGTGATTGACAGGTTGATACACAGTGTTGTGTCCAGGAGTTGTCTAAAAAAAACACAAAAAACTTTTTAATTAATTCATAAATAAAAAGCATTTTTGTCATTATTGGATTTAGTGTCAGACCACTATATATTTTACATGTATCCATAAATCAATTATAACCCACTGACAGCATGCTGGGACTCCTCTCCAACAGGAAGTCACAAGGAAGCTGCTGAGGACTTTCTATAATTTGTGACTGTACCACGATTAACCTGCTGCTCACTTTACGTGCTGCAGTGCTGATATTCACCCAGATGTATACGCAGCATTGACATGTCAAATGAACACAGATTATTTCAAATGATCTAAATCATGTGACATTTGAGCCATTTGGGGTGATATATTTCAGTTCAATTGGACTCTTAATAAAGTACACATGCACACACTTTAAAAACGTACCCGACTGCAACTCTTCGCTGCCTCATATGGCCCCGTGATGAACCGTGCACCGCTTTTCTTTTTTAAGATTCCAAAATAACCTGCAAAGAGAAGAAATACAAAGCATGCATGACTCATCTCAGTCTGTTTGAGATTCTGCAGCGTAATCATTTCCTATCCAAGCTGCTAAGGTGCTGCTAAACACACAATATATCAGTTGGAACTACAGTTCAGGTTGCTGCATCGCCTCAAACAAGGACGCCGGCGGTTATACTTGCACTATTTGGTCCTGTGTTCAGACTTTCTTGGTGAAAGTAGTTTCCAAACATTTGGTTTTCATGAAAGAATTAGATTTGGATCAACTGTGCCTTAAGTTAGGAAGGACACGCCGATGAATGTGCCTATGCTACAATGGTTCTCATGGCATAAAGTAATATTCCACCTTTTACCCATTGAATATCTAACATACTGGTCTAGGGGTAAAACTGGTATATTTGATCATATATGGACTGTTTCTGGATTATTCGGGAGCTAGAATATACAATATATTCTGCAGGATAATTTTCTAGGCCGAGGAATGATGGCTGAATGCTTGGGGGAGGCTGTTATTGTCTGTATTATTTTGTTATTTTTCTATTATGTGTTTTGTTATTTTTGTCTGTACTTTTGATACTCCACCATGCTTGTAAACTAAGACTGGCTGTCCTACGTGTACCATTATGGTGTGTGTGTGTGTTCCTGGGGGGCAGGGTAGAGGATGATTATATAAAAATGTGGATGTGAAAAAGACATATTGGATGCATAATTCATAATAAAAATGTTTTCCACAAAAAAAAAACACAGCAGGTCAATTTTAGGACAAAAAGCCAAACACTCCCTGTGATAAAACTAGGAGGAGAGAGCAGATAAGTGGTGTAATTTATGAAAACAATCTATTATTTAGGAACCCGAGTACAAAGAAAGAAACAGGAAAACAGTTGTGAGGGGGCACCAATGGGAGGCCTCACAGAGTTGATAGGAGGTAAAAGACGCAGCACTTTATCCAGAAACATGCACAATGAATACAAACTTTAGTAACACTTTCTATACCGCCCATCTATAATCCATTATAAACATACTTATAATGGGTCAACATCTGCTCATAGCCCTGCAGAAATATAGTGATAAGCACTCATTAATGCTTTATAACAATCATCTGAACATATTACAAAGCACGTTATGTTGTGATTTTTAAGGTCAAGTATCAGGATACTTCATAATTGATGGTCATTTACTTTCTTGCAAGGATGTGATATAATTCAGATAATTGTAATACATTATAATCTTCTGATTAAGCATTATAATCACTGTTATAATGCATTATAAAGGGAGTATAAGTTACTATATGTGGTCATTTTGTGCTTTAAGTAATTTGAAAATGTATTTAATTTGATGTGGTTATTTTTATTTTATTTACACTTTACTTAAAGCAAACAATGACCAGTAAGAGCTTATATTTACATTATAATTAATTATAACAGCTATTATAATGTATTGCAACTATGGGGAAAACACAATACAAGTGAACAGCTGAACATATTCATAACCATGTAAGTTGACATCCTGTTAGTATCGTATGAACACATCCAGCAGTTACAGAGCAACAGCGTCTTTCATTTGAAGTCTAACACTCTCCGTCTTTTGGCTCAGGTTTTCATATCAGGAGATAACTCTCATGAGGTTCATCACTACAAGCATTGTCACATTTTCATTTGATACATTGTTGCTATAAAAACAAGTGATAGCCGCTTTGAATGTACGCATTATGCGACCAGGCGTTCAGTATACACGAGAGGTAGAAGATCTTTGGTGTAAAGGAAGTCTAATGGACTGTCATTAACGAACACTCCAGTGTTAAATGAACATTGTATTATTGAGGCCAAGTCAACTCAATAGCACTCAGCCATGCAGAACCAGAAACCCAATTTGTTGCCCCTCTTACTGGGCGGCCGTACCCCGGCTCTGTCCCCTCCTGTGTCCTGGTTGGCCTGGTGTACTGTTGAGGGTAAGCTGACCTGGTTTTACACAAGACTCCCAGTCTGGGCAGAAAACAAAGAGAACAGACCACCGGAAAGAGGAAATATGATGAGTTGGCATAAACGATACTTCATTCCACTTGGTTAAGCAGGGGTAGCGTTATCAGGGCTTCACTGGATTCATCCATCGCACTCTAAGCTAACCAGCTAAATGTTTTGTAGAGGTGTCTCCTGGTTGTTGCTGTGAAATACATAAAAACAGTGGAACACCAACTTGTGTGAGATTGCTGTCAGTCGGTCTGCCTGCAGGTAGCTGAATGGATTTAAAAGACACCGATGCTGGAAATGTTCTGCTATAGTGCAGCAAAAGTACATTTTGATTATTGTAGGAATTGAAGTCAATAGAAATAGCCTATATGCTTCATTATTACCAAAAGCTACTGTTGAAAGCAGCAAGACACAGTAACAAGTGTGTTCTCTAAAAGCAACACAACATGTGCAGCCCTTAAACACACATTCTCACCTTTCATGGTGAGCACGCCGCGGCAGAAGTCTTTGAAGTCGATCCTCCCGTGAGAGTCGGGGTCCAGACATCTGGCCAACTTCTTCACCTGAGGAGAAGGCACGGAGAAAACATGACCGAGCTCATTTCTGTTGATGCAAAGTAAAATTGTTCCAGATGAGGTTATTCTGCTCCCTGTATCGGTCTACGCTGGGGGCCCCCGGGGGCCCGATGCTTCTGGTTAATTCTTACATTTGAGAGAGAATTTTGTTGCATGAAAAGCACAGGTTCGATTTAACAGCAGTGACGGCTGCGTTTCATTTCGGCTTAATAGAACTGAGCGTTAGTGTTTCTTTGCTACGCCAACTCAAAATATGTGCCGTTAAAAAAATCTATTATCTGTGCTGAAACCCACTTATATAGGATCATATTGAAAATGACCTATAATCTTCAGCCACTTCAACACGTATTTACATGTGTTAGTGTTTATATTTGTGTGTTAATGCAGGTCTGTGCCTCCCACTGCCACATTAAACCAGCCGTTGCCGAGATAGACAGGCGGCTGAGGTGCATGACTCACCCTCACTCTCAACATTGTCCTGAAAAGGCCCTTTACAGAGATGAAGAGTGCTGCAGAAGGTTACTTATCACCAACGTTATTAAGTACATCAGCGAGTCATTCTCTCATGCTGCACCTATCCTCTGTTTTTATTATCAATGCAAACAACAGAGTCCAACACTACATGACACACATTTCCTATGAAATGTGGAACATGCACACCGTAGGCAACATTTCGATAACAATACCCGCCAAAATAAAGTGAAATTCCTCCTCATTTACCTCTTTTTTTTGCCATATTTACTGTATGTTTGTGTGAACAAATGTACCATGAGAAATGTCTTGAAAAAATAATCAATGCAATCAATCATTGCAGGGGAGGATTTTCCTTTGTTTCTAAAAGCAATCGTGATGTAGACTCATACATTTAGACAATGCACAGGGCGTTTGTGGATATCTCTGCAGTTGTGGTTTTGAACTAAAATCCTGAGACAAGGCCGAGTGAAAATGCGCTTCATTCAGAGACCTTCAAAAAGAGGTCTCGAGACCGCTCAAGTACTAAAACACCACGGTGGCATTTTAAAAACGCAGAGCTACACTATGCACTCCGTGCTGAATGATAACGTGTGCTACCCAAAAGACTGAGCGCCAGAAGTTTTCTCTTCTTCAAAAACGTACGTTTAAATTTTCCTCCAACAGAACTACTGCGCAAAATCATGCAAAGTAGATTGGATTTGAAATGATAATAACCCTGTCGGATAATAACCAACAATAAATGTCTAACATCAGTTTACTGCCTTTATCATCTTGAAAAAATGACATGCACAGCACAACGCTGTGTGTTTGTTTGGCCCAACAACATCTTTCTATCATTGCATAGCCTGAGAAGCACTGAGTGTAACCTTACAGATAATATAATATAGTATTAGTATAGTATTTAGTGTTGGGAGTACATTAGTTTCTATTTGTAGCGTGCACATTTAGTCAACTTCTGTACAGCCACAATGTAGTTTGTCTGAACTCTACTATCTCCTTTCTATTTCTTTGGGTTACCACTGCTGCAGGGACATCTTGACAGGCTGGAGCAAAAGAAGCTAAATCAGAGAGATAAAGACAGGAAGTGGCCATTGGAATGTACCAAGTGTCCGCCACATCATGGGGGGGATTGAGATTTGACGTTGAGAGATATTTCTTTAGAGTAAAGTAGTTTGTTGGTGTTTTTTTTGTTTTGCTTAGTTCCTGAAATATTTATATTAATAAACATCTTACTCTGCTTCAAATGGTCTGATCATTAATCATATACATAATGTAACCCTTTTTGTCTTAAGCCTCTTCAGTTGATGTTATAGATAGCCTGAGTAAAGTAATATTCGGTCGACCTCTTTCGTAGGCCCAGAACTTTGATGCTAATTTTGTACGTCGTCAACTTTTTGTGGTTACATTTTCTTTTTTAAACCCACCTGTGATCTTCGTACCTGCCAGCAAGGTCCCCCACACATAACATGAATGAATGTACAAGATGTCACCAAAATGATGGGAAGATATTTTCCAGGAAACCACAATAATAATAATAATAATAATAATAATAATAATTACGTGGACATTTGGCCAGTAGCTGTAGTCTTCATGTAGATCCATGGATAAACAAACCCTCACTCACTGCCTCCAAGAAAAACAATTCTATGTGAAGAACTTTTGATCTGAACCCAGACTGAGGGCATTGGGACGGTTTACTAAAACAATCCAACACACCTCATGTGCAATATCACACATCTGTATAATTAAAGCATTCCCAAGTACGTGCCCGCCCTGACTCATGATCCGCCCACATACACATCGCTGCTGCCTTTCAGCGCTCTGCACCACGGCTGAATAATGCATTATTCTCTCTGCAAGCTACCCACAGCCATTTCTAATTTAACAGCACTAATTTTAGCACAACAAACAGAAAAACTACTTCGGGGTTTTCCCCAGGTTAAAAAACTAGAATCACAGCCTCGCGTTGTATTCCTCCGCCGACCAGCGATGTTGCCGTTTACATCCACGTCCGTCCAAAATGTCACCACTTCATCATTTTATCCTTTTAGATGTTTGTGTGGAATTGGCATAATTGGCATGTGAACTATGTGAGGTCACAGTGAACTTTGACCACAGACTTTTAAAAAGGTGTCTCAGCATTCATTAGAGGACGAGCGAGGAAATCTTGCATGTGACTGTGCAACGGGGAGAGCGTCACCCACTGTGTACTATAGTGGGTCAGGAGGTCACGGTGGGATTCGCCCATAAAGGACAATGACATGAGAGGGCAACACATGCAGGAGGCTGCTTAATACGGTGCATCTATCAGAAAGTGGAAACCAAACCGACTACACGTAGTGTGCATGCGTTTCTTTTTCCGTACACACTCTGTACTATGAATACACTTTGGGTCACATGATCATAGAACAGATGTTTTGTGTGTGACTTCTGAATCACTCACCAAAAGAGTGAGAGAACTGGGGAATATTTATATCACGATAAACAATAAATAGAAGCGGACACAGTGCACAATGTGACGTGTAACATGTTGCGCAGTGTATCGTGTGGGATCTTCGGCCGTGGAGTTCAGAATTGCATCTGCTTGATCCCGTGAACCCGTTTCCCAGGTCAGTGGAAGGCTTCCCCCAGGAGCTAATCAGTGTCTCCTCGATGTTCCCGCCGATGAGCAACACAACACTGGGGAGCTAATCAACCGCAGTGTTCAATTACCCCGGCACGCAGTGAGACACGAGGGACGTCCACTGTGACACACGCACTGATGAAAACATCTAAAATGTGAACCAGTAATATTCCTCATTTGTCGCAAGCTAGAAGACGTAACAGTTTGTTTTTTAGGTTTAGTTTTTGCATGTCACGAAAGTCTCATTTTGTCAAACAATGGTTGAAGTAAAAGTCTGTGAAAATGCGTAATTAGAAAGCCTAAAAGTCCTAAAGTGACGTCTCTCTCTGTTTGTTTTGTACCGAAACGTACTCCCATCAACAATGTGTAAGTATAAGTTACCTAGCTAGCAAGCCAAAGTAACGGCCATGTTGGCAGTGGTGACGTAGAATGTGCAAGACGAGAGATGTAGTTCACTGAGCGGTTTCACACACAACTTCATGTTGCATACTTTTTCTTTTAGTACATACTACAGCTGCCTTTACAGAGTGCGTACTGTTGCATGCAGTATGCATTTAATTGGGACATATTAGCTGCTCCTAACATGGCACCTTGAACTCTGACCCTCTTGCTCATATATATATATATATATATGTGAAGACATAAAAGCATATTGGCGCATAAATGCGACATCCGGGGATTTTTTTTGGCATTTGACCTTCTATGCACCGGGACAAACTAAATATTGTTCTAGCAAACAGCATGGTAGTATGGGTATTGGACTGCACAGTAAATGTTAATCCGACAAATGTGCAACATACTGTGATTTTCTTAACTTACAAAATTATGTTTTAAATTGACAGACATAATCTATGGGGCAGACCGGCCGCTACACTGATTCACTGGCGCCTCTTGAGGTACAAGTGGTACGACGTCAACACTGTCAGTTAAGAAAATCTTCATATTCTGAAGATAAAGTTCATGAATATTTTTTTAAACTAGAATTCAGGAAATATCTTGCACAAGGCACCATTAAAAGGGAATAGCATATTTCCGCCAGACAATGTGCTCACATTACAGTTACTTTCCTGCTTCAGAACTTAACAACCACTTTATTCAACACACAAGTTTCAGGTCACAGAGGTAAACTGAAAGAGCACCAAACTATTTTGCTGGAAAGATACATAAGCACTGCTCCCACTGCTCCCACTGCATTAAGGAGCAAAAACGTATTCCTGCTTTGGCTCCAACCTGTAGAACTTTCAACAGGAACCTCTCTGCATAAGCTTTTTATCACATAGCAATGTGAAATACGTAATTATATATTTTCAAGAGACGACATACAGTGACCTACATTTTTCTTTTTTTATTACACAATTCAAAAAATATCTTTATTTAGTTGCTACTGGAACGTGAATGGCGGGCGGTAGCCTATAGTTTAAGAAGAAGAAAAAAGACGCTCTCACCTGTTCTGCTCGTCCAAACTGAGAACCCAACTGCACGAAGTGTTCAGGACAGATAAACCCGTCCGAGTCTTCGTCACACGCGTCAAACACCTCTCTGAGTTTCCTCACGAATGTCCGCAGACGCTCCGGCTCAGGAGCGAAGTCTTCATCCATCTCTTCTTCTTTCTGGGGTGGTTTTACCCCGACGTGACCCGCAAAAACATCACGTTGTTGGGAAACCGCTTGGGCAAGTGCGCGCGTGTGATACTCGTGGATGTTGCTGTTGCTGCTGCTGCGCGCGCGAGAGAGAGGGAGTGTGATGCTGATGGACGAGAGAAGACAAGACCCGTCCCAACCCGGAAGCAAAAAGAAGCACGACAGTGTTTTTCATTACCTCCAAAGTAAAGTAGTCCACTTGTCCCTCACCTCCTCCCACTCAGTTTGTAATCACCTTTTCTAGCTTCACTTCAGTGTTTTTAACAGCTAATTTCTATAGCAACCAATGTTGAAAGTAATATAACTAGATGCAGAGGCTACAATAAACATTAAATAAAATAAAAGTTAGCATGAAGCATGCACATTTTTTTACCCTTTGGTGGCGCTAGAGGAAAAGTCAGGGGATCACCAATTTAATTAATCCAGGACATCAATGTGTGCGCCAAATTTTATGGCAAGAGAACGCTGCAGGGATGACGTATTTTTGTAGGCCAACCGGGAAGTTAGCATCGTACCGGTTACCTTGACAAAAAGCCAATGCGATTTTTCCACTGGATTTTGGATTATTGCAGAAATTACTTACACGTTTTGTTCAGCAAGATCATTTTCACAAATGAACACCACTTTTAGGATTTGTGCACCCTGTATGCAATGGCAGAAGTAAAAAGCTAACTAACTTCACCACGTGAAGCATTAGCACAAGTATACACAACAAGGCTGTGCAGGCTGTTAGCATGATGACGTTACAGTTTATTTAGCCTCTTGAACCGCCTTTTTATAAGAAAATGTATGAAAAGGGGTATCTACTGACATGTTTTATATGGTAGAACAATATCGTGAAAAAGCTCTTCAGCTTGTCTTAACCACAGACCTTATTTTAGGTGTCTAACCAAAAACCCATTTAAAAAAAACATTGACTTCGAGACGAGGGAACCGGAAGTGCTCAAATGCTGACAGTTTTAGGACTCATTCCTGCAGCGCTCTCTACATCCAATCGTTGTAAAGAAGCCACACATTTGAACCTCATGGTGGCACCAGAACAAAAGTCAGACCCAAAGTCCACCAAAGTCATTAGGATTTATCACCCAGGTGCCATGACTGTTGGTACAAAACTAAAACGTGGTGCCTGCCTATCCATCAAGTCAATGTTGACATATTTAAAAACTATGATTATGATAATTAGGATTCATCATTAGGGCATCGTGGATTTTCTTGGCATCAGCTGCATGTTAACTGGGTTTCACATGTGAATAACATGTCTCTGTTTTACATAAATATGTTGTGTTTTATGGAGTAAAGGTTCTTTAATAAAAGTTGCTACAGGTGCAACTGTTTGTGCATTCGTGGCTGTATTTCTCAATACACTTTAATTAATTTTTAGCATCTTATCAGACAGTTTTACACCAGGAGGAGAGATAAATGCTGTTAATGTAAATGTTGCACCAGTATGTCTTGTAATGTCTACCCCGCCTTGCATAAGCTGACGTGAATAAAAATGAACTCATCTCTTGGTAGAAATAGGGAGATGTTTTGTTTTACTTAGAAATGATGCAGAGGTGGAAAGAACAACGCTTAACATGATAACATTAATCATGATCTTCCTCAAAAAATTCACCACCAGTAGCCACTTGTTTTTTTCTTCTGAATTTGACATGCATCTCTAGAGTATGTAGTAACTTCCCTGTACATATGTGCTCGTATTGTAAAACATGATTCCTTGGAAGAGATTCTAACAGTAATAACTGTGTTATCCTGTTAGTCCCAGATTCATTACTGAGCATGAACTCTAAAATGCAGATGACGTGTTTTTAAAGGTTTTAAAATGTTGCTGCACCTGATCCCTCTTTATAAGAGGAGGCTCTTAAAGAAAAAGTGCACCCTCAAGGATCTGCACTAGTGATGAGATTTACTACTCCTCTATAACTGGCCTCACTCTCAATAAAATACTAGTAGAAGCAATCTTTATTTTGATGAAGTGAATATAAAATATGACTTAATTTAGCTGGTTGCTAGTGAAACGTTCCCAGAGTAATGTGATTTCAATCTGTACCATCATCTTCTTCAGGAATATTTACCACCTTGAGATGAATTTGATTTGTAATGTGCACTTTAATTCTCCTCTAAACCAAACTCAAGTTTGGAATTGTTGATACAGTTTATAAACATCTTGTTCCGTCTATCATTAAGCTAATTCTTGGTCTCTGTCATCCAATTTCTCTCTTTTTTTTTCATCATCTTGCAGATGTGGTTGCCTCAGACATTTCCCACGCTAAGTCTACTTCTCTTTGTGTGACAAAGTGACCGAACATGTCAGGCTTTATTTCCAAAAGTAACAAAACAACAACGAAAAACTTGATTTGGACAATAAAGAAACAAAAAGCAATGATGTACTCAATAATCACGATTCATACTTTAATAATCTTCTAGAAGCTATATTGAACATACTGTATCTGTCTGCTTGACTAGCAATAGCTCGAAACAAAATGTTCACATATATTTTCAAATCAACCATCGTAGTTCTCCTACACGTCTGGCACACAGGTTCCAATTGGTTGCAATCTGCTACTTTGGCACTAGATGGCGTCAAATCCTACTCGCTGCACCTTTAAGTACGACGCTCAACTAAATGTACTTAGTTACATTCCACCATTCTATTATCGTGCACACCTATCACATCCTGATGACACCAGATGATATGTGGGGGAATTCTGCATCTGCTGTGTCTGACACGTAAATATTTTTACATTTGGGTTACTAACAAACAGGACCTGCTATTTATTCTCATCAGTGGACTCCAAAAAAGGAAGTGTGTTTACAGGTTCAACTTCCCCCAATCGCTCTGTCTTCAAGAGGATGTGATACATATTAAGAAAACAGAGAGAGAGAGAGAGAGAGAGAGAGAGAGAGAGAGAGAGAGAGAGAGAGAGAGAGAAGCCCATGCTTGTATGTGCTTTCTCACACTATTCAGTCTTCTTCTTGTGTCAAAGATGCAGGTTGTTAGTGGTGGACAATCCCTTTGGATATATCTGTTGTTCACTTCTCTACAACTTTGGGGTAAGTGTTGTACCATAGTTGTTTCTAAATTATTATTATATTTATCGCTGAGTTTTATTGTTTTGTCTATCAACAATGTATTTCCACTAGAAACATCTATTTGCTGATTTTCGGCAGGTTAAAGGAGAAGCAAACAATGGCAGAACTGTCATTAAATGCATAATCATCGACACAAAAATGTACGACTATACTTGTAAATTTACTAAATATTGAAGTTACAGGCAATATGTCTATTTTTGAATTTCACGTTCCACTGTTACGTTGTCATCAGCTGCAATCACCAGTTCGGTACAAAGTGAGCGTCACTAGATTTAGCAATCACAGTTGGTGCGTCACTGTTACAACAACTCAAAATGTGTGAAACTGAACTGATTATTTCTGCATGTGAAACCTCTCTCTCTCTCTCTCTCTCTCTCTCTCTCTCCTGTTTAGGAAGGCTTTCTGCTTCTACTTCCTCACCTCTGCCGGCACCGGCGCCTACACTTTACATCCATGCGAGGTCAAAGAGCTCCGTGGTTCTGGCTTGCCGGACACCAGAGGGCCACCGAGGGGATACGTTCATGTTGTTCCGGGACAGAGAAAAGGTACACGTTTTTTTTGAGGATGTGTGCTGTGTCTTCTACCACTGGGCTCCTGTGGTTTTACTCTTCTCTGTGTGTCCATTCGTTTATTGAGGTGGACTCTAAGGTGCTGCAGTCCGGCGCTGAGGAGGTTCAGTTCAATGTGAGGGTAAATGAGGGGGATCCAGTCCAACTCTTCTGCTGTCTGTACAAGGACCAGGACCGTCCTTTCAGTGTGTTCAGTCCCTATTTGCAGCTAGAGACCCAAAAAGGTGCGTCCATGTTTTCTTTTGTTGTTGTTTTCAAATGCATATCTTGATGGAAATCGGGCCTGTGACAGATTACAAATCTAATTTGATGGAGACATACTCTGGTCTAGCTGTAGTAGTAGTGGATGTGGTCTAGGCTGTAGCTGCTCCACTTCTCATTTAACGTGGAACAACAGTTTGTGCAGTCACTCAGTTCAGTCTGCACCCACAAGTGATTCGACATGTGGTATAACATAATAAACACTCCCTTCCGCTGCACTCCAACCCCTCAAAACACACTGCTGCATGCAGGTGCTCTCTGTGGTCTCTTATTGTCTTCCACTCTGTGGGTGTGTGCAGTGGTAGTTACATCCTGCACTTCATATAGAAACCACACACCTACACGCACACACACACACAAACATCAAACACAATGTGTGCTGGCTTCCAGGGTTGACGGTTACAGAGGTTTGGCTGACTGTGGCAAACCTGAGGTTGTTCGCATTATTTTTTACATGGTTTACACAACTGTGTCAAAGTAACGGGGCCACACAAATGTAGAGATAATTGTTTCATTTTCCTCTCCCTTTCTGTACTTTTCCCAGATGATGCCCCCACTCGCTCCATCCCCTTGTTCCCTCCCCCAGTCTTGTCCGTGAATCCCTCTACCGGCGTGGTAAAACGTGGGGACATGCTGTCCTTCAGATGCTCGGTCCCTCCTCCGTCCGAGTCTCAGACCCAGCCGAGACATCGCAACAAACCGTTGACCTTCCTGTTGCTGAGGGCCGCTGAGCGAACGGGGGCGGCATCTGTCATCCTCCAGCCTCGGGCCAGTCGGGAATCAAACCCTGAACCCCAGCCAGGAGTCTTCAGTGTGGGGCCGGTGAGGGGAGGAGAGGAGGGAGAGTACACGTGCATTTACCAGATCACCAAGAAAATGGCGTTGGTTAATTCAACCGTCAGCAACGTGGTTCAAATCGCTATTACAGGTGAATGTTTGCTCTAAGGGCCCCCAAACTCAGGATGCCTGTTGTTTATCTTGTTACGACATTGACTTCCTTTAAATCTTAACTCAAAACTAACATTTATAAACCTGCTTTACATGAAGTGGGTTTTTCTTTTGATTCATTTGCTACACGTCAATCATTCAAACTGGTTCTTCTTCATATTTTTCATACGTTTTGTTTGTTTTTCCACTTCTGACACACCTTTTAATGTAGTTTTACATTTAGGAATAATATTGTAACTACCATTGTGATGCATTCTGAAAATAATATTTGAATGAATTACTGTATGAATGGGATAACATCTGCAATGTTGAATTTAATGGCAAGTATTACAGTGCTCACCCAATTTAGAAAATGTAAGTAGCGCTCAAGCTAATAATTATTTTCATTATGTATTTTTTTATCAATGAATCCATAAATTGTTATGTTTTTAAAATGTTAGTGAGTTTAATGGCTTCTTTCAGCCCAATTCCCCGAAAACATTCAGTTTACTATCATATGAGACAAAGAAAAACAGCAAATATTCACATTTGAGAAGCTGGAAATAGTGTCTCTTTTGCTTTAAGAGCATACATAATATATATATATATATATATATATATATATATATATATATATATATATATTATATATACTATATACTGGCTAATGTTTGCTATGATTTTGATTTCAGACGGGTTGCCAGTTCCCACCCTCGTCCTCCAGCAGCAGACGGACGTGTGGCATTTGCTCTGCACAGGGTCGCCCGCTTACCCCCGCGCTGTGTTCTCCCTCTACCTTGCTGATAATGCTAATAATGAACTTCCTGTTGACACTCACCATGCCACCATGATCAACCATCAGGCCACCTTCCCAGTGCCTGTCCAGGACACCCCTGTGGCTTTGTACCAGTGCCAGTACGATGTCCTCCTGGGAGGCAAATGGAGCAAATCTGAGCACAGCCTCCCATTGGCTGTAACCCGAGGTGTAGATTCACGGTTATACTGCATGTGTGTGTGGTTTTAGTAGAGCATCATCTGACATAAAATGTGACTGTTTGGTTCTTTTCTCATTTTTGCAGGAATTCATCCTCAATCACCACCAGGTAGAACTACTTTAACATGTTATTATTTATTATGTAGATTACTCTATTATGAATTGTGAGTGGCAGGAAGTAAAATTAAATAAAATGACTCAGACTTACGCCAGTGTGATGTCTGCAGATTTGTCCGGTGTGGACTGGCCTCTCGTACTGGGCTCGTTCTCCGCTGTGGTATTGTTTCTCTGTTCACTGGCACTCGTGGTTGTGTTGGCACACAGGAAAGGTATTTCTCACATGATACATTTACACTGTTATTATTGTCTTCATTTGTGAAACTTATTATTTCCTCTTTTTCTTCTCTTTTCGCGCTTCTTTAAAGTAAAAGCAGCAGCCGAGGAAAAGAAGAAAAGGTATTTTCTTTTTAGTCTTAAAGGCCAGTAAATGATCACTGTGTTTGTCTGTCCACAGTCATTTTGTCTCCCTGAAGTTCTAATAAACAAGTGTGAATTACCATCAGCACCATGACAGCAATGACACATTAGCAACATTTAGAGGCGGCGTTTACTGCAAATATTTTTCTCAATTTGGCAACATAACAAACAGTTTAAAGCAAAAATATCAAGAAGTACTACCCTGAGCCTTCCACTTAGCACTTATTGTAATCGTATTAGTTTGTTGCACTTATTGTATTGCGTGTTAGCTCGTTGCACTTATTGTGAAACTCTGCAAATAATGGTTCCAAACAGGTTTATCCTGAAGGGCTGAGGTTCTACCAAGAACCATTTGCTTGCTTTTTTAAAGAGTGTTTTTCAACTGTTCTTTGTGAGGCTAAGGGTTCCTTTTTATACAAAGAACCCTTTTTGGAAGAAAGAGTTCTTCAAGAATTGTTGAAATCAATATAGAGGAATATAGAGTAAAAGGGTTCACGGTTAAAACTCGCCCCCAAAGACTGTGATGGTGAACCGTGATTGATGTGGGTTGTGCTGCTCTAGATGAAACCTGTGGAAAGTAAAAGTTGGACAGAAAGGTTTCACAGTACATCTCACTGAGAGGGTTCTAGATGAAACACTTTAGCTCTCGGAAAAAAAAACCTGGGTGGGTTCTTGTTAGCACCCTCAGAAGGTGGAAAGGTTCTGGATAGAACCTCCAGAGTGGGGTCTGGGTAGAACCACTACACCATAGAAGAACTTTCTGTAGAACCTCTCAGAGGGGGTTCTGTGTGGAACCTTTCACAGATTGTTCTAGGTATAACCCTTTACGCTGGGTTCTAGTTAGAACCCACTGAATGGGTGCCAGGTGTGTTTTCCTAAAACTTGTTACAAAGAAATGCATTACTGCATTGCAGAGTTGGTATTGTGTTATAAAATGTTGCTGTGTTGAACTGTTTCAGACAGGAAGCACAGTTCTGGACTAAAGTTCATGCTAAGGACCATGTTGTTGGTGAGTTTTACGATCATAACTTGTTAATTGTCTATCCATTCACTTCCCTTCAATTTCTCTGAGACGATTTGTTAGTTCTGCAGTAAATTGCATGAAAGTAAAGAGATATACTGATACAAACAGTGCTTGTTGTTTTTCTTCTCTGTTTTGCAGACCTGACACTCAGGCGTACGAGCTTTACCTCTCAGGTAATTATGAATCAATACCTGAATCTCTGATTGCTTTTAAAAAATTCTGTTTTTATCAACTATGATTAAGCAACAGCTTCCCTTTTTACCATTGCCCTTTCTTATACAACACTTTGGGTAAGGCCGGTTGGCTTTTTGTCATCGTCAGCAAATCCCATGAAAGAACCAAAACCAACAATGTGTGAGGCCCCCTCTCAATACTTTCTGACTTTCTTAGTCTTTGGCTCTCAGCCTCGAGCCCAATGGTTCCTACTGAAGATGTGGATCTAAAACAGCTGGACACGGCAGTTCTTGGCAAACAGTACTCAAATAGGAGTAAATAGTACATTTTTTGGAGACAATTATCAGCAGTAGATTAATACGCATTTGGTGTTTTGAGTATCTACAGCAGCAGGACAGTGTTTGGATGCACATTACTTGTTAGTAGGAAGAATTCATCGATGGTTTTGGTCTTTTCATGGGATTTGTTGACAATACGAAAAACAGAATATGACCAGACTTATCCTACGATGCATGTTCAACTTTGCAATATTGATTTTAACACAAAAACTATGCAGATCATGTGCAGTTTACTCATTTCTGTTCTTTTGGTATTTCTGGTATTTCTGTGGCCTCTACAGAATGTTTCTCCTGTAGATTCACTTTGACAAACAACTGTAAACTTCCCTGATCCCTTTGCTGTAAACAAAACATACACACACACACACACACACACACACACACACACACACACACACACACACACACACACACACATACACACCAATACACACACATACACTACATGCACACACACATGCATACAACACTGCATATACAGGCACACATGCATACATATACATGCACACACTGCCAATCACCAAACATACTGTCAACCCACAGATATTCCTCAGTGCAGCGCAGTGTTCGCCCCTCATTAGTTGTAATCACGTTCATTAATTAGCTTGATGAAGGGCTCTCATTACAGCGAAGACTCTCGCCAGGCTCTCGCTTCCTCTCTGTGCTCTGTTACTGAACAGCTACCTTAAAGGACAGAACGCTGTCATTGCCAGCTGATGGAAAGACTAACCTGCTCTCATCAAATGGGGGGGGGGGTATTATATCTCGTTTTCCTACATGCTGTCACTGCACAGAAAAGAGAAACGTAAGGTCATCTACAATAAATGTACATTTGAAGATTATTTTTGGGGCATGTAATGCCTTTATTTGATAGTGATAATGGAGAAGGAATGTGAAATGTGGGGAAAGAGAGAAAGGTAATGACATGCAGCACATGGTTTCACCAGCCAGGATTCAAACCAGCCACTCAATGCTCAGGACGTTCATACCCACGTGGTATATGCTAAGCGCTCAGCTATTCGGTCACCATGATGTGACCCTTCCAGTGGAGAAAACATGACAAAGTGCCTTCTTGGATACCCTTAGGGTAGAGAAAACATGATGAGGTGTCCTCTTGGGTGACTTTTCAGTGGAGAAAACAGGATGCAGTGCTCTATTGGGTGCCCTTAAAAGGAGAAAAAATGGCATAGTAGCATATAGGCTGCCCTGTATGCTATGAAACATACTATGCCTTGGTGGCCAAATGCATGCAGCTGATGCTCTTTTTATTTATTTAGACAGCCTGAGTCCGTCACTGCTGGAGACGAAGAATGTAGACCACGTCATGTTTTAGGAGTGTCAGAAAATAGAACATTTTTGCAATGATGTGACGACAGCGATGAAAGTGATACTATATGAAATACCCAAGATAATGTGGTGTGCTGCTTTAAGGTACCCACACAGAAACGTGTTCGGAAGTAAAAGCAGTGGTATGAACTATGCCACAGGATATGACATTAGGGTGATATTTTTAACAAGCTTGTGTGTTTGTGTGTGTTTCTTTGTGTTTTATGTGTAGGAATGGGCCAGCCTGGACACACCTACGGAGAACGCCTCCAGATCTCCTCTATGGAACTCGAACTCCACATTCACAACCCCGATCCATCCGATCCATTAGAACTGTTTGTTTTCTTTATCTCCCTCCGTGTGTGTTTATACTTTATTTGAGTTTATCAATGTAGCATCAGTCGGCGTTACACAGCAGGACAGGAAGGGCTATTTCCTCAGTTCCTATTTCATGTGTAGCGGTAACATTGTACAATTTGACAGGATATGATGTTTGTTTGATCTTTCATGTTACTGAGCCAGTGAATATAAATACAGATCTTTCTTGTTATTATTATTGTTAAGTTTGTACCTGTTTTGTGAATAATTTTACCTTAAGTTTACCCGCAACCCGGTTCATTCTTGACCTTTAGAAAAAGCTGATGACAAAACAATTTCACCGCAAGCTTCTTTTAGCTGCTCTGGAGCTTTCCATTGTATTACAGAATATTTATATGCAGTTAGGCCAAACCAGAATTTACTAACAGCTACCAAGTGGATTGTATCAATCTGTATAATCTTCCTGGTTTGACTAAGAATAAAAAACTTCACTTTCTGATTAATATGGAGCATTGAACTTTTTCCAGTTACATAGTAATAGTGATAGTAATAGTGTATCTATATTGCACTCACTGAATAACAAGCAGAGATTTCAAAGTGCTTTCCATGGAAAAAAGAAAATATACACGTCATATACACATACGTGAGAATATCTATGCATACATGTTATATATGTACTGTGTTACATACATTCAGTACATTTATAGACCTACACACACACACACATAAATACACATATGAAGACAAATGACCTTAATTAAAACAACATGATAAAAACACATTGCATTTTCAGAGGTGATTTAAAAGGCCATACTTATTTTGCAACTCAGGCAGGAGTTGTGGTTCTCCAAACAGCAAAAGCTGTAAACAGCAGATAGTTTCCTGCCTCGGATTGGATAAGGGCAGAGAAATTCACAAGTACCATGTTAAAATAGGCCAGGCCATGATGATGCATCTCACAAATGTAACATGTGTTGTGTGCAGTGAGGAAAAGACGACTAACAACACTGCTGTAGTTGTGCTAAATATTCTGCAGAGGGCACCGTTTGGACATAATTTGAATGTCAAAAACACACCTACAGCGCAGCGCAATATAAAGAGTGTCATTTATCAAGTTGATTTCCATTACAATGAAAAAAACAGGCCCTTTGTTCAGTGGAACAGCGTGACTCAGACGTCCATGAAGCCGAGCGATACCGGTGTATCTGCTGCACTGCAACAGACGCTGAAATGTGCTGCAGCTTACTTTTTTAACATGGGACAAGCACGAACCCTGAGGACATTGAGTATCTACAGTATATTAGTTTTCTTTTTCTACATTGTAAGAGAATGTGCTGAGTGTTCAATACTGTGCGAAAATAAGAAAGTAAAAGGACTCAGGAGGGAGAGACGCCTCCCACCTGTTTGTGCGGCCTTTATGGTGGACATTAACTCAGCAAGGGAAGGGCTGTCATAGGAGCAGAAAGTCAACTCTGTAAAAGTACAGAGTTTTATTACATTTTACTGCCCTCTATAGTGGCACAGGGCTTTCTATCAGTAGCAGAAATGCATAGAGGGGAATGCATTTATGCATTTCTCTTTCATACATGCAGAAAATGTATATTAGGATCACAAAGTCTGCTTGACTCATCATACTTGAGTCACAGTTTACTCTTTTCTCTGCCACACTGCGAAGATATTCAGCTCCAGATAATGGCCTTTCGGCTGATTTCTTTGAATAAGGGGCATAATAACGATAAGTGGCTTTGGCGATGGGATGAATTTAAGCGGCCCCTTCATTTGCAGCCATGGCACACTGGCTGCTGCGTATGTGGCACATGGAACGACGAGCCCAGTCGATATTAATTGACATGGGCCATCTCGAAACTCATGATAATTGCCCTTTTAATTCCGCCCCATGCTGTGTCTCCATGTAATAGCTGAAGGAGTGTGTGCAGAAGCTGAACATGAAGGTGTGTGCTGAAATCTAAAGACTGATGGAGTTTTGGCAGTTGGTTTGGGTTCATGATTTTATTCAATTTATGAAGTCATGACTAGAGTGAGGATTCAGCTTGGGTAGCAATTGTCTCATGTGATTATCTCAAAGAGAAAAATGCTGCGATCAGTACATTTCTTTCTGACTACTTCAGTCACATCAGCTCAAAACTATCTCTCCTAGTCAGTGTTTCTTTTTTTTGTAAAAATAATTCATATTTCAAGCGCAAAAGCAAATGTGAGCAATTGAGTTTTATACAATTTTTTACAAAGCATGACAATCGAGCACAACTTTTTTAACCTTGCACTTTTCACGATCTGACTGCCAGGCATACAGTCAGTGATGAATATTGCAATTGACATATGCATTTGTTATGGAGTTAATTTCTCTTATTATCTGAGTTTTCAGAGCTCTTGAACATGCAGTTGAGCCTACCAACCCACAAACTGAAATAAGAAGTAGAGAGGCAGAGCGCAATGCGTCAGAGGGGTAAACAATGGGAGCCTCAATACGCAACCAAGTGCTAAAAAACCATGGAATGTATATAAGCTGTGGATGTGGTCGCCGAGACGTCACCCATTGGTTTGGGACTGCGTTTTTGAAGCCTTGAGTTCGATGTTTTGGCCGTCGCCATCTTGACTTTTTGCAACCAGTGAACAGAAGTGACCATATTAGGACTGCAGAGGAGTGAAGTAGAAACACCGCATTGGCTCTAGCCGTAGAAACCTGTCAATCACAAGGTAGCCACGCCCTAAAGCATACCCTGCTTTATGGTCTATTTTCCTCTAAATTTAACAATAATTTACGAAATGAACATCATGCTGTATTGAAAAAGACTTGAAACTATGCAATTGAGACCATAAAGTCATGTTTACTGTGGTAATAAGAGAGAAGTACAGTAGGATCATTATCTCAGAGACTATACAATCTTATTTCTTTCTGCAACCAGAGGAGTTGCCCCCTGCTGTCCATTAGAGAAAATGTAGGTTTCTGACACACTTCTGCATTGGCTTCACTTTTCAGAAGCGGAGGTTGCAGCCTGGCTGAAATGTTAACATGTACTGTAGCTAGCTAAAAACATCAGATTCCAGCATGTTTAAGGATTATTTAAGCACTCTATGGTGTGCAGTCGATAACTGAACTGATGGGACAAATTAGCTGTTAGCGAGCTAATGTTAGCTATATGTTAGCTAGTTACTGTAGTTAGCCAAGTTACCTGCAAACATAATAGTGCACAGCTTTCTGATTTCCACATTCCACTATAACACAAGTTGAATACAAAAAAAGTCAAAAGTCTAAATGTTTTCACATAACTTACATAGTTAAAACTAACATACGGACAAAATGGTTGCTGCTCACGTAATGAGTACTGAGTCAATGGAAAGGGATGAATTGTTTTCTTCTTCGGTGTGGGCGGGACTTAAATGTGCTCTGTTTCTATCTCCTTGAGAACTACTTTGGTGAAGGTGCACCATATTTTTCTCACAAGCCAATCAAACTGGGCTTAAAGAGACAGACGCGACAACCGAGGGTTTCAGACAGAGGGGGACTACAGATATATTCAGACAGACGGTATGAACAAATAATTATGTTTTTTGGACACGTGAAACATGTGTAGACATGTTCTAGTAGAAACCCAAAAAAATTTGAACCTGAAAATGAGCATGATATATCCCCTTTAAAGATACTGGCATTTCCTGAAAAAGTCTCGTGTGGAACAGATACTCTCCTGAACCACCCTAGTTTATATATAAATAGGTCCTGTCCTCCTCTCCAGACAGTAAGACAGACTGCATGAATGTTCTTTTATGGTGATTCTCTGTGACTCAGCTGTGCCATTTTATTCCCTCTTCTCTTGAACATCAAAGTAACACAACACACACCCACGTAAAGCATTATGATATGTAAAAGGGCCATATGTGAAGAAAAATAATAATCTCTGTATCCCTTTTATTGTCTGTTGACACAACGCACACACATATGACAAACTAGAGGCCTGTGTGTATTGCATCAAACTCATTTCCCAGTTTGTACATCCTCGATTCCTTTCCTCACCTCCTCCTCTAGTACCGACCATAGGACATGCGAGCGGAGGAGGCGAGGAAGAGATGCGAGGAGGGAGCAGTTGAGGCAACAGGCGTTTAAAGAATAAGACATTGTTGCCTATTTTGTAATAACTACAAAATTAAGAAATTGTCCGTTTTAGCACATACACGAGGGTACCAGTTAAGAAAAATAATCCCACGATAAAAACAGTCAAAAGTAAAAGTCATGCTTTCAAATTGATGCAGCTATAGGTGAGCTAATTTACATGGCATGCACATATTCTGCACAAAAAGAGTAATCCAGAAAGAAATCTAGTGGCTATACAAGGCAATGATTTAATGGATATGGCTTCAATGTTTTGAGTCCAAAAGGCTGGGAGAAAACAGCGGGGAAAGTGACAGGTCACAAGAAACAAAACTCTAAACAGAAACGAAGACAAACCAACAAAGGCACTAGGCCGGTATCTGTGGTGACTGACTAATGGGGAAGTGGGAGCAGGTGAGCAGGGAGTCAGGTGACTGCAGGGCTAACGAACAACAGGTGAAACTAATCAGGGCGGGACAGACATTCAAAAGTGGCGGGAAAACACACAAAGGCAGGAAGTGAAGTGGTCTGGAACCGCAGGAGGGTTGAGTGACAAAATAAAACAAGAAATACTAGACTAGATGAAAGAGCGACTTGAAACAAACAAAACATAACGAAGGGCAGGGCACATGATGACAATACTTTTACTTTGTACTACACTGAAACTTCCTGTTCAAAAAGTTTCCTGGAAAGATGTTATTTCATATGGGAAATAGAGGAAGGTTTAAGTGGTTACATTTCCAATCAATCAATTTAAATGAATTCCTTGTATTAATTAATTCATCAGTGCTAAGTATGTCAACACATACAAAAGGGTACGTTTTCAATGATAAACGAGTGATGAATAAATATTCACGTGGGTGTAATTTGAGCTATAATTTCAAGGGATGCAGTAAAGCGTCACAAACATTTCTCCCAGAAATTTTGTGAATTAAAAGTAGCAGAAAATGGCGGCACTCAAGCACGTACAAGTACCTTAAAGCACACTTAGTAACAGTGTTTGAGTGAAAACACTTAAGTTACATTCCATCACTGCAAAGGAGAGTTTATCTCCACGCACACACACACACACACACACACACACACACACACACACACACACACACACACACACACACACACATCCCCTTCCCTTCCTTTCATGCTTTTGTCCCCTTCACAAAGAGGCATTACAAGAGCGCCGGCTGATCCTCTAAACGCCTGACTGTCTTGCACAATGCTGCTTCGATGACTTTGTGCCAGCCGGACTTTGGAAGCCGGTGATAATGAAATATCATGGAAATGAGTCAGCGGGTGATGGACAGGTGTGCAGGTTTATTTTTGGGTCACCACTTCTGGAAAGCAGCCAGATTAGATATCAGAGAGAGAGAGAGAGAGAGAGAGAGAGAGACAGAGAGACAGAGAGAGAGAGAGAACTTGGAAGGAGCAGTTTAATGTGTGATTGTCTGAGCATTAAAAAATGAATCTTTAATCTTTGACTCTGACATTAATCATAGCGAATAAAACAGAAACTATACTGTGTGTTACAGCTCTTCTCCTCAGCGCCAAGCTTTAAGTCTTTTAGGGAGCGTAGTTCGTTTGCTATAATTTGTTTTCAAATATGTTCACAGACTGCACATCACATGCTGTGATGCCCAGACATTTGGTAATGTGCCATCAGACCTTGCAGCGGGGCAATTTGAGGAAAGTTGCCTTGTGAGGAACGGAGCTTATTAATAATTTTGAGCACTTAAGTGGCTGCAGCATAATAATAATGTACTGGCAGTGTCGGCGGGCTGCGTCCAGTCAGAATGAGGTGATGAATTATTCACAGGAGATTGGGAGGTCAGTAAAGCGTGGTCTGCTGATCTCACCTACACACACACACACACACACGCACACACACACACACACACAGGTCCTCTGTGGCATTGATGCTGCTTAATTCTAGCAAAGCATCTCATCTTCTTCCAAAGCTGTATCCATGGTGACACATTTTCTCTTTGACCCCCGACAGTGCGAGGGACACAAATAAAGACAGCACGTAGAGAGGAGAATTGTTCAGAGGAGCAGTTACATGTATGCTGCGGCCAAAACATAGCGTCGGTGCCATCGGGTCAAACTCTGAAAGAGAAAACGCACTAACGTGGCTCCATTATGGACTTCAGCAAACCTTAAAGGGACAGTGTGCCGCATTTGGTGCCTTCCAGTGGTGGGGTTGCAGATTGTAACCAACTGAATACCCCTCCGCTTACTATTCCCCTTCCAAGACTGCGGTAATGTGAGCGTAGTTTCAGGTGATTATACACAAATTAAAACATGGTTCTGAATATTATATTCCATAATAGAGCCCTCTAAATCCCACCAGCTGTGCCTTTCAATTAGTTTATTTTAGGCTGCTGTGCAGCATTAGTTTGTAGAATAATACTCCATGAATTACCGTTATATCAATTCTGCCAGTCAGTTACAAAAATAAGATAAAGGAGACAACCTTAATTATGTGTATCAAGTGTCACTCCAAAATACTTACTTATACTGCATCATTTGAAAAATCTCACAAGTCTAAACAACAGAGCAGCTATTATTTGAGTATTAAGTGTGCATTATGTGGCACCATCCAGCACTGAAATCCTTCCTCAAGAAGGTGCTTTAATGCACTGTAATCCAGCTTTCAGTGGGGATGCGAGAAAAATAACAAAAGAAGGAGCCATTAATGGATTACGACTGGTGCGATAATTCAGAAGAGTTACCAAATTATAAGGAAGACAATAGCGCTGAGGTTAATTATCTTTGTGAGTGTTGGTGTTGCACTGGACTCCATTATGCTAAAAAGGTGTTTCTAAGTTTCCGTCTCTTCATACATGTAAATGAGTCCATTATAATGCCGTCAAATACAACCCCACCACTGACGATACAGTTTAATCCACAGCTCTCTGACACAATGTCAATAACAGACTGAGATACACAAAGGTGTGATTTATTGCTCGGTCAACTATCATATGGGACCGCATTAGATTGTACAGGTGTAATAAACAAGAATCTCGGTGTAAGACATCGCTGAAGGCATAACATCGGTGATGACGCATTGTTTTTCGAACTGGAAAATGTTTCACTCAAGCTATTTTCAGGAAACAAATAACTCATTATTATTCCAAAATCCCATTCTCCCTAAATTTACATTTCTCCTTTCTCCAGTGCAGTTATTATTATTTCTTTGCCTTTTTACATTCTTTAGTCTCAGAGTTTTCCAGCACCAGAAACAAACCAAGGGTTTATCCACTAATAGGTGGCCCTCCTCCTCCTCCTCCTCCTCCTCCTCCTCCTCCTCCTCCTCCTCCTCGATAAAGGACTCTTCAGGGTTTTCAGTCCACCACCAATCCTTTTCCTCGCTCCCAATCCTCCTGACCCCCTTTGTAGCCTCAATCCCTGACCTCTTTCTCGCTTCACATTCTCTCTTTCCTCCTCTAGTATGCTCCCACTTTCCTTACACTGCTCTCCTTTTTTTTATTTCACAGTCTTTCAGCCCTTGACTATTAAACTTGACAGAAATAAACTACGGGTCTCGGGTAACCTTCCTCCCTACTCCAGTTTTTCGCTCCATCAACATCTCCTCAGTCTTCCATGTTGTGTCCGTTGACTAGACCTGACTCCCAGTGTTGTACCAGAGGGGTCTTCTGTCTCGGGGTCCGGGGACTCTGGGGGACCTGGGTGAAAAGACGGGAGAAAAGGACAGAGGGAGTGAGTGGTGATTCCGAAGTAAAAGATGGCGGAGACAGGATGAAAGCTGGAGTAGAAAAATAAAAGTGAATTCAAGAGCAGAAACAACAGATGTGTGGGAGCAGGAGGCGAGACCAATAAGCCAAAACAGGGGGAAAAACGGAGCAAGAAAAGATAAAAAAAAGAAACGGATGGATTTCTTTCCTCTAGAGGACATCTCGTTGGATGAGCATCATTAGCTCTGCGAGTCAGAGGGAGGTTAATGTGACTGTGATCCAACACCGTGTTCGGTGTGACTCAGTCAACAACTGAGACCAATTTCTCCTGCGATCCTGCGTCTATTCTTGAACTCTAATCAGGAACCAGGTTGTGCAGAAAGCAGATAACCAACCAGCAGAGAGAGAGAGAGAGAGAGAGAGAGAGAGAGAGAGAGAGAGAGAGAGAGAGAGACGCATGAGGAAGGCAGAGGAAAGAGAGCAAAACGTTGCTAATGCCAGCGTCAAACTGAAGCGTGCAGCTAAAACGCAGCGTATCAATGCCAAACTGAATTAAAGAGCTAAAGCAGCACTCAACTCTAATCAGAGATACCACAGTTTCAAAGAGATGCAAGACCCACAAGGCAGGTAACGGAAATCAGTGGGATTGTCGATTGACTTTTCTCTTTCTCCACTATTGACTACACATTCCCGCCCGCACACTCACACACTCACACACTCTACAGTCTCTCCCTCCCTCTCTGTCTCAGAGCTGTTCTCCTTCTTCTTCTTATCTATAAAGATAAGCTTCTTACTGTGTGTTCAGTATGTTATCAGATGTTTGTGGCCCATATTTGATGCAAAAGAGATGCTGACATCCTCCCAAGAGCCTTTCGTCATTGGACCCGTTTCAATTCGGGGCAGTTTTAAACACACACGCTCGTATTCATGCCCGCTGAGAGTCTGAACTAAACCCCTTCCCCTCCCAAAGCGACGTTGCGATTCCTATATGAACTCTCTGTTGAAGAAGCTTTATGATTGAGGAACCTGATATCCTTTTGCCTGCATTTGAGGGAGACTCAGGAAGGTGATTTGCCTACATTTTCATGTCCTATACCAAGTGTACTGGTGTTTTATCCAGCAAATAATCTCTGGTAATGTCACCGTGAGGCCTGGTGTTTTTCCACTTGGTCAAATGTTCAGAAGGTTATAGCGAGCAACAGTGTAAAGGGCGTTGTAATGTAATGTAATTGCGTTAGGTAGATTGCCAGTGCTGACTCACCTCTGGCCGGTCAATCCTCTCCTCTTCAGCCTGGGCCGGGGGCCACATGCCGAACTTGCCAACTGACTGGCGTGCTGCGAGAGAGACACAGAGGGAATAAATGAAAAAGGCTGAGCAAGAGTTGGCAATGAGGTAGCAATGAGGCAAAGGTTGTCCCTGTGATCTCTGTCTGTGCTCGACACTGTGAGCAAAGAAGCCTGCTTGAAGCAAATTAAAGAGTCAACATGAAGAAGCGGAGAGGAGTGAAGAGGGAATTATGCTGCTTTTACCTGCAATCAGGCGGACGGGTGACACATTCTGGTTGGCACGGTAAAAACAACGGAATGGCAGGATGGCAAAATGAAACATATGTTGCTATGGTGATGGAATGATATATTAAATAAAATCAGTTTGTGTCTACTATTTTATGTAATGCATGTGGATGTAAAACTTTATATTGCTAATTTAAACAATGTTCTCCTTGCGTGAAGGAGTATCATCAACGTATCATCCAGCTGTAAATTCTGTGCAGAGTTGGACGGCAATGCCGTCTGCTGTTACCTCCTTCTACCATCCTCCTCTCGTCCACTAACATGATTTCTGGTTTGCTTTACCGCCCGCCTGATTCCACGTGAATGCAGCATCAAGGGAAAGAAATGTGAACATCACCTTGGTGAATGACAAACAAAAAGTAGGCACCGGAAACGAAGGAATATAAAAAAAGGTTGCATAACTCATTGTCTGTGAAATACGTGATTGTTCATTTACCATCAATGAGTCATGGTCATCAAGGTACTGTAATAGGACACCACACCCTGATCGCTTTGTCACACAGTTGTGAACACTTTCATTCACATACAGTCACAAAAAGCACGTTGGCAACCCTTCCTGCCGACAAAACACAAACATACAGCACTGCAGTCTGTTGTCTGACGTACGCAGCCACACACACCTGCAGATGAAGTCAAGCACCTCCTCATCAAAAATGTGGTCATTTGTTGAAGCTAACTATTTGTTTGATGAAGTTTGAATTCATACATATATATATATATATATATATATATATATATATATATATATATATGTATATGTGTATGTATATCAGCCTAGTCTCCTAAAAATTGCGTTCCAATACAAACGAAAACGGCATTGTTAATTACGTTTCGAGGGAAACAGATTTTCTCCTGGATTATGTTTGTTTTTGACGGATCACAAATACATTTGTAATCATAGGAGGTCGAGGGCGACAGATGGGTTAAACAAACACAGGACTTTCACCAAGTCAAGCGCTGTTCGTGTCCCGAGTGAAACTAAAAGTCAAAAGTTGACTTATTTTCATGTACGTCTGCAACTTAAATAACGTAACAAACATAACAAACGTAACTTATTTTAAACCAAACCATGATGTTTTACCAAACGCAACCAAGTCATTTCGTTGCTTTTCCACTTTGTTTCAATTTACAATGTTAACTAAGTGTTTAAGACTACACTATTGTGAGAGAAAATAAATTTTTCTTCGAAATGTAATTGAGAATGCAGTTCAGTTGTATGGGGGCATAATTTTGGCGGAGACAGGGTTGATGTATTATGTATCACTTAAGCTTCACTAACCCCCTGACAGCTGCAGAAGTACCCCTGGTTGGGAATCACTGCTAAACAGTGCAGCACACACAATCGCAGCAAAGTTGAAATCACACAGAGATGGATGTTAATAACTTGTCCTCTCAGCAGGCTGTATTGGCAGCACTGTATTTCACATTTGCTCTTGTTGTCATAAGTCTCCATATCACCATAAGAACTTAAAAAAACTAAGTTGTATGCACTTTTCGAATGCTTCATCCCAAAATTGGACTCTTCCAACGTGTTCCTTTCCTGCTGACACAATAAAGTGTCGAGATATAACTCAGGGCTTTTGCTCATCTCAGCTTTTGCAATTAATATGACTGGCTAGGCGCTATATTTATTGTGAAGTTACAGAATTTTGTTTTCTTGTCAGCCAGCTTATGGTCCCCGGTGCAAAATGATTGCTCAAAGCAGCCAACGCTGATTTTGAAAGCTGTTTAGAGGTTTTCCAATGACCATGAGGAAAAATTATATAATGTACTGTTGGGGGGGGGGGGGGGGGGGGGGTTACATCATCTCACCACAGGTGTAAAGAATGGCACACATAATTCCACACGCAAGCATACTTACACACAAACACATTGTCTGTGTGGGTTCAGTCGTACCCACATACACACACTTCAAACACTCGGCGCAATACCAACCTGCTGTGGGTCTAGTTCCCCCTCTGGATGACGAGCCAGGTGAGTCAGGAACAGCCAGTCCATTCAGGGATAACGAAGAGGACAACGTGGTGACTGGCCTCCCTCCTCCTACCCGCTCTCCTGTGCCCCCATATAGACTGGCCCTCTGCTTGTGAAGCTCCTTTTCCCTCTCTTGAGCCTCCCGGATGTCCTGCTCCACTTTAATTAAATTTGTTGAGGAGCGCAGCTTAAAGAAGGGGTTCTCCTTAGGTGCCTCCTCATCCTCGTCCTCTTCCCGCTCTCTCACTTTAATCCCACCATGTCCACCTGTCCTGGATGATGAAATATCAGGACGTCCAGAATCGACGACAGCGACGGGCTCTGCCTCTGGTTTGGCGTGGCAGAGCTTCTGCGCTGGAACACTCAGATTGCTCTCTCGGATGATGACCTGACAGGCTGGCGCCTCAGAGAACCCTGGTCCTCTGGGAGTCCAAGCAGAGGCACCTCCTTCTTTGGCTAAGCTTGGGCTTGGAGTGGGAATCCTCTCCACATATGAGCCTCCTATGGTGGATGCCTGCAAGGAGATGTCCTCCTGGGTCTCCAGGGTTGAAATGTCACTGGTGGAGGACCAGGACGTGGCCTTACTCCGAGTTGACACATTCAAAGTTAAGTCACTGGGTTTCTGAAATGCCTCAAAAAGCTGTTTTCTCTCCTTGACTTGGCGCACAGTGCCTTTGTCATAGAAGCCTGGAACTTTTCCAAGCTTCACTAGATCTTGTTCCCTCTGGGCCTCCTCGTGGATCTCGTGCTGCATCTTTTTCCCCGCAAACTGCCTGTCTTTGCCTTGACTCCTCTCAGACTTAGCATTTTCGGACTGGCAGAGAACAGTTTTCCTTAAAGGGATCTCTACGTACTCTGGCGAAGTGGGTGGATTCGGAAGCCCTCTGGATCTTCTCAGGCTGTGTTCACGCTCTACAGCCCGTCGGATCTCCCTCTCAATGGGAGTCTCTTTGGACACAGCTGCTGGAGAGACTGTAGAGATGCCCTCCAAAGTGCTGCATGGGGAGAAGTCCGCTGAAACTCCACTGTCGCTCTGGCTATCATCACACGAGTCACTCTCCATCCTGCCGTGTTTAGCAGACACAAAGCTTTTTTGTTTTTCTGTCTTAACCTTTTCCGTTTGGACCGTTTCTGAATATTTCAACAGTCCTCCGCCGCGTTGCTGCCCAACAGCCTTGTTCCTTTCAAGTCTGCTCTCTTTCTGCGCTCCCTCTACACCTGTTTGCTTGCTCCCTCCCTCTGTCCTGTCCCCCGCCCTGCTGTGCCTTTCTCTCACAGCCACAGCACAACCAGAGCCTGCCCCGCCCCGATTGGACGGCTCCATGGCAACGGTCGACAAAGGTGAAGAGCTCTGGCCCAGCACCTGTTGTGCAGCTTCCTGGTTTGCTGCCCTGGGGGCAAGCTCCCTTTGGCTCTGGAGGAACAGCTCCTCCTGCTGTTTGGCTGAGAAAAATGCAGGCAGGGTTGACGTTGGGTCTTGTTCATTGGAAACTGAGATATTAACCAGATGTGAGGGGTGGAAAGGCTGGCCTCTGATATCAAGCGAAGTCCATTGATGCTGACGGGACATAATATCCATGCTCACTTCCTCTTCTTCCCCGCTCTCATCAGCAAAAGGAGGAGAGCAAACAGTGTGCACCTCATCTGAGTTGTTTCTGTCAAAGTGAGAATGATGAGCTGTTGAATTTGATCCAGCAGCTGCAGCCACTGACATCTTATTTTCAGGTTCACTGTAGTCAAAACCCTCCGATAAGAAGATCAGCTGTGTGCCTTTCTTCTGTGTTGTCATCTCCTCCATTGATGCATCTACCTCTTTATTCACTGGCTCAGATAGAAGAGGTGGCCATGCATGACTATTCTGGCCATCAGGAGACGTAAGGTCCTCCGTTGGGTCCAACATGATCTCAGCCACCTCCCCCTCAAGGCTGGAAAGGCTCTCTTTCTCAAAGCATTCCTCTGTTGATGAAGCACTGAGGGGACGAGGTGGGAAAGCATCATCGTGTGGTGACTTCTCCTCTTCGGCCTGTGATTCTTCGAATTGCAGGGTAACTAATTCTGTCACCATCTCTTGCGTCTTCCTGGGGATGCACGGGCTAATTCTTGCAGATTCCTGAGTTTCCGATTTGGTTGCATCGGATGCTTCGGTTCTTGAGAGCGTTTGGTTCTCGTGCAGTGTTTGGTCTCGAGCTCCTGGCTCCAGGACGTCTATGTCCTCCTCGGGTTCTGCCGTGGGAGCCTTTCTGTCTTGCCGAGGGGAGTTGTGGCTTACGGTTGCACTCTCTTCACCTTGCTCCCAGGACTCCTTGACCCACTCGTCTAGCGAGTTGACTGGCCCCTGTTCCTGCCAGGCCAATGGGTTTGTTGCCATGGTGACAAGTCTGCTGATGTAAAACTTTTAAGCAGTCAGGATGTTTGGCCTCCAGTCAGTCGTTCTGAGTGAAAGCGGAGGAACGCAGAGGGGAAAGGGGAAACAACAGTGTGATTAACAAAGTTTAACAACACACATGGCCACACGTTTTATTTCCCATTATTTCAACGCAGTTTAAATGATTTGCTGTGGCATTACCGCGTGAGGGACTTATCGTACTCTATTTACTGTGACATTTACTGTGGAATGGTTTTGAAATGCTAAATGCTTTGTTCTCAATTCTGTTTTCAAACCTCATTCAACCTGTGTTGCAACGCTGCAGCTAGCACTGAAGAAAGACACTTAAATCTTTGAAAGAAAAAAACACAAAATAAATAAAGAACACAAACAACTGCTTTTCGTCTAGTGCCTGTGGTAGACCAATACCTTACTATTACACTTTGTTGTTGTTTTTCTGCCAACTTGTCACCCATTAGTGTATTTGTGCAAAGAACCGTATGGCAGGCAGGCTGTTTATAACTCTGTGCTTGGCTTGGGGTGTAAGGTGTAAGCTACTCCACTGTGCAACATATAAAGTTTTCTGCTGAACACATCCTTTCTTTAATCTGCTTACGTGCTGGGCAAAGGCTCAGTACCCCGTACACACACGATCTGAAATAGCAATAGGATTGTCCGCAGGGTATACTGAAAAAGGGGGGGGGGTCCAGCTCCTCTCTTTTTCTTTAATACACACACTGTCTCTCTGTTATTTCAATCTTGCATTGTATCAATATTACTGCCCTCCTCATACCTCTCTTATACACACACATAGACACACACACACACACACACCTACACACACACACACACACACACACACACACACACACACACACACACACACACACACACACACACACACACACACACACACACACACACACACACACAAACTCCTCTGTTGTCTTCTTTTCAGCCTGCATCCTGACAAACTCCCATTCCCATCCATGTTGATTCTCGCCAAGCAACTCTGGATGGACTCCAACACTGTGACTGATCATTAAGGGGAATGTGGATCACAGCACTGGATTAGTCTGTGATGATCAACTGGAACGGGTGAACAGATACAATAGATAGATGGTTAGATGGATGATGGATGTAGAGATAATACGGACTAACAGCATGACATGGCAGGACTAATGGGGAACACTGTAGTAACAATGATGGCAGAGCATGCAGGCCCCACAGCAGAACAAAGTGGCCAAATGTGGGTAAATTAGGATGAGAGCGGTGAGTCATGACAGCTATGACAGACACTGTGTACAGCCAACAATGGTTGGTTTTGGGAACCATTCACCAGTTGCATACCATCACTGGCTTTGGGCTGTCCTTTAGTAAAATTGTGTTGCTATCATTCCACCATTATTTCCTAATGTAAAAATATCAATATAGTGTCCTACAATTTACACAATAAAGGTGCTGACTAGACTTACATAGGGTCCTTTTTTGGTTCATGGTAGAACCATTTTAAAGGTTCCCCCTGGAACCATTTCAGAGGGTTCTACCTGAAGCCCAACATAAAGGGTTATGCCCAGAACCATATTTGAAAGGTTCCAACCAGAAACCTGGGAGAGGTTCTACAGACAACCCTTCTACTGTGTAATTGTTCCACCAAGAACCCTCTCTGAAGGTTTCATCAAGAAGCTTTCCACCTTCTAAGGGTGCTGACAAAAACCCACCAGGGGGGGGGGGTTCTACCTAGAACCTATATCTATATTCCAAGAGTTTCATCTTGAACCCTAAAGGGCCGATGTGGTGCAGTAACCCGACAACGATCACGGTTCACAGTCACAGTTTTTGGGGTTGTGTGCTGGATGGCGGGTGTTCTCTTTTAACACCCATGCTTTCAACAATCTCTCTTAAGGGTTATTTGGATGAAAAGGGTTTGCAATGGAACCCGTAGTCTCACAAACAACCCTTGAAAACCCTTTCAAAGCAAATGGTTCTGAGTAGAACTCCAGTCCTTCAGGGACAAACCTTTGGGCCTTTTGTTAATAGTTTATGTCTACGTTATGAACAAACAGCTTATTAAAGTAGGCTCAGAATGTGCCATTGACTTCATACAGTCCCCACAATGAAATGTATCCTGGCTGCTGTCAGACTGGCTGTTTTCTCATGGGATGTGAGTGGGAGGGGGAATGGGATAGTTGGCATTTCCACGGAGTAATCACTGTGTCGAAATGAGACTCAATCATTGCCTCTGTTTTGTGCATACTGCACCTGTACTGATTCCAGACACAGAAAATAACTGGGCTATAAACATTCGGGTACTATTTCGGGTAAAACTACTTCCGGCCCTGCTGTACAATAGACCACATGTTGACAGACTCACTCTCAATTCATAAAGGTAGCGTAATGTCACTCATTGACAGAGTTCTCAATGAGAGGTTTCATTGTGAAACAGAGCGTGAAAGCGAGCGTTTTGTCACAGTGAGAAGGCGATTGTTGTGATCGTTTAAACTCTGAAATCTATTGCAAATCTCTGCTCAAACAGTTTCATTCACCCAAACCCGCTGATTCTGTTGAAAATCCTGCTGAATCAAGCTTAAATCAATTAATACAATGATCCTGCAACGCTACAGCAGATAAACAATACCCTCATTTATACCGTGGCACGGTAATGTAATCTGACTACTCTCTGGCATGCCCTAATGAGATATTTCCCATATACACATTTCCTTCAACATCTGATACGACATGCTGTTCGGTTTCATTTTCTAAGATGCTCAGAGAAAGCTGGCAGAATTGAACCAAAGGTTCTCCAACTCTCTCATTGGGTAAGTGAGGTTGCAAGAGATTGCGGATTAAAACTCCCTTTACATAACAGACTTATGTTTTGCTCATTATCTACAAAGGGGCTCACTTTATCAAAAGAACAGCAAAATCATGATCATCATTAAAAATACATCTGCGACGGGCCTTACAAATAAACTTGCCCTCCTTTCTGGGGTCAGTAGCGTCCTGAGGTAGTTTCACATCTGAGGGCATTTGACAAAAATGCAAATGAATTGAAATAAATGCAGCCAACTTCATCCCTAATTAGAATTAGTTCTGCTGCTGTCTAATGGTTGCTGACATAGTTCTTTGCACATTTTACAGTCACTTACTTTGATATGCTTTAGTTACGGTGGCAAAACGTAACACAAGGAAAAGCTGGTCTCTACAGGCTTGGCTGTTAAGAATCATTTCTGTTACGCGGTTGTTTTCTATTGTAGCAATCATTCACCTGATGGTATATAATGCGTGTACAAGAATTTCAAGTTCAACGAAAGCAGAGTAAAGCACAGAATACTAGAATACTTACAGTTGCACATACCTGCTAACAAAATGTTTTGAAGATGCCCTCCATATGACAGACACTGAGAATGCACACTTTGTCTTGTTTCAGGTCACTCTCACAGCTCTGCAGCCTCGCTGCCTGTGTCTCCTCCCTTGTGCACACTAAACACCCTCAGCGCACCGATTGCGTACGCCCACATTAGCATAATATGCTCACACTAGCAAACATTCACTCACACAATAAGTACACAAGAATGAGCACGTGCGCAAACGCATGTGCTAGAGGCTTACCCCATTGTTGTGGATCTGAATATATATATAGCACTAATCCAATTAGTGAACAACACACATTCATTATTACACCATGCGACGTGAGTGAGGAACGTACCAGAGGGATAAGTGTGTGATTATGTCACAACACGCTTCAATTGCGTCCTCTTATATCCGGAGAAAAAACAAACTGTGCGATTCTATAAAACAATATATGCTCTAAGATTTACTGTAGATACAAATGTATTAACAGATATCGATGGAGTTCATTGAACTTTAAGATGTAATTAACAGCACACTAATGAACACAGCTATATATTTTTTAAAGTTCCTGTGACAAACTTTTATGAAACTGTCTGATGCCTCAATGTGACCTATAAGTAAACGAGACCATCAGAAGTGAGAAATGTGTCTGTTTCTATATAGTTATTCTTAATGCTTTGTCATCTGGGTCGGATTCCACGAAATTAGAGGAAATCAGGCAGGTTCATCAGAAAGACCCAGATCCGGCTTCGCTGGAGGCCCAGGCTGTATTGCCCGCTGGAGGGAAGGGAGGCACGGGAGAACCAGAACCAGGACTGAGCGGGGTCCTGTCAGACCCCTGCTGCAGTAAAATGAGAGGTTTTATTAAGGGACTCCATGGTGCTCGGAAACACTATCACTTTCGTCCACATGGACCCCCAAAATTGACACAAAATGAATTTCCATGTAGTACTTTTTAAGTGGTAGGTAGTCATTTTATTCATATGGCCAAAAATCACAATTCACAAATTTGCCTAAAAGAGCATAAAACATCCTTTTTACCATTGAACGACTCTGACAGTTTCTTAAAAGGTTGCCAAAAATTACGATTTAATTTCCATTAGAAGGTAATAGCATTACGAGCATGCACTTGCCCACATATTGGTAAAAAAAAAAAATCACTTATTGTTAAAATTGTCTGCTCCATTACATCAGGGATATGGCTGCTAAATGACAACATGGGAAAGAAAACTGAAATAGACATTTAAACAAAATAAATCCCATCATGCCGTGCTGTACTGGCAGCGTTTAAAAGGTTGATTTAGGGCGACATCTCTCCACGAGAGATATGCATTGTGTGGATTACCCTATTGAATCAAGATATTAAGATGAATATGAGTGTCCCAGTAATACTGTCCTACTTGTTCCATACTGTGTGACTGAATATCGTGTACAAATGTGCCAAAGTCCATCATGCCTTTTGTTCCTCCGTTTTCTCCTCAGTCTGAGCTGCTGCTGCAGTCGGCTGGCTCTCGGGTTGTTCTGGACAGAGCTCCTTGGTAGGATCCATCACGACAGGTGTGGGAAGCCCATAACACTTCAGCTGAGCCTTGAACTCCTCCAACTCCTTCTGGTCCACCTCCCTCCTCCTGCTCAGCAGGTACAAGTCTAGAGACTGCCTCTTACTCGACTTCACAATCCACCGCATCACGACACAGTCTGGACAGGACGTGTAGAGGAAAGACCCGGTGAGATCGAAGCGATTGCCCACGCCAAAGGTGAAGGTGCCGCCGTCCACTGAGATGTTGTAGCGCAGGTCTTGGCATTGATCACCAAAGCGGTTGATTTGGGTGTAGGACAAGTTGGAGGCGTCACTGGAGTTGGAGAAGTACATAGTGATGCTGTCTCTAAGCATCAGGGCCTCCATGGACGGCTGGTGGTTGAGACTGCCTGCAACTAAAGCCCATCCACCCTGGAGGTGATGGGGATCCAGCTGAGACAACGGGCGGACCAATTCTTCACAGACCAGAGGAGCCGAACGACTCACAGACATCAAGCAGAGGACAAAGATGGCAAACACGGCAAACATGATGAGATTATACAGATTCTGTGCTGATAGTATTCACCTCTGAAACTGGGGTCTCAGTACTAACCAAGAATGGAGCTGGATTAGGACGTTTGTCTAATTTTATAGTGCAACTTGCATTTAGAAAGTCCAGTCTTGCAACACAGTACATGTTCACGATCCCTTATCTAACTGTGGATTCCATTATTGTGCATTAAAAGAAAGTTTGATTACTAGTATGTTTTGTACTAATGTTTTGTGGTTCTCTCCCACTTCGGATGTTGTTGTTGTTTTATTTATTTCGATATTTTCTGGGAATGAAACAGTGTTTTGCATTGGAATGAGGTCACCAGTCTCCAAACTGGCAATCAACCTCGTCTTTGCTTACACAGTAATTATACAGAAACAGCATATAACAATGCACACAGCAGTGATGTATAATCAAGTTCATAATAAAGATAAGAGTCAATTTTCTATTTTGTGGAATCTAAAGATAAAAAAAAGACCCCATGCTTGTCACTTCAGGCAGTGAACTCTGTGATTCTGTTAATAACAATTTAAAGATGTTCTGTTCTTCTCTGTGTAGAAGAAAATATGGGATGAGCTGGGGTTTGTTAAAGATATGTGTATATTATTATTAAAAGACTCTGTGAAAGAGTGGAGCATTACATAACTGTATTGATTAGTGTGGATGTGTAGCCTCAAAGGTATTTGGGGAAAACATCTGAATGACTGAGATAAAGAGAAAAAACTCCTCCATTTCGCAACCCTGGTTCCTCCAAATTACGTGAAACTGAACATAAAAACATGTAAATGCACCTATCTATTTTATATATTGAAGTTTACTACAAGAACATTTCATTTTGTGTAGATTTTGGCGGTTCCTGTGGACTGAAGTGGAAGTGTTTCTGAGCACCAGATTCCCTTTAAAGAACCTCTAGTTTTACTGCAGCAGGGATCTGGCAGTGTGTTCCTCTCAGTTCTGGTTCTGATTCTCCCATTCCTCCTTTTCCTCCAGCGGGCTCAGCAATACGACCTGGGCCTCCAGCAGGGGGGTGTCGGTGTTGGCTCCCAGCGGAGACCGGCGGAGCAGCGCCTCTATTCCATCTCTAATACGTTTCTCCACTTGTCTGCATGGTGCAGTAGCCTAATTTACGTACAGAACATCAAGTTAATTGAAAGTAAAAGTTGAACATTTTGGCAAATATGTTTTTTCACTTTATTGCTGTGAGTTACATGTAGATGAGAAGATCCATACCACTCGAGAAATGAATGAAAAAATATCGCTTAAAGTTAGTAAACGATTGGCCTGGGTGTAAGAATAGACTGAGGTTTCACTGGCGTTGCTGGAGAAATACACGGTCATGCTGCCTCTGATATTTGTGGATATATATTTGGGCCTCAGACTGTCTGCAACTAAACCCCATCTGCCCTCCAAATGATGAGGGTCCAGTTGATCCAGAGGCCGGATCAAGTCCTCACAGGCCAGAGGAGCTGAATGGCTCACAGACTTCAGGCAGAAGACAGTAATTGCACTGCAGTTTGTGTAACTGAGAAGGATGCTACTAAAGAGGCATCTCTGGTTTAATAGTAAAACAACAACAGAGGGTAGAGTCCCTTATTGATTCTGTGTTATGTACTGTGACTCCATATTTGTACTGGAGCGCTGCTTGTTTTTATGTGTCATTGTGTTTTAAGTTGACCAATAGTCACATAGTTCAAAGAAAATGCAGAACATCGCTGTGATTTAGAAGTAAAACCCCAACCAAAGATTAAGAGTTTGTACTAGAATAAGTAAATAACTAGGTTAATATGACTTTAAACCTATTTAGAATATAACAGATGGTTTAGAATGAGCAACTCATACAGGAGTTGAACCCTAGCTAGACAACATATGACCAAATGCAATAAAAACCACATCATATATCAACACATAGGTGAGAAATAAAAATATGAAGACAGAGTGCAAGAAGGCCTGACATTAAGCCCAACGATGCTAACCGTTTAGCATTTTAGGTAATTTAGGTTAGGTTTAAAGTACGTGGTAACACTTATGCTTTGTTGTTGCTTTATCACTCTATCAACCTGAAATTGTAGCTAATCAAAGCTTGTCACTCGTCTTCCATGACACCGAACACTCTCACCTCGGATGCCCCACAACACCACGTGCTCAGATGGAATATCTAAATTTAGATAATACATTTGCATTTACTGCACATCATGCAATTAAAAGGCAAAGACTTTGCCAGTCAATTTGCCAGTTGATAATTGATACTTGGATTTTCAAAGAACATACAATTGAAAACCTTTGGCACTGATAGTTTTGTAGAAATGCCGATGTTTCTCTCTGCTTGTGAGCCACATCAAATAAATCTAAATGTAGTTCAATCTTAATGTAATTATCGGTGTATGCTTTTATATGGGCACACATTATACTGCAACAAAAAGTGAATGAAAAAAGTGAGTGTGTTATTGATTTATTATTGATTTACAGACACAACTTGTAAGCAATTGCATTTTCATTTCAAGCAGAAATGTACAAAATACACTTTGGGATTCATTTATAGAATTTGAAGCATGCCAAGTTCAAACCTGTGGCTTCAAATGCTGGTAACAATCATTTTAACACGCATAATTGAGCATTAGCACATTCTGTTTCCACATTGTGTCTAACAACAATATTTAACATTAGCACAAAGCCCTCAAGGATAATTAATTCACTCCATGTGACCATATATCAGGAGCCAGAGTCTCTTAGGCCACGGGTTTCTCCTCACTTGGAGCGGCTGGCTCGGTGGGGAGCTGATCTGGACACAAATCTTTTGTAGGATCCATCAGAATAGGGGCAGGCATGTCAAAACCCTTCACCAGCTCCTTGAACTCCTCCATCTCCTTCTGCTCCAACTCCCTCCTCCTGCTGAACAGGTAAAAACGCTTGAGTTCCATTGACCCGTTGACGAAGTGCATCACCAAACAGTCCGGGATAGACCCTTGTAAGGCGGTCATGGTGAGGTTCAAAGGCTCGAGGTGGAAGCTGGAGCGTTCCAGTGTGATGTTGGAGCGCAGATATCAACAGCTGGCGCCAAAACGGAAGATGCCCGTGTAGGACATCGTGGAGGCTTCGCTGCCGTTGATGAAGTTGGCGCTGAGGCTGTCGCCAAGTTTGAAGTTCTCCAGATCTGCTGGGTCACTCAGACTGCCTGCGACTAAAGCCCATGTTCCTTCCAAATCACTACGATTCAGAAGACGTAGCGAGTGGTCACAGAACAGGAGAGGAGGAGGTTCATAGTTCACAACAAGCTCCGGTGCCGCCACATCCTCCAACACCGAACAGGCCAGAGGAGCTAGATGGCTCACAGCCATCAAGCAGAGAGCGATGACACACACAGCAAACATGTCTTTGTGTGAAGAAATGGCGTCTGTTGTCTGTTGTTTTGTCTGCAGGCAACACTGTCGAACAGAAATGAGGCTTTTATAGTTGTGTTAGAGACCTCCAGACCGCAATGCCAAAGAGCAGAGTCGCCCTTTTCCATGTGGTGATCATGAGGTTGTGAAATGAGAGGAAAGTTCTGTGACTATTAAACATTAACACTGGTAGGCTCTCTCTTCACTCTGTAAAGAGACTATCAAATCCCATCTCCTCTTTGCATACAGAGTATCTGGCTGTCAACTTGCACAAGCAATGGTGTGAAAGTATGGAGCCAAATTTGTGCCAGCATACAAATATACATTAAGAAGAAAACCTTTGAATATGTAAGCTGGAAATCACGTTTGTTCGGATCCTTTCGATTATCAAACAGATCAAAGCTCCAAAGCTTCAGTTCTAAAGCTTCAAACTAAATGTCATCAGAGCTAAATTTAGCTTTTAGATTTCACTCTTCGTGGCAAGTTTTCTTTCTCCTGTTGAATTTAATTTGTGACGATATCAGAGTGAGCTCTCCGGGTCTGTCTCTAGAGGACTTTGAATCCCATCAGAAACCACAGCACATTATCAACATGTGCCCAACAGAGATCGTCATTAAGACAACAAGAGACGTGCCCCCCCCCCCCCCCCTCCCCGATATTTACTGACTCAGCGACAGGTAGCCCTTAAGCCTGGTGGAAATCCACTAACAAGGCAGCATGGTCATCATTAGTAAAAATCACATTTATTTACAACTTGTTTATAAAGTCAGGATAATGAGGTTGGTGGCACTCTCTCTTCGTCTTAACTGCTCCATGAATGTTGGAACGCTCAGACTGTCTGCAACCAGAGCCCGTCTGCCCTCCAAATGACGAGGATCCAGTCGATCCACAGGCCGGACCAAGTCCTCACAGGCCAGAGGAGCTGAATGGCTCACAGACTTCAGGCAGAAGAGATGGGATGAGCTGATAAAGACTTTGGAGGGAAGTGGATTTTTTACGTGTACGTTTTTATTTCAAACAGTTCATTAATAATTGATATTTAGTTTAGTTTATTTCTCCGGTCATTTATTCACAGTAATATAATGACCATGGCGTATTATAAGTGGCTGAATACTTACGTATTGCTCTTTGTGTACATTGTGTATGATTGATCATTCCCAAAATAATCAAACTGTCTTTCATTACACAATAATGGGATGTCCAGCTGGATAATTCATAATGAAGTTTTTCTGCAAAACTGTAGCAAGTTGTACTATAAAACCAGATCCCCTCTTGATGAGACATAAAAACTTAGACCACAAATAAAGGAGTGAAGAGGGGATATCTATACAGAATCATTAGGACTTATGAAAGTGGTTAAATAGTACTAAATCATGATATTAAAAATAATTCTTAACAAGCACTACCCTAACTCTACCCAACATCTCATATACAGTATATATATAATATATATATATATACTGTATATCATGTCAGTCACATATTTTGTCTTTCCATCTATCTAATTTCTTAAATGTACATATATTACTACATTTGTTGAATTCTTTGTCACAACTATACCAAAGAAAATCAAAGAAAAGCATTATTCACTGTGGATAATGGTTGTAGACATTTATTAGCAAAGGTACTCAGAGTAAGTAGAGCATAACCCTCTGGAGAGAGCTTTGTCAAGTTTGAGGAAATGACTCATGACATTGCTTGAGCAATCTTGGCTGGATTTGGAGACTAAAAGTAGTTAAAATATGAGAGTCTTTGTTACGAACTGGGCATGTTGAGTTTGGAAGACACCATTGAGTTATATGATGGGAAGTGCTGGTGTTTTAAATGTGAACCACAACAGGAAGTAATATTTAGGATATTGCAGCCACTATTGACTCTTCTTTTTAAAACCTATATTTTGCGAGCAAACTTTGTCGATATTGTATAAAAGATTGCTGAAGGGCCTCTTTAGTGTAAAACACAACACAATATACAAATATGAAAAGATTTAACAAGTACCAGGATCCATTTTATTTGAACTACATACATTTAAAATCATTTCTTGAACTAACAGATTGCAATTTCACAGCAGGAATGTGATTTGATCTTTAAGAGTATGCCAACCATCCGAGGCTGATAAGAGGGTCATTGTTCAAATCTTGTCATGGGAGGTTTGTGCGACTGCTCAGCCAATAACCAAACCTCATTCTCAAATTCGGAAATGGATTTAAAAATGTTGCCATTTAGTCTCTTTACACCACGCAACCCCACATCATGAACCAAACCACTTCAAGGTATCACTCCTCAGTCCTAGCTGCTGCTGCATCACGAGCGCTCCGCTCTGGACAAAGCTCCGTGGTAGGATCCATCACGGCAGGTGGAAGCATGTTCAGACACTCCACCTGGGCCTTGAACTGCTCCATCTCCTCCTGCTCCACCTCCCTCCTCTTGCTGAACAGTAACACATGATGGGGTTTCTTTGACTTGTCAAAGCGCATCACCCTGCAGTCAGAACAGGACGTGTAGAGGAAGGTCAAGGTGAGGTTCACCTGATCCCACTCATTGAAGGTGAGAGTGCTGCCTTCAAGTGAGATGTTGTAGGACTGAGACTGGCACTGTCCACCGACCTGGGTGTAAGTAGTGCTGGAGGTCACATTAGCGTCGTAGAAGTCAATGCTGGAGCTGTTTCTACGTTTGAAGAGCGCCTGATGGACTGGATTCTCAAAACTACCTGCGACCAGAGCCCATCTGCCCTCCAAATGACGAGGGTCCAGTTGATCCAGAGGCCGGACCAAGTCCTCACAGGCCAGAGGAGCGGAATGGCTCACAGACATCAGGCAGAAGACAGCGACTGCACACACAGCAAACATGTCTCTGCGTGTTGAAATCATATGACCGTACATCTCGAATCAGTTGCACTGCAGGTTTGTGTGACTGAGAAGGATGCTCCCAAAGAGGCATCTCTGGTTTTATAGTAAAAAAAAAAATCAGAGAGTAGAGTCCCTTATTGATTCTGTGATTGTGAAAGTCATAGTCTCATAGATCAAAGGAAGTCACTGAACACTCTCACCTCGGATGCCCCTCCACGCCACGTGCCTCTCTCTCTCACTCTGCACACTCTATGAGTTTCATTAAACAAGAAAACGAACCAAAATAGCAAGTGTGAACCCTAGAGGCCTGCCAAAGGCGTTCGCTTATGTTTTGATAATGCATGAAAATGTTACATGGTGAAAAGGTTTAGCTAAACATAAGATGTAGGAACTGGACTGGGAGGATCATAATAACTTTTAGCTATTATAGCTATTATAGCTATTAGTGATGAGGTTGTGAAATGAGGGGAAAGTTCTGTGACTATTAAACATTAATAGTCACATCAAGAGAGAGTAGGCTCTCTCTTCACTCTGTAAAGACGCTATCAAATCCCATCTCCTCTTTGCATACAGAGTATCTGTCAACTTGCACAAGCAATGGTGTGAAAGTGTGGAGCCAAATTTGTGCCAGTCAATTCTTTTGTCCCTGTGTTTTCTCTTCAGTTTGCTGTCTCCTCTGGACAAAGCTCCTTGGTAGGATCCAGCACGGCAGGCGGATGCATGTTCAGACATTCCACCTGAGCCCTGAACTCCTCCATCTCCTCCTGATCCACCTCCCTCCTCCTGCTGAACAGGTACAAGTGCTGCCTCTTCCCGGGCTCCGCGTTAATGCGCATCAGCGTGCAGTCTCGGCAGGATGTGCGGACGAAGTTCATGGTGAGGTTGCTTTCGTGTGTCCCGTCGTAGGTGAATCGGCCGCCTTTCAGCGAGATGTTGTAGGAGTGACGCAGGCACGTGCCGTCCAAACGGATGCTGCTAGAGTAGGAAAGGGCAGTGTCGCTGGTGCTGTTGGAGAAGTTCACGGAGGCGCTGTCTCTCTGCTTGAACCGCTCCAGTAATGAGAGATGGTTCAGACTGCCTGCGACCAGAGCCCATCTTCCCACCAGATGGCGAGGATCCAGTCGATCCAGAGGCCGGACCGAGTCCTCGCAGGCCAGAGGAGCCGCACGGCTCACAGACGTCAGGCAGAGGAGAGTGATGGCGCACACAGCAAAACACATTTTAGTCTGAGGGCAGTCAGTGTTTCAGTAAACGGAGAATGTGGCCGGTGAAGAGGTCCGGCTGGTTTTATAGTTGTTTCAGAAACCTCCAGTTTCACAATACAGAAAACACCAGAGAGCAGAGTCCTCTTTTTTTAAACCTGTGGATTCTGTGATTGTGAAATTAAATAATATCGTATTACTCACCGACTATCTTTCGTCTACGGTGGGGGTTTACGGTTGGATCTCTTTGACCTGTGGTAACGTTGAGGGAACACGGGGAGAAAGCCTGAAATCCATTGCTTTATTCTCTTTACTTCTCCTGGATTGAAGTTCTGTACACACTCTGATGGTATTTTAGTATTGCGATCAGTATGAATCTGAGTGTAGGATCTCTGAAGGACTTAAAAATTGTTTGGCATATATTGCAACCAACTGGTCGTTAAAGTATGGAGCATTAGGTTTACAACTGCTTCAAACTGAATGGAGTTGTAATAGATCTCCACTCACAGCTTGGCAGGTCAAATGTTCTTGTCTGATTTGAAATCAATTTGTCTTCATTCACATTTAGCTGTCTGAGACACTGCTCTGGAAGTGAAGGAATGGGAGCTTTGGCACACCCAAGCAAACATATATCTGCATCCTGAAGTCATACAAACTGTTGTATTGTGACCATGCATAGTGGTGAGGATGTTTACGCTCTGTTTTACTGTGTGTCCAAATACTTAGTTGGATCAGAAACCTCCAGTTTTGCAACGCCGTCCACGCCAGAGGGCAAAGTCGATTCGGCGATTGGGAAATGATGGAATATTTCGAGACACCTTAACAAAGTAAAATTTAATTTCAGATTAAAGTCGTGCCCATAATCTGAAACATTCGCACACATTGAGGGGAAATAAGATCATAAATCCTGGATAAAAGCTGTATTTTCGCATTTTGTTGCAGGATATCTTTGTTAATTTAGGGTGATCACAAGATCTGATTCAACGTACTTGTACTGAATAATGAAAAATATTCACCAACAAGCAAAACAAAACCTAAACACATCAAATACATTTAGTCCTTTGGGTATGAGGAGGTGTCGTCAAATACACATCAAGACAGATGGAAGACAAGATCCCTTCCTATTGCTATTGATACATAAATATACTGATAAAAGGTATATGATTAATAATCAAACTACCAACTTTATTATTATTACTACTATTATTCATGATCCTATCAGACCAGTAAGCAGTGGTACTTAGATCCTCTACGGCAGTACAAGTACAACTTACACAAATATGTATAAACACATATCCACACCTTTAATAAAAATACATTATTTACAAATTAAACTGCTAACTGCTAATACTAATAACATTAATACTTACTGTTATTATTATTATTAATAATAATTTAGCTTCTGACAGATCAGTAAGCAGTGGTGGAAATGATCCTTTACTGCAGTAACAGTATCATTACAACAATGTACACACACATTTCCACACCTTTGATAAAAGGTGTATAACTATCGGCAACTTAAAATGAGTCACCGAGAGGCTGAGTCGGGGAGACTAACCTGCGGATGCGCTGGCAGTAAATGATTCACGGATCCAGTGGCTGAGTTTGTTGATTGTAGACAACAAACAAACTTTGCGCTGAATAACACACGTTCATAAAGTTCAAACATGCTTTCTCCTTGGTGTACAACAGCGTTACCTTTATAACAATGATAATAGTAGTTTAAATAGCGGTGACTCCCTCTCTCACCCCCTCTCCTTCCATTCATCCAACTGAACTACTGAACAGCTGATATCCCCATTGCTGTCCCCAACACCACGTGACTCAATTACCGGGAGTGACAAGAAAGGGTGTACAAAATGGCTCAGGTCATACCTGGCTCCTACAGTATATTATTAACAAATACACCTATTTATTTATATTATGTATTATTATTATGTAAAGTAGGCCAGAGGAGCTGCATGGCTCACCGACATCAAGCATAGAACGGTTGCTAATACGGCAAACATGTCTCAAATCTGTCTTGTTGTTGGGATATTTATATCAGTTGCACTGTGGTGTCAGACTGAAAATATCCCAATAAGGAACATTTTAGTACCACTCATTGTTCACACTGGTCTCTCTATCAGTCGGACTCGCACATACTGGTCATTTAAATAAAGTGGGGGAAAAACAGCAGTTGTTTTGTTCCGGTATTTTAGAAAATGCATTGCGATAAATACACATTGAAGGGCGGGAAGGAAAACTTGCTTCGGCATGCTGCAAGTTGTTGGTTGTTAAAGTCTGGGGATTAGTGCCAGCCTAAAATGTACGACTATATTGTTCATTCTGAATATGACCCGTCAGGAGAAATGTGCTTTTCAACTTTGAAATTCCTCATTCCTTATTCCCACAGTGAGATACATCTCTGGCACACACAAGCAAACACTGCAATATGTGCTGAAGTCATCATATAGGGCCTGGCATTTTTTGGGGGGAAAACACAATTATAAGCATAACCAAAGTGACACTAAGGTAATCTCACATTCACTTTTTACCATCTGCCTAAAAAGCAATCACGGACACTGTATAGAGATTCACATCCACTTTATTGACACCGTGAGTAGACATCATGCACCAAAGTGTTTTTCTCCTCAGTCCAATTGGCTGCGGCGGGACTAATCCAGACAAAGGGCCTTGGTAGGATCCATCTCAACATGTTGAGGCATGTTCAGACACTTCACCTGAGCCCGGAACTCCTCCAGCTCCTTCCGGTCCAACTGCCTCCTCCTGCTGAACAGGCACAATTCAGTCATCTTCCGAGTTGGTGAATGCTTGGTCAATGTCAGCATCACACAGTCCGAACAGGATGTATGTAAGAAGGTCCCCCTGTTGATTGACTCCCCAGCCGTGATGTCAAAGTTAGGGCCCTCTATGGAGATGCTCTGGGAATGGTAGCAGCACAGGTGACCATAACGATTGGCATGGGTGTAAGACGAGTTGTGGAAATCAATATTTGCGCTGTCGAAGAGTGGAGAAAGAAGCCCAGCTTCGTCGATTTTCAGACTGTGTGCAACTAGAGCCCATCTGCCCTCCAAGTGACCGGGATCCATTTGACCCAAAGGCTCAACCAGGTGTCGACAGTCCAGAGGAGCTGCATGGCCCACAGGCATCAAGCACAGGACAGCGATGGCGCACACAGCAAACATGGCTCTGCGTGTTGAAATCAAAGGAGACACTGCAGCGTCTGTCTGGAAGTGGTGCTTATTTAGTTTTATAGTGGCATCCAAAAAAAAGAAAAAAAGTTTCACAATACTGAGAGCAAAGTCCACCTGTGTTCTCTTTGAAGACTGTGATCCCTAATTATTCACATTTTTGTTAATCGTATTACATGGAACATTAGTGAGTTCAGTGTAACTCACCTATTGAAGATAGCACGCCCTAAAACCTTTTGAATCGTGTTGGCTCAAAAGCTACAACTTCAATATGCGCACGGTTTCTTTAAATCACTATGAAACCTATAATGTACACTGTTAAATTCATTGAGTATACTTCTCCCTTTTTTCAATGTTGGTTTAATGGGACCCCCCCGAGCTGCCCTTTGCTGTTGACACAAATTCCTTGTACAAATTTGTCTACCGTGAATACAGGCAGCACGATCTGGTTCTTGATCGGATGAGTTTGCCCACTTTTATTATTTTGTACAATGTGTTTGGCTAACAGCTAATAGAACTACCAGTATACACACAGTGCTGTACATCGCTGCTATTAGGGCAGACAGCTCAGTGAGTTTTATCCTGTTTTCGGCAAATTGTACGTGTCCCATACCACAACTTAACGTCGTTTTGGGGGGGGGGGGGGGTTTGGCGACTCAGGCTTTGGTTTGGCCCTCAACATGGCTGTGCTACCACAGTGGCAGGTAGAGACGACGCTGGGACCTCAGGCATCTTTGACAAGCTCCATGGACTTGGACATGGCTCTGTGAGACTTGTTGCAGGGAACACCAGGTGCATCATCTCATTAGTTCAGTCCCAGTGATCCCTCTCCTTTTCCAGAACGCCCCGTTAGTTCTCCTTTTCCATTCAGGGGAACGTTTAAAACGACTAAAACTGCATGGATAGACAAATACCCAGCTGTATCCAGGGTGTTTGTTTTTGCATGGTGCAATGTTGTGGTTTTGGGAACATCAAGTACATCAAGCAATTTATCACAAATGTCAGTTTAATCATTAAATCATTCATCAATCATTTCAAAGCCGACATGTCAGACACGCTCAATGCCACGTGTTTCTGTATACGGGTTATACAGCCATGCACAGAGCCATGTCAGGAGCCCCGCTTTCGAAAGCACATGTGGTAAAAATACAAAATTCATACTTTCAGGTATCTTAAAATAATCTCTTTTAAAACTGGCAACGTCCCACAAAATATTCAGTGGCGCTCGCTGTTGTTTATAAATTACACCATTTCATACTATTAGTCTGTGTATTGTCAAAACCTCTAATGCAGTGAACACAAATGTCCAGGCCCTATACTTGGATTAAAAGCATCTCTAATAAAAGATCAAAATCCATAAAATAATTCAGCTTTAAAATCATTAAATAAGAAGAATGTCCTCTCTGAAACTCTCCAGATCTTTGGACGTAAAATCTCATATTTATGAAAATGACCTCATGAATTACACATGTGGATACGACAGTATAAAATAATACAGTGTTATTGTCACTCAACTGCAGCTGCTATGTGGGTTTTATGATCCTATGTAGATTGGCTGGCTCATCTGCTAACCAGGAAAATTAAATTAAAAAAAAGAAATAAAAACTTATATTTTGGTCCACATTGTGTGAGAAGAGAATTTAAAAAGAGTAGTTCCGGGTAGAGAGCTCCTCAAGGCACTTAAACACAGACAAGTCCGGTCCACACCTCCCACCTGTCTTCACGTTGGAGAGAACTCACTTCCTCTCGGAGTATCAAGACTCAAGAGTGGGATTAAGGAAGTTTCAAGATGAATACACGGCGTGAGGGCAGAGAGTAGGTGGAGGAGAGGGAAGTAGCTTGTGGGCTGATTAGAATATAGGGTGTGAAACAAAGACGAGGGGAGGAGTGTGTGTGTGGAGTTGAAGAGCAGAGAGACTGAGGAGGGAGAGAGGAGATGAATGTACAGTGAGGGGCATCTACATGACAGAGCAGCACTGGCAGGCTTTGTGTTTGGGTGCCTTGGCCTCCTCTCCATGGCCGGCCCTGACCGAGCTGTAAGTCTCTGTGCTGGCGGAGGCTGCTGCTGCTGCTGGCTCTGCTTGGGCGTCGTTGGCCTTTGCCTGGGACAGGAGGGGTTCCCGCTCCCCCGGCCTGGCCTCGGTCCTCTGGCTCTCCTGGGGATCAGCCAGGGGCACCTCCTGGAACTGTCCGGGCGGCGCGGCAGAGTCTTGGGCTTTCAGTGTCGCCTCGGCTCCCTCTGGTGACGTCGCAGCTTCACCCTCTGCCTCCAGCTCGGGGGCGAGAGCGGCAGGTTGCGCCTCTGAGTAGACCGGCACCGAAGCCACTGCAGTGCCCTCTAGGGCACCGGCTGGGGACTGCGCCTGCGCAGAGGTCGGGCCTTCGGAATCTTTGTCCCCTCCCTCGGATTTTCTCTCCCAGTTTTCATTCGTCTCCACGCCACCCTGCGAGTCTCCGTCTCCGGTTGCCCATTGTTCCTCTGCAGCGGGTTCGGTCGCCTCCCTCTTCTCTGGTTGTGTGACGGTTTCTGGAGCTGCCTCTGTTTTTACTTCACCCTCCGCAGCCTCCCCTCCCTCTTGGCCCGCTTCCTCTGTCTGCATAGTCTCCTGCTGGTGTGTAAGATCCTCAGGCACATCATCTCCGTCCTCTGTGATGATCACACGCTCTGCTCTCATCACCAGAGTCCCCCCCCCCTCCTCCTCCTCCTCCTCCTGCTCAATAAAGTTGACATTTGGAACCTGACTAGGCTCCGCGTCCGAAACGCCCAAGCTCAACCCAGGCTCCGATTTCATGCCGCCGACACCCCCGGAGGCTTCTACTGGTCCGTTGGTGGAGGCCCGAGTGTCGTGATTGGTGTCTGCTTCGCCATTGGTCAGGACAGCTGCAGTTTCACCCAGCGAGGTGCTTTTTGTCTTCGCTTCATCTGAAGACAAAACACCAAGTAAACATCACAGTGAGTTAAGGAGGAGATTTATGCGCAATGGCAGAGGAACGTTATTGCTGCTTGATGCATTTCGATGAGGCCGAGTGAATTTGCAATCAATAACACCACACTGTCATTTACGCTGATTATTAGCCTTCATTGTGTGGACGCACCGTGACTTGATTGCAGCTAGAGTGTATGTCAGTGCTCAATACAGCTAATTTAGTTATTGTAACGCTGTTAACAAAAGGTTCTGCCACCTATTAATCTCCACGCATTACACAAAGCAGAAGCTGATAAAGGGCAGCGCTGCTTTAGCTACAGGCCATGAAGTGCACCCTAATGAATGAAGGCTTTTATTTACCACAGAGCAGAATGAGTGGATATTTATTGTACCGTAATGAGAAAAAAAAATGAAAAAAAGAGAGAAATGTAAAATACGATATGCATTTTAAGGGTAAGTCATGAGAGATGAGGAACAATATTTGATGAAGAAGTTGGACACAAAAGTGAGCGGGAGATAAACTAGCAGCAGAACAAAGAGCATTAGATGCAAATATAGATTGTGGAGTCTAAACTTAAAGACCCTGCTTGATTTAAACACAGTCTATTTACTTCTCAGAAGTCTCTTGTCCACTTCAGCAGCTGTCCACGTCCCCGCTGCCTTCTAAAAATGCTACTTATGCCCTTGAGCGCGGCTTTGCATAAATATACATGCGCAATCTTATTTAACATGCGTAAATATTCATTCACAGCATGTGTGAACTTTTTGTGAAGTGCAGGTATGCGTCCCTCCTTCCTTTGTGATGCTAATGTCTTAGCGTATGCTATGCATACAGACACGTATTTCTATAGGGGGTTTCATAGTCTTTGAGGGGCCGGGGTAAGATGGCGAATGGATAAGAATTAACAATAAGACAAGATCTGTTCAGGTTCAAAGGGATGAGAGAGAGATGTTGACATCAATGAGAATCCAGATGTGGTTTAATGTGCGCAGGACTTGTTTCTGGATAATTGGGGTGTTTGAGCTTTATGAGAGTATTGTGGTGTAGGTCTGTGTGCATTTTACGACACACGAGTCAACTCCGTACCCACCCGAGCCATTGTTTTCACCGTTCTGCATGACAGCATCTTGGACCATTTCTGAGCAAGAAAATTAAAAAAAATATAGATTTATTACTGGCAGCCGTGTTTTTCAGTCAGACATGCGGTACAGAAATCATGAATTACGACAAGATGGTGCCCTCATTTCTCAGAAAATAACATCAGTATACCTTTAAATCAAAATATTCAAACTAAGATGCACCTGTCACTGTATTATGAGGTCCCCACTAAAAACAGGGCTTAATCAACACACCTGCGCTTCTGGCCAAAGTAACATTAGAAGATGATAAAACTAAGAATGCGTGACTTTTTCTTTAGATAGCGTCCAAGTTGTTTTCAATGCAAAGGAAAGACAGAAAAATAAAATAAAAATGCATTAAACAAATGAAATGTAATCAATATGTGCCGATGTAATTAGGTAAGAGCAGCTGTGGTAGCAGCGTGTCTGCACACAGTGGTGTTTAACGGGATAAAGCGCTGCAGGGTTGACACGTATTGGACAGAATAGTGTGTCAAAAGAGGCAGGCGGATGGAGGACAGCAATGCTTCGCTCTGCACACAGTTACATAATGAGCTTGTCAGATTGCTTTAAAATCATCATGTTGACTCTTTCACGGAGTGAAATCTGCATTGATTTATCATTTTCTCTGGTAAAAACAAAAGAAAAAAAAGCTAATGGAGATGCCATTTTCTGAACTATCCACTGTAATTGTATGATTTCTCTGCACCAAAAAGTGTATCTGATCCCACTTACCTGCTCCAGCCTCTGCTTTTATCACTGCCTCCTGTTGGGTGAGAGGAACAGTGGAAGGATTCAATTTACTGTGACTCAAATGGTTTGTTGTGTGGCCTGAACCTCTGGCGTGTTTGAAATACTGGAACATCACACAGGCTTCAAGGAAACAGACACATTTGTCCTCGTGTTGTCTCGGTACATATCCAACACTGTAACCAGGAAGGACTGTACTGTAACAGTTAATGAGTCCACTGTGGTCTCTCAGATGAACGACACGTTCTGCCTGCTCACAAGGGGGAGTGATTGAGCTGAAAAGCCCTTCCTGACCTTTGAGAAGTTGACCCCCTTTTCACAGTTTGGTGTAGCGTGTACTCAACTGCATCAGATCAGCATAGATAAATATTTTTTTTTTTTACAAGGACCTGAACACATCATCACATTCCTTGTCTCATCAGAAAGCATTGGGCCAAAAAAACCTGTTTGAGTTGCCAGACATTAGCTGTCACTCATTCTCAGTCGGCCCACTAGACTAAAGCTTTGCTGCCAGGGCCCGTTTACAGTGACGCTTTTTTCACACAGAGGATAAGGTCATAGATTCAAAGTCTCTCTTTATCACAGGCTGGTACAGCTATTAAAATAATCTTATCATCTGGAGCGGCCGGTAGGAGGAGGAAGGGACAACTTCTTTTTCTACCATGAAGACCTTCGGCGAGGTGAGGCAAACACACTTGAGGTGAAACAATAATTCCAGAGTGGATCAAGTGTTGAATTGTTTATGTAACTTTATGCTGCTTGCATTCCACGAAGCGCTGAACGAGAGGCGCTACATCAAACGTACATTAAGAGAGGAAACAAATTATTCATGGCGAAAAAGCCAGACAGACACAAGTTGTGGGGAGTTTTCTGCGTGATGGAAGATGATGGAGCAAGCTTGTTCAACACATATCCCAAGCCCCTTTGTGTCCACAAGAGTGAGTGGGCGAGTGTGTGTGAGCGCAAGTTCCTCACCGTTTGGCCATCCTCCATCTGTTCCTTCAGTGACTCTTCCTCCTCTGCCAACCGCTGACTCTCTGACTGCAACCTGAGGCGGAAAAACGCACACAAAACATTAAATCTATAGCCTTACTTTATGTTCCCAATCCAAGTCACACTAAAGTCATGTTTTTTTTCTAGTTCTATGTTTAAATTGCCCCAGAGGCCATGTGCAGTGTGTGTGTGTGTGTGTGTGTGTGTGTGTGTGTGTGTGTGTGTGTGTGTGTGTGTGTGTGTGTGTGTGTGTGTGTGTGTGTGTGTGTGTGTGTGTGTGTGTGTGTGAGAGAGAGGAGTCCTCTTGGACAGTGAGACCGAGCTGTGGACCTTTGCAGTAATAATTTGGAGTCTGGTCTTCAGGGACAAGACCACATCGTCCACTGCAATAAGGAAAGACTGGCTCTCTGCCTGTGTGCAGTTCAGTGCTGGTGGAATTAAAAGTGAACTTTGCCAAAGCATGCATAATGTATGACGACAGCAAAAATTACAAGAAAACTGAAATAGAAAAGGGGAATGCTGCCACTATCAATTATACATGAAGTTTCTGCTAAACAAATACAACAAAAAAAGTGTCAGTTCTCTCCAGCTCTCCAACAAACTGCCTGCGTGTCTTCTAGCTCGAACTTGCGCGCACACACACACACACACACACACACACACACACACACACACACACACACACACACACACACACACACACACACACACACACACACACACACACACACACACACACACACAGTTGCTGTACTTGTCAATGTGCTTTTCCATCTCCTGGGCCTGGGAGCCCCAAAGAGGGGAGCGGGGGCTCTGGGCTTCCGGGGAGGTTGGAGAGGTTGGGGACAGGGGAGGTCCCTCCATCAACCACTGGTCCCTCAGAGACTTCCTCTGGAGGGAGGAAGAGGAAAGGAAGAGATAGTGTCAACTTCCTGCAGCATTGTAATTGGGGCGATATGATTATATTGGGTTATTTCAGCAAACTGGTATTGAAACAACAGTATAGTGTGAGATGGTATGAATTTGCCAATCATCTTTTGTGATACAATGGTTGCTATCGCTTTAATATATCTGGGTGAATTAGCCCATTGATAGCGGTACTGCAAGTCGATGAGCAAAAGTGCATACTTAATTTTTTGTGATGGCTTTTGTGATTTAGTACTTCATTTGCTGGATAAGACTAAAACAGACGGCCCTGTGTCTGTTTTATCCATAAACTGTCAATAGATTTTTACAGAAAACATAATACATATCAAAATATACAATTATTATGTTTACGCCCAGCGCTTTGAATAGATCATCTTCTTTACATGCGATATGTTTTATCCAACCATCCAATCCACTACCACAGAACAGCCAACGTTATAATACATACCTACAGATCTCCGTCCAACAAGGTAATGCTGAGAGTAACTTGGATAAAAGACGCCCGTCTGTTAGCTGAAGCTACCAATCTCAGTTTAACTGCTATAGAACTGTGTCAGTACTGGTTGCTAATGGCAACAGCATGTTCAACTGAAAACAAACTGCTGGAAACAGAGAAGTCTGTCCGTGATCACTCCTGATCTGGTTTCTTAGTGCACCAGGCGCCACTACAGTGTCCTCAGTAATGCCAGCATGAAAACAGTAGTTCCCATACCATGACAACAGCACTGTGTTCCTTCAGTATGTACACACTAATCTGGAGTACTGTTGTATTTACACACACACACACACACACACACACACACACACACACACACACACACGCATCTCAATGAATTAGAATATCATCGGAAAGTTAATTTATTTCAGTAATTCAATTCAAAAAGTGAAACTCATATTATATAGATTCATTACACACAGGGTGATATATTTCAAGAGTTTATTTCTTTTAATTTTGATGATTATGGCTTACAGCTAATGAAAACCCAAAATTCAGTATCTCAGAAAATCTGAATATTACATAAGACCAATTAAAAAAAAGGATTTTTAATACAGAAATGTTGGCCTACTGAAAAGTATGTCCATGTACAGTATACAGTGTGCACTCAATACTTGGTCGGTATTGGTAATATACGAGTTTCACTTTTTGAATTGAATTACTGAAATAAATTAACTTTTCGATGATATTCTAATTCATTGAGATGCACCTGTATGTATGTATGTATGTATGTATGTATGTATGTATGTATGTATGTATGTATGTATGTATGTATGTATGTATGTATGTATGTATGTATGTACAGGACTGTCTCAGAAAATTAGAATATTGTGATAATCCCCATACGTGTGATTTAGTTTACTGAACCAAGCTGAGTGTTTTTCAAGGCTCAGGAAACCCTTGCAGGTGTTTCGAGTTAATTAGACGATTCAAGTGATTAGTTGAATACCCTACTAGTATACTTTTTCATGATATTCTAATATTTAGAGATAGGATATTTGAGTTTTCTTAAGCTGTAAGCCATAATCAGCAATATTAAAAGAATAAAAGGCTTGCAATATTTCAGTTGATTTGTAATGAATCCAGAATGCATGACATTTTTGTTTTTTTAAATTGCATTACACAAAATAAAGAACTTTATCACAATATTCTAATTTTCTGAGACAGTCCTGTATATATATTATACAAGAAGTCAACATAAAATTGTGTCCCTCATTTTTTAGTATGTGTACTCACTTGTAAGTATATTGAATTTATCACTTTGTTAGTATGAACTTACTATTCTAAACCTGCTTAGAATTAGTACATAGCATGGACACATTGTGCTAGATAGATTAAACAAAATACAGTCACGCCACATGATCAGTTACAATGCAAAATGACTCATGATGTAAAACTCAATGTACTTCTCACTGGAGTAAAATGTTGTATTATGTGGTGATCGAAACAGCCTTTAGAGATAAAGAGAGAAGTGGAGAGAGAGGAGAGGTAAGACGAATAAAGCGCTGACATCCCAGAGTGAGGTATTGAGACGAGGAGGATAAAGCGAAACGTGGTTATTTCAGGGTGCGAAGGTGAGAAAAATGGTGAGAGACAGAAACGCCCGCTGTGAGCCCATGTCCTCTCATCTGAGCTATCCAGCAGAGAGAACACTAGTAGGAATTCAGAGCATGTGTGCACTCCTAACTCTCATCTTATTCCTACACCAATCCAGTAAATAGACATGACCCAGCGAACGCAAGGCGCCCGAGGCTACTTACCGTTAACGCCAAACAGAACACAAGAACAAACACTTTCAAGTTTCACAAAAAACAGGAGCGCAATTCTCTGCGGTTTGTAGAGCCGACTACTCTCCGGCCATCATCTTCCTAACAGATCGTTACACGTGTTTAACACAACATTCCTTTAATATTCCTCATTTAAATAACGCCCCATTTCTGTGTTTTGTTTTTGTACCTGCTGTTCCAGAACATGCTCTATGTGCGTCTGTGACAATGGGCCTCGTGCAGGAAGCCATATGAGAACGACTTCGCTCTTATTTTTGTTCGTATCCATCATTTCTGGGATTCACCAATGTTTTCTCATTTTTGCCCTTCTGAAAGAACACTGTTGCCGAGAAGAGGCCTCGTGTTTTTACAGTCAGACACAGGAAACATTGGTTTGATGACAAATAATAAATACTATTTCAAAAATCTAATTAAGATAATTCTATGTTCTACAGTCATTATTATAATTGGACTATTAAAGGAATACTATTGGTCGGTTGCTCCTAATTAAGACTATATAAACCCTTGGATGATACTGTGTGCATTGAGCTTCAGAATGGCTTAAATACTGCTCTTCTATGCTCTTTGATGTTCCTGCAACGTCAGAACTAACGCAGATGAATCGCATGTTTACATTGTTGAAGTATATTTAACAGCACCTCAATCTCACTGCTGCTGAACTTCTTCTCCTTACTGCCAGAGTGTTTGCACACGGCACCACACGTGCCCTTAACCGCTTCGGGTTAATAATGTACAATCGACCGCGCCGCCAATTAATCATCATTCAGCACACCTGGTTAAAAGCAGATGTGGATGTTTGGTAAACGTTTGGTGCTGGATATGATTTCTCAAATTTCTTCTCCTAATAGCAAATTAAAAGAAATGTGTTATTTACTTTTAGTTTCATGTAGATTCATTAAAATGCACAAACGGATACAGTGTGTACGGTAAGATAACATGAAATCTTTCTCCTTTTTAAAACGCATTCACTGCCTTTTTCCCCAGGACATTATAAAGTATATTTAATGCAGATGTCGGGCAAACTTAGAACGTTGGACTTAACGAGGAAAAAGTTGTAAAATGGCGCGTCCTTCAACAAAAGCTGGACATATTTCGTGATACATCCAGAAATCATAAACAAATGGTGGCGATGTACTACTGCACAATCTGAAAGAGAACCCTGGTGATGAAATTGATGTTCGTCATGATGGTGGTTACAAATAATGACAAGACACATTTCTGCCAAAAAACGAATGGAAACTTTCCAACTGGTTGCATATTAAACTCTTCATTCAGATAGTTGGAAGCAGGAAACTGTGAAGAAGGAGCAACATTCCTCCCTCAAGCCATGAGTTTCCCTGTTGGTCTGATAACAGCCGTGCTGCAACCCAGCTGACCTTGTTTGGAGGGCTTGTTTCAGCGGGTTTCAGCGGGCATCTGCGCTGCTAAAGTGCCCTTGAGCCGGACAATAAACTCCTGACAGCTCTAGGAAACGCTGGTCTGCAGCTGACCCGGACGAGCGGAAATAAACAGAGTCCGTCTGCAGAGAACTTTTACTGTGGTGAATCCAATCTATAAAATATCTAACGCGGCTGTGTGCAATAAAATCCACTGTAGGTCCTCACAGCAGCTGCACTTTCTCATGAGCCAGGTGATGTCTGCCGGCTTCTCACCTACTACTGAGGGGAAAGCATCTGAAAACCCATACTCCCCTCCAGCCCCATATTCCCCCCCCCCCAAAAAAGAAATCTGGCAACTGTTAGTTGGTAGCTACCTACTTAACTAGAAGCGTCACAAAACCATCTCTGTGTTTTCTCCCAAAGCGCAGAACAAGCCCCGCTCTGTTCCCCTCCCTGTGCCGTCGGCCCCCCCCCCCCCCCCCAACAACGTTCCTGCAGGTCAGGAGCTGTGTATAAGCTGCTGCTCCCTCCTATCACATCCTCACATCTGCCATCGTGGTTAGAGTCAAAGTCAAAAGTGATGAATGCACTAAAAGCAACGATGATATCGCCTCCCAGTGAGGGAGCATCCACATAATCATTTTATATTAATCTCGGAAGCCTCTTGCAACTTGATTGTATAGAATCATGTTTTGGAGCACTGTGCACGCACGCACGCACGCATGCACGCACACACACAAATCGGACGAGCACATGCAAAAATATTCCCAATGCGTGACCACGCCGGCACACATGTACACGCAAATTTCACACAATTTGAGGAATGTGCCCTCCGGGCCAGCGTAGCACAGAGGAGTAGGAAGTGGGAACGCCGGGCTGGAAATGATGTGAAAACAATAGAGCGGCCCTGCGACCTGCAGAGTGTGTGAGCACTCGCATTAAAACGGATTTCAGCAAAGGAAGGTTCTGCCCCTAAACCTTGTGGGAGAGCGGCAGAACCAGGAAGTGTGGAGGGCCGTGCACTTCATCTGTGTGTGTGTGTGTGCGTGCGTGCGTGTGTTTACGTGTGAAAAAAACATTTGGAGACCATTCGCTTCCTAACGAGCTGGAAAGGGTGTGCAGAGGATTTCTGCAGAGTGAAATTAAGGCTGTGTGTGTGTGTGTGTGTGTGTGTGTGTGTGTGTGTGTGTGTGTGTGTGTGTGTGTGTGTGTGTGTGTGTGTGTGTGTGTGTGTGTACGAATGAGACGGGTACGATCATCCTGCGAATGCGTGTCAGACCTTGAGTTGCTGCAGTCTGAGCTTCTCGTCCTCCATGTCTCTCCTGGCTCGGTCCTGCTCCTCCTGCAGCCGGCGCTTCTCCTGTCGGGGGCGGGGGGGGAGAATGAATGTAGATAAGTGTAGGCAGAGCACGCTTTCATTCAAATGAAGGAAAAGATGGAGGGAACTCAGACGTATTCGAGCTGGTGTAAATTAATGACGAGAAACAAAGAAAGCGAAGAGACGGGAGTGAATAAAACATCAGCGGGAAAAGTAAAAACAAGGACACCTAGTCAACCATCTGCCACCAGGACACTGTCACCACAGACATCAGGTATACTCTATATCTCTTGATGTTAGGAGCAGCTGTCCCTATGGCAACCCGGTGTTGTTTTTCGTGGGACCCGGGACACCCCGGCTCACCACACTGCTCACGCCATAAATTATTCAGGAGCTACGGACAGCTAGGAGAGCTCCTTCTCCATGTAGACGAATCGGAAGTAGACGGGCATTCAGACACGTCCCTCGTAAACGTGTCTATTACACTCGTGTATAATCTACAGAACTCAAAACTTGTCCAGTTTCAACAGACTGCTGGATGTTTCCTTCGCATTCTGAGAGCTAAACAGACAACTACGGCTCATTATTTAACAAGATCGCTGCACAACCTCCGTATTTCATGGTCGGGTGGATTGATTGGGACTCAGACAGACCGTCACGTCCAGTGATGGATGGATATAGATTTTAGGGTTCTTTGTGCGGTGGTGTTTCAAGATTCATGTAATGTATTCTGTGGTAGTCTTAGGATATGGCTGTCTAGCTTTGGGTAATGTTTAGTGGTGTAGTGCAGGGTACATGCAGTTATACGGCCTATATTCGTTAAAGGGAGCTACAACATTAAGTTACAGGATGCAGCGGTCGCTTATGCTAACGTAGCTCCTCAGGGACCAAAGCTGTGATTTTTGGTTGGTACCAGAGTGAAGCCTCGTTAGAGGCGGCAACCAAAACGCTATCATTCAAATGATTAATTCGTAATAACATTTAATACTTTTTTTTTTTAGGAGGAGCAATACTTTCGTAAATTATTTTTACAATAGTTTTTTTTATTATTTATGCATTTAATTAATTATGCATTTCTTCAGAATTCAATGCAAGAAATCATGGAATTTGATGATTTCAATCATAAGCTAACTCCTGCTGAGGTTAATCAGCTACTCCTTTAACATTCAGACTTATCTTCCCCAAAATAATCTGTGTCGTCACAATTTCAAAGTAGTTCTTGGAGACCTGCGGGGGCAACTGTGATTAGCCCAAACATGTCTTTTCTTGGTTGAAGCCGCACATGCATCTATCGCTGGATTCGTCTATACACAGATTGATGCATGTCTGTGTGTGTGTGTGTGTGTGTGTGTGTGTGTGTGTGTGTGTGTGTGTGTGTGTGTGTGTGTGTGTGTGTGTGTGTGTGTGTGTGTGTGTGTGTGTGTGTGTGTGTGTGTGTGTGTGTGTGTGTGTGTGTGTGTGTGTGTGTGTGGACTCACAGCAATGGCCTCCAGCCGCTGTTGGTACTTCTCCGTCTCATCCATCCTGGGTGACACAACAAGACAGAGTTGAAGGTCAGAGGTTAAATAAATACAGTAATGTCTGGCTGGAGGGAACGAATGAACCCAGCTCTACTTCAGATGCATCCTCTGCAATCCTCCTTCTGTTGAGACGTCTAGTCTTTGCGGCCTGTGTGAGGTTTATGGGTCTTTGCAACTGTAGTTGACTGTGGACTAAAAATACTTCTGCATCAGTCCCCAAACTCTTTGAGTCCCACCGGTGCAAAAATCAGAGGATATAGGCCGTTTCAACAGAACTGCAATGCTAGGCGACAGCTTGGTTCCATGTTGACTTCCGGTCAGCTGATGTCATGTATCCAAACATTTGGAATGTTTACAATTGTGAAATGGAGATGCTTCAGTGACTTTTGCCATTTGCGAACCATGTGATTGGACATGTATCGTGGTAGTATTTAGCTTTGTGACTCATGACCCACCCCCGTGTTCGGCCTTCCGTTTCTGTCACGACACGGCCTCTGGCATCTCTAAGAAAACGAGGATAAGCAGTATTTGTTTTCCCCTGCAGCCGACACTAAAAGGGACAATATTTGAGCTTGTCAAACTCAGAGGCACATGAGTGCATCGGCTAGAGTCACACATAGCAACCAGCTCACAGCAACTCAGTCATTAGCGACTTCCTGCCATCACAAGCCACAACTCGGCTTTTAGTCAACTTCTCGGCAGAGAAACTTAAAAAAATAAATTAAAAAAATTGAATAAATATGATAAGAATAATTATATTGGAGCTTTATCTGCGATGGCAGCAATAACCTCCCAGTCACTGACAATCCTGCGTGGCGTGTAAAGAGATCTGTTCTACACCAAAAAACACATTTAGCCATCACAGTAACTGGGTTCTCGTATTGGGGGGAGATCTGAGTGATTCGGCGCCCTATTTCTGGAACAAATACCACACTGTCACAGCCGCTGTCGCTAATCGCCATCACAGAGCTTTGAAGCGCAAAATATGTGCTTACTAAGGACACACACACACACACACACATATTCCAGATGCACAACCTGCAAAACCTCATAAACAAGCTAACGTCTATGGACACCAATGGGAAAATAAAACTTAAATGGTGACCTTATCTTACCTACAGCTGCACATCGACACTTCCAGTTTTAGAAGAAAAGAAAATAACTACACACACACACACACACACACACACACACACACACACACACACACACACACACACACACACACACACACACACACACACACACACACACACACACACACACACACACACACACACACACACACACAGCCATAATGAGCTCTGACAAATCAGCCACATTACTCATCTCCCCCCCCCCCCCAAAACCTGACACTCACATCCTCCACAAACGAGGTTTCTCATTTCTCCCCAGAAGGCAACTCAGTGGAGCTGATGCTTTTGTTGCTCTTCCAATATGGTAGCGCTTACAGAGCCTTCTGGGGCGATAGTTGACACGGGAGAGAAACAACACCTGCAGGATTCCTCCGGCGTCCTCGAGGTGTGGGGCGGGTGGCGGTCAAAAGGGAAAAGGGCCCCACATGAAACAATGTGAAAAATGTAGGTGCACTGCACTGAAGGGGGGGGGGGGGGGATACAGACGGGTGAAAGAAGAAGAGGCAAGGGGAGATGTTTTGATGGGGAAACAAACCTCTAGCGTGCCTTTCATTACGCTGGAGTTCTCTCAGGAACTGAGGTGGCGAGACAGCGAGGAAGTATCAGCTGAAAGCCATATGATTATTTATATGTGCAATATATATATAAATATAGTGAGAGAGAGAGAGATTGAGAGACAAGAGGCCTTTCTAACAGAGGTAGAAAGAAACAATCTCATTTTGGCAGTGTTTTGAATGACTGTAGGTGCAGCGACAGCTTACAGTATAAGCCTCCGTAGGGAGTGGAGGCTCGTGTCTCATCAGGGCTCCAGGAGAGCGCCTAGAATAGCAGCCAGAGATAAACAAGCAAACACAAACAGAGGCTTTGATGAGGAGGTATTGAGGAGCTCCCCGTAGACACTCGCACTGACTCCGATAATTAGACATGATATAGGCGGGTGGAGGAGGGAAGGGCTCTCAAAGTCAAAGAGTGAAGAGGCAGAGAAAGTCAGAGAGACGGTTGCAGAGGAGAGGTGAACAGAAGACGAGGCGACGGGAGATCTGGCGACGGGTTTGGGGTTCGGATCCACTGAATCGGACGACCGTTGACCCACATACGAGAGCGCGTTTCGTTCAGGGCAGAGAAAATGGAGACATTTAGATTAAATCTTTACTCCGTTTACCATAAAGCCCTGATCATTGTGATCTCAGGTGATCTGCTCTCAGCTAAACCGAATTGTTGTAATCTTTGGGTTTCATTTAAAAGGTTTGTCAGCATGGTCGTACCCACCATTAAGGACACCGAGGTCTAGACTTTTGCATTTTTTTTATGAGCAGTTTTACAATAAAAGTGGTGAAAAAATTGCCTACAAATAACTTTAATTTGGTGCGCCAATTTGAGTGACTTAGTCATCTGTCACTGCAAATACTCTGAGCAGCATGTATGGGAATTACTTACAATATAATAAGTGTCTGAATAAGTTAGTTGTTCTAAATGGTTTTAAGGTTGTTCCTTCACAGCTTATTTTGGACTTCACTCACCGACACATGTTGTGTATGTCTGTGCCGTTACTTACTGTGTGTCAACATAAACCTATAATCTAATCTAATAATATAATAATAAGCACCTCACGAAACTGATCGGCCGGTCACGGGTCATGGACGAGCAATCGGTTGATCCCTAATGCTTTTCTTTCAATTCAGTTTGTATAAAGGGATGAAATTCATGTTATGATTAGGTGTGTGTGGGTATATATATATTTATTTTCATTTGAAGATTATCCTGGCGGAGGCTGGCAACATTTCCATATAAATAGCAATTGATCCTGTGTTTACTTTCCTCACTGAGACGGAATCAAATTAAAAGACTCCTGTCATTCAAAAGGTCACCTGATCCAATTCAGACAGGGTAATTACCACAGAGATGTACGGTAAATGTTGTTTGGTAATTCAAGTGGAACCTATCTGCTTAATTTAATAACAGCTAGCATAATTATAGTGTAATAATACAGCATTGTATACTTCTATTATTGTATAACACACATTTTGCCTTCTATCTCCCTCTTCCAGGATGGACCGACACGCAAAAGATGTCATGCAGACCAAAATCGCAATAGTAAAAATACAATATGGAAAGTCAGGGTGAGAATATTATAGATACTTAAAACCATTCAGGATTTGCTGTAGATCATGTCGGTTCTTTATTTGGCCGTGTCCACATTATAAAACCAATCAGAAGTGTTATTAATGAATCTTTGCACCATAAGTGTGAATTCTCACACGACTCCCACAAACCTTCTTGTGGTATTCAGAAAGCACCGCCGCCCACAGATGTGATGTGCGACTTGTTCCCTGCACACTGTATCCGATACATGTAAGAAACAAACGGCGGCAGTGAAACTCCAACACGGCACACCAACACCTGGTCCACCTTCTACACGCCAACACAGGTGACCACAACGAGCCTCAGCGCCATTAGAATCTGGTCATAACACTTGCAAGTTGAGCAACTTGTAGGCTGTCTGACTTTAGTGGCATCTCTCTCTCACACACACACACACACACACACACACACACACACACACACACACACACACACACACACACACACACACACACACACACACACACACACACACACACACACACAGTCTCTCCCAGTGTACATCTCTCAGTCTCTCTCTCTCCCCATACACACTCTGTCACACACTGGACTGAAGGTGCTATGGCCAAAGGCAAATAAAATCCGAGCACAGGTCCGAGGACGTGAAGTCCAGGGAGAAGAGATGAATACGTTGTATATTAATTAATGCTGCAATGATTAGTTATTCTTTTTATTAGTCAATGAGCCCTTGTCTTTGTAGAAAAAGTTAGTCTCCGTTCTGTTCAAGAGTCCCAGTAATTGTTGTCCGACTGTCCGTCCTTTCCATTCTCTTGCATCTCAGGGAATTCTTAAAATTTGGCACAAACGTCCACTTGGACTCAATTTGATTTTGGAGGTCAAAGGTCACTGTGACCTTGCAGTGTGTGTGTGTGTGTGTGTGTAGGTGTGTGTGTGTGTGTAGGTGTGTGTGTGTGTGTGTGTGTGTGTGTGTGTGTGTGTATATATAGGAAGGTTATTCGGTCTTCCTGCAAATTGTCAGCATGAAACATTCCTCCTGCCCTTGTGCAAAGTAATGTATATTTGCTTTCAGAGTGTGTGTGTGTGTGTGTGTGTGTGTGTGTGTGTGTGTGTGTGTGTGTGTGTGTGTGTGTGTGTGTGTGTGTGTGTGTGTGTGTGTGTGTGTGTGTGTGTGTGTGTGTGTTATGTGTATACATAACAATGTATATTTGCCTAGTGGGGTGCCATGAAGCCTATATGCCGAGTGCCTGTGTAGTGACATTAGCTCTGTGGGAACAGATGGGAGAACAGCGGGTTGTCTGGTATGCAAAAGCATAAGAATCAGTTAGCATCACAGCTCGCTGCTCTTAGATTCCTCTGACACACACACACACACACACACACACACACACACACACACACACACACACACACACACACTCGCTGGCAGTGCACAACCGACTGCATATCTTAGGCCGTGCTACTCCTACAAGGCAAGAGGTCTTTAAATCTGAAGACCGGCAAACTATTTTGGTGTTCGGCTAAATCCAAATCACAGTGCGAAAAAAAAAAATGTCATTATTTTCAAACTGAGCAAAACGGCACAAATGCCACTTAAAAAAAAGAAGGTGAAAAGACTGTGGGAGAGGCAGTCAGTACAAACGGCGTGAGCTACTTACAACCACCAATGCCTCTGTATGAACCTTCATCTACAACTTAACATCAGTGACGGCATACAGGAGCCACACCAGAGGAAATGCCCGCAAGACGTCGAGGAAAATCATCAAAGTCATTAAAAGGCCACCCAGTGACATTTTGTTTTTGTGTGATGATGCAATTACTCTGCTGTTAGACCGCCGGCCGGCCACCCTGCTTCTGTGCCCTTTGAAGTTTCTGCTCCATTTCTTGGAGACAAGAGGGGACGGAGGTGGGGGATGATTACAGTGAAGACGGAGGGGAGAGAGTGGGAGGCAGAGGTGAGGTTGGAGAGTTACAGTAGATTGTATGCCCTCAAATCTCACACCGTGCTGCGAGCGCATTTGACTACCAACACTAAAAGTTGTATTAATTTCTAATACCGGTATTAGTGAGGCCTCCCTGGAATCATCTTTGCTTTGAAGTGCGGCTCATCGGCTGGAGGCTCATTTACGTCGACACGTCCCATTATCCTGCTTCCATTCAACATTACGGTCTTTTCAACCCCGCTCACAAAGCACTCGAGTGTAGGACGTAGAACTGCAGAACCGGACAAGATAGTAGCAGAGAAGTTGAAGGTTTTTTCTAATGGAAAATCTGACTGGAGGACAGTTCCAGGCCTGTGAGACGGAGAAAAACAGAGAGAGTATTCCAGGGCCACTGTAAATTCAGAATATCCTTCCTCCCGTGTGTTTGGGAACAGGAAGAGCACAAACATCGCCGTCCTCCAGACGATTAGTGACGGAACAAGCAATCGCAAAGACCCTGATCTCTGGACCCGCGCATCCTCCGCTGTCGTCACCGTCCGGCTGCTCGGGAAGAGCCTGCCTCAAAACACACAGCCGACTCGCTGTGAAACAAACTCCTAGATGGAGCCCCAACCGCGGACCGGGGCAGTCAAAGAGGCCATAACTCTAGCTGGAGGGATGGACGAAGCGGATTGTTGAAAAGTACTTTTCCATCAGGTATCGATTTCCCGCTGCTTTACAGACTGCTGCAGAAATTGCATTATTGGAGATGGAATGCTGGTCTAGAAAGAAATGAATCCGACACTAGGTGGGAGGGTGTGTGTGTGTGTGTAGGTGTGTGTGTGGGTGGAATTTGTGGAGCTTGGATGGTGCTGCCGCAACAGCACGCAGCCAAGTTTCCTCTGAGTGACAGTCCAGGTCGGGGGAATGAAAACACTGCATTCCACTGCTCTGTGTGTGTGTGTGTGTGTGTCAGTAACAGATGGAAGGTTAATATGTGTGCGCCTCCTACGTCACGGAGCGAACAGAGTAGTAGACTTTGGAGCGTGTTGGGGATCATCAAAGTCAACAACGTGCCTCACAGACTTCCTCGGCTGCACTTCACAGGCGTGAGAGTCCGTGTTCAGTCTCGACTCGGAAGTAACGCGGAGGCTCACACAATGCATGCACATCAAAGCGCCAAAAGGGCATCATTAACCCTCACGATCCGCGCACTTGTCGGGGCAGCAGCCGCGCAGATGCCTACAGTAAGCCCCGCACGAAAATGATCACAACGGGACACATGTGCTTGAGAGCATCAAAAGGCGTCGCCGCGAGGGGATATCAAAAGAGATCTTTCAGGTCGCGGTTAGACTAAAGCAACTTTAATGCGCAGACGATTTGACTAAATCGTGTTGATAGAGGAGACTATGATGAAACAATAGCATCTCAAAGGAGAGAATCCCTTTGCTCTCATCTTGCCTCTGCCTTATACAGCCATGAAAAGGATTTGGGGAGGGCGCGGGTGGATCACACACACACACACACACACACACACACACACACACACACACACACACACACACACACACACGTTCTGACTGACTAACAAAACCAGTAGGTGTCAAAATCATGTTGTATGGACTGACAGGTAAACTCATTCGTTGTGCAGTTTCGGCAGTGACTGACAGCAAGTCCTGCCGCACTTTAGACTGAAAACACACGCAGCATGAAAACAATGCAGGGAGCCGCCTGGGTGAGAGTACCAGTGAGACATGAAACACAACACATGAAGTCCGGTTTGAGTAGGAGATCATTGAGCTTGGACGCCACAACACTGCCCAGCAGTTTCCAGTACTTCGGGACGGGATTTTACAACAAAAATGATCATGGCGGCAATTATTTTAGCTTTTGTTGCGACGATAATCAGGTGAACTGGTGAACAGAAAATACCCTATTCACGTTGCCACACGGGCAAAAGACAGGCAAACCTCCAAAAGCTTTTTTGAACCGAACAGGTGCTTTTCGCTTTCCGTGTTCTACTGCACATAGTACCTAACCTAAACCGCCAGATGGTTTGTTACAGAGAACCATCTGAAAAGCAGACATTGGAAACTGAACCATCTGTCAATTTAAAAGAGAAGAGCAAAAACATGTTGAGAAAAACCTTCCATGTCTTTTCTTTGCTTGTCTTTCAATGAAGAAAAAAAAACACTACAGTTCGGATATAACTGATGCTATTGCAGTAACTACGCTAACCTGTTCAGCAGCAGCCATTGTTGTTTAGAATGAACAGTCCCCTCTCCGTGTCGTCACACACACACACACACCTAAGCCCCGTCCCTAGCTGCCAGTAGATCCTCACCGCTTGTCGGATGCAAACACATTACTTGAAGCTCTGACGAGAAGGATTTTCGTGTGCATGTGATCCTGAGCTTCCGTGCAAGGTGAGATAGTACCCGCTCAGGGTAGGCAGGATTCTCAGCTGATCGCCTTACGAACCTGCCGTGACATCTTCCAACGAGACACCTGCTAGATCCTTTCATTCGCAACCTGCACTTTATCGTAGTGAACAGCGTAGTTTTGCGGACTGCCGTTTTAAAAAAGATCTGGGTCCAGTAAACAAAAACATTGCAGTCGCCATTGCCGGTAGCTTGGCCATTTAAAAATGGCGGGATTGCACAGGATGTCCCGCGTCGCCCTAGTGACGATACTCTCTGACCAATCAGCGGTCTGCAGGGGTTTTACTCCAAAAAGTAGCAGGTATTATGCACAACTTTTGCTACAGTTCTATTTTGTAACAAGTTGACCCAGACTGCTGAGTAGACTGAAACGTGGCTGAAGATTTAATACGGTTTCCTTTACCTAGTTTGTCTGACTGAGGCCACTGACATATTCTATGCTGTCAGCCATTATCTCATCAGCCAAACACACAGACGGTTGACATCAAGCTAAATATTGTTCATGGCTGCATAGATCGTACTTGCTTGATATTGCCCTCTGCGTGGTTCCCAATATGGGCAAGCTTGATCACTAGCCATCTCAAAATCACCATCTGTCGTACACATTTAAAAAATATCAAATCTGGAAGGATTCGGGGTGAGAAAATCAGTTGTGCAGCCATTAAGCTGAGCAGTGGATCAAAAGTGACAGCATGGCGAAGCCTTTGTTAAAAAAAACTTTTCATCCACCCATCAAATCGGCAGAGGGGCTGCAGAGATTAACACGGTCATCCGGATCATACATATGCATGGTGAGGCGAAGGCATACAACGTGCTACGCAGCGTGGATGAGTCACGCTGGCTCACCGAGTGTGATTAACATGCAGGATTATCCATTTAATCCGACTGTGAAGACGTCACATTGTTGCATTGGTCTAAGTGTATGCATTCCCTAGAATGGCGCCGTTTTGGACGTGTCAGTCAGTTAAATTACAACAGCTTTGTGAGCAGCCAAGTTGGGGGAATCTTAAAGAGTTCAACGAGTTTATAAGAGATTATCAGACTGGATGTACAGATACGCAACATGATTTAGGTTTTTCGAAATAAGTTACATTTCAAACAGTTTTAGTCCATTTATTTTCCTCAAGCCAATCAAACATCCGCCATTAGGACCTCCGCATGCATATAAAGAGAATTTTAAAACAGCTGTTAAACTGTAGTATTTTCCTTATTAATTATTCACGCTGCAGGATCACACATCAAAGTATCTCCACACACTATATCAAAAGGGTAACCACAGCAACAAGAGGTTTACACACACACACTTTTATTGGAAATCAACATATGCCAACAAGAATCTTCTCAAGAATTCTGTGTGAAAGTCAAAAACTTAATTTAGTGTAGTTATATATATATATATATTTTTTTTTTTAAATCGCATTTGGGTTAGACTTTATTGTATATGTGCTCACTTAAATTCACATTAAGTATGTATATATTATCCAAATTCAGAGTCTAAGGATAGAGGGTATCATGTATTGTACAATAAAAAACAATGCCTGGGATTATCGTATATTAATGTATTGCATTTCAAATTTAATTGTCAACATGATTTGCTTGAGGTTCCATTTTTTTTTCATCTTCAACATATTCACGTTATAACATATAACAGCTAGATCTGGAGGAAGGCCCTTTTTTTGCAGTGAACATACCAACATAACAGTTTTGATGACGTGTTCACTGCCCAGCTCTACATGTACACATGTATATAGCAGTCAAGACTTCAAAGCAGAAGAAAATGAGTTCTCAACTGTCGGCGTTACGCTGCGAGACAGACGGAATCACTGTGGTTTCAATGTTGTGGCATTCATGAAGTCTTCTATCTACGGCTTTATCTCCTCAACCACCGTGCACAGACAGTTGACGTGTCCATTAACGTTCACGATAAGAGGGGAAGCACCGGTTTTTAACCCTGAGGTGGACTGCAGTGTGTGTGTGTTTTACGCTTTGCAAACGGAGTGAAGATTACAGGCTAGCTGAAGCTTAATGCCAAACACAGACAGAGTGACTGAGGGCAATATTGTCCAACCGAATGCCATTTATCAACATATTTGGGTTCGATAAACTGTGCCAGTGTGATGCATGACATATGTTGTACTGTATAATATCTCAAGCAGCGTACATGTTAAATATACATTACATTGTTTAAATTAAGTCAAGTCTCAGCGTGTTGGCAAGGGGGAGAGGAAAAGATAAACAGAAAAGGAAGTAAAAGATCAACACTTCCTCCATTGAGGCTCTGTTCAAGCAAAACCTGGTACAAGAACCTGGACTGACAGACAGAGTCCTCGTCATGACCCGCCTCACGGCCGACAAGCCATGAAGAGCAGGGAGACACTGTAGGGTGAGGATGGGAGACACAAATAGACGGATACGACACAGAGACATCCTACAAATAGAAAATCCTGCGAGGAACCAGAAACGAATGAGAGAGCGTGAACTCGAGGAAGCGGTGCGAAGAGAGCGGATCAAAGTTGGAGACACCTGTTCTGACGAGTCCCGACGACACACCGGGGGCTGTCAACATTCAGCTGCTTCTCCACCAAGACCCAGCTCATCAAGTTCAAGACACACCTTACAGTACGCGACAGTTTCCATTTTGTCAGCGTCTCGCATGCCGATACATGCACAGAGGTTTCACAAGACTCGCTGTGTGACGGCGGCTTTAACTGCAACGGCGATCCTGCAGATAGCAGCAAACTCGTCAGGGCCGTTTTCTCCAAAAAAAGACAGATAAGATGGTAAGATAAGTTGCCTAATCAAGTATTCAAACAACAGAATGGTTGATAATGTATTAGTTTGTTTCTGCACTGTAGCTCTGGTTTATGCTCTCAGATGCTTGTTTAAAAAGGAGATGCACTTATGACTTCTGGTGACTAGTAGTTCTCTTGAATACTTATGTTGAACACCCTTATTGTAAGTCACTTTGGATAAAAGCGTCTGCTAAATTACTAATTTAATGTAATGTATTAACATTAGCTGGGTTATATATCAATACTGTGATATGAGGCTAGATATAGTCTTAGATTTTGTGTATCGTAACATGTCTGAACTTACCAGACTATTGAAGCCGTTTTTTTTAATTATTTGCCATTACCCACTTGGTCAATATATCCACATTACCGATGATAACTTATCAAAAATCTCTTTGTTTAAATATTTTGTGAATGCACCAATGGTCAACCCTGCAATATCATTGCCGTATCAAGGTATTTGACTTTCTCCGTGTCACCCAGCGGACAATTATTAGATATTTATCAAGTAAAAGTGCAACATATTCTTTTCCAGCTTCTCCAACGTGGGGATTTGTTGCTTTTCTCTATTTCTTACCACTCTAAAATGAATGAAGACAACTGGATATCTTTGAGAGTTGGACTCTAAGAAAAAAAAAAGCAATTTGATGATGTCATCATTGGCGCTGGGAAATTTTTAATCCGATTTTTCACTATTGTCTGACATTTGAAATGCAACACAATTAAGCATAAAAATTATCAACATAATAATAATTAAAACAGCTGAGCTGTTGTGAGGAAGGATTGGACAAGGTTTGGACGGACATCCAACCAAAAACCAAGTAGCACTTTGGAGGCACAGTCCACCTGGAAAACCAACAGAAATAAAAGGCAAAGCGACCTTTCTTTAAACCCAGAGTGTGGGTCTTCATTGAAACTGCCCGCTGCAGGTCGTTCATTTGTGCTGCTCTGTGATCTAATCACTCACCCCGCTGTGCACTAGAAAGGCGTTCAACCGTGCCAACGGTAAGCAGGATTTGACGGGTGGCTATCCTACAGCGCCGTACATTACAACAAACAAGAAGGGTGTGAATTGGATCCGGCTCGACGAACAGCGAAATTAAAAAAAAAAATGTAAAGGCACAACAGTGCAGGAGCAGTTATAAACTACAGGGAAACCAAGTCATTGTGATACCGTTGCATGTTTTTGACAGAACTACTATAGGATTGCCCACTAATGACTTTTCTGATTCCCCATGTGCACACATGCAGTTCGTAAGCTTTCTCTTTTAACTTTCAGAATGTGTGTGTAAGACATGCATTGGCTTGCTTCATTGATTTGGCCGTGTGTGTGTGTGTGTGTGTGTGTGTGCGTGTCAAACAGGTTTGGAGAGGAATGCAGGACTGGTGTAATCCGGTCTCGGTTCATTTTAGCCATTGTCATGGAGTCAAAAGCCTGAAGGCCTGTGTGCCTCGGGGCCTCGTGGCTCAGTCATTACACACACACACACACACACACACACACACACACACACACACACACACACACACACACACACACACACACACATTATCTCACAAAACACAGCGCAGCCCAAATCAGAATCAAGCTGCATCAGGACAACACAGTAGAGCACTGCAAATACGGTCCATCTGTAGGTCACTCCCTACCAGCTGATAAGCTGCAGAGCTTTTGTCAATCTCTAATGTAAGGGTGTCCGGCATTCAGCTTGTAAATGTTTAGTCGGGCGACGTAATGTTTAACTTTCCCTCCTTCCTCGTCATCGCTGCAGACAAACAAACTGAATTCCAGACCATCAATTAAAGAAATTATAGAGACGATCCGCTCGTCTTTCAACCTGCGGCTGACTGAGCTTATGGTTGTGAAGGCGATGAAGGGTGAACTCTTACATCAGAACGTAGTGTTGATTTAAGAATGCCATTCTCATAGCAGCCTAATGTAAACAGGATCAGACCAAATCTCAGCTGTGCAATGATTTGATTTCACCGCTGCGATTGGCTCAGTGTCTGATATCTCCTCCTTAGGTTGCAGACTATTGTTACCATATAGATGAGAATGTGAAACCTCCAAACTGTTTCATAATTCAAAGATCAAAGATGTAGAAAAAAAAACCTGAGGCCCTCTCTGTTTGATATCTCTCTTGAAACTCAGTTAACTGGTATCTCTCTGTCAATTTCATTTCAACAGATCTCTTTATATTCACAGAGTTTTTATTAGGATACTCAGTGCGTGATTGGATTCACTGTGTACCTAATCATTCTCAGGTTCCCCCTCTTCCTCCGTTCTCTCCTGTCTTCATTATTTCTCTCATCTGCCCTCCTCCTCTTCTCCCAATCTTTCTGTTACTTTCAAAGGTTGTGCCTTTGTTATTTTTTAAGCTCTTTCTGTAACTTTGTGATTATCTATTGATTTCAAATCTTAATGGAAGGAGTTCTTCAATCCGACACTCACCAACAGAACCGGCTGCAGGACCAAGAACGGTCTCGGAGGGTTCCCAGGACCCAACACTGTGGGGTTTCAATAACAACAGGTTAACAGCACTCCACAAAATGTATTCTTTAGGTTTCGTAAACAAAGGGTCATAAACACTTCTAGGAAACTCAAGATATGCTCTCTTGACCTGGGAAGGCAAATAAGGTGAGTTGTCCACCACTGGCCGGAGAGTCACGACAGATACAGTGTTTGCTCACCGCTAGACTCATTTCTAGACTGCAAACAAAGCACACCTCCAGTCTCTTAAACTATCTCAAAAGTGGATATTTATATATTTAATCAATAAGTCAAGGACAGTATAAAACCTATTGATTATGGCAACAACATGCTGTCCCTTAATAGTACAAAAGAGTGATGGTAACAATCTAAAAAAAAGGCCACATCTTAATATGGACTACTGTTCCTCCCTGGGTATTGCCTTTAATGTGTGATTGACAAATTCATTCAACAGATCATCAGTCTTGAGCAAAACGCAACTTGTGCTGAGCTGAAGTGTTAAGCAGCGGAACAGGAGTTGGAATATTTTTGTTCAAATGAAAATGCAGACAAAAAAAAAGACATGCCTGTAAGCGTGAAAAGAAACGGTTGAGAAATTCCTCTGATGATGGAAAAGGGATGTTAATGCTGCGCATACGGCATGCAGTTCCTTTAGGACACCCAAAAACAAAACCACAGCTACCAAAACTACAAAAAAAGAAGAAAAAAAAAAGAAATCGGCTTGGCAAATCCCTGTGTGTGGGATGCGGATCCGTCGTTGGCATTTTGAGCAATTCAGCAACAGGTGAGCTTCTTCCAAGTTGGGGATTGGCAGTGATGACCGTTTTTTGCAATTTAACGGACTAGATGACACCACCACACATTTGCTGCAGCTTTGGAAGAACGTTTATCGTTAGACAGCTTGCTGGCATCGCTACATTGTGACAACACTCCCTCTCTCCTGCCACAAAGATTTACACACACTCCATGCTAAATGTGGGCCTAATTCTGCCGTCCATTAATGTGTTCAATCAATTCAGTGCACGTAGCCTGAAGCATACCCCGTATCTAATGTGCACTCGTGCTTTGTCGGCATTTAAAAACAGATACCCACAGTTCAGTAAACGAGCATCGTTGAGGTATTTGTTGCCGACTGTGTGCAGCACCTCTGAGCTGAGCGCCATGGCCAACCAGACATTGTAACCGCAGCCATGTGTATTTGTTGTTGGGTGGCGTCTTGAGGTTGCATAATTACCCCAGTCAACGAGGTCATGTTTACAGTTTGGTTTGTTCATCAGCAAGATTACGGAAATAAAATACTGGCTCGATTTTCACGAAAGCTGGTGGAAGGATGTAGCCCAGACCGAGGAAGATCTCATTACATGTTGGATCAGAACCACAGGGCAGATACCATGGACTGTATAGAACGAGCAGACGTAGGCGCCGTGACGTCACCCATTGGTTTGCGGACTGCCAGTTTGAAGCCTCGAGTTTGTCATTTTTGCCGTCGCCATCTTGGCTTTTTGCAACCAGAAGTTACACCAGAGGGTGGGGCTAAGTGTAACCGAGCCCTCGATACAGCATTTTTAGGCAACAAAAAAGGATACAAAGAACTTTCGTGGACAACACGCACAACTCCCAGACCAAACAATGCTGTGGTAGCAACCTGTAGCCCCGCCCTAAAGCACACCCTGCTTTATGGCCTATTCAATTCTAAATGGGACCATAATTTACTAAATGAACATCATGCTGTATTGAAGAAGACTTGAAAGTAGAGATTGAGACCATAAACCTATGTTTACAATGTTTACCGAGGTTATAAATCATGTTAGAAGTAGGGTCTTCTATACAATCAGACTTCTTTTTGCAACCAGAGGAGTCGCCCCCTGATGGCCGTTAGAAAGAATAGGCTAGAATTGGCTTTATTTTACCATTGCTAGATCGGGCATGGCCTTGTAGGTCTTTGCTCTGCGAGTACCCTTCTAGTTTACAGTATGTCGTCTCCTTAGTTTGCACATAAGTAGGAACATCATACTTGTACAAGCAGACCTAGCTATATGCTTCTGACATGACTTGTACTGCATTTTACTGAAAGATGTTTCTATTATTTTGTCAACAATTTATACCAATGCGGGTAGGCTAAATAAAAGCAACACTTCTCCATATGATGGAATATGTTTTAACAAACTACAGTTTCAAGAAAAACTGAACATCATAACCTTCATGTTGGTAGGATTTATTGCAGGGCTGTTTGTATTAGACTGCCAACTGATTGTCTATATTCACAGTATCTGTAATATCGTGGCTTTTCTTCAAGTGTCCGACAGTTTTTGAAATGTTTTCATACTTTAATTAATATTCACAAGCCACTGAAGTGCAGGGGAAAGTTTCCTAAATGGAGAGAGTAGACTTTCATGAGAAAGGTAAATTGCTGGCAAGCGATGAAGCTAAACTATTATGCTGTCAGAAAGCTCAGGCTTTTCTTGAAGTTATCTCCTTTACAGCCACAACACATAACCGTCTAATCCTTGTGTGCTTTATTAACACATTGATGCCGGTGTCAAAAGAAGGGCAAGTGTACAACAGGCATAAAGTAAACTGGAGATGGCAAATGTTTTTTTTCTATCCTCCTTCTCTCAGCAACTGTCAGCCGGGATTTCTGAGGCGTCAAGTCAACAGACTATTGCAAATGAAAGGAATACCACACACAGACACGCACAGGCAGAATGATTTAAAGAAGGCTGTCTGAAAAACGCCTCCTGTTGCCTAAACAACACACAAAGACACAAAGGACAAGAGGAGACACAAAAGGAAGAGCCGGTGGCTGTAGTTCAAACTTGAATGTTGGGGCGTGGCTGGTATCTCAGGTATGTTCAGACTGACATGGATGGTGACATCATGCAGTAACATACTGCAGGTCAGATGAGCTCACTGGAGAGTAATTCTGCGTGTGTCTCAATTTCAGTATTTGTCGTAAACCCAGCAAACATTTACTCGTCATTGTGAGTACTACGCAGTCAAATAAAGAAGCTTTGCAAAGTCTGTGTAAATAATAACCCTGGTGACGTCATCAATATATCTGCCGAGACATCTCTTCCTCTGATGCATACTTTCTTTTTCGAATCCCTCTCTTCACGTATCTTCCAATTTCATAGAAGTGAAATATTGAAATGATGGAGTAGCCCTTTAAGATAGAAATTTCAATAGAACTAGGATCTACTGGTAACATTTGTCCAGAGCAAAGTCGTAGGGCATTTTCATATTAGGAGCTAATGATTCTTACCGTGCCATATGGACTCCCCGACCCTGGCTCTTTCAAAACTACTCAATGACCGATACTCACATTGAATAGAATTTCTCTTCTGTGTTTTGGCACAGTTGGTACGTACACCTAATGTAGACCGTACCCAAGTATGCCAACCGAACCGTACCCACATATGCGAACCGAACCGTACCCAAGTATGCCAACCGAACCGTACCCACATATGCGAACCGAACCGTACCCAAGTATGCCAACCGAACCGTACCCACATATGCGAACCGAACCGTACCCAAGTATGCCAACCGAACCGTACCCACATATGCGAACCGAACCGTACCCATGTATGCAAACTGAGCCTTACCCAAGTATGCGAACCGTACCCGGGTGAGAGCCTGGGTCCCTGATGCAGAAGCCTACATAGCTAGATTACTCTACTTTTAAATTTATTAATAAAAAAGCAAGCTAGCAAGTAATGTATACACATCCAACCATGTTTATTTTTTCTTTGCATTTTGTGCCACAGTTGTTTCCTTGAGAACTACTATTCATCACCATTGTTCCATCTCGATAAAAAAAGAAAAAATATATATAAAATAATTTAAAAAAACTGTGTGGCCTGTGTCTTCCTGATCCCTTGTTTCCAGGTGAACCATCTTTGTTCAGACTAATCTTCTGTACAGCCATAATAAAAACAACAGCCCGAGGCACAGTCTCAGCCAGTATGAGCTCTGGCAACACAACATAAAAGAGAGGGAAGAAGTGCGAATATTGGTATTTACTTTAATGTCCACGGGGTATCATTAATCATCAGGCTATGCTTCCCAGTCCATGTTAACAGCTTGGTTGAAACATGAAAATGTACCAGCAGTCAGTGGAGTTTGTTTCTGATGGCAATGCTACACTAAGAGGGAAAGACATGTGAAAATCCAATATAACTTCATCTGTGGGTGGACAGACAGACATGAGATATACTGGGGGCAATGTGGCAGAGAGGAATTTCCCTCCTGCAGAAAATCCATCTATCACCCAGGTTGCCAAGCAAAGAAGCGGTGGATTTCATCTCTCCCAGCGACGCTTTTGTCTCCTCCCCTCTATCTTGCTGATTTTTAATCTCCCTCCACCTTGTTAAAGCCCAACTCTCTCTTGCTCTCTCCAACACGATTTGAAAAGATAAAACTCTCTGCTGATTGGTGGTGCCGACGACCACACAGTTTCTCCTGCCCTTTTATCCGTCTTTTAACAGCTACCCCTCCCACTCTGCCCGTCTCACTTACTCTTTCTACATTTGAGGAGATTTCTGCAGATTCATAACAAAACCAAACTGCCTTGCAAGTGACTCGGGCTCCGTGCTATATTTTGCATGCATTAAGGGAGAAACATTCAGCTGAACAAACAGGCCAGCAGATCCTTCAATTTGGCTTTATGCACAAAGCTACAGAGGTTTTAGTTACACATGGAATATCTTGTGTGACGGTTGCACAAGAGAGATGACCTCAACAAGCTTTGGGTTACACTGCACTCAAGATAGCATTGTCATTATAATCCGACCGATAGAGAATTTTTGAGGCCAATACAAATATTGAAAAAAAGATTGGATTTAATATTGGCCGATATTCATTTTCTTCACCCAACCTCTGACATGAATAAAAACATTTTGATATGATGCCCTTCAATTTAAACAATTGCAAGAAATGTACATGGGCAACACATTTTACAGTTAACAAAATAATAATATCTCTGGTGAACAAAACAAATCTCTCTTCTTTTCATTTATCGGCTGATAAATGTGCCAATAGCTTTCAGCTGATGGCGGTTGAACTGGGGATTCAGTTGTCTGTTTTGCGCATACACTGCAGTTATTAGTCACTGATGGATTTAACCTGTTTGTAAATCGATTATCATTGCAGCTGGGCGGCTTGTTATGCACATCAACCACAGCACTTCTGCATGTCAGGCCCTTATCTGGTCGGTTAAAGGTTAATGAACGGTTAACAAGGGTCGGCTATCTGTCAGGAAAAGAAAAAAAAATCAAAGTCAGCATCCCTAGTGTGCGCGTGAGTGTGAGTGAGTGAGCCCGTCCGTGTCTGTCCATGGTTAATCTCGCATTTTGCTGCAGCAAACTGCATTATATTTTGGGTGGCCACTTGGGTGACTCACACTTTCTAAAAAAACACCTTTTAATTCCTGCTTAGTTCTGACATTGACTGCTTGCTCACTCACTACTCACTGGGGCCGCAGTCGGGGGAAACAGTTGGCTCACTTCTAGCGTTTTGTGTTTGGTTTACCGCTAACAGCTCACGGAACTACAGAGGTTAACGTCGGTTGACACCAGCTGAAGTTCATTTAATAATTATCCCAGGGCAGTCATTGTCCTATTTGTTGTGTCATGAAACAGCAGCGATCTGCTTGACATTTATATTTCCATGCATCCTGTGCATTGATCCTTTATGGGCAACTTCCCTTTTCAGACCTCGGGCATGCTCGTTAACCAAACCCTCAAGAAAGGAACTGTTTCCCGAGAGTCAAATTAAGCCGGAGGTGGGCAACACCCCCTGGATATGACCCCATGCAAGGCCCCCCGTTCTTAAGCCCGACAGAAGAAGAGCCGTGTCAGGAGCTCCTGCTGGGCTCGCTGCTTGTGAATCAGTATGCGCCGAGCTGCGTCTGTTTGCTGGCTTGCAAAGCTGAAACGGGCTTAGCACAGGCCTAGTGGTTAAAAGTGATGAAACAGCAGTGTGTTTTGCCCCGAAAATGGGTGAGTCATGCATATCAAAGGCAGACAACAAACGTGCGGTTAATCGGGACTCGAGATCTTGATTGCAGCTGCAACAGCAGCCAGGAAAGTGTGAAAAGACAGCCCCACTATCTTAACCACTGCATCATAAAACTGTTGTAACAGCCCTGCAGACTTCAGGCTGTTGGACTTAATTACTCATTAAACTGACTGAAAAAAAATCTTGCGGAAAAGAGCAACAACTAGTCTTGTAGCTACTTTATGCCGAAAGAAATGTGAAACACATATTTGCTACAGTAGGCACGTCATATCTTTAAAAGATAAAACTACAATAACTATGATAAGGTGACCATTGTAAATGCAGCACACAGTGAAAGTCTTTTCTGTCTGCAAGTGCAAAATGTGCTTCATTAGTACAGCTGGGTCTGGATTACAGAAGCCAAAGAGTGAGAGAAAACATCACTTGTGACAGCCACGTTATATTCCAAAAAGGTATTTTAATCGGTATATGATAATATGCGTCTCTTTGGTTTTGCACTAGGTCAGACGAGTCATCAGCTGCTGGGGTTGTCCAGCTCCTGGCTGGGCTCACTTCCACCTCTTGGCCCGGTTTCAATAGGTGTCAACCGACCACCACGTACACCACACGGGTTCATGCAGAAAAATGTTACGTTAAGATACAACTTACCTGTTCAAACGTGTCCACTTGATACGTCAAGTCCAACGAACCGAAGGAGGATAAACGAAACAGAGTGGAGAAGTGGAGGTGTTGGACACGCGACAAACAAGCGAAGGAAATAAAGAGAAAGAGAGAGAGAACCAGTCCTTCCAGCGTAATTATTTAGCAACAAAGCTAAAATAGCTCAAACTTCCCCGTGTAGCTGAACACCTGAGTTAGCCTCTATGCGCTGAGCTGGCTCCAAAAAAATGCGACGCTCGTGAACACGAACACCGGGACGACGGGGTTTGTGTGACGTTTATCAAACTTTTTTTTCGGGTCCGTAAAGTTTAGTTTGAGGAGAGAGGGTGGTGGCGTTGATAACGAAAAGTAAATGAAACACGAGGTTAAACCGTCCCCCGGCGAGCCGCTCTCCACACCGCCTCCCTCCGTGTCTGAACCCGTCTGTGAGGAGGAACAGAGTCGGTCTGTCCGGTGGTTACCTGACTCCAGTTATTACCGTGAGGCCAGCCCTCCAGACAGCGGCAGACAGCAGCCTCATGTTTCCTGTTGTTGCCGCTCGGAGAGACTGCAGAGCGGATAAACTGCGTTCACTCCGAAGTAGCAGGTTGAGATGCTTTGACATGTTCTGGAGAGACTTAAAAAGTAACTGTGATATTGACTTTTCCACACGACTCCTGCAAACATCAAACTCGGTGTATTTGCACTTTTTTTTTTATTTGAACAGTTTATTTGAGTGTCAAAATCCTCATTATCACACTCGTGTGTAGGCTACATTTAATAATGTTTTTTTCCATTCATTTATATTCATAGATATCACATTTAAACACTTAAAATTCATCTAATACCAGCCTCACCACGTGGTGTGTTTCTTGCATGTACTCAATCATCAGAGGTGATTTTGATTATCTGTGGTAAAATAAGACAATAAGAGGTAATATTTGCTTTAATAAAAATGAAAACCAGAATGTGGGCAAAACTATTACATTACATTACAACAACTTCATATCTGGATCAAAGCTGTGCATAACTAGTGGAAAACCCCTTTCATTCCACCTCCTGCAGTTTCACGAGAAATGAAAATACAGATATACGATTGCCTTACTTTTCTAATAATACAGAGCTGTTCTACGTGTATTCTGGATACAAGTCTAACAATTTCTCCCCTTGTGACAACAGAAATGCAATAACATGCACTGTTAGTTCAACATCCATTTATTTTCTTGGAAAATAATGAATTGAAATAGTCTGGAAGTTAAAAAATAAGAATAACACTTAACATTATCACTCACACCATTAGTTATAGAGGATAACAGTTGTTGATTGTATCTGAATATAGCTGGATTAAACAGTTTCTGACCACTGGGTGAATGTTTTTAACTGTAAACAACTGATTCAGATATGAGTATTTTTAACAATTTTTTGGCATATTTTAAAGAAAATGAATGACTGCAAAAAAATACAGAGGTTTTGAACTGACAGGTGAGAAGTAGGTAGTGGATAATGATGCAGGGGTGGTTTGAAAAACTTCTTTTGATATTTCTTTCTCCTTTGGGATACAGGGTCACTGTGGGAATCCATTGGAAATCCAAGTTGGCTGCTGCGGTCGTCCTCTGTGAAGCTCTAAACCTTTCAAGCTGCTGTGTCGTATCCTTAAGGTGGGATTCTGTGGAGTGTTCCTCTAATTTGAAAGATCAGTCGACCTTAGATGCACTACACACAACACATCCGTCTGGGTGTGCTCTAGGGTTCAGGATGTCAGTTCCAACTGTGTTTTTATTTTTCACTCGACTATATTGTGTTCCTTTTGTTTTATTTGCACCGTGTCTTACACCATTTAGATTTGCGAGTGTAGATCCTTTAGCAGTGTTTAATGAGAAGGAATATGTTGGGAGTATATTTTGCATGCAATTCAAGTTTCCTTTTACACTGTTCACACCAAAAGACAAAAACAATTTCCTTAAAGTGTCCTGTTTTACATTATGTGACAAAATAATACCTACGTTGGCCCTGGTGTGGGAAAGGAAGTTTTGTTTGAGAGTGAAGGCAAGGAAAGAGCAAGGGCCCAATTCAGCTATACTCTATAACTCCAAATACAACTAGGCCAAGCTATTTTTATGTATACGTCATTATAACCTACTCTTGTTTAATATATACCGCAATATAATTCAGGCACATTTTCTCACGACTAATTACTTTCTCAATTCCCAATCTAGGGTATGAACCCCTGAAGTAGCATCACGCTTTCGAGACGGTCAGTGTTTAAGTCACATGAATTACATCTTGTAGCTGAACTGTGCCGTATCTTCTTTATAATCCCATATTGCTAAAAGATCTGATTAATTCTTTACGGCTGAAATTCCCCAGCATGGCGATTTTAAGCGAGAATGTCCTTGGCTGTGATCCACAGTGATAGTGTATGAAATAAATGAGCACATCCACCGACTCGGCCTACTTCTGATTCCCCAAGACAAGAGAGAGTCTTCACATGAGCAGCCAGATAGTGGGAGCGCACAGGCTCGTATCACACAGCTTTCCCTTTACTAAATGGCAAAACAGTCTCTCGCTCTTTTGTGTGTGTGTGTGTGTGTGTGTGTGTGTGTGTGTGTGTGTGTGTGTGTGTGTGTGTGTGTGTGTGTGTGTGTGTGTGTTTGGTAACAATACCCTGCATGCATGTGCTTTTGTGCCTGTGTGTTCATGCATGCCAGTACCAGCACCTTCTAAACACCGCTCTTTGTTTGCATGTATGTGCTTTTGTAGCATACTGTAGAAAAGAGCACCATTTGTGTCTGTGCATTTGTGTTTGGGTGCATACAATAGACATGTAAAAAGAAATGGGGGGAGGGGCGGGGGATCAGTGGTTTCTCATGTGAGTTTCATGTGGGTTGCCTCAATTTTTCAACAGCATTTTGTGAGCAAAAAGGTCAAGGAAACCATTAACTACGGTGGCTTTGAGGGTCAAAACAAAGCAATGTTTCAAAAAACAACCCTTGAATATGACTTTCTTCTAAAAAGGGTTGTTTGGATGAATAGGGTTCTTAATGGAACATTAGTCCTTCAAAGAACCCTTGAAAACCAGAAGCAAATGGTTCTTGTAGAACCTCAGTCTTTCAGCAAAAAAAAACATTTGGAATGTATTTTTGTCGCGAATGCTTTTTTTTTTGCTTCTCACCTTTGCGATAGCAGCTAGCCATGGTATGGTTAAGATTAGAGTAAACATTGTGGTGATGGCAACTACAGAGGTACGGTTTTGGTTCGGGTTAGGTAACTAAAACAAACCAAAATAATGGGGCAATGGAAACAAGCGACACATGACTGACATATATCATATTATTAGTTGATCTGGTGAACCCATTCACATTTGCCTGTTTTAAACATTCAGGAAACACAAAGCTGCTGTTCACTAGCTAGTTTGACTGTCTGTTGTTTGGTTGATGTGCCGGTAGCGTGGACGGTGGTATTTTACACTTTTTTGTGGTCCAATTTTGATACGGAAATATTGACTAAAGCTACTTTAAAGTTATGTTTGGGTTCAGTAACTAAACACTTGGTTACCGTTGAGGGAAAGATTGTGTTTTTAATTGCTGATATGTGACAAGAGACAAACTCTGATCTTCTGCACGAAAGTCGTTTACGCCATATGCCAATCCATCAGCCCAACCTCCACACCTTTACATGACACCTCACTACATACTGTATACAGCACAATACTTACTGTAATGAATATAAGGATACTGGGTTGAAAAAAATAAAATAAACTGCAAGTTTGTATGTGCACATGCATGGTTGTGCTAGCGTGTGTCCAACTACTTGCAGGCTACACATCCGTATACCTCTGCATATTTGCTCCATTTACAGTGTCTCACTTTCCCCTGTTCGCCCTACACTTTGACAACTACTCTCACTCTTTACGTTACCAGAATGATTTTATTCCATGCATCACTCTGTAAGACCAGACAGGCCATTTGTAGAAGGTATCAACCGGCATGGAAGAGATGCTACTTGAAAGCTGCACACCTGCAGAGTGTGAGTTAAAGTGATGGGGCGGATGATACAGGGGCCCTCTGGGAGGCTGTAAAAGACAGACATTAATATAGTCAGTGAAATACACTGCAGTTGTTTCTTTGTCCTAACAGCAACCAGGTTACATGAAAAATAACTTTCATCTAGGGAAAATGTCCAGCTTTTAAAGGCAATGCCACTTATGGCTTTTAAGAAGGAGCTGGTAAAAGTGCTTTTAGTCTCTGTGGACCTCATTTTATACCTCTTTCTTCTTTTGTTTTTGTTCAAATGTAAAGCACATTGAGTTTCCCAGTAATGACATCTGCTCTATAATTAAAGCTGCTTTGCCTCTTATTCAAGTGATGATGATAATGAGAAGACGGAGAGAAATTACAGCACCTTAACTGGCTTGATATGATACTGCCTTCTTACGTTTTGAGCTTTTGATCACAATGTCAGTGATTAGAAATCATTAATGGAGTCGTTTTTGTTGTCCAAGCTCATTATCTCACTGACGTTCTCTTGGAGACAGTGGCATTTTGGTCACTCCAGACAGCATAGAGTGAGGCCAGTTTCATTCGGTGTGTTTTTGTGCGAGCTTGTGAGAGAGGGGTGTCATTCAGCCATGGGAATTCGGTGGTTTGTGAGCAAGGCCATTTTTAAGTGCCACTGGTTTCATCTACATTGTCGGTGCACTTTTATGCGCATTTCCTCGCTTGTCCTTTCACTCTATGAATGCAGCACGTTGCCATGGGAACTATGACACCCGTCACACCACGTGATTTTATCCATGATTCAATCATAAAAAAAAGACACTTTACTGTGAGTGGTCCGTGCCCTCTGTCTAGCTGTGAATGATTTGTTTGAGTGCAGCGAGAGAGAGGGAGGGCAGCTTTTAGAAGGCTGTTTCCTTACACATTAGTCTTTTGTAACAAATGAAGATGTGTTTGGAAATTTGTATTGGCAAGAGGGATGCCGCACCTTTTCCTTGACCACCTATTCTGCTGATAGTGCTCTTAAATTCCGGTTAAAGCACAACTACAAATGTTCTGTTTGTCACGCCACAGAAAAAATGTTTTACTAACCACAAAGCCAAATTTGAAAGATTGCGCGCTCTCATGCGCACCAGGGATGACGATCCACCGGCCCACCAATGCGGTGGCCCACTAGGATTTGTTCAAACTTTTTAGGTTAGGTATGAGAGGGGGATCATATTTAGTTTGCTAAAATGTTTAAGAAATTGTTTTCCATTTTGGGAAATCACTTATTTGCTTTGTTGCCTTCAGTTAGATATGAAGATTGATACCACGCTGTATATGGTAAATATAAAGCTAGGTCCAGCAGCTGATTAGCTTAGCTTAGCAAAAATACGGTTAAGCCAATATCGGGAGTTGGTAAGTTCTAATTCTTCACTCAGGTGCCTTTAAACCACCGCAGAAGAAGAGGGCGCAACCAGGTGGCTTGATTAAAAGAGCGCCATTGAAACCCAAAATAGTGGGGGGGAAATGAAAGAACATGATGTAATGCACATAATATATGTCATAATATAGGTTATATGTTCAGAAAGTCCAGGGTTCCAAACGGGTTCTTCCTGGACGGCTAAAGTTCTACCCAGAACCATTTGCTTCTGAAGAAAGGGTTTGTCAAGGGTTCTTTGAGAAACTGAGGTTCCGTTATGAACCCTTTATAATCAAAGAACCCTTTTTGGAGGAAAGGGTTCTTCAAGAATTTTTGAAAGTGCCCACAATCCAGTACACACACTCCATAACAAAATTGTGACTGGGAACCATGATTGTTGCGGGTTGTTCTGCACCACATTAGCCCCTTTAGTGTTCTAGATAACACCCTTGGAATATAGAAGGGTTCTTAGAATACAACCCCCTAGGTGGGTTCTTGTTTTCCCCTACAGATGGTGGAGAGGGTTCTGGGTGAAACGATTACACAATTGAAGGCTTCTTTGTAGAACTTCTCAAAGGGGGTCTAGGTGGAACCTTTCACAGATGGTTCTATGTATATTTCTTTATGTTGGGTTGTATGTAGAATAATCAGGGGTAACAAACTAGAACCCTTATGGTTGTAATTAGCACCTTTATATCTAAACAAATGCGCACACACACACACACAAACACCTGAGGGCCTCTGACCCACATAGGGCCATGTGCAGGATGCGTCCCACTTTTACCCTTGACGCTGCGTCGTTAACCAGCTGTCTGCTGTCCAGAGGGCTGAGCTGGATCGTGGTCCCAGCTCACCTGAGCTCACATTCTCAGTATTGTCATTTACAAACACAAAACACTGACACTATACCTTCAGATCACACCTGGCTTTTTCCCCCTCTCCTGCTTTGTCTTTCCATGTCCACATACATGCACACACACACAGAAACACACACCTGTGCACTCACACTATCACAGAGCCCATGGTGTCTGCCAGTATCAAAGTGGTGCACAGACTCCCATTTTAGCCACTGTGTTGCCTCAGACTCTGACACACATACAGTCCCTCTTTCTTTCTCTCCCCCCCTCTCTCTCTCTCTCTCTCTCTCTCCATCCCCCTCTCTCATACACATTCTGGCTCTTTTCTGCTTTCTGTCTCCTCCCCAGCTGTCTCATTCTCTTATTCCCTCTTCCCACTCTCGGTTTTCTCCTCCTCCTCTTATTTGCCTCTCCTTCTCGTTCTCTCACACACGAGCGTACAGATGCACACGCACAGACTCTCTCCTCGTATCCACCGGCAACCGCGCTGAGAAGCTTCCCTCACCAAGCCCGTGGATCCCTCCACTTGACTAATTAGCCTTGAAGTGCTGTTGAAGATCATCATATTTAGCTTAGCGACCTAGCAGCAGGGTGCAGACAGATATAGACTAGGCTGGCTGGAGGCTGGGTGCCTGGCAGTGGACAATCTCTCTCTCTCTCTCTCTCTCTCTCGCTCTCTCTCTCTCTCTCTCTCTCTCTCTCTCCTCACTCAGAGCCGACGGGCTTCTCAGTGGTGGAGCGGCGGAAGTGAGAGGTGGTTTTGCTCTGAAAGAGACAAATAGGGGAAAAGAGAAAGAAGCGGAGCCGAGACCACAGCGCGACCAGAGAATGGGAATCTGCTGCAGGAGCAAATCCTCCTAGAGACGGAGACCCGGAGGAGGCAGCGGTCAATGTGCAGCAGCGGCAGCAGCACTGCTTCCAACAGACAGAGATTTAAGGTGAGAGTTCTAACAAACCTGTTACTGCTGTGCTCTTTTGGTTCTTTTTGAGAGACAGTGAGGGTGATCGTGCATCATTACGACCCATATTGTTGAACCCTGAGGTGCAGCACAAGAGGAATTATGTGCAAGACATTTTCTCTGTGTTACCCACACACACACACACACACACACACACACACACACACACACACACACACACACACACTCACGGGCATCAGCTGTGCAGCACCACTTGTTGGACCGACATCCAAGTTGACATGTAATGCGATGACGGTCACTCGTGCGTGTGAATGAGCCTATGCACACAGGTGTGTAAATATCAATGTGCGTATGCATCTGTGTGTGTGTGTGCCAGCGAGATGGTGAGTGGGTCTTTTGTTGCCGTGGTGCCAGTGCGGAGCTCAAGGATGCATATCATAGTGAACAACATGGACAGCAACACAAGAGACAATCAGTCATGCCAACCTTACGCCCGATTGCTTCTCACTGCTTTGGAAGACGGGTGCTTAAAGGGAGACAACCTCCTGTGTGTGTGTGTGTGTGTGTGTGTGTGTGTGTGTGTGTGTGTGTGTGTGTGTGTGTGTGTGTGTGTGTGTGTGTATTTGCAATCCCTTTATCTTCTGCCACAACTTGTACAACCCGCTCTCTCTAGTATCAATGACTGCCGTTTCAAGCACTTTGTGCTGTAGCCAAGGTTCGTCTGTAGCAGTACTTATATTGGAATAGAGGAATAATAGTGGGATAGTGTTTCCCGTGAGGCAAACAGGCGATAGTGGAGAGAACAAGTATATGAACCACAGCATGAATAATTAACACACTTAAGACACAGCGAGTGTAGTCTGCACAGCTGTGTGTGTGTGTGTGTGTGTGTGTACATATAATTTGCTGCCATAAACAAGAAGAGATGTATCTAAACCATTTTTCTTCCTGCCAGATACCGTTCCGATACCTGAACTTGCCTATTGGCCAATATCGAGTACTGATCCGATACCAGTGCGTTAAAAAAAAACAAAAAAAAGATTCCCTCATAATAATAATTGTAGATTGCTGTGAAAACATCTCCTTCTACAACTGCATTTATTCAAAAAAAATCCGTCAAAACCAACATTTTTACAAGATTTAATATAAATACATCACGATAACGTCAAGATCTACCTTCGCCCAATTCTCATTTTTTCTTAACAGACCAGAAACGCATCATAATGTAACTCAATGCTACCTCCATACGTTGGCTCCGTTATTTAGCCAAGTAGGACTGTGCTGCTAACCGCTAACGTTAACAAGCCCTCCTCCTAAAGATGTCACATTTGTTGTTCACAATGTAGCATTATCAGGGATCCAGCCTTACAGGCTGTATCGTAGGAATTTACGATACTGGTGTCGGTATCTGAACGATATCAAGTCTCACCTGAAGCTATAAGGGCCATGATGATAGATCTATGACGCGAAACAGTAACTGCCAAAAGGGACTTTCAGATAGTGGGCACTGTGACAGCATTGGAAATGATGATGATCAAATCCCCCTTAATCCTGTATGTTTAAATTGGAGGGGGCAGTACGCAGTAGCATTTTGTATACACTTTTTTTTTAAAGGACATCCAAGTTTGAATAATTCTATGAATCTCAGCGTGCTGCTGGTTCAGTAGTCTAGTAGCTACATTTTCTCGTTAGATACAATTTTCCGCATGAGAGAAGATCCAACTGAATTTGGGTTACTGGGATTATTACATCTTTAATGTGTTAGTTATTAATGCATCTACTGTGATGCTCCTTAAATATGTTGCGGCAGTTATTTATATAATCTTTTCCTGCCCCGCTCACGTTCAAATATACAATTTGTATCGTCATCGCGAACGATGATGATTTTTGTATTTGTGTAAGAAATAAATCCTCTTTTACTGTTTTTCATGTTTGAAATGTTCCTGTCATTGATTCATGTCTCAAATGTAACATTTCTCTGTATCACGGACGGAGACCTGGACGCATTCCAACCCAGTGCAGCGGCTTCCTCCCCTCTCACCAAAAGCCACCATTGATTGGAGAAAGGGCTGACAAAGACCGCCGAGATTTTCCCTCAGCCATAAAGTCAGCGAGATAATTGTTGTCAAGGAGATGAGGGAATAGGCTCGATATCTGAGGGGAGAACCAATTGGTGTTTGAATGAATAAAATTATATCGAAGACTGCTGAGGGCACTTGCTTTATGATTGATAAAAATCACGATTTCAAAGTTCTTGGAAAAACTGCACTTGCTGTTTGATTCAAAGAGGATATTGAATATGGTGTCCCTAGAAATGAAAACAAAAGCTGACATTATTCAGCATGAGCGCCGTCATTTGCATGTCAGAAACCTGTGAGCGTCTCATGAGCTGGCCTTCCTGCGCAAACTTTCCCCACCATCGCCTCCCCTGTCTCTTTCTATTCCCACTTTGGAGGGCTGAAGCTGTTTTTTTCCCCCCCTCAACTTCTACCTGTTATCCCCCGATTGCTGTTATTTCCCGTTGCTGAGTCTGCTGGCTTTCACCCCCCACCCTCCTCACTTCTGAAGAGTCTCCGAACGTCTGCATCATGACTTTGTCTCTCTCTTATCTCTTTCTGTCAGGCTTTTGTTTTTGATCATCGCTCCTCTGTTTCTACTCTACTTCTCCTCCTTTCAACCTCATCTCTCCCCCTCCCAACTCTTTTGATGGCCTACCTACACTTATGTGTGTGTGTGTGTGTGTGTGTGTGTGGGTGTGTGTGTGTGTGTGTGTGCCTTTTTTGATGCATCCTGCAGAATTCTTCTTTGTGGGCATCTCTGCATTGGTGAGTGATTTTGTGTGCGTCGTGTACGTGTGCAAGTAGGTGTGCGCATCTAAATAATGATTTTGCTCTGATGACACACGATAAAAGGATTCTCTTTGTGTGCTCAGACATGATTATCGGCAAAATTGACAACACGGAGCTGCTGTGTTGAAGGTCCCTGGTTTGCTAATGGGTGGATGGCACCAGGCGTAAAGAGTGCTCATTATGAATGAAGACCGTAGTTGGACACGTGGCATTGCTTACTGTGGAGGTTTCTTCTGATTAGGTGGCGCCATGCACATCATAATTTAGTTGATTACATTTTGTTTTGATAATCTGATTCCGCAAAGTGACTACAGCTGTCAGATTTAAAGTAGAAGAGGTAAAGAATACAATATTTCCTCTCTGAAATGGAGATTAGATGTAGATGAGTACATCTAAATTGTATGTACAACTTGAGTAAATGTGCTTAGTGACATGTCTCCACTGCTTATAGTTGTGAGGTTAATTGTAGGTCTGAGATGGGCCTTGAATGTTGGCATTGGATTCAATCGCATGCAGTCAACTGTTGCCCTGCATCACCAAAAGCGGCAGCACTAATGCAACACACATGCAGTGTTTTTAACTTGTAGCATTATGTTGAGACAAATGCTCAAAAATATCAAGAACTTAGCGGTGCTCAACTCTCAGGTGAAAAATTATTATTATTTTCCTCTTGCGATTTAATTTAAGCCAGGCACCAAGATAAATAGAGTATTATTTACACTCTTCTGGAATTCAGACTACCGTTTAGTGACTCATTGTTGTCACAAAGTTGTGACTAAATCGATGTGCCAGGCAGGTCTCTCTCCTTGCCAAAAGTCAAGCTAATTATTATCCACAACTTACGGTGTACAGGTGGACTTGGGATGAGTGTGAAATTGTCTCAATACAAGTGGTATACTGTGTTATCTAAATAGCCAGAATTCTCTGCCTCTCCTCTCCTACTACCTATTACTACGCCTCAAAGTCACCCGGGCTGCTCTCACATTGTTGGCGATCAATGCATGTATTGTTTAGTAGTATGGACAACAACTTTTCTATGGATGTCAGGTTTTGAGCCACGACAAAGGCCCAAACTTGGCCTGCAACAGACTAGGTGTGGCTTGTTTTTACACTAGCCCCTACCGGCTGGTTAAGAGGAGTCAACAGTCAGTATAAGTAGTCCATGAAATTGGGACTCACCTCAACCACGGTCATAAATGGGCACACAAAATATTTGGATGCTGGGTCCAGTAGTGTTAGCTGCGGACAGACAAACGAGTATACACACACACACAAACACACGACCGAACACATGATCCCTGCTGGCTTATGCCTGGCAGAGACTTTGATCCACATCTTTATTCATTATGTTTGTGCTTGTGTGGTAATACATTTTAATGATGTCAAGTTCAACATTTGCAATTTTTAGCTTTTGCCAAACACAAAACAGCAGTTAGTGTTCCTACTGCACAGCAGCTCTGCACAAAAGTAAAGTAAAGCTTTGCAATGACCTTTGACCCCCACAGATGATTGACAGTCAGCTGTCAGCACAGAGGAGGGCGATGAGGAGTCTTCCTGAAGACATCGGCCTGCAGAAGACCAGCACCTACATCGTGCCCTGCTTCCTCTTTGTGGAGGTGAGTGTTTGGACACATTCTGTTGTTGTGCTTGTTGAGCCCGACCTGAACATTGAAAGTGTTTTTTTTTTCCTTTCTTTTGGTAGTTCTGCATCAACAATGGTTAATGGGCTGCATTTATACAGCGCCTTTCTTCCTTATCGGACAAAGCCCTTTACAATTTTGCTCATTCATCAATTTACATTAAGTCTGTAATTTAAATAACACAACAAATGTACTTTTTGTAAGCCAAACCAAGTTGTTTTGACTAAAGCCAACCAAGTAGATTTATGTTGTTATACTTGACATTTTAACCACGTGTTTAAAAATGCGTCAGCCGCCCCTATAACAACTGAAGGCAATATTTGCCATATCGGACTTAACCTAAATCTCAGGCTTCCGTGTGATATTGTACAGTTGGCAGAAATGAAGATTTGTCTGTACACTGTGCTGGCGTTGGAGGATTTAGAAAACCTCTGGGAACTTGGAGTCACGCAGAGCAAACTGATGGACACATGAAAGCACATTTTACAGACTTCTGCCTGTGAATGCTCCTCTTCCTCTCCTCTTTTAGTCACTTTTCTTTCTTCCATCATTTCACATGTTTCTCATGGCGGATTAACAACAATGCGCGTCAGTCGGGAAATTGCATGAATTAGCCGGGTCCGTTTTCAATTCGCTGATTCCCAAAAGCGGTGATTGATTGCATTGAATTGTCACAAATGGGTAATTATCCTCACTCCACGAATCATGTATAGATAACATTCAGCGGCAGGGCGAGCGGGTTTATCGCTGAGGTATTCATGCAACAAAGGCGCCTCTCAAGTGACCTTTTTGCTCATAAAACTCCTTGATTCCTTTCCTCTTCTCCTCTACTCTTCCCACGACTCTTCCCCTCTCCCTGTAATCCCTAAATGAACTGATGGAGCGCTCATGGCCTCAGCTCCGTTTCCTAATTAATTGGCCTAATTAAGAACGAAAACCCAATTAGCCCGTGCCACCGCTAACGCGCTCCAGGCCTTCAGGTCCTCTCAGCTACAGCGACGACTGTTTTTTGGGGGGGGGGTTTTTTGGCATCTTTGTTTTGGGATTTACCCTAAAGATGTGATGTTGCATTCTTGTAGGGGTTCAGATATTAAAGTCTGAAGTTGGTGAAAAGTCAAACGGTGCCATAGAAAGTTGAGTAGATGAGTTCGGGTTTTGCAACAGTAGAGCTGAGGACACGTGGACGTTTTCCCGTCCCACCGGTTGACACAAACAACAACAAGTGAAAACTTGCTCTCATTCAGGTTTTCACAATTTCTAGTGCAAACTGCATCTTTCTTTAGTGCACCTGCAGTAGAACCCTGAAGGATTCTCCTCAACCTCATTCTTCCCAATTTTCTTTCTTTGTACTCGTTCACTCATTCACACACCTCTCTGTGACCACCGCATCTCTTCAGAGCGCAAATATCCCACAATCCCCTGCAGGTTTTAGGTTTCGGCCCTAAGCTTGCTTTTATTTTTCTTTCATTGTGCTTTGGTGTTGGCTCATTCTCAGCATCCTCTTGAGGAGTTGTTATAATGATTTTCCAGCTTTCTAATTTTTCCATAATGTGTCTTTAACATCTCCAGGCTTATGTCTGTCAGTGGGGCGCTCCTCCCCTCCTCCAGGATTCTCTTTGACGGTCTCTTGAGTACTGCCCAGTCACTCTTTTTACACAGATCATTCACATCACTCCTCTCCTGCTCCTTTGGGTAATTACATCTTTTGTGCCATGGATCTCGCCATTATTCACCTTTACTTGTAAAGCATCATCCCCTCCTCCCACTCAAAAAGCCCATCTGCTATCGCCAAGACCTCCTTTCTCCCTCAGCTTCACGCTCCCTCATGGGTCTCCATCGTCTCTTCTTCGCTCTTTTCATTTCCCCCACCCGTCGTTTCTGTTCACCCCACTTGTCCTCGCGCTCACCTCGTATCACACGCTGGAGGGTGCCATGAACATATACTGTACACTCCTGTGGAGGAGGTGTTGCGAGGACCTGATGCCCTCTCTGCTTTTAGCGGTTTCTTTGCCACTTTGTCACCTTAATCGCCCCTCTCTCCAGGGTTTATTTTATTTTGCTCTAACAGGGCCAGAGGTGGGCCGATCTGAAATATAATTTGACTTGTATCACAATACATGAGCCTGAATGAATCTGTGTACATTGCAGTAGTTTAATAAAGGGCATTTTTACATTTTATTCCGCCCCCTTAATGTGTTCACACTGAAGCAGGGGGCTGTAGCATAGCTCCCTCCGGAGGGCACTCGCTCCTTTGTTGTTACATTAGCATCTCATTATCCGTTTCTTTTCAAACGCCCAATCTTACTCCTCTTCCTCTCTTGTGATCTTGTCGCCGATTCCATCTCTCTTCACCTCCTTTTTGCTCACAATCCAGCTCTCCGTCTCTCACCGCCTGGCTCTCTCTTTCTTTTGTCACTTTGTATTTACGGCAACGGCCCTTTTCCTCTTTCTCGGTCATGTCCCGCTGTCAGTTCATCGCTGCTTTAATTGCAGGGCTCGTCTACCGTCTCTTAACTTTGATTACTGTATTGCCCCATCCCCTCTGTCCCTGCTTTCCAAGTTCCCTCTGTCCCTCCCATAGCCATCGTTTTCTTCTTCTGCTAGATTAAAATGGGAGAGCTGGCCTTATCAGTTTCTCATACAAGACGAGGGGGGATTTCACGCAGTTTCACTTTTAGTTGCAGAGGATAAAAACAGCACAATGGAGAGGAGATAAGTCGCCCTCTCTCTATATATCTCTCCCCGTATCTTTCGCTCTTGTTTTCACTCCATGCTGCTGTTGCTACCATCATGCTGCGAAGCCACACAGGGGACTGGTCCGCAGCCTGACAGAGGCAACGCTTCAAAAGGGACCCTCTTTAAAAAGTCATTTTGATACAACTGTTCCCTGACGTGCTTTGGACTCTGCTGGATGGAAAGGAGGGCGGTGAGTTGGTGTGATCTAGGCCAGACTGGCCCGCTGTGAACAACTGTACTGAAGATGACTTACAAAGTGACTACAAGTGGACTCTTTGAGTGGATCTCTCTGAGCGTACAACTGGCAGCCAGTGGGTGGTGGTGTGGTATGAGCTGTAACATTGGTAAGATGTGATTATAGTGGCTGTACTGTAGCTGCTAATTCATGGCACCCAGCCATTTTCAGTGTGTATCCTGGCTTTCCAGCTCTGCTGTTCAGTCTCGACTGCCTGCTCAGAGTAGCCATGCCTCCTCCTCTTCCTCCTCCTCTCCGCTCCCTCCTCATGCCTCGTTGGCTGCATCCTCTCGTGGCACAGCGGGCTCTGCAAAGTAAACAGACATGCTGATCATCAGACAACATGATGTTTCAAGTCTACGGCCAATGCTGTCTCTGATGATACTCTGAGGTCTCCGCTCACGTCTGCTTGCGTCTCTCATTTCCCAGTTTCCCTGCAGATGCCCTAGTTTTTGCCTGCTCAGTAGTTTCTGCCTAGTCAATAATAATTACAGTCATTACTTTTTTTTTTTTTGCGTCATGCAAAAATGTGGTGCATGACTTCCTGTTTCAGTTTTCTACTAATTTGCAAGTTGTTTAATTCTCTCCGCCAACCATCTGATTCTCCCATACAATTAGTATTATTAGTTAATATTATTATTGTTCATCATCACTTTTTCTTCTATTTTATTGTGTAAAGCACTTTCAATCAAATGTGTTGTGTGTAAGTATATGTAACGTTGAGTTTAGTTGAACATATCAGGCAAGTTCCTTTTGCTTTAGTTGTTACTAACAACTAAAACGAGTAGCACATTTGCCAACTCAATGCTTCATCCACGCACACACACACACACTTCTCACTTCGTAGGAAAGAACATTGCTATCGCCAGATAAGTGACAACTTTGTTCGGCTAACTTTCTGTAACCAGTGTAGCATTAAAGTATGATGGAATTAGCAAGTTAGCTAGCTTGGTGATTCTGCCATGCTTCATGCTACAGTAGTTACAGCAGTGCTGGTCTAACGGTCCCTCCGCCTCATTCCCCGCCACTCCGGAGAAGGACAAGCTAACTAGCTTATTAGCTAGCAATCCAGCTACAAGGCTGCGTTCACTCTCTCCCTGGAGAGCTGCGACATCACTTTACGGCCCCAATGACATGTGCTGTCATCGGAACAAATAACAAGAATCATAATTTTCATTAGTACTACTCAATTGGCCACGGAGAACAGTTCAATGTCTGTTCTACTCCTATGCTATTACTTTGGTTTAGGCTCTGAGTTAAAGGGGAAACGCGCACATTTCACATGTTAAAGTCCTCTTACAGGTTTTTGGGAGTGCTTCCGTGTACTGTATGTGAACAAAAGTTGTGTAAAGTCTGTGCAAAGACGAATTAGTGTAAAATGACCATCTCCCTACTCCATTTGATAAAGCAATGCCACTGAGCGTAATCTGACAAGGCAATTACATTTCCTGCCTGAAATATTTGGCAAAATTAGTATATACATACGTATATATAATTTCTAGGAGACAGGGTGGTTCTGAATGTAGTGTTTCATCTGTCTGTGTTCTTGTAGCTGATCATAGGCTTTTCAGTACAACTTCAGGAAACACCATACCTTGCTGGTTGAAAGTATATACGCAATATTATGCTGTGTATGAGCATGGACGTCCTCTGGCATCTCTTGCCGTCTTTTTGGTGTTTTTTTTGCCGTGAAGGCAGCGCAGCGTCGGTTTCTCCAATAATGAACAGCATCCTAAATGCATCAGGTCTACTGTTCCCTACAACAAAGCATCTTCCTCTCTGCATGCGCTCACTTCATCCTTATTCCCTGCTGGGTCTGATACTGCCTCAGAACATCTTCTACCTCCGAGCAACACATTTGCTGCATGTGTTTACTCTTTTCTAAAGATATTTTGTTCCAAACAGCTTCACTTGTGCCAAGACCAAGACCCCCCCCCCCCCCCCCCCCCCCACACACACACACACACACACACACGCACACACCAAACTGTACTCACAATTTCTCCACATCTCAGCACCGAATATGCCCACTAAACTCAAGTAGTGCTTCCTTCCATTCTAACTCCAGATTTGCCTAAATACATCTTGATGTAGAAGCAGCTCAACTTCTCGTACGGCATCCCTTTATAGCCATTTCTTAATATACAACTAATGAATGACAACCTCTTTATGGGCAATGTATATACCACACAAGAGATTCAGTCCCTGAACACGTTACCTTATAGACTAGTATACATCATTGATTAATTCTCTGGTGTTAGTTTTCATGCTCATTATATGAAAATGCTCACACAAATTATTTTTATGTGTCCCCTCCCTCTTCAACACACACACACACACACACCTCCACAAAGACACAGTAACGGCTCATTTTCACATTATTCTCTCCCTATAGTTTCCCCCTCATTATCTCTCAGACTCCATGAATAGCACCTGCCCGCCTGTCTGCTGCGCTGGGATTTCTCTGCACTCTGGGTGGATGTTTGAAACACTTGTTAGCTGGCTGCTTCCCACCTGTTATCACTTTAGGGAGGAAAGGAGGAAGGGAGGCGCGAGAGACCTCGTATATATCACAGTATAGACTCACATCATCTGCCGATGTTGAATAGAGTAGCCGGCTATCTAGGCTGCAGCACCGTGGCCAAATTATCGTATCAGACAAAAGAGGAAGAAGATCTTTGCTGGAGTAAGTCTCTAACATGAACTTGCTTATGTAAGATATAATCTTGCCCCTCGCTTCTTTTTGAGCTACAATTATGGGATTCAGACTGATTCCCGCTGCTGTCAGCCACATCAATTATAACAGAGGATTCCTAAAAATCAAGATTCGCCTTTTACAAAATTGGCATCCTTTCTGGCTCAAGGGCAGATTACATCAAATTCAAACTTGTCAGTGAAATTATTTCATTGCCTGTGCTTAAAGAAACACATGAAAAAGACATCAATCCTCTTTATTTCTGAAAAAAAAAGAAATAGCAATGCAAATCAGATAATAGTTTATTTAAGAAAATGAATACATGTTAATACTTGTTTACATATGTAAGCAGAGAGCTCTGCAATGAAACGTTCCTTGCACCGCAGGGAACTTGTTTGTATTTTGTGAGCCTGCATCTGCTTTTATTCTTCCGTTTGTGAGATGCGGGGGCATGTTTGCTTGAGGACTGGGGATTTTGTAGAATTATGTGATTGTTGCTGCAACAAAGAGAGGGAGAATTGAAAGGGAGGAAGAAAAGGTGAAGGGAGCAAAGCAGAGACTGTAGATTATAGAAATTGAAGGGGAGCAGAACAGACGTTCATGGTCGTTTCACGTGGTCATGGGACTATAAGAAAATGGCGATTTTTGTTAGTTCTCCTGGTAACTGCTTAAATTAGCTTTTCCTTCTCCAAGGGGCCGTTAGACGCAGCACTGCCACTGGCCAAAAGCCCGCTGTTTGGCACATTTTTGTGTAGCATTAAAGCATGGTGGAATTAGCAAGCTAGCTAACTAGCCAGTCGCCCGTTTACAAGCCCCCAGGAAGAGTGCCAGGCTTTAAAGCTATTTTAACATAGTGACAAAACGTTGAAACTTCAAGGTTCGTCACGTGATGCCGTGGGAACCCAAAAGTACTCTTTCTCATAAATTTACATCGGGAAAGAGACGTTTGTAACACGGCGGATCATTTAGTTTGAGGTGAATCCACTTCCCAGTATGAACACTTGAATAGCCCTGGTTTAAATCATTAGATTAGTCCTAATTGCGAAGGAAACGCTAGTGCGCTTGCTCTTTGGGCCCATGGATGCGGAAGATTGTTGGACGATCCGGGTCATTTTATACTCAGAGGTTGATCATTTTTTGCATGAATGAATGGGGGGGCCGCCGCTTCCGATGTTGTCAGTTCCCTTTTCTACATCCATGGCTATTTATATAGCTAGCTAGATCGTTCCACCATGCTTTAATGCTACAGAAAATTCGCCATACAAAGTCATCACTCCTGTTACGTTGATTTGACTAGGAAGGTCCGTTCTGCTCCTAATCTATTTCTATGCTGTAGCTACAGAGACACAGTGTGTGAGATCACATTTGACAGCGAGGACGATTTAGAGACATGAAGGGAAATCCATCAAGTAAAAGGGGGGGGGGGGGGGGGGGGGGGGAGACAGACAGCGTGGGTGTGAACATGATTGAGGTAAAAATGTTTCTTGACAGATAGAAAAAAAGAGCTGATGGAAGGAGAGAGAGGGACATGGGTGCCGTAAAGATGAATGCCTGCTTTGATCCTCTCCCTTTCCCTTGTTCTCTCTTTGTATTTTACCTTTCTCTCCACTTCAAGCTCTCATACATCCTCGTTTGCTCTCTTTCACCTCCTCTGCCCTTTTGTTTTCTCTCCTCTCTGGCGCCGTCCTCGGTTTTATTTCCCAGCGGCACGGCCGGCTCTACCCCGGCGTAATCTGTGATATACTAATGTCTCATTAACTGTTGTGTCCGTCTGTTTATCTTCTTCCCGTTTCTCACTCCCAGTCCTCTCTTTATGGCTCCCCCCCTCTGGCTCGTCCACTTTCTTCCATCAGCCGGCTCATCTATCTTGCACTTGTCTTGCTCAGTGTGTTGTAATACAATCTGGTGACACCAGGCGGCAGTCAAGCCCATTCATTTGCTTGTTATCCATGTTGATTAAATGATATGCAAGGTTTTTTATTTTGGTGGAAGGGGGGGGGGGGGGATTTTTGTTCCATCATTTACATGTTATTTAAGCAGATGAGTGAGTACGGGTGAGGGGAGGGTGGTGTGTGTTCGCTCTTTTATGTGCAGTGGTGTGTGTGTTTCTGACTGTGTGTGTTTGCGGCCTAAATATCTTCTTAATCATCTGCTGAAAATCAGAGAGATGAAACCTCAGCCGCTGTAAAACATTCAGCGAGGCTCTAATCACGTGAGCGAGTGTGATTATGTGAGCTCATCAGGAAACCAAATCACAGGAAAAAGGAGGAGAGGTGTTGCAGCCTCGTCTCATGCTAATTTAGGGAGTTTGTTTCTTTGTGCTGCTGACTGTGAGGATTGTAACTCTGTGAAGCCGTCTGAAACCAGCCTGACACTAATGTGCTTATTTCACCATGCTGTTACGAGGATATGTCTTTTGATTTGTCAATTAATTTGAGGCTGATTAATGAGCGCAAGCAGATTCAGTAAAATAAAGTATAGAATAATGTAGTTTAATGAATAGCTATGTTATAGTTATGACTATGCATTATTTTCAGTCCTCCATTCATAAGTGGCATATCAAATGTAATAATTGGTTTATAACAAACTAAGTGTCCTATATAGGTGTTTATTAATGTGTTCTTCAACAACTGTAACTCCTCCTTTGGGCTTATGACAACAGGTCATATTAAATATGTCATATTAAAAAATTAGTCTTCATAGGAGAAGTTATAATTGTTGACAAATACATTACATAATAAACACTTATACATGTCCTAATATCTGTTTACAACTACAATAAAGTGTGTTACACACTTTATTTCATGTGTATACAGTGCTTATAAATGATGAAACTGGATAGTTTGTCAGTCTGGAAAAAGAAAAGCGGATTTATTCAGTATCCCATCTCAACAGTATATACTATTGGTTGCATTTAATTTTCAACCGTCTTTTTTAACAGGGAACCATACTTTGTTTAGAGAGATAAAGAAACGGATGAGTACGTCAGTTCATATCTGGCATTGTTTTAAACCCGATTGAGTTTTGAATGATGTCATTTACTAAAAGAAGCAGTTGGCTAGCTTTAAACTTGAATTCACTGTGATGCTCAAAGGCTACGGGCAGCGATCACCAACTTTGAAGGTGGAATGTTTTCACGCATGCAAATCAATGCATGAGTTGACGTTGTAAATCAATCAACACCCCTTAAATACATAACTGCGACCGTTGCATTTGTTCGCATGACACACGCTTTAGTGATGATCGGATCTTCAAGTGCTTAAAAATAATGTATATGAATTTCAAAAGGATGATGGGAACTGCGAATGTTATGTTTCATTACTTGGAGAGAATAAAGGGTGGCAGATTCTGGGACTCTGGGACTGTGACTCATTCATACATTTAGTCAGTTCTCATTAAAAAACACATCGGACATTTTGAGAGCAAAATGAAGCAGCGTGTCTCCTGTTCACCCCGAGCAGCGTGACATTCGTCGTCTCCCAGCAGGGTGCTGTCATCTCATCACCGGCCTCCGTCCACACATTCTCACCTTCTGTAAACATGTTTGACTTTATCAGTTGACTTTCCTGCCATCTGGCCGCTCCACACGGGCCAAGGGTGGACATGCAACACTTATGTGCGAGCTCACAGTTTTGGCCCCAGGAGGCATCAGCGATGCCCACGTCTATTTCCCTCCCCATTACACATTATTATTGTCACATTTTATTCCCCTTCTTTTCTGGTTAAAGGGCTTATGAGGGCGGGATAGTTTCTGTGACATCAGTGCCGTATTAGTCTCTTTGATTTTCTCTTGCTTTCGCTGCCTTTGAAGTGCAGAGGTATGAGCATTAAGTCTTAATTACACGGCCTGATGAGTGCGTTTAGTTTACTGGGTCAGCTAGAACGGGGTCATCGTCTTAAAGCTGCCTTCTGTTGTAAACTCTGGTGGCTAAATGGATGCTGACAGGTTTCAGCAGCTAAATTAAATTGGGTTTCTTGGCACAACGGCGTAATCCCTCGTTTGTCACGCCTGTCGGTGAAACCACCTCAGATTTGAAATCTGAAAAAGTTGACAATACCAAATCTGCATGAATCATACGAAATCCCCCATTTCTACATTTGCTGTGATATGAGCGATCTGGTTCTTGTCAAAGAAAACATAAGGCTGTAAAAATGGTGTCTTGTTTTCCCCACCTGAGTTGAATGTTTTTACACGGCCGTATATGTTAGTGTGGGAGTTTGTGATCCATGAGCCTTTGAAACCTCATTGTATGTTTGCAGCGTTTTTTTGTTCATATGTGAAAAGCATCACTTCTTTTTTCTCCAAACGCATGTGCCGACAGAAGCTGTTGTCTTTATATTGTCAGACTGGTGTACCGCTGATTTCAAAAGGAAAAGATAAGCGTGAGACACAGACACGGTTGGTGTCTGATTCTCTGTGAGGTCTTAAGCAAGCAAGAGATGTCAACAGACTTTGTGTCATTCCCACTTGTTTAGACCGTCTATTTACTTACATGTCAGTATTCAGAGTCATTGAACGTGTGGGTCTTTAGCTTGCCTTAACGTTGAGGATGGAGGTTGCCCGCTTGACAAACCCCACCTGTCAAGCGTCTGATCTCCTGTGGTCTCAGCACAGTACCACATCTCGTCTGTTACACACGTACTGCAAGGACATGAATAAATTAGACACTGTAAGAACCAGTAGAGACTCATCCAAATCACATATGATAGACTCAAGTATTAAAAAAAACAATGTGCGGACTATAGAAATAGAACGGACATTGACATCTGCGGTCAGTTGACTAGTGCAAAAGAAAATGCGATTGTTGTTAATTGTGATGGTGAAACACGTGTCAGTGGGGCAGTAAAGTGTTGCAGTTCTCTGGGAAGAGAGCGTGCTCAGCTCCGGAGACGAGTGGCTGGCTAGTTAGCGAGGTAGCTTGTCCTTCCTCCGGAGCGGCGGAAAGTGAGGCGAAGGGACCGTTAGACCCAGCGCTGCCGCTGCCCACCAGCCCGCTGTTCAGCTCATTTCCTGTTACCAGTGTAGCACGAAAGCACGGTGGAATTAGCAATCAGGCTAACCAGCCAGCTGTCCGCTAGTTAGCTTGTTAGTTCCACCACGTTTTAATGCTACATTATGTAACAGAAAATAATAAAGTTGTCCCTCATCTGGCGATAACAATATACAGAGTGACAAAGTGCATAAATGAGGTCTGGGGTCGATGGGTCAACAGAAGCATCAGACTGTAACACGGGAGACTGCTGCTCATTTCTCACTCATGCTGATAATCAACATTTTTTGACCACAACATTTTTTGACCACAATCGTGTCATAACCGAACCATTTTTATTTTTGTAACCATGTTGACAAAAAGCTCCCCTTACCTTAATTAAGTTAAGGTAATGCAGGTGAACAGAGGTTTGACCCAGATGCAGCAGGATGAGTGCAGTAATTCATCGTTTATTGTTAGTAGCTTAGAGGCAGAGAGTCCAAATAACAGGCAGCTAACAGGCAGGCAGAAAACAGCATTACAACTCTGATGAGCCGACAACGCAACAAAGTGAAATGAGATGCAGGTGAGGTGGTGGGTGGGGGAGGCCGGGCCGAGCTCATTAGTGAACTGGGAACAGGTGTGTGGATGGGTGTGGCAATCAGGTGGACATGTGGTTGTGGACGGTTGCAAAAGGGCAATGGTTGGATTTGGAAGTGGAAATGTGTCTTGAATAGACGGGCCGAGTGTGACCATTTTGTTTTGCATCAGAACAGGAACATACCACTTTGAGATGATAAAAAAAAAGCTGCTAAATAATTAGTTTTGCTTACACTTTTCAAAAAGGGGCAGTAGTTGATGTGAGGTTCAAAGTCTGAGCGATAATAAAGAAAAAGATTGAAAAGGATCAGACATGGACATATGGACGAACAAGGTGAACGGTCTTCTAAGTGGAGGTGACAGACTGAGGATAACGGCTCATCACAAGAAGGTGGAAAACCGGTTCTATGAGGTCACTCAAAAATCCCCCATACAGTAGCTGGACTTTATATTATCATTAGTATCGGGGGGGCTTTTGGGGACAATAAAGCAGAAATGAAGTTGCACTGAGCAATTAGTTTTTGTGTGAACTTCAAAAAGGTGTCTACTTTCTCAGACTCACAAACACCGAGATGGCTGCCATGTGACTGACGACCCTGGGTAAACAGCCTGAGATGAGTCATGTGACAGAATGATGTAATGTTCGGCCTGTCGTGACCCTCCTGCAGCTTAAGCTTGTCAGTAGTTTCATACTGCACATGCAGACGGCGCTTTAGAAATCATTTATTATGCAGATGAATATTCCAAGGTGACCTGTGCAGGATGTGCTAATTAGAAACCATCAACTTGAAGTTGCTTTGACCTTTATTCATACTCTATTTAGACAAACTGGCTGTGGCTGCAGAGTGCGCAGGTAGTTGGTTATTTGCTCATGTGGGAGGGGAAGGAGGATGAAATGTCAAATACGAACATTAATGTGAAAAGTGTTCACCCCAAATGCAAAGCAACTGTTTTCACTCGACACTTCTCCTCCTGGCGTCACTGAAGTCCTGACGTTGTTGAATCAGAAATGGAGGAAACTATCTGTATGAAACATAGAGTTTCAATGGCGTAAACAATGGCGTTGCTGTCGTATTCATGCCTGGGTGACTTCATTTTGAGTGTTGATGGAGCAGCTATGGAGAACTAATCGATTTGAACTTAAAGTTGTTTGCTCGTCGTCTTGCGGACCCGACCTGACAAACATGAATTCAGACTTTTTACAAATCTGCATCACTATGTTGTTGTATCAGCATCCTTTTTGTCCATTTAATGCAATTAAATCACAGCAAAATCTGTCAGGTCCATACAGCTGTAGTAAATCAGCCGACGTGTGGTTTGCTAGATGCACTGAAGCTCGTTGAGATGAACCGAGCGTGTCCGTATATGATGTTATGAACCAAGACACGACGCCGTTCCGACGTATCTGGGGCTTCCACAACATGCACAACTCAGCAGTAGTAGTTATTGTAAATTCAAATGATCCTGCGGTCAAATTGTCGCGAGTAATGTGAGGCAAACATTTGCGTCCCGTTTGATGTAAACTCACCATAAGGGTGTATTCAGGAGGGAGGCTGTATTTCCTGTTTGTGTTAATGCGATAAGATTGATATACTGCAACCTTTGTATTTTAGTCATACTGATTAAACTTACTGTGATAATCTTGTCCCAGAATTTCTTTTCATGTATTATTCCACACACGGTCGCTAGACCTCTCCAACTGACAGCATCGTCAGTAAGCACAGCCGATTTGAATGCCTAAGCAGTGCAGAAGTAGAAGCAAAACGACACGTACGATCTCCCAGGGAGGCCGTTTCCGCAGTTGTCTTCAAATGTTTGTTTAAACTTTAATGGTTGTTCGCGGACCTCCCTCGCTCGCTCGCTCCCTCCCACCTCTCTGCGCCTCCCTCCCTCCCTCCCTCGCTCCCTCCCTCAAGCCTTCTGTAGCTCGGCAAGAAAGAGAGGAACGGATGATGGAAAGAAATGTTCAACACAGCGTGCCTGTGTCAAGAGTTCCTCCGCAGACATGGGAATGCACCCACATGCCTGCAGACAAATCCGAACACATGCATGGGAACACACACACACACACCCACGCACCCAGACACACATGCAGATGGAAAAGAACATGGAAAAACATGGAGTTGCTTGGTATTCTTGGACTATATTGATATCCTACAAGATGTAGGTGTTTGTGTGGTTTGCCTGCATGTGTTTATACTATATATACAGATTTAGCTTTTAGGGGCCTCGGGCATGTGTGTCGTCAACGAACACATCGTCGTCGGGGTCGCCCCCCCCCCCCCCCCCCCCATTATGATGCTCTCCTCGCTGTGGTCCCTCAGTGCAAAGACTGCAGTACGACGCCTGCCACCAACAAATCAAAGTCGATTAGGTTTGCACATTGCCACGGGTACGCACAGATCTATTATTTGATTTTATTTTTCACAAAGGGAGTCATCCACAGATTTTCAGTGACCGTAAAGGAAACAGGAAAAGGAAAGATGCAGAGAAGCCGAGCTGACAGCGGGGAGGAGTGTGCGATGTAAAGGGGTTTGAATTAGGTCACCCTCTCCCTCCCATGTTCATTATCACTCTTCAGTGTGTAATAATGCTGAAATGTGTTACGTGTAACAAGTCCCCCCTCCCCAGCTGCCCCTATAGCACTCTGGGGTACTCTGTCACTTTGCTGAAGAGGATAAACATGTTGGAGGAGGTTCTCTCAGTGGTTTCTCACTTGTTCAGACATCTGCCACTGTGAGACTTTTCCCGTTAGGTGCCGTAAAGCAGAAAGAGGACTCCTCGTCAAGTCCGGCAAAGAATAATTTCACATAAATACGAACGAAATGAGCACAAACACGTGGCAACTAAAACAACCGTGGGTGTAGACGTTGATGTCGTCACATTGAACGTTAATACTGAAAGCAATAGTTTGACATTTTGAGAAACATGTTCATCCGCTTTCCAGCTGAGCATTAGAAGATCACCCAGCATGGTGACACTTCCTGGAGTGAGTAACACGCTACAAAGCCACGACTTGTTTTTCTTTACATTTCAGATTGAACAAAGAAGATGTGATGTGTTTTTTGAGAGAGCTTTAGTTGTGCTCGTGGGCGGATTTTTCGATTCCTTGGCCAGAGTCGGGCTAACTGTTTCCCCCTGCCTCCTGTCTTAATGCTAAGCTAGGCTAATGAGAGTGGAATTTCCTCTTACTTTCGTGAAAGAAAGTGAACTGTGTCAAGTGTAATTGCTAAAATGTCACTGTTCCATTGAAGATGCAATGTGTAAGATCCGGAGAGAATTTTAAGTTACAGTGCTGATGTTATGTCAGATACGTCTCATGTATTGTGTTTGAGATTATAAGATAGAAGTTTTATTTCGACCGTCTCTCAGAGTTTCATCAGTTTGGTTGAATTTTGTGTCCAACCTTTAGTTAGTCGTTGGCTTTTCTTTTTATACTAATGACTGTAAGTTTAGATTGTATGAACAGTAGTAGAGGTGAAATGCTGCCCCATATTTCTTTAGAGCATCTTTAGACCCTTTTTATTCCTATCCGCTGCATTAATAAAGAAGTAACACCATCAAGAGCTGCAGGAACTGCTTGGTTCTCACTCGCTTCTAATGTCAAAAGTCAATCTTCGCCCAAACTATTCAGATTCAGACTGTCAGACGTTTTTCACTGTCATAGCAGGGAGAGCACAGGTGGAACTGATCATAGGGCTGGGCTGTGGGCGAATAGTACTTTTTGCTTCGGAAGGTTCCTAACTGAGTGAAATGACCCGGAAGTATCTAAGTGGCCACCATGATAAGAGCTGTTCGAATTCTCTAAATGCTAAGGAAAGGTGCTTCAATGCTTCCTTTAGCATAGGAAACACTGGACTTTCCTTCACGAAAGGAAAGTAGATAATTCCGCCCCACAATTCCTTGCGGTGGCAACATTTAAAATCGACGCACCATTCGGCCGTCCATGAAAACAAACAATATGCTTATCTTACACAGGTTAAACAATTATACTCGTGCAGTCATAGAGTAATGGGATTTATGTTGATTCATATTTATTTACTTTGAACATTTACACAGTAAAAAAAGAATACAAATAAAATGAACAGTAAATATAGCAAACTGTCAATGAACAAACTGTCAATAACAAGAACCATCCAAAAAGTGACATCCGCCGTCGCATTATAATTACGTAGCTTAGTGAAAGTGTAGTCGGATTCTCCAAACACCACGGTTGTCTTTTCCTAACTCCTCAAGAACTCTCCTTCACGTCTTTCCTTGACCCCATGACATTTTCCATTGAGGTCAAGGAAAAGTGGTTAGGAATAGACGTTAGGAGGTCATTTCTGGACTTTTCTACCGCAGCAATGATGTTTCCTCTCCAGCAATTATGTCACTAATTACACCTGTGATAGACAAGTCGGTTTATTCAGCCCACCCCCTTGCTTGAGTTCTTGCTTTGACGTACTGTATGTTCATAATTACTGTTGTTAATCAGGTAATTTACAATGGTATTGTATTATTAACCTTAAAAATGCCATACATATTGTAACCCCTTGAAGTTAACAGAGCAATTTGTAAGCAACAGCTGCCAAACTGCTGATGCTTTTCCTGCCTCATGGGCCTCAAACCAGCAGCTCAGCCTGCCAGCAGAGGCTCCTCGTGTTTTTGGTGCTGATACATTTGTCATCCACACACAATAGAAGTTCATCTAGCAAACAATTCAGGCCGCAGATTATGATGCAACTAATCAGCTATATATAAATATATCCTTTTTCTTTACTTGTAGTTTTTCTTGGTTCAGGCCCATACCCGCAGGGCAAACAAATATTGCACAAACCCTCAGTTTTCAGTTCGAGAAGCTTAGTGTGCAGTTGTAGATAATTTTTTGTTGTTTTCCCTGTAGGGAGTTGGGCAAAGGAGTTAGAGTGCTGTTTACTGGTGTATAAATGAATAATTAGTACTCGTGCATCTGTCTCGTCTGTGCAGAATGGCGTGGTTTTTTTTCATGTTTTCTATGTTTATCATCCCCTCTTACTCTCTGTTAGGAATTGCTAATGCATTTCTATTATCAAATACTGTATAAAATAGTTATGGAGATCATATTTTATGCTGCATGACTTGTGCTTTGCGTACAGCTGGTAACTTAAGTTATACAGATAGTCGCACACACACACACACACACACATAACGCTTTTCCCACGGTTGTTTCTCTCTCTTTCTCTCTTCCTCCCTCCTCTTGTCTCCTCCACCGCTCTGCTCTTTTTCACCCCATCTGTGTCTCACCCCCCCCTCCCACCTCTCTCCCGTCCTCGATCAGCTCTTCCTGTTTTCCTCCATACAGCGTTATTTTCTTTGATCGGTCTCCATTTGTGTCTGTTCCCTCCCACTCTGCACGCTGACACCGCTGAAGGGATCTCTCTCTCTCTCTCTCTCTCTCTCTCTCTCTGTCGTCTCTCTGTCAGTGCTCTCTCTTTCCCCCTCTCTATCAGTCTTTCTCCTTATTTGTCTCCCTCCGTCTCTATCTTTCCCTCCCTCTCTCTCTCTCTCTCTCTCTCTCATCCTCATCTCTCACTATCTCTCCACGCACACTTGATTCATTTTACACATTACCGAAGCATCCATCATTTGGCTCTGTGAAGGAAAAATCTCTCCCTTTTTCTTCCTTTTTTTTTCTTTTTTCTTCTCCCTATAAATCCGTGACAATATTTTCTCCACTTCCTTCTTTTCGCCGGCTGTCTTTTTCTTCTCCCACCTCCTCTCCTGCGGATCCAATCCTAAAGCTGGAACCAATATGTTTTATTTCCAGCTGGTCATCATGGCAGGGACCGTTCTGTTGGCGTACTACTTTGAGTACACGGACACGTTCCCCGTGCACATCCAGGGCTTCTTCTGTTTCGACAAAGCCTACTCCAAGCCGTACCCGGGACCGGAGGACAACAGCAAGGCGCCGCCCGTCCTCGTCTACTCCCTAGTCACCGCCATCCCCACTGTGACGGTGAGTCTGTGTTCAACTTGTAAAGAAAAAAAAGTGCTTCCACAGGTGCTCCTCATGCACACACACCTAACACACAATCACACACACACACACACACACACACACACACACACACACACACACACACACATAGTTCCTCCTCATCTACACGTGGTGTTTGTGGATTGAAGGAGGGCAGATCTGTGTAGGTGTGCATCCTCGTGGTCTCGCTGCTCCGTTTGTGTGTGGATGCGTTCTCTGTCATAACCATGGCAACGGGCACTAAATTTGTCCTCCACAGAGCGGTCTGCGATAGCTACAGTGTGCAGAGAGTCTGTCCTTATTCCAAGACTGCACGCTACTAAAGCAGCATAAACCATCAGCTCTAAATGGCTTCGTGGACGTGAAGAGGCGCGTTATTTTCTTTCGCCGAACCGTCTTCATCCGAGGCTTTAAAAAATGCATATTGAAGCACCTTTTTAATAATTAAAACGTCTATACAGAATTGCGATTTGTAGGTCACAAGTTTTTGGCAACACGCAGCGAGTCAAAGATGAATGTTCAGCGTCTTTATTTTTGCCATTCATTTCCACTAAACCAGTTTAAAATGAATATATCGAGGCTCCGTGACGTTATTACTGTAGATGCTGAATTCCATTAGAGCAGCCATACGTTCTTGTCAGCACAGTGGGGTGTTATTAATAATGAAACATAGGTTCACATCCTCATCAAAGCTCCGTCTCCGTGACTGTCTGTCTCGTCCCCCAGGGTTTCTCTCTTTGATGTCCTGCAATGCTAAGTGGCATTAGGACATGGCTGCCTTTGAGCCATATATTTGGGCAGCACACACACACACACACACACACAAACACACGTACAAGTACAAGCATTGACAGGCAGTCATGGGTAATTTCTGTATTTTTTAATTGCATTTCTGTATAGATGTGATTTAGATCTCCTCTTCTGTCACCCCAACATCTTTTCTCAGTTGTGAAAACCTAGTTTAACTTTTTTTTTTTTTTTCACACACAGTCACACATTAACACATTTGGCAGATGCACAGGTGGACTTTGTATGTGTTTATCTGTGTGTATGCGTGTTTGCTCGGAGCCTAACTCTGGACTGGATGGGGGCTGCAGGCACCGGGGCTCGCGGGCTCTGCAGAGTGGGAGCGGAGTGGCGTGAATTTGCCTGTGAGTGTGAAGCGGCTTTATTGAAAATCAGAGCATCTGTGTTCTCTCTCGCTCCAAGATACCGCTCCATCCCACGGGCCTCTGTTCAGATACAATAAAAAGAAGAAAAAAAGCAGATATTTATCTCTCTTTTCTCCGAATTCTGACTCAGGCTTTCAGCCGCGAACAGGAATTGGACGAGCTCTTCGACTGACGTACACCGATTTTGTATCCGTGTGACAGCTCAAAACTGCACAGGTTTCTCTCTCTTTTTGCTGCCGTCTCTTTGTAGAATGATGGGGAGGCACACAACTCAGGATAACTATGTTTCTCAGTGACAAGCACTTTAAGTGAACTTATAACGTTACATTGACACTGCGAAAATAGAGAGCTGCAGGAATGAGTCCTTAATCCCAGATATGAGTTAACATTTTTGCACTTCCTGTTCCCTCTTCTCAAAGACAATGAGTTTTGTGAATAGGTTTTTGGTTAGATTGGTTGAATAAGGTCAGTGGTTAACACAAATTTAGGAGATTGGGAAGTTTTGTTCTGCGATATAAAATAAGTCCCTCTTGTGAACTTTTGATTGTGTCTGAAAAAACTAGTCTGCCTTCACAGCCTCGTAATGTATACTCACGCTCATGCGACCTTGGTGTAGTTCCTTTATAGCCTTACTATCTATTGCGTCCTCGCTTCAAAAATCATAAAAGTTGTGTTCATTTGTGAAGATAATCTTGCTGAACGCTAAACGCTTGTCTGCCACAGAGATTATTTTAACCATCCAAAATCCAATGGAGAAATCCTGTTGGATTTTTATTGAGGGAACCAGTGCGATGCTGGCTTCCTGCACCACTCTAGTGCCCCTCGTAGCTCGTTTTGCAGCTGCTGCTTACAGCTTTATCCCTAAAAACCTTTTAGTCACTTAGAAAGAAACGCAGGGTCTAGGTTGAACAGCAATGTTTCAGACATTTAGTGTTACTTCTAACATACGGTGGGAATCAAAGAGGCTGAGATATTTATTACTTGGTTATGGTCAAGTCCAAAAAAGTTATTTGTTGTGTGCGAGGACACATACTGTATCTCTGGTAGATTTTCAAAATGATATTAGAGTTATATGACCACCTGTTACCACATGACCGAAGTCCAGCTCTGTCGTCCTCTGAAGTAGGCCGTGGGATACGGTCAAAAGCTCCAGAAATAGCTCAATAACTTTGTCCCCTGACTTCCTTAGCGTCAGTCCTGGACGTCCTGGCTCACGATAACGTGGGTTTTATACTAATTACAGTGCCTTACTTTTTGTAGGTATAAGTACAAACAGTGAATGAGAACAGCCTGAAAAGATGAGTATAAGTAAGATAAATTTGGGTTGTACCATTATTGGGTTTGGGTCAGTTTAGAACAGAATCCGCCGCGTCTCATGAGCCTGATCAAAAGTCTCAAAACTGTTGAAAAGCAGCAGCGATCTCTCAGGGCTTTCATGCCGAACTGAACCTGTGAGATTTGCGCAACACACAACAGAGTCGACCACCGTCGATCATTGATGTGGTCACCGGATTAGAATAGTGCGTGCGTGTGTGTTTGTGTGTGTGTGTGTGTGTGTGTGTGCAGCATAGAAAGAGACAAAGAGAGAGGAAGTGAGAGGATGAGGGAAATAGAAGCACTTGTGTGGTACTTGGCAAATATGCTGTAAGTTGCAGTGGATCAGTGAAGGTAAGTGCGTGGGTGGATGACAGCGCACATCTTCTCCTCCACTGCCACTGAAAGCGGATTCTGCGTGTGCAGGTGGGAGTCAGTGTGTGTGTGTGTGTGTGTGTGTGTGTGTGTGTGTGTGTGTGTGTGTGTGTGTGTGTGTGTGTGTGTGTGTGTAAGTGTGTGTAAGACTAGTGCTGGGATCTGACTACTAGTCAGAGTGGCTACAGGCGATCTATATGACTCTCAACTCCAGCACATAGCCGATATACAATACATGCACCAGACACAGCACAGGTGACCTTTCAGCACTCATGCCAATTATCTTGCCAAGCTAGCTGAAAGAGCACGGTAGAGTGCTATTTGAACCGTTTGCTAATTATTAGTGCGTGTGTGTGTATGTGAGGGTGTGTGTTATGTAATGGAGACTGTGTGTGTGTGTGTGTGTGTGTGTGTGTATATGTGCTCTGATTGCACTCCACAAACCCACCCATCGGTCGATACAGTTAAGCTGCAACCAATAACAGGATCAAATGGTAATTGTAGAATTAAGATGCATGTGACACAATGTGAGCCCTCACACACACACACACACACACACTTGTAAGCTCAAGCAAGGGGATGTGAGGCGGTGAATGATTGAAAAGTCTTGAACATAGAGGTTTATTTCTCCACCTCTTTTTTTTCTTTCTTGTTGGTCAGGAGCATAATGCGAAATGCTTTTGCCCCGGAGAGAGCCCCGTCGTCATGCTGCTAAATATAAGCCTCTCAACAGTCCAGGAAGGCAAAGCGAGCGCGCTCTTAGAGAGGAGAGACACAGCGAGTTCAAAATGCAGCGCACGATGGGAGGAAGGGGTATAATGAGGAAACGCGACAATCAGAGGTACCAGAGAGAAAGCGAGAGAAAACAAAACCATCTAGAATTACCGCTTCATAGTTGTGGGCCTCCGCCAACCGGTCAAGTCGCAGTTTACGTCCATGTCTGTCCAATATGTCCTCTTGGACATTTGTGTGAAATTGTCATTATTAGCATCAGAATTCTTGAGTTATGGGCAAAAATGTGTTTTGTGAGGTTACAGTGACCTTTTACCACATCAGTTCAACCTTTATTTTTTGCCATATTTGAAGAAATTCCCTCGAGGTGTTCATGAGCTTTCACATTCACAAGAATAAAATGGAGGTGAAGTCCCAGGGACCCTGACATCTGACCTTAAGTGAAAGGTTTGTGCCAAATTTGAAGTATTAAAGTATAAATTGAGGTATTGCATTCACGAGAATGGACCGGACGGACGGACGGACAGACTGACGACCTGCAAACATAATTCCTCCGACCCCATAAAAACATAAGACAGCTGAAGGAGGAAGAGTGAAGGATAGGAATGGGGGAACAAGAGAGTCTTTACGATGCCGTTCAGTGTCTGTTTTCTGTGGTCTCTTAAAACTTGGGAAGAGCCGTCGTGCGTGATGTATCTCCATGTGACAGAAAGACGGGGATTGTTGCAAACCATGCAGGCAGACCATATCATCCAGTCATGCCAGAGTTTATTAAGTGAGAGCGCTTGATGCATAAAAAAAACACTGCATTGTGCTGTTTTTGCCGTCGTATCTTCAAAAACAGATGCTGGATGTGGTCAAAGCCACATTGTGTGTGTGTGCGCGTGTGTGTGTGTGGACATTTTAATAGTCTGTGCGCGGTCCAACATCAGTTGGAGGAGATGAAGAGGGACAATAGTCCGAGTCGAAGAGGAAGACTGGCAGAAGTAAAGCAGCTTTAAGTGATTGTAGGATGCTAAAGGAGGCAGCTCTCTTTGCTTTCCAGAGGTCAAAGGTCTGACTGAGCTAGAGGTAAAAGAAGCAGGGCCCTGTTTTTAGAAATGCTTATTTTGTTGTTTGGTGGTTTATCTCATCCCCTGCAGACACCAGGACGGACATTTGGAGATATAGCTAGAGCTATTACAGTGGAGTTAGCCAGCAGGAAATAGTTTGGCTATCAATGACATAAACGGCAAAGCTTTGGACCAACAAGCCTGCTGGTAGAAATCCACTGAGAAGAAGAGGCACAGATAAGCAGGTTCTCCACTAACAGCAGTGTCAATAGACCAACTGCATCTCAAATGTATTGCTCTTTCGGTACCTTTACTGTTACTTTTGCTTTTTGTACTTGTGTACCTGTGTAACTCACATTTCAGTACAACCTGTACTCGAGGTTTGCCAAAAGGCCTTTTTTTTTGTGGGAAGAAAAATACATTCTTTACAGAATAACACATGAAATCCCAAATGATTGACTCATACAGCGGATTCATTCGTGCAACCTCACGAAATAGACGGTGCCGGAAGCTTGCAGTGGTATGTTTCATTTGTGGCAAAAGGGGATACAAAGAGGGGAACCTTCTCAGTCAGTCGAGCGGGGTTATGCAGAATTGAATTGAGTGACACAGCTGATTTGATTACGGACTATCTAGTCCTCTCGTGCTTCCTCAGAGATCAACAGTCTTTGCTGTAGGACAAAGGTGTGAACTCAGTTCCCTCTCCTTCTCCCCCTCTGCTGTTTGTATTTCAATAGCTATTATGAATGTGTTCAGACAAAACCACCACCTCTCCAACCGCAAGGCTGCTCCAGCGGCAGCAGAATCCCCAAATCCAATCTTCTTGATTGGATCTCAGATATAATATGGAAGTGTCAACTCTAGACCCGTAGCCAGCGACACTCTTTTTCCTGTCATAAACACTTGGGAGGTGGAACTGGTTTGAGGTCGACACTGATTGGTGGTGGGAGGCGGTAGGTGCTACAGCACACTTCCCCTGCATTAAGATGGCTCCCATCATGCTCCCTGTGACTGCTCCATTGTTATGCTAATGCAGGGCAAATTATGCTGTTCATAAAACCCAGGTTTTTCCCGTTTCGCGTTTTTCGCCTTTTCTCTGTTCTATATTTACCTTCTATTGTTACCGCAATCACAGTTGTCATCTTTGACAAGCAACCCAAAAGAAATGTGCTCACACAAACGCACACTATCGTGCATAGACGCACAATCACACACTCCCACGCATGCACTGAAAAGCAATGCCGAAGTGAGCGTCTTCGTGGATCTCTTGAAGAGGAGAACTCGGGCGGTTCATTCGTGCAATCATGCTTTTCTTCTGACATTTTCCAGTTGATTGCAATTGTCATCGGACTTGTGTTTTATCGCACAAGCTGGGGGAAGTGTACACACACAAACACACACACACACACACACACACACAAATCAGTCCAATGCCCATATGCAAATGGACCAGAAGTTTGCATACTGTTAAGCCTGGGGACAATCCTTCATGAATAATGGAGTCACATATGACAGACGAAGGAGGATTGGGAAGCGCCATCGAGCAGGAGAAAAAAAATTGTCGCTCTGAAACTCTTCCAATCGGATTGCGAGGAGATCAGCTCCCTTGATGAATTCCTCTTCAGGGAGTGTAGGAGAGAGGAAGAACGCAGAAGTTCGACAAAAGTGATTTTTGGAGCTGATGTGAGATGTGCTGTTAAAAGTCAATCAGTGTAGATACCATTATGGCAATCTCCGAGCCATCGGCTATCTGTCTGATCCGTGATTTAGCCTCTGAGGGCAGCGGGCAATATTTCAGGGGTTCCGGTGTAGTCAGCATATATCCGGATAGGCAAGACACTTCACCCCAAATTGCTTCCGCAAGCTGCGCCTGCGGTGTATGCATGAATAAACCTAGATGACTAGTTTGAGCCCGGATGGGCAGCTGGCACCTTACATGGTAGCCCCTGCCATCAGTCTATGAATGAGTGTGAATTGGTGAATGATGACATGTAGTGTTAAAGCGCTTTGAGTGGTCGGAAGATTAGAAAAGCGCTATACAAGTACACGTTCATTTACCATGAACCAGTACGCTTCCGATACCAACATCTTGTCCCATTGCAGACAGATTCCGCATGTGCAAATATCTGTTTATAGAGACTATTAACACCGTGTTTCAGCACATTTCTTGTGCTCTGCAGCAGTGTTCACTTGTGTATTTTAAAGAATCAAAAACCAGATATTATATTATGTACTGAGTTGACATGGCAGCACATGACATCATACTTTGCCACCCGAACAATTCATGGCTGCTTTATTTGTGATAAATACTTTGATGTTGCCTTTGGGTCCAACTTTTTTTTAATGAAATACACTAAATATTAGCAGAAAAGGCAAGGCATTGTGGGTGGGTGTTTTACAAACGAATAGCAAAAGTCAAAGAAAGAAATGAGTCAGTGCGTCTCTGAGAATTGTGAATAAAAACGTCACCTGTAATTTAAGGATTTGATTTATTTTGTTTGTGCGTTTTCCTTCAGGCTGTTGCCCAGCGTGTTGATCAATACACCTGTGTGTGCCGCTTGTAATAAATACAAACTGTTGCCAGTAAATAATAAGTATCTGGGCCTGGAAAATGTTTTAGAAAAATGTTTAAAGTGGCATAAGTATACCAAGCAAGCGTTGAATTCAAACAAAATCGTTGTCCAAAGTGCAGCAGAGGAGTCTGTGATGGCACTCAAAACAAAGACAAAAGGGCTGCAGAGGACGGCTGGCCAGTGGGCGCTCAGAAAAAGTGTCTGGAGCTGATTATGGTAATGAGGGGCAGATCTGAACTAAAGGTGGGGCGAGATTAGGTGAGTGGGGAACAAGCAGGAAGAGCTAAAGACAGCTGCTGGGGTGTGAAGGAACGGCTCGGTCCACAGGAGAGTTTAGTGACAGGAAACGAGACCAAAACACTAACTATATCAGGTTTGAACCCTCTGAGCCCCAAGCAGTTTTGGGGCTTTTTTTTTGCTCCTGTCAAAAGTTTCTCTCCGTGGCCTTGATTTTCACTGTAGTATATAAGTCCTGTACCTCTATAGAAACAGCACAACCATGCAGAGATAATCCCAGAATGTCTTTTGTGCGGCATAACACAGTCACCATGCCATAAGTCATAAAAAAAGGAAAAAAAAGGCAAGTTGAATATCTTTGAAATTGGAAAACAATGGAATCTATACATCCAACATTTCTCCAAGTGCCCACAAGTGTTACCAATGTTGAACATTTTTTAATTTGTACAACCTCTACTTACAGCCTCTGCTGTCCTCACTGCTCTGTGTTCAGCAGCCTGCAGTTCAGTCAAAGTTTCAAGGAATTGTTGTCACATGACTGTTAGTCTCAGGCAAAGTAATCATGGCTTCCTAGTTACGCCGAGGAGTGCAGAATTATTGTTTTTTTTACAGAATCTGGTAGGTTTGGTACAAAATCTGGTACAAAAAGGGTTCAGAGGGTTGCTCTGTGAGTGAGAATGTTGATAATGTGACTCTCTCTTGCTGTCAGTGTAATATCATTATAAGCTCATTTAATACCAACTAAAATGCCGTATTTGGTATAATCTGTTTTGCCACTGCCCATCACCATCTGTCCATCCATCTTTAATTATTCCACCTTGTGTGTGTTTGCATGTGCAAGATAGAGAGAGACAGACAGACAGACGGAGCAGTGAAAAAAAGGGCAGAGGATAATAAGGGATAATCGCGGCTTTATCCGGTCGCTGCCAATCACGCAGGATGGAGGATTGAGAGACGAAGACAGCGGGCCGTGCAGCCCCGCGTCGATACCCTCGACCAGCCGTCCGCTCCCACTGTGATAGCCTGTAATAAGAGCTCTAACCCTTAGATGAGAACCCTAATCCAGCCATCCACTCACACTCTGGCCTCATCCCACACCGAGCCTCTGTTTCTGCTTAACTGGGAGGCAGATGGAAAGAAATGCTTCTTCTTCGAGGACGAAAAGGGGGAATGTGAAGAGGTGGAGAGAGAGAGAGAGAGAGATGGAGAGTAAGCAGGATGAGGACAGAGAGTGGGGGAGAGAGGCTGGAGGGGAAGGAAGGGAGGAAAATACAAAGAGACAAGAAAAGATACGGGGTCATACTTCAAACCTTACTGAACACAAAGAGAGACCAAGAAGCAGGCGAGAAAGGACAATTTATATTTGAATCAGTGTTTCCGGTAGCCTAGTTTCTCCTCCACAAAGACCTGGGAAAGCTGCAGAATAAAAGCAGAGTGAGACCGAGAAAAAGGAGATGGATGGAGAGAGTGTGGGTGATGATGAAGCAGCTAAATTGTCATGGTTACCATCGCCGGTGCGGTGCGTGAGAAGGCTGCGTGCGCACGTGTGTGTGTGTGTGTGTGTGTGTGTGTGTGTGTGTGTGTGTGTGTGTGTGTGTGTGTGTGTGTGTGTTTAAAGTAGAGCACAGGGCTTGCAATGTCAACAAATGTCATTTGATATACTTTATGTAGACATGGTGTAATCCTCGTGATTTGTGTTTTCTTTTCACAACTGAAGAGCTGTTTAGAAGGATACATAGAAACACTTAGGTTATGAATTTAACACTGCGCCAGACAGCTCACGGTGTAAATGCGTAGCTATCTTTCCGTACAATATCCCCAAGCTGAGGATGATCATAAGATCCAAACACATCTGTAAAGAACGTACGGAGACACTTTAAGTTTAAGATGCTTTTTATACATTGTGATGTCAAACCGGCATTTATTTGCTGCGTCACTTGCTCCCGTTAGTATGACTCACGGTACACGGTGTGTTTATTACCCGTTTACATCCCTGTATGTGTGCTGTCTTTCTTTTTTCAAGCAATGTATCTTTGCGGAAGAGCCGTGAAGTGAAAGTGATGATTGAATCTATTGTTAAAAAGTCTACAGTTCCTCTCTAAACAGTGGGAGTTTATCGTCCCACTACACGTTCCTCGGAAAATTAGGTTTTCAAACTGACTGTATTTACTGTTTCATTCCTTTTCCTTTTTTTTCACAATTTTCTCTTTTTGGATCCTCGTTTGTCATCTTTTGTCAACTTCGTCGCACGCGCAGACACACTCGTTTGGAGTCACGCTTTTAGAAAAAGAAGCAAAAAGAATGCCCCAACAATCGACTGTCACCGTGTCACAAAAGGTAGAGATTCAAAGAAAGCCAATTATGTCGCATTCAGCCTCCGGAGTTTCTCCCACCACTCTCCCCTCACCTCTTCTTCTTCTTCTGCTCCACCCCAACTCCTTTCAATTTATCTAAAGTTGTCAGAGTTGAAAAACTCCAGAGTTGCAAAACACTCTTGACGAAAAAGTCTGACTAACAGCTACACACACACACACACACACTCACACACGTTTGTGCACAAACACGTGTTCCTACATTCGCGACAAAGGAGGCCGTGTGATCTCTGCTCGCTGAGGCGCTTTATGTCAGTCATTACTCAGCCGCCTCTTCTTCTCATTCTCTTTTTTTGTGTCATTTTCATCGGCTCCTCCAATTTCTCTTAACTCTCCCCCTTTTTCTGTTCTCCTCTTGTCAACCCTCTCTCTCTTTTTTTCAGGTGTTTACACACACATGTCAGCCTGTCTCCTGATCACACCATCTCCTCTGACTAGTTGAGATCTCTCTTCATCCCTCTGACTATCCGAGGGTAAAATAAATGCAGCCTAAAAAACATAGCGATTGCCTCGAGGAAACAGTCAACATCTGCTCCAACACTAATTGGCTGCCGAGTGGTTTTCGCCTTGTTCCAGTTGATTTCCAGTTGAGAATAAAACCTGAGCTTCCGCTAAGACTAAAGGAAACAAGATTGAAAGTTAACATTGAACCAATTGGCATGTCGGTCATACCTGCCTTGTTAGGTAAACCGACCCGTTCTCACTCCCAACTCGTCAGATACTGATGCTTGGTCTGTGCCCCCCGACGTCTGATACCGAGGCACCCTTTAGCGTCTGTATGAGACACCTCGGGCTTTCAACTGACTCCTATTTAAACCCATCCACGTCATTATTTGACAGTCAGAGCAACTTAGTATAAAAAGTGAGAGTCGTGGTGGACTGTTGGGAAAAACAGACTTTCACCCAGGAGACCGTTGTTTATGTCCCATTATTTCACCTTACTTTTTGGAACTTATGTACTTAATGCCTGTTACGTAAAAAGACTATTTTACACAACGTGTATGTAATAACCCATGCCACAATCTTTTGCTAAGCCTAACCAAGTAGTTTTGTTGCCTAAAACTAACCACGAAGACCTAAAAGCTTAGGAAACCTCTGTTGGAATAGGCACGTCCTGATTGGCTGGCTACGCTTATGCAAATTTTCAGTGGGCGAATGAGTGCTCGTGATTGGAAGATATTATGACCCATAGAGTCCAGTAGAGGGCTCCGCCTGCGCTTATAGAACTAGGGTTACAATATCGTAACCTTTGTTTCCTGTAAACACAGAAGTTTATTTGACACGCCATCCCCTCATCCAGCGTCCGTAGCTAGACCTACAGAAAATATTGCGCTGTAATTGTTGATATCCCACGAAATCAAATCGTATGTAATCCACAAAACCATGAACCAGACTGCAAAAGCCATGACAGGGCAGGCAGGGGTGGTGGTGGATGGGTCAAACAAAAAACTTTGTTTCTGTTTTATTTTTTCAAAAACTGTATGCGTGTATCGAGTGCAGATTGATAGTAGGATAGTCACTTTTCGTACGATATGATACCAACAATTGTTTGTGTACAAAGAGCGTAGGGCGGTGTTCGACGAGTTGGGAGTGAGACTGTGTTGTATATTTCTCTGGCCACTTCACAGCATCTTGTCTTCTCAATATCTGACACTGGATGCCTTTTTATTCCCTCAACCAAACAGCAGCATCTGCTTTAAATAACCTGTCAACGTTGACCCTTCAGTGTTTTAGTTCACAATCTGGTGACGAATGTGATTTCTTTTAACAGGGAGTTCAAGCAAAACTGGAATCATGACCCATTTTGAGTTTGTATCTATTTTCTAAAAAGCTCTGGAGAGACTTTTGCTTCAATATTATTAGTTGTTTGTTGATTTTAATACAGTTTCCAGCAATACATCACAACATTTCAATATTTGTACTGCATTGCATTTATGCCTTGAGTAACAAGTTGCTGCTGCGGCGTTCCTTTGGTTTCATATTTTGTTGTGTCAAATGTTGTGCAGTGTTTTTCAAAGTACTATCTACAGACTGGCCGACGTCGTCTAACGGCAAACAAAGTGATGGCAGCAGACAGCATGATGGCCCACTGACAGTCCCCATCTGCACTACTGCTGAACCCTTAAAAACACTCTCAAATTACCGTCCTCTCCTCCGTCTGAGGCGGCCTATTACTTTCGAAGCAGAGGAAATCTTTTGTGTTTTGTGTTTCAGGATTGCTATGTCAGCCCGTCTCATCTTCTTCCGAGAGATTGGGGCGTTTTTTTCGAAACTCTCCCCACCTTTCTTTTCAATCCTCTGGTCTCCTAATAATTCTTTTGTTCTCTCACACATACGCACAAACTTTTTTTTCATTACCTTTCCATTAGTGCATGTTATGGCCTTTTGCTTGTGTGCCAGACCTTTCTTCGCTTTGTGTTTCTCTGCCAGGTGTGTTGCATTGAATTTAGTTTGCTCGTGTCTCTGAATGTGTGCCCTTGTGCTTGTTGATTTTTTTTTGGTATAGAACATTTTTTTTAAATCAGTGCCAAAAAATAATGACATCTTAAGGACTGCAGTTGCAGTCCTGTAAATGTCAAATGGCATTTATTATTTTCTTTGACTTGTTTTTGCGGTTTGAGAGAAGTTCTGCTGAGAAGAAGCTGCAGTGTGAATGAAAAAGAAAGACCGAGAGACACACTGCTGATGGTATCTTTTAAGTCATTAAGATACCGTAAGACAAAGTTCTCACCATGATTACTCACTATCGCAATGTAATATATTGTCATGACACAATATCAGCCAACATGGTGGTGCTCATGTTGTATTTGATGCCTTAAAATGTAAATCTCCCTGGAAAAATGCTGCGTGCACATGGCAAAGGGCCACAAGACCACAGCGTAACGTTTTCTTTCCACGATATAAAGCCGATGTGACCGACTCGTTACAATTGTACATTTTGATCCGTGTTTCTGCCCACCAGACGAATGCAACTCCGATATTCACTCTCCTCTTTAGCTCTGTTTTGGTCTCCACCAACTCTTTGGGGATGTATCTTTCTCTTTAGCTGCTGAATGCCACACTAGCTGGTCGCGAATGCAGGAGCGCTTTCCAGTGACACCATTTGTGACATACGTACCACGGATGAAGGCGACGTGTAGAAGTAGTATTCGATTGAGTAGAAAACTCGTCGGCATCAGGTGCTGAACAGAAAGCTTCCAGTCCAGCCTTCATTCTCTCTGTTGACTCCTACTCAGATATCAAATTAACTACATAGGCTGCCTTGAAAACATTGGCAAGCTTATTAACATTTTAGTCAAAGACCAAGAGATTGTAGCCTTTGTGTATTCTCTGCATGAATATTGATCCCTGCGGTCGACGAGCTGCGGGAGAGGAGCATGGTTACGACAGAGCCCGGAGCTATCGATACATGTTTATATACAGTTCTTTTCTACCACACACCTTTTTTTTTATTGTGATTTAAAGCAGAGCAGCACGAAGCAACCTTTCAGGTAAGATCAGTATGAAAAGGGATTAGAATCTGCAGCAGATACTCTTGCATACATGGCTGTGCGAGACATGTAGCGTAGTGGGAGCCCATCACCCGTCGGCTGTGGATGTGAACACATTAGCTTGGGAGCATTTGAGAAAAAGTGACGTGAGCGGACGATGAAGGAGAAGACATGGCAACTGCTTCCCTAATGGGGGGGGATGCAGACTTCATTCTGCATCACAGTGAGCGAACATAGAGAGTGGTAACAAGACGACGTTATTACCTGAAGCTTTTCACGACACACTTTAAAATGAGCTCCAGTCGTCCGGTACCACAAAGACAGACAAATTGATTTCACATCAGATATTCCCGTTCGTTCCCTTTTCTTTGTTTTGTTGTTGTTATGTTTCGCAGCTAACGTGTGTGTGTGTGTGTGTTTGTTAGGTCTGGGGCTGCAGCAGCCAAATCTGTTTCACACACTGCCAGGGTTAGGGTTGTCTTCTCTTTTTAACTCTAAAACTCTTTTATTTTGTGCCATCTTCCTGTTGTAGTGCACATCTGATACACTTGTTTTGGCCACACTGCTGCATACACAGCTGTTGAAGCCAGCTTGGGAAGTTCAAAATGAGCCTTTTGATAGTTTCAATTATGTTGCAATCATCCTCTTTTCTCTAATCTGTAATCTCAGCTGCATGCTGATTAATTGCCATTTGCAAGTCTCTCATGCCTTCTGCCCTTTTGGCTGCTTGCTGACTATCATCCGTGGCTGCTGTCTCCTACGCTCCTCTTCCTCCACCTCCTTCTCCTCCTCCTCCTCCCTTTCTTCTCCCCCCCACAACCGTTTTTTAAAGTTTGTCCGCACGGTTTTCTGTTGTAGCGTCACCGTCATTTTTCTTCATAGTGTTTGAATCTTTTCACGGTCTTGCTCCCGGAGTATATAATCCGCTCACTACATGTGTTCTGGCACGACCCACAGACGCTCTGATTCAATTTTATACCACACCTAAATACCAGCTCAAAGAACTCCTGCAGCCTGAAGCTCTTAAACAACCTCTCTGAAAGTCGGAGGCCTGTGGAAACCATGTGTCGCAAGACGTCTGTAGTGATTTCCTTCTCAATGGAGCTCATGGTGACGCAGATAATTCAATTAGCAGAAACGGAGATGTCAAGCGGCTCTATAGGTTTGAGCAGCCCACTGACATGTACACACACTAACTGGAACGAGTCGGACCATTTGTTGACAGTACGTGCTGTACAGTACAGTAGGCTTTATATAAGGCCGTCACACACTAAGTCTGTCTTTGTTGCATAACAGCACTGTGGGACGGAAGATGTTGCAGGAGAGGATGAATGAACACAAATCTTAGATTGACCCATGAGAGTCCAATACCTATATGTGGCTTTTCTGCTTTGAGTCGTTGTGAAATGCCGTTGTGTTTTTAATAAACTGACCACAAATTGGGCAGCTGTGGCTCAGAGTCCTCCTGTCCGCATGTCGAAAGTGTCCTTTGGCAAGATCCGGAACGCCAAACTTCTCCTGAAGGCTGAGCCATCGGCGTGTGAATGTGCGTGAATGTATATTTAGATTAGATCCTGATAGGCAGGGTTGGCACCTTGCACGGCAGCCCCCTGCCATCAGTGTATGAGTGGGTGTTTGTTTACATGTAAAGCACTCTGAGTGACCTGGAAGACTTGAAAGGCACTATAAAAAAAAGTCCATTTACGTTACTGGTAATCTTAGCGGTTACTTTTCTCGCCAGAAAAAAAATGTAAATGTTAATAAAGCGTCATATTAACAGCTTTTAGCCTCTCGGCACCCAGATGCAATGCATTGTGGGGCAGTTGATTGATTTATTCATACATGGTATGTATAGTATGAATAGCACAGAACTATATGATTTCAAACCCAGCCATACTGCAGGTTGACGAGCTGATGAGCAGCAGGTGAGTATAACGAGCAGAGCCAGGAGACCACGCCCCCACACCAGCACACGCAGACAAAACATAAACACAGTTAGAGAGGGGGGGGGGCACCGGGAAGAGGAACCTGAAGGAAACTGAACAGATCCCTGACCACATCCCTGCAACTTGCTGCTCGTCCGCCATGCAGCGAGGACGTCCAGTGCAGTAGCACGTTTTCTCTGTGTGCGGAAGAACCAAAATAAATCTGTGTATCAGACTCTCTGAACTTTCTAGTAAGGTGAGAAAACAACCACACCGCCATCATCTCTTAAAAAAAAGTAGCCTGATGGAACCCAGAACCCTCTCTCACCGCCTCACATGACGTCAGGGCTGCATAACTTTGCGGCACTCTGGTCGCTTCGTAAAAAAGGAACATAATTCATGTTGACACACAATGCCCCACAACCCCTCGCTGAAACCGCTCCATGACAGTCAGTGGTGTTGATTCATTCCCCTGTCAAAAGAGATCAATGCCCTGCTCATTAGACTTCTTTAAATGGGTGTTCTGAATGTGTTAATGCTATAATAATAAAGATGTAATGGCGGTTTTATTGAGGTGCGATCAGGGTGGGGTAAAACATTAATTAATGCATTTCAAATATTTCATAAAAATAGTACAAGATGTGTTCGATTTATGTTATCTGGCAAACCCAATGTTCCTTTTTGGGCTTATTAACCAGGACGGCATTATTAATCAAAGTGTAGCCCTGGTTTTATAGAGCTGCTGTAAATGTGTACGGAATTTTTTATATAAAAGAGAAATGGAGAGATAGCAGGTGTATGAGACATTGAGGTCGACAAACTCCCACTGATGAGAGTGAATGGGAGGTGTTAATGTTGGGATTTACTAAAGCGGCATAAAAGCAGCCAAATGGTGAGGGAAATATAAAGCAGGCCGGCCAAGGAGAAACGTAATCGCTGCGAGGCCGAGGGAGGAACACTCGTGTATAATTTTTGCTGCGCACCACATTTAACTGGTGAAGCGGCTCAATCCTTAATCACACAGTTTTAGCTTTCTGTTTGACAAAAATAAAAAAAAAAAGATGTGTGGTTTCTCTGTCTCTCTTTTTGTCCCAGATTCTGATCGGGGAAGTGACCAGTTTCTTTGTGAAGTCAGAGGGAGCTCAGGAGAAGACCATAGTGACCGCCGACTGCTGTTATTTCAACCCTCTCCTCCGCAGGATTGTACGTTTTCTGGGTCAGTTATAGTGCTAAAGATCAGAGGTTCTGCAGCTTGGACTGAATAGAGCCTCTGTGCTCTGGGACCGAGGCTCATTTAGACTTGCACCAGCACTCCTACAGAGCGAGAGAGAGAGAGAGAGAGAGAGAGAGCTTGTCCTTCTTAGGTCTCCTGTGGACTAATTTTCCCTCTCTTCATGTTCTGCTGATGATCTTTTTCATCATCTCTGTAGCCTGTATTTATCTAAATTATGAATCTTAGTGCTGGACCATAGATATAAAACAAGAAAGCAAAGGCCAGGTCTGTCTGGCATTTCACTCCCACACAGTTAGAAGTCAGCATAAGCATTTAATCCACATTTAAGTGCTTGTTTCTCACCAGTCTCATTGACTCACTTATTTTGTGTTTACATACACACAACCCTCTCTCTTTTCCCACTGCGTCTCTTTTTTTCCCGTTACACAGGTGTCTACTCCTTCGGGCTCTTCACCACCACCATCTTTGCCAATGCCGGTCAAGTGGTGACCGGAAACCAGACGCCGCACTTCCTGTCCGCCTGCAGGCCAAACTACACGGCTCTGGGCTGCCAGTCTCCGGTGCACTACATCGCCGAGCGCCGGGCCTGCACAGGAAATCCGTACCTGGTGGCGTCCGCCCGCAAGTCCTTCCCCTCCAAAGACGCGGCGCTCAGCTTTTACTCAGCCATCTACACGGTGGTAGGGAAATTTTAGGGGGGGGTGCAATGGGTTGATGGGAGACCCACCGGGGGCTGTGACCAAGGGGTTTATTAATGGTTGATGAATCGTTTACTGGTGCTTTATAGATCAGCTAGGAGGAGGGAGAGAGAATAACTTTACAACACACCTTAAATAAAGGCACCAAACACATTTTGTACTTAGCAAATTACCCTTTGCTAAGCCCCGCCCCTCAATTGCAGACTGGCCAATCACAGCGTACGCTTCTCTCTGAAATACCTTTTTCCAAAAAATTCATTATTAATTCAGCCAGTGCGGTAAAGAAAAGGACTACACACTTTCTTACATTTGACACACACGTTCAAGAATTTCTTTCAATCTTTGGAAAAACATAGCTGAAATTGGCAACACACAAATACACATACATGCACACACACACACACACATGAAAACACAAACATGGTGTTTATGGCGCTTTCTTTTGTACTCCATGGAACCCTTCAGCTGCTCTGAAATCACTGCGGAGTGCGGCCTCTTGTGGCTCATTCAAGCTTTTCACCCTTGTGAATTGTCTCAGCCGGCTGACTGAAGACTTGTTCACGGTGCATCTCAACATGAACAAATAACATGGCGTTTTGATTTCATTTGAAATATATCTCTGTCCTCCAGATGTACGTGACCCTGGTGTTCCGGACCAAAGGGACCCGCCTGACTAAGCCCACCTTGTGCCTGGTGCTGCTGTCTCTGGCCGTGCTGGTGGGGGTGGTGAGGGTGACTGAACACAGAAACCACTGGAATGATGTCCTGGCTGGGTTTGTCACCGGAGGGGCCATCGCTGCCTTCCTGGTGAGAGGGAGGGAGATATGGGGAAGGGAGGGTGGAGGAAGAGATGGATGGAATTTCACAGATCAAAAACAAATTGGGTTGCGATGTTTTTTTTAAAATGAGGTTCCCCAGAAAAAAGTTCGGGAAACACTTTGATGGACTCAAACACTGTCACACCTATGAAAGTGAATGGACTGATCTGAGTCTTTATCATGGTACTTTCAAATAGCGTAATGTGGACTTGGGACCTCTTGGCCTAAATCAATTTTCTGCAAAAGTTAACTTTAAAGATCAAAGTGCCCCCTGTGGTTCATCCCTATCTTCCTCCCCTATGCCTCCTACAATATGTCATTATTTTTGTCTCCCTCTCATACTGGAAGTGTCCTCTTCAGTAATGTTCGGGTGCCACTTTCACGCACCAGAAAATCCTCCCTCTTCTGAGTGCAATGGAGCGGATCTCTGTCCTCCCCTTTACCGTATAACTCTTTTCTTTGCTCTCCCTCAGGTGTCATGTGTGATCAACAATTTCAAGCAGACCCAAATAGCAATGCCGACTTCTCCGCCTCCACATCGTCCAGAGCCCGCGATCGGGCTTCCTCTCCTCAGCCTGCCCCGCGTGGAGAGTCCACTCGAAAAGTTAAGTGGCCTCCAGGTAAGGGGTGGGGGAGAACATCATGGAAAAAACATTGATCAAATAGCTGAAATTAATCTAAAGCCGCACAAAGTGTCCATGATCATATTTTTGACTGAAAAGTGTCATTTGGTGAGCAAATACTTGTTAGCCGTGTTAGCGGCATGGCTATGGGGAATGTCATGCGGTCAGTCCACCCCTTTGGTCCCAAATGAAATATCAACAGAAATAGAATGTATGTAAACTAGAATGCACATTGAGCTGTTTTCAGTGGTCATATTACCAAAAGAAAGTAAAGTGGTACCGTTAAGTGCTGACACCGCTCGCCAGGAAGAGGGCGGACTAGTTAGCTGTCGCGGGCTGCTCGGCTCATTTTCTGTAATCAGTGTAGCATTAAAGCACGGTGGAATTAGCAAGCTAGCTCACTAGCGCACTGCTAACCTATAAGCTATGTCGCTAATAGCCGAACAAAGTTGTCGCTCATCTGGCGATGCGCTTTCCTACGCTGTGACAAGAGCATGTGGATGAAGCATTAAGTTGCTACATTTTACTGATTTACTCCGGCTCTCTACGCTTCGAAACATTACTCAACCGCTCGTTTTAGTCGTTACTGCAAAACTTTACCTAAATGAGTCGGCATCTCGCTATAAGTTGGTTTATTTAAACAGAGGTTAGCCCCATACAAGGGTTGAATCGGCAACATTATAGTATACACATGAAAATGGCCGCCGCTCTGACCACCCAGCTGCGTTGATTTGAACAGGAATGTCCGCTCTGCTCCTATTCTATTAGACACTCTCCCCAGAAGATGAATTTTGTTTATGCCCAAATACCTTTTAAAAAGCATATCATTCCCATCAGGTACCGCTGTGCTTTGAATTTAGTGATGCATATGTTAGCATGTTAACGTGATAAACTAAACATGTTGGCCTGTGCCTACAGCCTCACAGAGCCGCTAGCATAGACCTCGTTTTTTTTAAATGTGTGTCAGGGTGTCTTCACTGATAATCTTGGTTGTTTCATGGGTGTGGATTTATGTTAACTTCCCACAGGTTTTGAAATGTTTTATACTCTTTGCTCCCCCCCCCCCCCCCTCTATCTCTCCTAATCTTCTCTCTGTCCTCTTCCCTCCTGTTAGGCTCCAGGGCTACCGTATTCTGAGATCACATGACCATCAGCCAATCCCGTCCCCCACCCCTCCCGATGTGCTCCTCCCCTCACGGCGTTGCCTCACCAGCGCAGTCTAGACCTGCCCACTGAATGCCCCCCGCCCTGCCCCGCCCACCCCGTAGGACGACACCCTCTCAGACGAGTCAAATCCACGCAGGTCTGAAAGGTCCAACAATCACAGGAGGCAGAACAGCACACACGTGCACGTGGCGTGCATGGCTGAAACCTGTCATCCGCTAAGGACCAGTAGGAGAGGATACGTGTCCTTCTGTCCTGTCCTGTCCTGTTTGTCCTCCATGATGGCCTCCTTTTTTCCTTCAGGTGATAAAAGACCCAGTGAAAGAACCCGCCAAAGCCAGAGCTGTTGAAGCAATACTGTGTCCCTATTTCCTTGTCCTGTTTTCCACAAAGACCCACAACAGAGACTCTAAAGACTGTTGGCTGGTGATGACTTGATGAAACACTTGATCAAATCAAAGTAATTCAGCGAAGCTGAGGGTTCGGGCATCTAAGAAAATTCCAATCGCCGGTGGATCGTCCTCAACAGACCATTTTGCAACACTCAGGACAATACAATGGGGACAAAAAGGGACAATATTAGAATCAAAGACCTTTATGTAATCAAAATGCAGGTACTGTCGAGTATTATGGCACAGATTTCTATTTCTGTCCGCAAAACAAACAAGAGACGCAGTCGAAGAGGAAAGCACCTTTGTAAATTATGGCACAGATGAACCTATTTGGTGTTCAGTAAACTGTGTTGTGTCTTATTTGTTTATGGGGGGGGGGGGGGGGGGGGGTTGGGTTTGATCTCTGCTGTACATTGTGTGAAGTGACAGAAGAGAGATTCATATACACTAGGGCTGTGCTTGTGATACCACCATTTGTTTTTGTGGCATCAGTTAATTCATCCCTGAACTAGATTTGCTCATCAGCTCTCCAAATGTCTTTTACTGACTATTCAGGTGTGTGTTTTCTAAAAGCTGTAGGTTCTACGTCCATGCTGTGAAATATTTGGAAGGTTTTATCATTCGACTTACTGCCTGTTCCCATGTGGACTTCTTTGTTGGTGTTAGTTTGCATAAAATGTCCCTGTTTCTTTTTCTTTCTCTACCGGTATCTAAATGTTAATTGCATTAACCCCCTTTGCTTTCCGAAGCGATTGTGTGATAAGAGTAGTTCGGCGTTGGTTGTTGACGCCACTGTTTTATCCGTCCTGTTCAGTTGTTTCCTCACACGGACTTTAGGGAACCAATGGCACAGATCAGTGTGTAACACAGAGGTAGGTACCTCTTGAGTTTTGTATAGTTTTGTACAGTAAATAGGTTTCTTTACACGGTATATACTACATTATCATTATGTTTAAATAGTGTGAACAATGTGAAGCTACCTGAACCTGCCCTGCAGGAACACGAGTCGGGGCCTGGTCTGAAGCAGGAATGTATCGCGGTGGAGGAGAAATCGAACAGCATGCGCTCGCTGTGTTTGGCTCACAACTTGCTTTGGATCTGCTCCGTTCAAAAGGACACCGCAGGGCAGGTTATTGTAGTAGGAGAGTACGCGATGGGTTATATAAAGACATTTTATCAAGCGTGCGTGCGTGTACGTGCGCGTGCTTATTGAGATTTGTGTGTATGTTTATAATGAGTACATTGTATGGCAGCAAAACTGTTAATTTGGCAATCTTTTTTTCTTCAGTTAAACCGTCAAAAGTAGCTGCTATAATTACACATTTGTGCTTGTGTGTAACTGCAGGCCTTCAAAGGACCCCTGCCAAGGCGTCCCTAACAATGCCTGTTAAAGCAGAAGGTGCTCATTATAGCTCGGAGATTACTTAAAGAACAACTTTTCAGTCTGGATTTTTTTTTGTAAACAACTGAAGGGGTGGAGAACACTGTAACTGTCCAAAATGATGTTATTTTCATGTTACAAATGTTTTCGTTTTGTATTTATTTACCAAAATAAATTGCAATTACCACACATCGCTGCCTGCGTTGCATTTTTCTCACTTGATTTGTTGTAATATCTCGCACTCGTCAGTCAGGATATATCTGCTGTTCTACCAGTTCCATTTGTCTAATGCTTTTACTTCAAATCATGAGCCATGACCACTGTACGTGAAAGTATTAAGAGACATTTTGGTGGATATCAGCTTGCATTAAAAGGAAAAGCACAGGTGTTACTAATAACGTTAACGATCTGTTCTATAGTATCACAGCAAGTCACTCCGGTGTGAAGCACAGCATTCATTTTATTGTTTGCACCAAAATAGACTGGAATTGTCTATCTAGCAAATTCTTCTTTTCTTTTTTTTTAAATCAACGATTTTTAATATCGAGGATTTATAGAATTAAAAAATGTAACTTATATTAAAGGAAAGGAAGTCATTAAAATATCGAAGAGAGCATCAGAGTTGTCTGCTGGCTCATGAGCTACTGTATCATGGGGTTGCTATGTAACAACAACAACAAACTGTCCCATGATTTATTGTAATGAGGATAAAACAGCATCTACTCGTGGACTGTTACAGAGCTCAAGAGGTCTGGTCCATGCTTCAAGGCCTTGGCCTAGTTTTCCATGTTAATTAATTATAATTCTGTTATGTACATTATGGTCTGTTAGATAAGAAACGACAAAAATCGTTTTCAACTCATTGTCAGCGTTACATGTTTTAAACTGGAAAACTAGATCATGGTATGTGATCAGACTGTTATAGACAGCGGTGTGGTTATAAAACACACTCAGTGACCTCAGAAGGAGAAAAACTCTAGATATAAACCAGATCCTCCTTTTTTGTATCTGTAATGTTTTTTTGTGTATTATGCATGTATATGTATACATTTTGTATGTATTTATGAACTGTAAACCTGTTTTAAACTTAATATAGCTTTTTTCTGGGAAAAAAGCGTGGTTGACGTTCACTTCACTGACTAACGACTCGCGTGGGTAATGACTAAGGTGACAAAAATGTCAATATTACTTTTAGTTTCGTACGGGACACGAACAGCGGTCTCCCGTTCCTATGTTTGTTTGACCCACACCTACTTATATTCATTTGCAGTAAGTTCAATGATGGGGATGTCAAAACAATTAAAAGCCTAAACATGGCAGGAGACAGTGGATTTACTGCAGCTCGGTTCAAAACGTTGTGTCAGTAAGGTGATACGGACACCAGGTGGCAGTGTTCACCACGTCAACCTGAGGACCGGAGTGTTTTATTTTTATTCACCAGCTTTAATATTTATGAAATTAAACAGCACTTTGGGAATGTAAATATATGCTAAAACAGAAAAGAGGATTTAAAAATGTTTTCCACACGAGACCTGGCCCACATTAGGCATCAGTCATCAAGCTAATAAATGTAATGTAATGGCACAATTACTTTGAAATGTAGACAGAGGCCCTCTCTCTCTCTCTCTCTCTCTCTCTCTCTCTCTCTCTCTCTCTTCCTCTCTCTCTCTCTCTCTCTCTCTCTCTTCCTCTCTCTCTCTCTCTCTCTCTCTCTAAATTGCCCCAGTCTCTCCCCGCCCCCTCTTTGTGTTCCTTTGAGTTTGTGTTTGTCAGTCTTGTTAACGACAAGGCACACACACACACACACACACACACACACACACACACACACACACACACACACACACACACACACACACGCACACGCACACGCACACAAACAGAGAACTCTCTGCACTCTCTCGACAACATTATCTTTTCCGGAAATTGCTTCTCAAGCACAGCCGGAGCCCCATTAGAAAAGAAGAGCTCTACGCTGTAACCTTTTTAAAAAGCCATTAGTGATGCACCTGCTTCTCTCTCACTCTCTCTCGCTCTCTCTCTCTCTCTCTCTCTGTTCCCATTTGTATGTACTATTTGTCTCTCTTGTTAACACACACACACACACACACACAGTTCCTCCATCCTGATTGCCAGCTTCCCAGTTCCCAATCCTACAAACTGACCACTGAGCAGCAACAAGCATCCTTCCACTCTATTTAGAGTATGAATCACTGACATTTTAAAAGTTATGCGTCAGAGTGCGAAACCTCTAAATTACATGATTTACGTGACTTATTCTAATGGCTTGTGACTGTTGAATCAATATTTTGGACGTGAGTAATTCCCTCTCAACGCTACACACAGGGAAAACGCGATATTTCATAAAATGTCAGTGCAGTGAAGAGGCCGGGGTTTACTCCAGCAGAGATGAATGAGACATGATTCATGCAATGTTTGCCTAAATTTGAGCATACTGTACAAATGAGCTTTTAATTATGAATGCTGCTCCCACTTATAGTGATTTAGTGTTTTCGTGATAGTTTTCTGATACCTTACAAAGTCATTCGTCTGAGACACAAGTGATTTTGTATTTTACTTACTTTAAGAGCTGCCAATCCGAAATGAATGAGAGTGACACGATATGCTGACATGTAGATGGCATAAACGTGTATTTCAGCACATGGTACATACTTTTCTTTTAAGACAAAAATATATGTGTGGTATAACATTAAATATATTAAAGGGGAACTCCACCGATTTAAAAACTCAAAGTCTGTTCACAGCTCTACAAGCAGGCGGCAACCTCCGGTTCTGAAAAGTGAAGTCCAATAGCCAGCAGGGGGCGGCTCCCCTGGTTGTTAAAAGAAGTCTGGTTGTATAGAAGTCTATGAGAAAATGACCCTAATTCTTACTTGATTTATTCCCTCAGTAAACATTGTAAACATGAGTTTTTGGTCTCAAACGGTAGTTTGAAGTCTTCTTTGTCCCATTTAGAGTAAAATAGACCATAGAGCTGAGAATGCTTTAGGGGCGTGACTACCTTGTGATCAACAGGCCGTGACCACGGTGTTGTCTGGTCTGGGAGTTGTCTGTGTTTATGTCTTTAGACAACTTTAACCCTTTCACAGTGGGCTTTAGTTATTAGTTCAGTTAATAAACAAATTCAGCATTTGGTTGTACTCCACCCTCTCGTGTCACTGCTGGTTGTAGTAAAACAAGATGGCGAAGGCCAACAACCAAGATGGCGACTGCCAACAGCTTAGATGGCGGTGACCAAAAAAATCGAAATGGCGACAGCCAAAAGTTAAGATAGCGATGGCCAAATACCGAGATGGGGACGACCAACAACCAAGATGGCGATGACTAAAAGCCAAGATGGCCATGGTGTCGTCCAAAAACTAAGATGCAGAGCCCAAGACTTCAAAACGGAAGTCCACACACTAGCATAAGCATAACCTGAATTTGTAACCGAACTGACGACGGTCGAGTTGCATTATGGGTAATGTAGGCACCAGGTTTCAACAAGGAGGTAGATTACATTTATTTTCAAAACTGTCCATCATGAGCCTGACAATATGTTAGGAGACCAATAAAATAAAGAAATGATTGTGTGTATGAGTATGTGTGTGTGTGTGTTTGCTGGGGTGCAAGTGAGTGAGTGTGTGTGTGTGTGTGTGTGTGTGTGTGTGTGTGTGTGTGTACCTGTGATTTATTTCCTGTGATGAGCTGAACTTTGCTCCCTGACTCAGTGTCTGTCTGTTTGGCGTAATGTTCCTGACCCCGAGGTCACACACTGTCTAGGGCTGAACCACTGTGTGGGGGTGTGTGTGTGTGTGTGTGTGTGTGTGTGTGTGTGGCGGGGGGGGGGGGGGAGAAAGGAAGAAATACAAGGAGAAATAAAAGGAGTGAGTGTAAGTGAGTATGTGAACTGAGGGAGATAAAAAGTGCATGGATGAGCGTGGTTTATCGCATCCCAAAACAAACCAGCAGCCCCTGAGTAATAAAAACGTACTATCTGTCATAGTAAATTACAAATATTGGTCTTCGCCTTGCTGCAGTCTCCTGATTATGCTCAATGGTCTGCCTCTGACAATTATGAAGCCATTAACGCTGTGTGTGTGTGTGTGTGTGTGTGTGTGTGTGTGTGAGTGTGTGTGTGTCTGTGTGAGGGAGAGAGAAAAGACTCTATGGCTGCTTGTTTGAGGAAATATGCTGCTGTTTTTCTAAGGCCTTGAAGGCTCCAGTGCCTTCCAGCTTCAGCCTTGTGGGCTCTGAAGACATTTAATTGACATGTTTGCTCCGTCTGCTGTTCTGTTTCGGACGTCTTTGACCAGAGTAAAGAGAGCGAAGAGAGGAAGAAGAGAAGACATGGGAGGGGAAATAAAGATAAGTTATAGAAAAGACAAAAGACAATTTAGCTCTAACGTGCATCATTACTGAAGCACTCAGCACACACACACACACACACACATTTGGGGTTTTAGGGGCAGCTCCTTTACAGGCCACTAGATGAGGAGAGGATTATAAGAGGCCTTAATGCCAATCCCATCCAGCATGTCTGCTAAGGAAGACCATCAACCGGATGCAGGAGTCCTAGGAGACAGGATTAGGAGTGAAAACACACACACGCACACACACACACGGGCTATAGAAACCTCTGTTAAGACCCTGCAGGGAACATCATTCAGGACATGCAAACCAAGTCCCATTTCAGTCTATTATGATTCCAGCACTAATGACTAACAGAGTGGTGGCTTTGTCTCACACGATGCTCCTCTCTTTCTGCATCTAATACACCTCAGTGCTTATTTGTTATTTGTTTATATTTTTGGCGGACAGCTGTTGGTTTCAAGTGCATGCAGCATTAGATTCCACTTCTTGGACAAAATAATAGAAACAATAATTCCACTCTATACACTATTGCATTGCTTTACATTGTATGCATGTTTTGCTATTCTGTCTAAATAGTGTACAATGAAACAATCCCACAGCACTACAAACTGTGACTTCAAAAGAGACCATGGAGTTGAATCAATATTTTACATTATAAGCCTAAAAAATGGCAGCAGATTTAATTATTTATTGCACATGATTGCTTTGATTTTAGAGGTTTGTCCATCCCCATTAATATGAATATTATAGAGAGACTGTATGAGTCACAAAACACGCAATATAACATGAGTCAACATATAATAATCTTATGATGTCACCCTATGGGGACATAATAGAACAGGTCCAATTGACCCTTCTCTAAGCCCCGCCCCCCACTGTCAGAGCTACCATAGAGCCCACACTGTCACTAACTGCACTCCTTTTGGAAAAACCTAAAAAGCGATTTCATAGAGAAGCGTGAAGGGTCTACAATATGCGTTTGAACGATATATCCAGGATGTCAAACTGTTTCAGCTGCAAAAACACAATAAAAAGATAAAGATAGAAGCTAAAGCTAGAGATCACATGATCCACACATCATAGAGATTGAGACAGAGAACAATGAAATGAAGGAACAACACTGTTCCTGTAAAGCCAAGTAGGTCTTTGTTCACTGTTACTGTCATTAAAGCAGCATGTGTAAACATTCAGTATACCCTCAGTAGATAGCGTAGTATAGAAGAGCTAACGCTAGTTAACGATGCGCTAACGCACTCTGCTAATGCTAGCTCCACAGGTTTTTATTGTAGAAACGTAACATGCATGAGAGTCTATGGAGTAGAGCCGGATAGTTGTCGGACCCCGGTGGGAAGATGCTGCGCCATGATTGGCCATTCTGCGTTCGAAGGCGGGACTTAGCAAAAGGGTCAATTACCTGGGCGAAACACCCTACGGGTCACACTTGAAGCGGACAGTATAAACAAGCATACGGATTTTGTCTCAAAGCCCCCATCTGACACGATTCTCCCTGTAGGCTTCAGTTTCAGTTGTATTTGATTTTTTACTGCGGCCTACCGGAGCTCCATGATGGACCCGTTGAGGTCCCCGCACCCCAGATTGGGAACCACTGCTCTATAGGGCATGCTCTTCGGCGCCAGGGTTGCATGGAGGCATGGCCACGAGTAAAAAAAAAAAAAGAGAGAACGAGGAGGAGTAGGAGGAGAGGTGAGGGGTGGCAGCTGAGTTGCATGGGATGCTGCTGCTGCTGCTGCTGCATAGGCTCCATCGCTCCATCGCTCCATCCCTCCCTCGGAGAGAATGGGAAAAAAAACAAGGAGTGGTTATGTGATTCCACACAAGCAAGAGGAGAAGAGCACAGGAGAGAAAGGACTAGCGGGGGAGGGAGGAGGAGTTGGGGGGGGGGGGGGGGGGGGGGCGTTTCCCTGCACAGCATCGCCTATTCTCACACTTCAGCATGGATACAATGTGTGGCATTATGGAGCGTCTTCTTCGAGGGGAAGCTGACATAAAGGTGGACGTGGCGGTAAGTTGAATATGTAATTGTCTTTACTGCTGCTACTTACCATGAAAAAAAGCGTCAGTTTCACATGCGCGGCGTCGGTCGGGGGTCCCGTCACTTTACACTGTCCGTCCTGATATTTAGAGATATTTATATTCATTCAAGTGAGGGGAAAACAGGACTTGTCGATGGGAGCCAGCGCGTGGAGCTATACGTGCACGGCGCGGGATTAACGCCCCATCAATTCCTCATCGGGCACGCTTTACGATCTGACAAGCAAACAGGTCGGTCCCATCAGCATCACTCCCAACTAAAGTTCCCATCGAATCACTTGACGAGCATTTGCACCCGCACGCAGCTGAACCAGCGGCGTGGCAGCTCCTCTCTTTTTTTGTAGCCTGTTAATTGATAAAGACAAATGTGGTTTCGAATCTCCTCCACGCTCCCTGCAAAGGGTTAAAGATTAAATTCCCCACTCTGGAACTGGGTTCTCCTTGTCAGTGGGAGCGGATGTATTTACAAACAAAGAAAGCTTAATATCCAAGCCTGTCACGTAGAAGACAGGTGCTGGGCTATCTGCAATTGTACAGTGTGTGTGTGTGTGTGTGTGTGTGTGTGTGTGTGTGTGTGTGTGTGTGTGTGTGTGTGTGTGTGTGTGTGTGTGTGGTTGTGTGGTTATCTGGGCTAGTAGGCCAACTGGAGCCGATGCGTTCAGGCCCATGCAAAATTAAGAAAACCAAAGTGTTACTGTTAAATTTGTCACTGAAACTTTGTCAGAGAGGGTCTTATTCTGCACTCTCCGGGCTGAATTCGTTGCCGCATGCCTTCACCGAGTCATTTAATTTTATTTCATTTCTTTTTTGTCTGGGTAGTGACTATTAGACTCCACAGTGTAGCCAAAGTGACTGGAAAGATTCGCCGTTGCAGGCGTAAGCATAAACATCCTCATAACAGCGCCTTCGGTTCCAAGCAATTAAGCAGTAATGTGCAAAGCGGCAGCCCAGCGTCCGTCTCCGTCTCCATCTCAAGTCTTCAGCCTCCGGCGCAATGCCACTTGCGAGTGTGCATCCCGTCTGAAACGCCAGGTACATTAAAGGATTGGTACGTCTGTTGTGTCAGACATTAATATCAAAACGCAGACTGATTGTCTTTCATTAGGGGCCCCTCCGGCTGGAGCCAGTTCACTTTTTCAATCAAGTCAACGCAGCAAATGCAAACCAGATGTCTTTCGCCCATGAAAATAAAGTTGCCATCCAGTCTGCACATATTGGGCATCGCATGTATCGTGGATGCAGGGTCAGTTTACATGAATTGAAAGGGTCATGCAGGGCCTGGGCCGTGCATTCAAAAGTGTTTCAAACACACACACACATTGCAGCTTAAAAAAAAAAACCTACACTGAAGCGTGTCTTCAAATTAGACGGAGACACTCCAGTGACAGCGGGCAGACAACCACACCGGTGGTCGAGGAGGGCAGCGGCAAAGCGTGTATTTTTACACCAGATCTCTGACACCTATACATGCGCCTCTTCACAGCTCATGGTGAGAACAGAAGAACGTCCACTTGAGTTGTCATCATCATTCCGCAGCCCCAGACATGGACAGTTGGAGATGGAGGATGGAGGATGGAGGAGAAAGAAGAGAGAGAGAGAGAGAGAGAGAGAGAGAGAGAGAGAGAGAGAGAGAGAGAGAGAGGATAGAGAAGTGTAATGAGGGAGACGAGTGGACCTTTGGACGTGAGTTTTTTGGCACTTCCCTTACAGGAGACAGTGGGTTAGGAGAGTAGCACAGGTGTGAGTGAGGCGAGAGGGAGTGTCAGTGGCAAATGGGTCTTCTTTTTGTTTTTGTGACCGGGAGTGTCGGGTTTGATAGGAGAAGGGTTACACACACGAGCTGATCTGAGGACAAGGGAAGCAATGAGGGAGAGGGGGGGTGAGAGGGTGAACACGAGGGCGAGAGCGGGTGAGACCACCGAGGGATCACCGTGATGAGAGAGAGGTGGGGGTGAGAGGAAGTGAGGAGAAAAGAGAGAGAGAGAGAGAGAGAGAGACAGTCAAGTCATGCGTGTGGGGGGGGGGGGGGGGGGGGGGAGCTGTCTGTGGTGCTGATGCAACTCCCCCACTTTCCACAAAGACTCTCCTCCCCTCTTGTTCCCTCCTCCTCCCGCTGTTGATTGACAACAACTGTGTCCCTAATTGGCAAGTGTGGATGAGGAAGAGTCGGGCTTATCCTCAATGGGACAGACCGGGGAAAAGAGAAAGAGTGCGCTGGGGAGGGGAGGGTGAGGGGGGGGGGGGGGGGGCATACAAGAGGAGCCTTACCAACAATCAGTGAGTGAGGAGAGGCGAGAAGAAGAAGAAGATGGGGGGGGGAGAAAAAAAAAAGAAAGGAATTGAAAATGGAATGAAGAAGGACATGAGGTGAGGAGGAGGGGCTGGAGGTGAAGGGCTGAACATCTGTTTGGTAATCCGTCTCTCCCCTCGGCGCCAGTGTGACACACACTGACACCTATTTGATAATTGGTGAGCCTGCCCCTCTCCCTCGGCGCTCGGCTAAATGGTTGCTTGATACCGGCGGAGAGCAAAGGAATAGCTGTCGGCGGTGCGGTCTGTTTACTCGGTGCAGCTCGTGTAGCGCGCTGCCTGTGTAGCTGAAGCTTATACAGTCTGGTATAGTAAGTCTCAACAATGAGCTCGACAGCGTGCGTGACACGTGTATTATGACTCCCCCCCCCCCCCAGCACTGCCGCTGCTTTGTTACTCAAGGATAAATACCGTCTCTTTTGTGTCTCTTATCCCTTTAGGTGCTGCCCTCAAAAAGATTTGCCTCCACGCACAGACCTCCTCCCTCCACAGCTGCGATCTCACTCAAGAGTGTAGGAGCTGAGGGGATGCACACAGAAGAAGGAGAAGACCAAAACAAACAAACAGGAGGAATGAGCTCTGGGAGGAGAGAGAGAGAGAGAGGAGGCGGAGTGGAGGATTGTGGGCCTCTTTGCTCCGGTCTCGACCACGGGTATTCTTGGGTTGATAATACAGATGTGGATGTTATTGCTTGAGAATACGCGTAGTCGAGTGGAGGCTTTGTCATCTACAGTGGACCCAAAATCAGAGCTCCATTGGGTATACGGTGTACCACGGCATGAGACCAGGCAGACACGTGTTAATGTGTACAGCCAAGCTGGGCGGGTGACACAGTCATGGGGCGGTTATTAATTAGCACCCAGAGGTGACTTTTTATGGGCTTTATTTTGTTCAATCAGAAAAAAAATCTGTTTTAATAGAACGCAATCAGGGCTATAGCCAAATCTAATCCAGCTGCTGAAGAGATTTTATTTGTTTTATTAACGTGCTGGGTTTATCAACCATGTCAGTCTCTTACACCTGTGGAGGAAATGAGTTGGTTTCGCCGGCCAGGCTCAGCCCTCACCTCTGCAGAGATCCTGCTGCGGAGGACTCGCACCGTGCCACTGAGCTAAACCCCCCCACGGGCATTAGTTTCGGAGAGCTTAACACCAAAGTCCCCAGACTCGGGCGTTAATTCCAAACCCTCTTGATTACATTACCCTTGTCAGTCAGTCGTGCTTACAAGTGAGCCCATAATCTTATCAGCTGATGAGTGTCTCTCACAGCCCGTCACACCCAAAAAAAAAGAAATGCAATTGGCTCCTCGGACGCCAACGGGATGGTACATTGCAGCGTGTGCACAAACCGCCCATCCCATCCCGCCGCGCTGCGCTCTACTATTTTTGACTCCCCGGCTCGTGCCGTAGAAATGTGTGAGAGTGTGATGCCTGTAGCGGCAACAGGAGACAGTAACACATGAGGACATGTCAAGACTCGCACCCTCGGCTGACATCTCAGCATTCAGGCTCAGCTGACTGGCTGTCATGATGGAGACACACACACACACACACACACACATAAATTGCATGAGGGGTTCACATGAACTACATGCCAGAGGGGAAATTATGGGATTGATGGATTTTATGAAAACAAGCATACAGACAGATTCCCCCCCCCCCCCCCCCCCCATATGTATACACACACTCCGCAGCTGGGTTCACCGGGTCCAGTGTGCCAGTGGGGAAATAAGCGATTGATTGATTTTATGGGTAACTATTTTTAGTCAGAGTGATGGATGTTTATGTCTTTTATTGATCAAGTCGAGGTGTGGGTCTGGGGCGTTCTTGGATGCCGGGGCGTGCACTGATTAATCAGGTGTTGGAATAAAACATCCCGGTTTACATTTGTGGGCGCATTAGCATTATTTCGAAAGTATTATAAATTAGAAAATCAACATTTCATTGCAAATTCAGCAATATATTAGCATCCGTTTGCAAATGTGCCCATGATGAATTGTACTCTTCTCATGCACCACTCCATGATTTCTTACTACTGCGTAAGCAAATCGCTTATTTATTAGCACGGTGTGTAATTATAATTTATACAGATTTTCACACTGACGTTGTGTAAACTTGTTGATCTGGCAAAGCCGTTTCTGTGGTTTTGTGTGTATTTCTGTGTGTGTGTGTGTGTGTGTGTGTGTGTGTGTGTGTGCTTCTAAGCAACAAAATGACTATTGTGAGCACAGCTCCAGGTGCCTAGCAACCGAAATCCCTCTGTTTCCCTGGCAACCGTTGCCTCGCACCCACTCTGTGGGTGATTGGCAGCCTTGACAACGGAGACGGCAGTGACACTTGACCTCGCGTGCTGAATGGGAGAGAGAGAGAAAGCGGGAGCGAGGAGCGGTTGGGGGGAGAGGGGGAGGGAGGCAGTGGGAGGGAGTGGGAGGGGACGCTCGGGGAGACAGAGGAGACACTAAGTGATAATCATTCCCCATTGTGATCCTCCTCCAGCGGGTTTCATAAGGCCTCGTCAATACCCCCCTCCAGCTGCGGCAGTGCACCGCGCGCATGCACAGACACTACCTGGGTGGAGAGGCCAGGCGGGCACTCCACATCTCATCTATTATCACTCAGCCCGGCCTGGTGCACGGCCCCCGCTGCACTGTGTCTTCTTTCATTTGGGATCGGCCTCATCGCGGGGAGGAGCGGATTCCGGACTCCTGAAAAATGTGTCGCGACCACAGATGCCAACGGGAGATCAGAAGCCGCGTGCACCTGAGACATTTTACTTTGGAACTGCCTGGTGTAACCCCTTTCAATTGAGGTGCTGTAAATGTGTTTTGTGTGTGAGTGTGTGTGTGTGTGTGTGGTTCCCCCTTCCATTCACTAGCCGAGGGCATATCATTTTTGTAAGTTTTCTTAAAACCAAAACATTCACGGCTGACTCCACCTGTGAAACACAAACTCAAATAAAAAAAACACACACACCTTTGGAAGTCACCAAGTGTGTTTTCACCTCATTCAATATTTACTAGAAATCAGTGGCGGGCCGTGCATTTTATACCTCGGCCTTCTGTGCTGTCCTACTACACTTGAGCCAGCTCCTAATAAGCTCATTATTACGCCACAGCTATGGTTATTTGTTTCTAGGGGTGTAACAATATACGTATTCGTATTAAACCGTTCGGTACGAGGCTTACGAACCGAACAATACGTTTGAATAATACCAGTGCATTTGGAAAATGCAGAAGCTTAAATTGTGGGAAATATAATGTTTTCGGTGGACTGCGCTCACGTAGGAGACAACAGGCTGTGTGACCTCTGAACCCGGAACAATAACAAAAAACAGCTGAGGCTGCGGCACCGCACGTGTCTTCAGGGAGGCTAGCTTAGCGGGAAACAACAGCCTGAATTCAATTGTCCGGACAATAAACCCGCGCATGACGGGATGCTTCCTAATTAACGGACAATGCATATTGTCCAAATCAATGTAATTAACACAATGACAAGAACAAACTCACAAGGACCAGTCACATATATTTATATGACAACAAAGCAACAAATCAATCCAGCAACACTGCAGCGCTAGAGCACGAGCCATTCATATTATTCATAAAAATGACACGATAGACCAGGCATGGGCAAACTACGGCCCGCGGGCCATATACAGACCGTTGGGCTTTTTAATCCGGCCCGTCAAATATTGGTACAAAATTGTCCCAATTATAGTAAAAACCGCATTCATTTTGCCTTTTTCCTGCAATACCCAGCGTTTCAGTTGGTCCCACTAGATGGCGCACTCCAGACACAATTGACCTTTGCTGAGGTCTATCCCCTCTAGATCACGCCCACACCTGCGTTCACTAATTGATTGGTTCTTAGCAGTCACGACTGTCCTTCCCTGGTTCTTCATACCCCTATCACGTGACCCGTACCCGGAAGCTCACAAACAACAACAACATTGATTACCGATCGGCCACCAGGTTAATTCAACATGGACAACTGATTAAAGGTGTTAATGACCGTGTTGTCTTTACTAGCAGCTGTTGTCCAGTAAAAGTCTGCATTATTATGGAGAAAGCAGCTGTTATTGGAGCGATTAGCAAGCGGCGTGTCCAGCGGCGTTATCAGCGCTACAGAGCGGACGTCTGAAGTCACTGTTAGCGGCTTTAGGGAGGGTGATGGACACAAAACGGAAGACTTTCCTTTCCTTATTAATGCTTATTTTGTTCTGCACATCTATTGTGAAGTTCACAGATAAAATGTAAATGAACAAAACATGAATTGCTCTCCAGAAGGACGGCTACTTCAGACACCAGCAGAACTACGGGTGAGAACAGACAACAACGAAACTGAGGAAATGAGTGAGAGACGTGTGTTGACCACTTTTATGGACCCATTATCTAGTAAACTTTTGTTTAAGTGTTGATTTTAAAGTAAATTTGTGTGTGAGAGAGATATAGAGCAAGACCCAAAGCGCTGTAACTAACATTAAGTCTGAAAAATAAAACGTCTAAAACTTTCCACTAAATGTGTCTGTTTGAGTTCATAGAGGAAGATTTTAGAGAAGATCTTAAGTATCAAACACGACCTTTCATTATTAAAGACTTTATTACTCTGTCGTATTTTGTTTAGCTAAGCAACCAATCTACTTCCTATTTACACGGCACCCACATGCCCAGTGTACGCAAATAGTCACGTGATATTCGTTTTCAGGTGTTTTAGTGTGGACGGAGGTAATTTCTAAAACGATGCTGAAACGCCGTGTGGACAGAGATCTTTTTGTTTTAAAACAAAGTCCAACTCCCTTAAACTGGATGAGTTTTATGCTTCACTAAGCGAAAGTTAAGTTTCTAAACATTAGGAGGATGTCACAGAGGATGCTGGTGTTGTTTGGCTCTACCTACGTGAGCAGATGTTCAGCGTGATGAACATCAACAAATCACGTCACAGATCCCAGTTAACTGATGAACACCTCAGATCTGTCCTGAGAATTGCCACAACCAAACTGACACCAAACGTTGATGCACTGGCCAAAAAGGGTGAGCAACAACACTGTTCCCGCTGAAATTAAATGTAAGTTTTCTTTACTTCTTTTTAGGTAATGGCTTTTACTTGTAATTTATATTAGTTCACACAAACTCTCCATCCATCTGCTACTGACCCGGCCCGTCTGTCAAATTGTAAAACTCAATGTGGCCCCTGAGCCAAAAAGTTTGCCCACCCCTACGATAGACAAATGAACACAGTAGAAAAGCTACTGCAGATGTAAAAACAACAAAAGCAGTTGACTTACCAAAGCTGCCTTCACTTAAAGACAAAGTCCATCCTCCTTTCTTTGTTAACAAGAGTTTGTACAGAACATCGGTGCGGGTCAGTTCCAGCCAGAGTCCTCCTGCAAACGTGTTCGTTGAGTTGTAAATCCACTCAGGTCTCTCCAAAAGTTTTCAAAAGCACGTAGCTTGTGCGTGTCCTGTCGTGTAGCTGCCTTGGTTAGCATAGCGTAGCTCCAAACACCAAGAGCTCAGTTGCCAATGAAACGCATTCTTAGCCATAAAATGTCCAACGCTTCTCCGCCGCTGTCAGCCAGAAATACCGTTCGTACAAATCCTTTTCCATGCTGGGTCTGGGCTGCTAGCTGTGGGGTTGATCGACCCTTTGATACGATGTCCAGTTTTTCTGGAAATGTTCCAGAAATCTGTTTCTCCTCCTTCAGCCATTGAGTGTTAAACAGCTAGGTACAAAAAAAAGAATCTACACCAAGCAAAACGCAAAAAATGTCATAACTTCTCTTACATATGTTTCAACCTGAACTCTTAGTAAATACTAAGACCTGCTAGCTAGCTTTCTGTTTGACAAAAGTCACGCTGGCCCACTGACCAATCACGGCGCACGTTAATGCAGACGTACTTAGCAGGCTACCTCGGTGCCACTGGCACGTCAAAGAATACGCCCAACATGTCAAACTAAAGATCTGATTGGTTGAAGACTATGACAATCAACAATATCGTCCCGATTTACTTAAACTGCAAAGACTACCTAGCGGGCATCGGGCGTCTCTCCTTACATAGAGAAATAGGGGCTAAATCTGATTGGATAAAAGCTCTCCTTAACACAAGCTGCACTGGAAGCAGAGCAACAGAGGAAGACAGGAGCTATGCAATGAGAAAATAAGCTAATGGGAAAAAAAATAATACATGTAGTGTATTTGTGAAAAATGATTAAATTATAAAATAGCTATAACTTGGTGATTCTGTTTAGGCCAGCAGAGAAGGTGTAGCTGGCCCTGATGGCCCACCACTGCTAGAAATGATATAATACTCAACACAGGGTCATTTAAGGTGCTTATCATCTACGGACACTGACAAAATAATTAGTGGATGTGATTTTAAAGCAGTGTAATTTAACCTCAACTGTAATTCTGAAGTTGTCCCTCCATTTGTCACCAGCTGGTGGTGCTCAGTGCTGTACAGGATGTTTATGTCAATATCATCACTCAGTCCTTTCCCATTCAACCATTAAAAAAAGACTTGCATTCAACTAAATCAAATCAAGGTCAAACCACATCTTCGTCACAAAAAGAAAGGAATGAAATCCAGAGTGTGTGAGTAACAAATCTACTCTGAAAGTGGCATTAAAAAGCAGTACATTAAGTTCATTATACAATACAATGAAAACCAATAGAGGCGTACTGGTATCAAGTCTTATTGCTTCTTTATTTCCAAGACCACACTTATCAAGTGTATTACATTTTATTGAAAAGCAGCCTGCTTTTCAATACTATTGGCTGCTGCATAGGAAAATAAACAGTCATTATCAAAGTTTGATTTCAGGATAAGATTACACTATTCTGTAAATATGCGCTTCATAATAAAGATCATTTTATTTTGTGATTTTTTTTTTTATTTGAAAATGTAAGCCCAAAACATACAATCAAATGAAAAACTGAATGATTCAAGAACAATTCAAAACCTTTGGTTTTAGCAGCTAAGCGTAAATCTCACACATTCCCGTTCCTCGAACCAGTGGAATGACCCAATGTTGTGACACAAATGTCTTTATGAGGATGAGGACGACTGTGGACACGACCAGTAACATCACGCCTGAACTGTCAGAGTGTATGATGAGATCCACACAGGTCTCTCTCTTGTAGTGCTACCTGAAAAGATTTAACTCTCTACTGATTTCACATTAAAATGCCAAGATAGGAGCCCTTTCACTTACGTTACAGGTCGCTTATTAAAAATAATACAAAAAAATTAACAATATCTATCGGTTAAAAGAAAAGTAAGCAGAACCTTCCAGAATAATACTATTTAAAAATAGGATTTTTGAGACACAAACAAAAAAAAATGATATTGAAAATAGAAAGCCCCGCTCAATGTGTGAAGACAAATCCGGTCACGTCGCAAATATCAAAACCGAAATTGTGTCGTGTCGCTACTTGGTGCAGGTCACACAAACTAACTCTGTAAGTGATCATATGGAAACCTCTGAACAATTAAAAGTTTCCTAAATGTCCTCTGACTGGCTGGATCCTATTGGGCCACGTCCTCATCCTCTTCAAGTTCCTCTAAGTCATCCAGCTCCACGGGGGCTACTGATTGGCTGATTCACAGGCATCTATCCAATCGCTGTACACGTCGACTGGCTCCGACAGATCTGAGGAGCAACGGGTTAAGGCCTCAAAGGGTTTTGTTGCTGAAGAGTAAGAGTCTGTGCAGGATGATCAGTACTTTACAGAGCAATGCATATGTTATTATATTGTCAAATAAGTGTGCAACATCAGTCACATGACAACAGGTGGTTGTATATGGAGGGGAGACCATAACCAGCCCCCAAACTAATCGTAGAGGTGTGAGAGGAGGAGGTCTCCTAAGTCACGTTGGGCCCCTTTGTGGGATCCGGTTGAAAGTGCAAATACATTTAGTTTAAATACTATTATTAGAAAAAAAACGTTCACACTAAGAGCTACTAAAATAATTATTATATTTCTGTCATTATTTGTGGCTTCATCTAAAATCCATGCATGAATAGGGATACAGGTAATGGGGGTCTGGAACTCCTCCAAGCAGACCGTGCATGATATGATTCCAGTATTTCTGGTTCTCTCCCTGTTGAGGGGAAAAAAAGTTTGGTAACAATCACCTTTATAAATCAACGAATCAAACTTGAAGCAGTCCGGCGTTTGGTGTCACTTTACGTACATTTTGACGTCACATGACTTCTCGTGATTGCAGAACGGACAGGTGAACTGAGAGTCTAGATCTCCCGTCATCTTCTTCTTCGGAGGGGGCTTTCTCTTTGACTTGCGGCGACCCATTGCACCCAGTGAGTCGAGTCTGTGTGGGAAAGAGATACAAACAAGCAGCTTCAATAAGTAGAACACGTGCGACGGTTGAATAGCACCAAAGATACAATCCCAAAGACAACAGAGAGACAACTCTCGACTAGAAAACATCTCCAGCTGCTGCTCCGTATTATTAGCAACTAAAGTTAGCAGGCTGTCGTTAGCATGTTTGTTTTTGGTCTCCTGCAACGTTACAACACAATCGCCTCGCGATAAAAAAAAAAAAAGGCGAGTTAAACGAACTCCGGTAAGAGAGCATCTTTTGTTGTGCCTCAAGTAGCCGTAGCGATTAAACTTGATCGTGATTGTTTAATGTTATCCAGTAAAAGCTTAATCTTGTTTACCTTTGCTTTCAGAAAACACACGTTGCGGTGAGGTGGAAGAGGCTTCCTCAAAGACCCGGCACCGGCAACTGTGTTTCAGGTTAAGTGATTGGCGGAGAGCATGTCCTTCACGGTCAGTCATTGGCTCTCTGGCGTGTCGGTTATGTTGATTGGCAGATGCCAACACCGGAAGTTAGCATCCCACTGCTTCCCTTGGCATAAATAACAATGGGATTTTACCATTGGATTTTGGATTTTCGCAGAAATTAAACTCGGTGGCAAACTCACGTGCATGATACTTAGACGTTTTGTTCAGCAAGATAATATTTACAGATTAACACCAATGTAATGCATTTTGAAACGTGAACGCAATCGGCAGTAGTAAAAAGCTAACGTTAGGCTATCAATGAACTACACCACGGTCGCATGAGCGCGAGTGTGCACAACGAGCGGACTGGTCGCCGCGATGACGTTTAGTAGTCTCATTTAGCCACTTATTAGCAACCGCCCCTTTTATGACACGTACAAGCTTTAAAAAAACACGAGAGGGATATTCACTGCCGTTTTTTATCTCGTAGAAAAACCACAGACTTTAATTTCGGGCATCTAACATCTAACTATCTTCAAAAACCTATTGACTTCGAGACGAGGGAACCGGAAGTGCAAAAAAGCGAACTCGTTTAATATCCACAACAGTTGTCCTAAACGGTACTAAGTTCTGCAGCACTCTATTCCCACGTGGTGGCGACAGAAGCTAGCTCTCAGGTCTGGTGTGTTGTCTAAAATACTCCCGTTATGTGTTTTGACATGCCCTGCGAAGTTAAGTAAATATTAAGTTGTTTAACTCCTAATACATCTTGGCAGTTAGCGTGGTTTAAATGGTTTTACTTCGTGGTGTGTCTTCTCTCCTCAGTATTTGGTATGATGACTTATAAACCACCATCACCCTGTAATCAGGGTCACTGAAGAGCGAGAAAACACTGGTTCCACCGGGTTAGTTAAGCCAAAACTGCTTAATTTTGGATGCATAATCAGCTGGTTCAACCAATTTAGTGAGCTGTTTTGCTTAATTATTAACTCAAGCAACGTTACTGTACTTGAGTGCAATTTTGAGGTACTTTTAATGAGTATTTCAGTGAGCCCAGTGAGTACTTTTACTTTGATTCTTCTAAGTATATCTTGCTGTTAATAAGCAAGATATTTTTTTAACAGATCAGTATTGCCAAGACATGAGCAGAGTTATGAGTGCTTCTTCCACCACTAATTGAGAACCGTGAAAGAAAGCGAACACCTCATTTTGAACTTTTCAGGAACAAGTCAGGATGCAAAATGTGAAAGAAAATGAATCATAAGTTGGTAAATAATTAAATTCACCATTTATAAAATGTGTGTAATTATGTTCAGTAGGTGTGTAATTTGTCAGACATGATTGTAACAACATTCATATAGGTTTCATGCAGAGTTATAGATATTCTGTATTTGACATAAGATTATATTCATCGACTGATCTGCTGATTGTTTTGCTTTATTGTTTCCGTCTCTAAAATGTCAGAAAATACTGATAAATTACGACCTAACCCTAAAAAACATGTTTGCAAAACCGACAACGCAACCATAATTTACTCTTTATGATGCCTGTATGCAAATGTCAAGTCATCGTGTCAAACAAAACCCACAAAAACATTTAATGGTCATATATATATAAAGTTTGCATTCCAGCACATGTGTATCCCTTAACCGTGGTTTCGTTTTGTAGCCAATGTCGGGGATGTGGACGGTGAAGGTGCTCGGCCTGGGTGTGGTGGCGCTCTCTCTCGGCGTGGAGCTGCTCGGCCGGCTCCTCCGGTGCCTCAGGCCCCTTGGGACCCTGAACGAGGTCCTCTTCTTCCCCTCAGAGGTTGCCTGTGTGGAGCACATCTTCACTTCCCTGTCGCCGCAGTGAGTGAAACATACTCGCTGCACCGAGTAAAAGGAAGCTGCTGTGTGATTTTTCTCTGTATCGCTGTCAAGTGTGTTGTAATAATGGCCACTGATGCAAAAATTCATAGCCCCTAGATGCTTTCGGTAAGTGGATTTCGTCAGTGTAATCACCATTCCTCATCCCACTTGTTTTTCACTTAACAGGGCTGTTCTTTTACCTACTGAACATTTCTTTTATTCACATAAAATAATACTTAGAAAACCAAATTTTAACATAAGTATGAACCACTGGGTCTATTTGCATTTCTGCCGGCTTGAAAACTGCATTATTTCTGCTAAATAGAGTTATTGTAATGCAGCAGTGGGTTTCCTCACTTTGGAATATATATGAAAGGGAAAGAAAATCATGCGGGATATTGAGCACACAAGTCTTATTTTCTCTTGTTTTCATCTCCTCCAGCTCCTGTCTCTGCCCGTTGCGTCATGGCGCAGAGACCTCTCTGTCCCGTCTTCTCCGCCGCATCCTGTCCGCCTCCTCCTCCCTGGACCTGTGCGTCTTCGCCTTCTCCAACGTAAACCTGAGCAGGGCCGTGCTAGCGCTGCACGCTAGGGGGGTCACCGTCCGAGTCCTCACCGACAAGGACTACGTCGCCATCACTGGCTCCCAGATAGGGGTCCTCCGCAAGGCCGGTGAGGGAAACAAATCTGATTATTTAAAAAAGTTAATTAAAAAATCATTGTGAAGTATATAAACCAGGGGTCCCCAAACTTTTTCCTGTGAGGGCCACATCACTGAACATATCGTTAGACCTAGGGCCGCACGATTATGGGGGGGGTGCTACGTGCGTGCTGCTCGCAGGTGAGCGACTGTTGCATCGTGCGCGCGGATCGGGGCGGAACACCGCCGTGCGCGATACAGAGAGCAGGGGAATTGAAAACGCGCGACCATGTAGTGACAGACATGACATGCCGGCGTGTAAATAAATTAAGCAAAGTACCCGTCCTTCAAGCTCCTGTCTCTCTGCTCTTCTACTCTTCTACTTCTACAGGGTGCGCGCATGACAGCTCTCATCTCGTTCGCCCCCTGGTGGTTGGCTGATTCAGGAAGCGTTTGATTTGATATGTAGCAGAGCACGTATTTTAAACGTCAATATCGCAGACGATCATGCTCAGTTAATCGTGGCAGCAAAAATCGTGATCGCGATTAAAATTCGATTAATTGTGCAGACTGAAAAAAAATCATAATGCGTCTCTGGTATTGTTCAGGGGGCCGGACCAAATGTGGAGGCGGGCCGTATCCGGCCCGCGGGCCGTAGTTTGGGGACCACTGGTATAAACTGTGTGACTTTAACAATCACTGTGACGAAGCACCCTTACAATTTCACAAAATGGGGGACCAGGGAGTCACTTTTAGCCCTCCTTAGAGATAAAAAGTCACGCTAAACCTCCATGGAGGTCGTTATTATGGACACATTTCTCCTGAAATACGGGAAGGATGACTCTGCTCTCACTCAATAACAGGTTCCTCCGTCGGTGTTCCCGGACTATCAGTGTCTTTGTCAGTAAGTCCCACGGGGTCCCTGTGTGGCGATCGGAACCGTCTGGGTGAACGGAGGTTTCCACTACGAGCCCTCCTGTGAGCTCTGAGAGATTTTTGTGTCACGTGTCACACTTTCTCTCTCGGCCCTCTGCATTTAATTAATTACCGCCACTGTATATTGTTAAGTAAGAATTAAGTAAGTAAGAAATTGGCAAACCGGGCAGCAAATTTCATTAGGCAAAGTGTTTCTAAGTGTGTGTTGACTGCAAACCTTGTGAGAGCCACTTTGGCACAAGGGACAATCCACTCCTGTTTTCATACTGAATCTGTTTTGTCTGCAGAAACCTTTTTTTTTTATTATTATTATTATTATCCTCCTCAAATAACTGAAGGTGGGGGCAGGGAGAACCTTCCGGACTGTCTGCGTCCTGAGGTCAAAACTGAAGAGATGTCAAAACTTTGAATTGCCTTTGTCGTTTCGGAAAGATTTCCAAAAACCAAAAGAGGCATTTCATGCAGAGCGATTAGGGGGTCAAGGGGTTAAGTTCCTTTGTAAGAGAAATGGACAGTTAAAGTGTTAAGTGTTTTTTAATGTCTTTAATTAAAGGGGAGTGAACTTACCCTTTCAAGAGAGGATTTGCATGTCTAAATACCCGAAAGTATAATTATTATTGTTTTAGTTTTTGTACTGTATAAGCTTGTTTTATGTAAAATAGCTTCTGCAGTTGTTTAGTAAGTTACAATATCAACAATATCATAAAATTCTTCAAAAAGCTGATAGCAAGAGATAGGTAAGTAATCGTAATAACCATAAGTAAGGAATCCTTCCAGGTTTAAAGTTGATTGTCATATTTTTACAGCTCCTTTGCAGGTTTTTCCATCCCGATGATTTCTTCTTTGCTCCGTCTGGAAAAGAGAAAAGACACAAGCATCTTATGGTTTTATGGAGAGGATGAAAACATTCATTCAATTCAATTACATTGACTTTGTATAGCCCAAAATCACAAATTTGCTTCAGAGTGCTTTACAATGTGACATCCTCTGTCCCGGGACCCTCACATCGGTACATGTATGTGACCTTAAATGTCAAGTGTTGAGAGCTTCTGCTGAAATGACGTCGCAGTGGGGTAGAATAGTGAAAGTTGAGAGGTTTAAATGCATTTCGATTTGCTCTATACATATCTTTTTCTGCTCTGGTTCAGGTCAGCGCCGTCCGTTCAGAAACTCTTCTACTGGTGCGTTTGGTGTTTTGTGTATTCGTACTTCTCCGTTATGTGTTCACACAAAGCAACCTGTGTAGTGCCTCCACATTGTAATTGGAGACATTCTCCACCCTCTGCTCCCCATCAGGGATCTGCGCGCGGTGCGACGCCAACTCCGTCCACATGCACCACAAGTTCGCACTGGTGGACGGCCGGCTGCTCGTCACCGGCTCCCTCAACTGGACGCGGACGGCAGTGCAGAGCAACACGGAGAACGTCCTGGTCACCGAGGAGCCGGACCTGGTGCGACCCTTCATCGAGGAGTTCCAAAGGTTGTGGGAGAGCAACGACCCGGCCAGGTGCCTCCACCCCAAGTGACCAAAGGTCTGACGCCAGATCCTACACGACTGACTGACTAGCCACTGTGAATACTGAGCCGGGAGCTCATCCACCGCCGAGGTAGAAGGTATGCACGTTGAGTCTGGCCAGGCTAGCTGGGCCACAAAAACAATGACAGAATTTTATCTTGTGATGGCTTTTGACTCTTTTACTTTAGTTCAGACGACTAAAAGTGACAACGTTGCTGTTCAAGATGATGGAAAGTTTCATATCAGAAGAGCTGTCTACTTTACCAGACTGAGTCTGCGGTTAAGAGTTCCTGTTTGACTTACTTCTGTTTGGCACAGGCCTAAGATTTTTTTTTTTATTCAAGTTCATGTTTGTGTTATATTGTGTCACAGGTTTACAATCATTTTAGTTGCATTTTTTTAAAAGATCTCCCCCGAGGTGATCAAATTCATCTTATTTCTTTATGGTCATAATGTAATGAATCTATTACATGATACTTTTTCTCCTTTAGGACTAAAGGGATTATCTAGGCTAGTTAGGAATTTGAGTTTAATACCTTTTATTAGAAAAACAATCATCCACAGCTCACCCAGTGTACGAGTCTGCTCTAAATTGCAGTGGCTGTATAAATCCAGTGTATTGTTTACTGCGTGCTCCTGCTCTCAGGGACCAGGTTTTGCTGAGCAACCAATAAAAACCCTCTTTCACACTGCAGTTTTAGCAGGTCTGTTGCATCACTGCCCCGCAGCTGTAGTTTTTTCTGTCTCTTGCACCAACATGATTTGCTTTGACTCAGGCGTTACAGCACAGCAACTTGCTGGTATTCACAAAGCTTAACAATAACACCCTTTGAGGTTTGCAAAAACCCCAAGCAGAGCTGATCTGTTTTGGGCGTGATTCATGTGCCTAGGTGCATGACTCCTCGGGATGACGCTTGCTGATAAAGGCCAGGACCACTTGGGTTTAGTCGAGACTTGTTGTATTTCAACCATTTGCATCTCGTAGTTGAGCGTATGAAATGGGAATGTTAGACTTCAGGAATCAGCTGCTGTATTTTATCCACGCTGTGAAAGTGATCAATTCAGCTGGGAGTCATGAGTTTTCGATGCGTTACTAGTGCGTAATGCCTGCGCGGTTCAACACATATTACCAGAAGTTTACTATTGAAACGGCATTAAGCGCGACAGAATAATACCGGAAGTGTTGTGATTGTACCTTCAAATTAAAAGTTTGGCAGGACAAACGCTCATGCAAAATGAGTCAATGTAGTTCCATACTGGTTTCAAACTATTTGGATGAGTCACCTGGTTGATTTTGTTGTAATACGAAATACTTTTGATAATTGATGAATTGTATAGATCATTTGTCGTACAATATTGCCTAACATTTTATGTTTCCAGCTATTTAAGTAGAAATAATTGCTAAGTGTCTTTTGTTTATATTATTATGACTATATTATCTATGGGTTTTTTGGGGACAAATGGTCGGTTAAAACCAGCCATTTGAAGATGTCACCATGGAGCATTTCTCACTAGTTAGTATTCTGAACAATTAATCTATCTATACAAACAAAAATCAAAACGTTAATTGGTTAGCAAAACAAGTACTGGTCACAGCTCTACATACTACCTTTGCTGAGTATAGTTACTATAATCTATAGTATAAACACATGACATGATCACAGAGGAGGATGAAAAGCAACAGCCACCATATACTGTATGTAGTAGCAAACATTGCAATGTTAATGGACAAAACAAACTAAAACAATGACAGCGCATATCTGCTCCGAAGTTGTTTTAATAAATAACTCTCAAAACGATAAGAGAACGAAAAGTAGTGGTTTTAATTTGACAGTCTCTACCGGAAGTTCCATTCATATAACCACGGCTGACTTGACTGGGGATACACCGGTGGTGTCCCAGTGGCAGGCACATGCACAGCCTGGAGATCCGGGAGCGGAGCGCCTGAAGTGGAGCGGCCGACGGCAGCGCACGCCCATCGGCTTACAGGTAAGAGGTGGAAGACCGCGGGACGGACGGAGGAGACGGACTCATACACGGCAACCAAGGCGAGTTTAACGTCCACACGGTAGTCCGTGACGGCAGAGGGTTTGTTTTTGATGGCATGAGTTCGGAGTTCAGCTACCGTATGGTGGGGCAGTTTAGGCAAATTAGGCTAACTGTCAGTTGGCTAGCGTCACTCAACTTAACGTACATCTCGGGAAACTTTGTGTTTGTTGCAGTACATCAGGGCTGGTTTGTATGGAAATCATTAGCTTGATTCCAAGTGTCAACAAGTGCATGCCCCATGTGTCATCGCGCGAGCAGTATCCTGGTCTTGCGAAGTGCACACACTCATTTCCATGAACTACTTCAGCCCAGATGTCAACAGAGATGTGGAGTGACGTTTTGCTTCCTATGCGAGATGAACACCCAGCGTTATACGTCTCCACACACACACACACACACGGCAGTGTTGCGTGTTCTCATACTGACGCGTGGAGCATCAGCGTTCTGCTGAGTGGGTACAGCAGCAGGCCGCCAAGTCCCCTCTTTATGGTCTTGGAAGTGGTAATGCTGAGCTGGTCTCCAGAGAGATCTCAGCAATCAGGGAGGAGTACAGGACTCTCTCTCTGGAGGAGGAGGAGGAGGAGGAGGAGGAGGAGGAGGATGTGTGGATGAATGGATGGGTCAGCCCGTCTCCTTATGATGCAGAAAGATGGGAGGAAGGGGAGTGGGTGAGATGTGGATGAATGATGACAGCAGGGATGCATAGATGGATGAGAGAGAGAGAGGGGTGGCGGGGGGGAGATAAATATTGTGTTTAAACGGGTCGATGGATGGTCAGATGGATGAGATGCACACAGGGAGGGGAGGAGAGTCTATTGCCCCCCGCCCTCCCTCCCTTCTCGTCCACCACTCAGCATCCACCGACCCCATACGTTTATGCAGTGCGAGGCCGCGTTGACGCGTGGACACAGAGAGTGAGCAGCAGGTGAAAAACACCTCCATTTACCAACATCTGCATCAGCATCTGCTCAGCTATCAGAGTGGATGAATTTCAGGCACGTGAGTGTGAATCCTCAAATAACTCAAATAACTCCCTCTGACATTCAAACACACGAATACTCTGTTACCCTGTTAGGAATTTACTGAAGCCGAACCTGTAATAACTTCTTTGTACCGACGTCTCCTGTTTCTTTGTGGGATTTTTGATAAACGATTATTTTCATTATTAGTTGATTATGTTTGCTGTTTAATGGATGAAGCGTACATAAAGCCAGGAAGTCATTTTTTCATTTTCTTCTTGTGTTCGACCAACAGTCCAAAACCAAAAGACATTCAATTTAGAATGTCAAACTGAGAAAAGCAACCAATCGTCACATACTGAGAGCAAAGAATTGTGTTTTTATGAATGAGTTTCACAGTGTGTTCATACGGTCGGGAGTGTGACAGACCATTCTTCTACCTCCTCTGATAGATGGCTCTAGCCAGAGATCCAGGGGCCGGCCAGGAGCAGAGAGACGCAGCCGACCAAAACTTTGACTACATGTTCAAGCTGCTGATCATCGGCAACAGCAGCGTGGGGAAGACCTCCTTCCTGTTCCGCTTCGCAGACGACTCCTTCACCTCGGCCTTCGTCAGCACGGTGGGCATCGACTTCAAGGTCAAGACCATCTACAGGGGCGACAAGCGGGTCAAACTTCAAATCTGGGTTCGTTGGGAAAATCTCTCACATGAGCTGTAAACACAAGTCGTTTGTAAAAGACAAAGCGATGTGACTTTATTGTAGTTTAAAGCAACGTTTTGAGATGTCTTCATCTCTTTTGTCTTTTTTATAAAGTGGTTTGTACTCTTTTAGCTTGCCAACCTATCCTGGCATGAAAAAGAATCGCACAGCTAATTAGAAATCCCTTACTCTCCTTCACCTTCCTGCTTTCAAACTGTTTACCGTCACGCGCTCATAGTGTGGGTTCTCCTCTGCAGCAGGAAGAAAGCGTAAACGTCTGGCAGATAAGGCCAGAACAAACTGATGGATGTTTGCTCAGTGCAGAGGCAGAGACGTTAAAAGCTGGCACACTTGTGCTTCAGTTCGGCCAGGTTTAACTCTTAAGTAATCCGGCACATAAAAAGCTTGAACAACTCTGATATTATGTACTATGTGCTGCTACTTGTGGCGGTTGCAGTCTGCCCCGGAAAAGTTGGAGTTAGTCACCTGGTTTGGCTCTCGTTTGAATACCCTTAAGGCTAATTTGCACCTTTAGCCGTTAGCCCGTGGCTAGCTCTATTGGACCAAAGCTATATATCGGCAAACAGACTCTTTTAGGATTAGGACTAATATTTTTGCATCAAAGATGTTAGTGTTTGCAAGTCTTTACTGTGTATCTGACTGTGTTCATGTCCCTTCAGACATTTTCTGGAATAATAATAGAAGAATAGAAAACAACATGACACACAAAAATCCTCCATTTAAACCCAGATTCTTTCAGAATTACCCATCTTTCCCATTCATTACAAGGAATAAAAAAATATATATACAGTACATTTTAAGTGAAAGTGTTTAGGAAGGAACAAAATTCCTTAAAATATTCCCATCAAATGGCGAAAATTGACCCACTACATCAGAAAATCCATATATGGATCGGCTGTATATAAGTTGACAAAGTGACTGGGTTTTTGAAGGCTCAAATTGGTCATTTCGGCCTTCGCCATCTTGATTGCCATCTTGTTTTTGTTTCTGTCTATTTGGCTCTAAATGGACCATAAATACTAAATGAACATCATGCTGTATTGAAGAAGACTTGAAACTAGAGATTGAGACCATAAACTCATGTTTACAATGTTTACTGAGGTAATAAATCAAGAGAGAAGTAGAGTCATATTCTCATAGACTTCTATTTGAAAGCAAAGAAGTCGCCCCCTGATGGCCATTAGAGAGAATACAAGTTGAAAGCATTTCAGCATTGGCTTCACTTTTTAGTCCCCGAGGTTGCTGGCTGGTAATGAAGCATAGAATCATTATTTTCTCAATGGTGCCCAAGTATTGTGTAGATAGGACAGCAGGGTATCAAAATCATCGAGGATAAAGAAAAGAACCAAAAGTCTCTTCTTTGGCCATCTCGCATAAACAAGACTGAGAAGAACAAACGCTATGCTAATTGATTAGGTTTAACCTGATAAAGAGTCTAGTTAGCCTCCGGCAGAGGTGTCAGTTTAGAATCATCATTAAGGAATAAAGAGCTTTCCAAGAGAATGCTCAGGAAGCGTTTAACTCCCCACAGTAGATGCAAATATATATATAATGTACACAGAGCAAACAGGCTTGCTGGCACTATATCAGCAACACTAAGCACACAACACTGCAGTCTATTTAATGCCAGGGCTGTAATTTACTTGAGGTAATTATCTGGGGTTGAGAGGTCGTAAAATACAGCTTCAAGTGACGGCAGAGGGAATCATGCTTCTGAAGGCGTTGTTGCGCAACGCGGATTGTTTATCCTCCCCACGATCCCTAGTTCGCCCTCTCACACGCCGCTGCCTGTCAGGGATGTGGAGTAAACTCATTCCTCACACTCTGCAGCTAATGACAGTCGATGTTCAACATCGTCCCCAGACAGCGGGGTTCATGAAAGATGCATGGGTTTGAGCTGCCGGAGCTGAATGTGCTTACCGCGCAGACTGACTCCGTAGGACAGATCTATTACTGAATGTTGTTGGAAGGTGAGGGCTCAACCCCAGACTACTTCATCCAACGCTTTAAGCAGTTCAAGGCACAGCCGAGGAGCATATCTTGGTTGTATATACAGGGTGTGGCAGCATCAACACATGCCGGGAGGGATTAGCTTCTGCTCCACCAGAGTCATTGATGAACCCCGTCCTCTCCCTGCTCCTCTGGGGTTTCAGGGAACACAAGGTCGCAGACTTTCTCAGGTGTGTCATGTGTTCACAGGACACAGCGGGGCAGGAGCGCTACCGGACCATCACCACAGCTTACTACAGAGGAGCCATGGGGTTCCTGCTGATGTACGATATCACAAGCCAGGAGTCCTTCTGCGCCGTACAGGACTGGTGGGTGGACCAGTATTCACATGTTGGCCTGCGTATCGGCCGTTATCATATAAAGTTTGGGGGTCGTCCCCCAAGAACATTTGTGAGGTTTTTTGACTTAATGCTGTGTAATTCCACAAAGATAACGCCCTAAAAGCTGAAGTACAAAACAATACGAAACCAAACGGTCATTGAATTATTATTTTCTTATTTACACGTATCACAGCCGTCATATGAACATTTCATTCTTCTGGCAATGTTTGCCCTCTAAAATCACGTTCTGTAAATATGCAAAAGAGCAGATTCCACCACTGGCTGCAGGTAAATACAGTAAAGTGTATTATTATTATTATTATTATTATTATTTATTGTGTGAAAACATTGCTTTGCTGTTTCCCAGGGCAACCCAGATCAAGACGTACTCGTGGGGCAACGCTCAAGTAGTGCTGGTAGGCAATAAGCTGGACTTGGAAGAAGACAGGCAGGTCCCCACCGAAGATGCCCAAAGACTGTCTACAGAGCTCGGTTGGCACACACACACACACACACACACACACACACACACTTTTAACACGCGCTCAGCAAGAACACGCGAGACAAAGCGCCTCTCCTTCCTCCGCTCTCCGCAGGCTTCCAGTTCTTCGAGGGCAGCGCCAAAGACAACGTCAACGTGAAGCAGGTGTTTGACAAGCTGGTGGACGTCATCTGTGAGAGGATGAACGAGAGCGTCAACGGCGACGCCAGTCCGTCAGCCAATCACAAGGAGGCCGGCCTGAAGGAGACGCCCCGCGGCGGCCCGGGCGGCTGCGCGTGCTGATGGCCGGCAGTGGGAATCCACACAAAGCTGGTTTCACAGTCGCGCACACACACACACTACCGGATTGTCCAAAAATGATCATTGTAGATGTTCTTATTCATGTTACTACAATACTTTAATTGATGCTTAGCTCCCGCTTCATTGTCATTCTAATGTGACTGTTACACTGAGATGCCAAAGAGCTGCACTGAGCGGCTGTGCCTTTTCTCTTTCAACCCGTCACCTCTGCTTCAGTGCTTGTTGTTTAGTGGGTGAAGGGCACCTGTTGCAGGTGAGGATGTAACTGAATGGCAGGAGCATTGTTCGGGGGGATGTCTGTGATTTCTACCTGTGTCATGCCGCCCCCTTGTGGCTGCTGCATGGAAATGCATCACTGTGACTCGTTACTGCACACACACACTGTGTGTCCTGTGAACTTGTCGTCCTGCTGAGGAAGAAGGAAGTTCAAACATACCTAAAGGGTGCTGTTTCATTGCAGTCTTATTGCGGTTTTGGAGGGATATTCTCATTTGGTTTTAATTTATATTTTTCTTTTTCGTACCTTTTTAATGGTTGATGCTCGTTCAATATTTCCTCTGCCTGGTTTATTGGTTTATTGTGTCTCTATGCGTCTGGATTAAAAGATGTGGATCCGTACAGTCCGTCTGTTGGTTTTCATTTGCACAAAGTCTGTTATCTTAATGTTATTTTTCTGAATTAAACAACACTTCTAAATAATAAGAATAATTCTTTATACGTTTCTAAGAAATGAGTCCCTTTAATATGGAACAAGAGTCAAACATTTATTCCCCCCCCCCCTAAATAATGTCTCCATTTATTAGCAAATTAATTATTCCTCAAGTTTATGTTTGTATAAATTATTAATTTATTGAGGCTTTTGAGCTTTCTGTTGAATTTAACAAAACAAGTCATTCATTTCTGGTCATGAAAGTTTCCGTTCTATTTTTTAAGGGACTTTGGTCACCAGGAAATGTTGCTTAGCCCAAATGCAAAGTCGGTGACGTCTAGGGCATCAACCCTTTTTTATTTTCTGTGTGTGTGTGTGTGTGTGTGTGTGTGTGTGTGTGTGCGCGGGGGGGGGGGGGGGGTTGGGGTGTGTGTGTGTACTTGTGAAAAGATAAAGGGGCATGTGAAAGCCTTGTTGAGCAGACACTCCTGATTGATCAGACCTCAGAGGACGGACAGACCGAGCTGCACAGGTAAGAGCTTCATGCTTTTTCATACTTTTCATTAAATCATCCGACTATATGATCAACAACAACAAAAAACCTTTATTTCTTACATAAACCTGCCTTAAATGGCGAATTAACATTTGACATGATGCAGTATGTCTTTGCCAAAGAGAACTTTTCCAGCTACTTTAGTAATAGAATGAAGGGATGATGAATGACAAATGTTTTGAATTGGATAATTGATATTTCCCTCGTAATCAATCATATTTACCTTGAGGTAGCTGATAACCTTATTGTTGCTATTTTGTTTGAGTAGTTGTATATCATATTTGAATGGGTTCACTTCAAATATATGAGACTGTATTATATTTACCAACAAACTAGTTGAACCAAGAATCGTCCAACTCGGTTCTCTTTAACAGTATATAAAAAAACAAAACGCTACATTTCAAATAAAAGAGTTGATGTTGGAAATTTCAAATGTTCTCTGATGTTCTGATTTGGCCTCCATTCAACGCATTCCAAACAAACAACATGAGATTTTATTGTTGATATAAAAGCATTTTATGGCTTCTTGGAAACGGTATGTTCCCACTGAATATTACAGCCGGAGCTGCAATAAGGAAGATAAAAGGGTCAATAACTATAAAACTGAGCTCATATCTCTGACACAGAGAACAGAAAGAAACAAAGTTGTTCAAGGTCGGGGACAAGGGTGATTCTTTTATGGCTTTTCTGGGCTACTTGCAGTGTGATAACCAGTAAGCTGTTAAGATGACTTTACCTTTATTACCTAATCATTAACTCATCGGAGGACATTTTAATAATTGCAACCATATCATGACAGATACAGTATGACATACATGACCTATACTTGGCACCTTTTTTAAACCTGTGCTTCATAAATGTTATGGCATTCTGCATTTCAAGTCGTGAACACATTTAACATGGTAGAAAAGACACTTTATATAGTGGTAATAATTTAATGGTAAAATTGAAAGAGAGCGCCACGGTACTATAAAACTGCTCGTACAGTTTTACAATGAAAAGCACAAAAGTTCAGAGCTGGAGGAAGTGAGTTTTCTGCCTCTCTAGCAGATGGAGATTTATGTGTAAAGAGGAAACCCATAAGTGTTACTGTTACTGAAAGGTTTGCTTGGTAATCCTTTAAATAACTTGCAGGCAAGGCAACATTTTAAAAAACAAGTAAGTGTTGATATAAACAAGCAACTTATCTCACACATCAACCGAAACCCCGGGATTAGGTCAGCAGGACAAACCTGCCCAATGTAAAGGCGATTAAGACCCCTTGTGTTTTACTGCCAGTTACTGTGGTTAATGTATAACCAAAGCAAATGCTGTTTGACCCACGTTGGTGCTCGCGTGTGTTGTCAGCCGTTCTCATACCATTGATTTTCCCATGTGAGGTCAAATGCAAAGTTGTGCAGTTAACCAAAATCCCCTAAGAGATAAATAAGGAAGTGTGACCAGTTATACTATAATTTAGCTATCGGCTCAGTTTAACACACTTTTTTTCTTCTCTGTTTTATTGAAGTGTGAATAAAAGAAGAAGGAAAAACAAACGCCAAGATGTGTTGCTCCGGCTTTCTCAAAGTCATGATGTTTATCTTCAATGGCGGCATCTTTGTAAGTTGTAAAAAAGAGGAAATGACTTCTTTTCGACTTCTGTTGCCCAGCTTTTTTTCATGTTGGCCTGGTCCCAGAAGAAAACAGACGAGAGATCACCAGCAAGCTATTCACTTTGGCTTTGTATACAATTCTCCTTTACAGCAATGCTGTGTACTTCCTATGTTCAGTGATAGCTGAAAGGAATAGTTTGACATTTTGGGAAAAACACACAAGTTATTCGATAAGATGGATACCACTCTCGTGTCTGTAAGCTAAAGATGAAGTTACAGTAAGGAGACAGTTAGCTTATAGCTTAGCATAAAACATTTGTTTTCCCAAAGAGTGTTCTGCCTAGTCCTGCCCTACTGTGCTGTGACTGGCTAGTACTGGCTAGTATTACTGTGCTGTGACTGGCTAGTACTGGCTAGTACTACTGGGATTGGCTAGTACTGGCCTGTACTACTGTGCTGTGACTAGTTTATAAGCCCTGCTTCCTGTCTTTATGCTAAGCTAAGCTAAACAGCAGCTGGCTGTAGCTTCATATTTGCCGTAGGCACAAAAGCAAATAAGCTCATTTCCAAAAATGTTGAACTATTCTTTTTATCATTTCTTTAAACATTCTAAATAATTATCAGGCTGAACTATGTAATGACTCATATCCACAGTTCATCACAGAACAAGTATTTTTTTATGGAAGGCCTATAACACAACCTTTTTTAGGATTCTTAACTTTTGCATTTTCCCGATTATAAAAATAAACTCCTTTTCAGCATGTCTGCAATGCATATTTTATAACACTTTACCATTATTTCTCCATGCTTTTAAGTCACATCCTTGTATCATCTCTCTACTTTCTTCTTTCTCTCTGTTCTTTCCTCACCCAACACACAGTTGGCAGGTGCATGCATCCTGGGCGTGGGAGTGTGGGTGAAGGTGGACAGTAGTTCTCTGCTGGGTTTGCTGGATAACGTGGAGGGCACTCCGTCTGGCTTATCCCAGCTGGTCAACGTCGCCTACCTGCTCATCGCAGTGGGCGCCGTGCTGCTGGTCATTGGCTTCCTGGGCTGCTGCGGAGCTGTCAGGGAGAGCAGGTGTATGCTGCTGACGGTGAGTGATGTTTGCTAGATCAACTGCACTGGATAGGATAGAAAAGTTTATAGAAATTTGAAATAATGCCACAACCGTTTAGACTTTTTTAGCTACTTAAAACATAATGGATCACAATATTAAATTAAATAATCTGATTTAATCTGATTTAATTAATTTCTTACTTGTGGTGAGGTGTGTTCAAAATGACATAAACCTTCTTTTGAAATATAACTTTTTTTTAAATTAGAACTGAGGAGAATAGAGAATTGCCTGTATATCTGAGATTTTTGGGATATGAAATGTGAATTCTGGTAACTGTAAAAGTTTAAGTTTTTGACGTTTTTTTCACCAGAGAAGTCAAGCAGAATGCCTTCTCGTTCCGTCCTGGTATGAATCTGCTAAATATTTTAGCATGTAGCTTCAGGTTTGCGGTAAAAATCTGATGAAATGCTCTTCGTCCAGGCCTGTTTCTCACTCTGTTGGTGAGGGTTTTATGGATTCACAATACTGTCTGACAGGGAAAGTTTTACAGCCTCATTTATGATTTTCTCAACCATCCAGTTCTTCAGCATTGTGCTGATTATCTTCCTCATCGAGGTAGCGGGAGCTGTGGTGCTGCTCGTCTTCAAGGATGTGGTAAGTGGCTCTCAAGGATCCACTTGGCAATAATTGTCATTTGGTCAGATTTAGTTTGAACAACCCTGAAGAGCTTTGCTAAAAAATGTTGTCCTTTTCAGGCCATGGACATTTTTGATAATCTGGGGGATGAAGTTAAAACAAGCATTAAAAAGGAGTATGGAAGCAGTGACAGTTTCACCTCTCTCTGGAACGCCACCATGAACGAGGTACTGCATTTTTAATCTATCTTTTAAGTGAAGTAAAGTCCTGATGTGTACTCACGGTTGATGCAACGTTCGAGACAAAAGTAGTGGCTCTTTTATCCCACAGCTCAGCCAACTCTAACAGGTATTGGATTACTTGAATATTCTCTGTGGATTTGCAATAAAGGCACACTTTGTGTCTTTGCTACAGTGAAAAGAGTAATAGCCCTATGCTGATGACCAAAACTGTCTTCTGACCTCTGTCTACACTATAGCATCACAGCAGTGGAGTTAAGACTATTAAATTGTGTTTTTGTTAAGATTTGGGACTAACACTTGTTGTGGTTTCCTTCTAGTTTAAGTGCTGCGGATACAAGAACTACACAGATTTCGACGACTCCACTTTTTACAATGACAATGGACGAGATCTCTATCCAGTCACATGTTGCAATGACACCCTCACCGCGTGCACTACAGACAAAGCACATCTTTCGGTACGAGACCACTCTACTCTGGGTTTAACTCCAACAAAACCATTCAACAGTCAATTCCTAATCTCTGCTCAAACCTGGTGTTTCCCTTCCAGAGGATTGATGGCTGCTTTACAATGCTGCTGCAGCTGATAGAGGAAAACGCTGAGATCATTGCAGGGGTGGCTCTAGGAATCGCTGCTCTAGAGGTATCGGTATCAAATAGACATTATAGACATTACACAGACTTTGGCCACACAGTTGCTTTTATAGAGCGGTATTTGAATGAAATATCTTTAAATTGTCATTTCTTTTACTTTATGTCTCATATTGCCACGTCCTGATAAATAGAGACCGGAATTGCATTGCTAGGCAACATCTCTGGTTCATGTTTACTTCCCGTCACCTGATGTCATTCACATACACAAGAAATAATCCCTCTGTGACATGGTCTGCAAATAACAATGATAACTTGTTACAATACTTGTCTGTGGACACATAGTGACCTTTGAAGCGGCTATAATCGATATTTTTATAATAACAATTTATCAAATGACAATGTGAGAGGGGTTGCTGGTAGCGATTCACTGTTTGCTTGTTATTTGACGGGGTTATTTGTTCAGGCCACTAAGGATAGCTGATTTTGGTGTCACACGATGTTAACACTGTCACTTCCTGGGAAATATTTCCAGCATAAATTGACTTGAACTCTCAATTTAGGCTGTTACAAACCCTTCACAACTGATTTACTTTTAAACATCAAAATGGTTCAGTTGTGACTCAGTTCCTGGGTTTTTCAGAAATCTATGATTCTGCAGAGTATATCCTACAGAACTTTGTTAATTAAACTTCTACAATCTGTTACTTGTATCTCAGATCCATTACACTGTGTTTAGATAATCTGTTGATGAACTGTTGTCTTCACAGATTGCTGCGATGGTGGTTTCGATGGTCCTCTACACGAATATTGGCAACAAGGCGTGATATGTCCTGTTGGGATGAGATAACGACATTCTAATCAGTGGACAAATCATACTTAGGCCGTAGCCGTTTTTCTATGGATGAAGTTTTTTTCTATTTGATTCAAAACAATCAGACAGACAAATTTGTAATCCTCTACATGCGTTATGTAGAGCATTAACATGGAGAGGTAGTCAATGCATCTAATACGTTCTTAGTTTCAGAACTATATCTGTACACATTTTACACTGTGATTTATTTATGTTTTAAGAAGCAGACATTGTATGTGCTGATACATATAGTTAGTAATATGTGATGATGCACAGGGCAGAAAGGATCTGCACAAGTTATTTCCCTCACACTCACTGCAAGCTGTAATATAATGAATTTATTTTTGTATGTTTGATCATATTGAAATAATAAATATCACAATATCACCTCCTTCTTTTATTTACGTTGTGATTTTGGTCTTCTTTGGCATGTTTTCATATGTTATATTAGGAAACATGCAATATACAACTATGTCAGAGGATAATGGTTAATTTATTACCCATAGGTAGTCGTTAGCGCCTTGTTCGTAGCCTTCTCCCAAGTGCGAAGCACGCCGACTCATGGCCAAAAATACGTGATATTGTGTACAATCTTCTTAGTTAGTTAGTATAATGATGTATAATTGTGTTTGCAGTGTGTAAAATGGTTTACATGATTAAGTTTCTCAGAATTTCTTCGTCAATTTGGTATATAGCATGTATGGAGCAATAATAATATTTCTTTATGAAAAGTCCATTTTACGACATTCGGAACCGAACATGGGGCTCGCTCGGGTACAAGAGGTAGTTTAACTTCAACATTTTTAAAGTTAAAACTTCAAGCCATATTACGTTAGCACGCTGCACACGACTTCAGTAGTTCTAGACAGTTTCATCTAGCTAGCAGCTTATGCTAACTCCAACTATGGCTAAACAGCTACATTTGAACCGCTTGTTTTAAGCAGCAGGATGGTTGTGAGACGTTTGGTGGCTCTGGGAATGAAAGAAGCGGCTAACGTACATCCTCATCGTCATGATGCTAACGTTAGCGGTCTTGCTAACGTTACTCACGTGCACTGCCACCAGCATCCAAAGAGCCAAATGGGGGACCTGCCGCTCAACCAAAACTGTTAACATTCCCAGCTACTGTCACAGAAACCGCGCTCACTCAACAGCAATTTGTATGGGAAGTTCAAGTGGACTCAATATAAAGTACGAGACTCAGCGTTTTGCAAAGCATGTGCATTTGTCCACAAAATGCACACCTAGTTAGCTTTTCTAAGAAATGTCTACAAAAATTGGAAGCGGACTATGAAGACAATCAACCTGTTCAACTCAAAGCTAAAGTTTCTGTAAAGAAGTTCTGAATTGAAACATAATGGTAACGAGGGTTATGTGCAGTGTTGGATTTATTAACGTGTTATTGTCTCTTGATAGGCCTGTTGCATTTTGGTGTCAAATTGTAAGCAGATGTATATCAATGAATTAATTGTATTTGGCTTGTTATGGTCTGGCTCTAAAACCAAAGCAAATGTCATGAAAACTCAGGCAAGGAGTTAACCAAACAAATACTTTTAATAAACAAAAGCCCCCCCCCCCCCCCCCCCCCATAAATCATCATCTTCAGGCTTTATATTATTTCGATATATTGATAGATATTGTCTCAGATTTTGTTTAGCGTAAAATGTCAAAAGTGCTGTCTTTTCCTGGTTTTAAAGGCATGCATCACAGTAAAATGTTGTAATTTTCTGAACATACCTGGCTGCTTTAGCTGTTCTATTATTTTCCTTGACCCACTTGGTGACTATATCCCCACGAAGGATGACTGTTTGTCAAAAATCTCAATGTTTGCATGTTTCCTAAAAGCACCAACGGTCAACCCCACAATATTGTTGCAATATTGATATTGAGGTATTTGGTAAACAAAGATTGTGATTTTCTTCATATCGCCAAGCCCTCGGCTAGCATAAGCCAATGCACTGAGCTTACTCGCTGTCCTGTAGCTCTTGGTCTCCATGCAACTATTGTGCAGTGGTCAGTAACATTAGCCTGCTGTAACTGAGTGTGTGAGCTGGTGGTGCTCTCGACCATCCAGAGCAGGATGCATGTTGACATGAGTAGCCTATACTGCGCATGCTAAAATTCCCTTCGTCCGCCTGTTTTTCCCTATATATTTTGTATATATACATTTAGGACTTGCGTCCTTCAGATGGCCAGACAGAATGCTGATGTCACTTTGTGTCTGCTGCATGGGTCTATAAGCCACTGTTTATAGCACATATCAATTTTATAAGGTGGCAATATGTCAGTGTTGTGTTTACAGCTTGTTTCTGCTGCACCCATGTGGCTAAAAAAAGAAGTGGAAGTAGGGACGGTATTTAAGGTGACACGCTGGTCAAGAATGATGCCCTGTTTCACAGATTAAGGAACCACAGACATTTTACCTTCACATGAGTAAAAAAAAGGAGGCATGTGATTTTATAGCACCGAAGCATTAATGCCTCACCGTATCATCAGTGTTTTATATATATTCTCCCAGTCACAAACAGGCAGCTCATATTATGTCCACTACATCCCTCAACAGCCTGTGTGTTGTCATAAATAATGCCAATGAGCTGCTATTCAATTACATGGGGGGAATGGAAAGGTGAGTGTGTTCCATATGGTCTGGCCTTCTGGTCAGAGCTGTTTTAATTTGCTTCATGCAATGTAAGTAAATTACATTTCAACAGGTTTATTGCTGCTTATACATTACAGGGCAGTTTACATCAGACAGGGTCGATTACAGTTAATGCGTCAGTATGTGTGTGTGTGTGTGTGTGTGTGTGTGTGTGTGTGTGTGTGTGTGTGTGTGTGTGTGTGTGTGTGTGTTTAGTGGGGTAGTTAGTGAAGTTTAATGTGTGCTCACTGCTGGCAGCAGCTTCTCCCGTCACATGCTGTGAGATAGCTATACCTGATGACCCTCCTCAGTGGCGTCATAATCTGGAGAAGTTGTCTCCATTACTGTCATCGTAAAACGGTTGGAACGGCAGTTAAATGCAACATGTGACTATGCTTCATATCGGTTTTCTCTGGGTTAGGCAGTTTTAATGTCCGTCTGTGGACACTCTTGTAAAGGTGAACTTGAGCAGTAAGTGAAGTCGAGATACACTGTGAGTCACACTTGTAGCACTTCAAACCTATATGAGTGTATTCTGAATGCTCCTCTCAGGTTTCATGTTACAGATCTATTTAGTGCGTTCATGGTTACCAATAGGACACATTCTCTTACAAACAACTAGAACCATGCAGGTTTCTTTGGCTTTTCCTCACAGGAAAACGCTGTTTGGTTCCTGGTAGAACATGTTATTAAGGTTCCACCTGAAACCCTTTCAGAGGGTTCTACTTAGAACCCAACGTAAAAACCGTTATACGACCATATTCGAAAGGTTCCACCCAGAACCTCCAGAGAACCCATGGTTCCATCCAGAACCCTCTTCTACCTGAACCTTTCCACCTTCGAAGAGTGTTAACAAGACCCCAGCCAGGCTTTTACTGTATATTCCAAGGGTTTAAATACTTAGATGTCGAACACTCACACGACTGTAGACTATTCGATTAGTTGATTTAATCAACAGATTTGTAGAACTGAGTTTCTCCACAAAGAAACACACACAGCACCATTTCAAATCGTGTGGGTAGCAGAGATGTGCTCACAAGTTTCTTCGTAAGAAGTCATTCAACATGAAAAGGCATAAGAAATATCTATTAAAGAAATCTTTTATTAAAGGAATCTTACTCGACTAATTTTCAAAGAGGGGGCAGCCAAACGGCTACTCTTCTATGTTCCAGGGGTTTAATCTAGAACCCTAAAAGCCGGGGCTGATGTGGTGCTGCATAACCCACAACAATCATAGTTCAGAATCACAGTATTTGGGCTATATTGTGTGGGCTGGATTGTGGGTGTTCGCGTTTAACACCCATGCTTTCAACAATCCTTGAAGAATCCTCTGTCTTCCACAAAGGGTTCTTTGGATGAAAGGGGGTCTAAATAAAACCCTTAGTCTCACAAAGAACCCTTGAAAAGCCCTTTCTTCAAGAAACAGCTGTTGTTGTATATGTGTTTTCAACATTTATTTTATAATTACAGACTGTATGCCTGAGCAGTAAAGCTAACTTTATACAAATAAACAACAATTAGAACGTAGTCTTGTTCAAAATCATTCAATTAAAAAAATCTTTAGTTCAAGGTCAATCGTTTCCTTAGTTCTGTAGTCATAATGTGTTACACCATGCAGGTGTTTTTAAGTCTGGTTTTATTGACTTTATTTCTCCTGGCTGTATCAGCGGCAGTAAAATAAAGTCAATAATCCTGAGAGAAAGAGGTGTGTTTGACCTTTTCTTCACTAAACGACTCAACACTAAACTGAGTTTCCCCTTTCTGACGGTGCGATTCATCATCGTCTTGACGGCCACAGCAACATCGACCTGTGTTGAGAAGCTGTCGTTAGTTCTATCAAGTTTATCGCTGAGGCATTGCAATGTAAAAAATAGGGAGACAGCATTACAATAAAAAAAACAATCCTGTAATTATGCGTGAGAAACAAGGAGGTACATTTTTTTCTTCTTTAAATGCCCTCTTTAATTCATTGAGAACAGGCTGTCTGTAATAGTGAGAGAGCAGTGTGATTGGCAGGAGAGATAACACTTAGTAAACTGTGCCCTCTTGTGGAAAACATTTATTCTTGCAGCTAGAAGAAGTGATTTTAGGACGTATTCAGATTAAAGTAATTTACATTTCCCATTCTTGCATCTGTGAACCATAATGTCAAGTGGTGGATGATGGGAAACAGACGTGGAAAAGTGCCTGTTAACACCAAGGTCTCTATGAGATAGTCAAACGCCCTTTGTCTTGCAACATTGTCAGCCAGTGTGTGTGATCAGATCACGGGTGACGGAGCACACTGAAGTCTGATGGTGTAATGATGGGATGTCAAGGGAGGGGCTGAGGAGATGCTTGTGGGAATAAATGGACAGGAGACGGCTTGTTTACACAGAGGACATAAACTCATTATTGCTTTACAACCACAGGTATATAACGGGAACACCTCGTTGACTCAGCAGTCTTCCTGAAGCTGTGGCCATGGGACTCAAAATAGTTTGAGTTTAGTGAGAGTTTATCCTCTACATCAAGTTAGCTATCCGTGGTTGAAAAGGAGCCACTCGTCTGCAAGTTGTGTATCTATAATGTTCCCTCAGTGCATGTTTTGTGCATATTCTACTTAGTAATGACTTCAAATCATCTGTTGTGTGCAGGATGAACGATCTAAATCTGCTCGTTGGTTGTGGCTTTAAAAGGGACAACATAGTGACTAATCTTACAGTGATATATGGCAGCTTTCTCCACCGCCATCATTAAAACATCAAAAGTGAAAATGTAGCGCAGAGACTCAACTTTTAAAACCTGGAAGTAAATAAAAGTGAATAATGAATAAATAAATCCACAGCGAAATATAAACTACATCCTGGAATCAGGTTAGTTTGAACCCTAAGGACCAAACGCCCTCTTCAGATGTTTTTATTTTTTTATTTTTTATGACCGCACTCACCTTGAAACTGAAATCCTCTCAGTCTGGCGACCATCCACGACCTGGAGTTTTAAGCTTGGTGTGATGTCTGGTCTGGTGTGGGAATTGCGACACCTTCTTTGCGCTAAAACACAGATGAGAACTGGCAGCTACTTATATAAAAGACTCGCTCCACCACACTGACAAAAGCACTGACAGCAAGGTTACCATTTGGAACCCTGGACCGTACCACCAGACAAAGATTCTTTTTTTCTAAATTCTGCAACTTTTTTAGTTGTTTCGTCACTTTTAAAAAACTAATTGCATCAACTCTGTTTTGAGAATCGTCCCTTTTTTTGTCAAAGAATGGCTCGCCCTATCAGCTTTGTTTTTTTGTCAAGTTGGACAGCTGTAGCTTTTACGTTCCCTCACAATACTTTTGACAACATTATTAAAGGGTCAAGAGTGGAATTAGAATCGTCTGGCAGCGGACCGGATGATGCGGTCCGGGGAATAGTGAAGGTTGTGCAGCTGGACCCTCGTGCCCTGGCCCAGTCGGGCTTCTTCAGAGGAGGACTCTCCCCCAGAAGAGCATCCTCCCTCAGCTCCAGATTGTCCTTCCCTGCTTTCTTGTCTCACGGGCGTCCAGGTCCGGGCCTGGCCCCCAAGGCCCAAGTGAGTCCGTTACGTCTCCTGCACTCTAAAAGCCCCGCTGAGATGGAACTGAAGAAGAGGCAAGGCCTGCAGATGTGGCAGAGAGCCGTAAATAAAGGAGACAAGATGAGCGTGTCCTTGCCAATCAACCTGAAGGACACTAAACAGGCGTGCACTGCGGTACCTTTCACTCAGGTAAGAGGGTTTTATTTCCCATCTCTGTTAAATACATGTCTTTGCAACACATGGCCAATAGCATTCAAATGAGCATTCTTTATAGTCAATTAGAAGAAAGCAATGTAAAGTGTTTATTTTTCAGTGGCAATAATCTGTCTGCTCACTCATAAAGCTGATTATGGTGCTGGCGAAGGATTAGCCGTGATGGTGATGAGTTACATAAACACACAGTGTTGATTTTTACACCCTCAGAGGTAAATTAACTCTGACAATATTGCCTAATGTCGCCCCTCTCTGTCCCCCCTCCCAGCGTGTGACGGCAGACGGATGCGACACAGTAACGGTGCACAACAAGCTGTGTTTCGGCCAGTGCAGCTCCCTGTTCGTCCCGTCCGAGGGGGAGTTTGCCGGGGCGGGGGCCCTCCGCCACCGGGCCCCTTGCTCCCGCTGTGCCCCGTCCAAAACCCACACCGTGGTTGTGCCCCTGCGCTGCCGAGCCAAGGTCCAGGAGAAGCGGGTGATGGTGGTGGAGGAGTGCAAGTGCGAGACGGGCCGAGAGGAAAAGAGTGCCGAGGCTGCGGCGCCCGCACACTTGTAACCGTGTCACAGTTTAAAACAGGGAGTAGAGCGGCGTGGGGAAGATTTTCATGTGGACTGACACCGTTAATCTCAAATCTCAGCCAAGATATGGACATTGTTTTTCAGACAGAGACACCTGTAATAAGTATTTATACCTGTATGCTTATCTGTTTAAGAGTCTGAATGTGTTATTCAGAGTAAGATATTCTGGCGGGTTATTCCACCACTGATCGCTGACAAAATGACCTATATTGTGGTCATGCAATTTTCTGTTGCAACTTACAGAGCTGTCCACACTGGACTTGTGCTGCTGTTCAAACATGTGTTTAGATGGATCGAAACTGAAATATTCTGATCTGTAATATTGTCATTAAAATGTCCTATTTGTCCACATTCCCTTTGCCTCGGCCTCGCTAATTAGTTTGCTGACAACACTGGTTGGTTTTCACAAGTGCAATTTAGTTTGCATGCAAAGCTCAAGTAAAAACATGAAGAGCATTTGTTGTTGTTTTTTCTCACCCACTCTCGCATTCAAGCGCTCGAGTGTCGGCGCCTATATTTTATTAAAAAGCCGCGTTCCACCGACTTTTAGCACGTAGCACTTACATCTGAAAGCACCAAACTAGAGAGCAAATGAGCTATTGAGCGTGGGTACTCAGCAGTAAGCAAACATAATTGTTTCAGCATGGACCCCTGAATTATGTATAGGAACCACCTATTCTCATGCCCAATCTCTTTTCAGTGTAGCTGTGGGAATTCAAACATCATTCACCACAGATGCACTTGAGCGAGTGGGTATGTGTGATTATGTGCGTATGTGCTCTTTTTTTTTCAGTTAGGACCCATAAAACCTATTATTCATTTATACCCTGGCACCTGGGCCTGGTAAAGTGAACTCATCCCACACATCCCTACATACATTCCCAGAGGAGCATAAAGAAGGGGGCTCTTTACGACGTCTTGGCATGCTGTCAAAACGACTGTTTAGATGGCTATTTGCATTCACGTGGGCTTTCTGAAAAAGTGAAAGCGTTCATTTCACTACGGGGGTGCATTGAGTCCCTTGGATTCCATTAGCATGTGATTAACATCTCTGGTTGATGGCTATATTTTTCAAGATTGATGGGACAAATATTTGCCCAGGTCTTAACTATGAGGAATTAGGGGCCACTTAATCAGGCAATGTTTTTCAGAACATGCAGAAGATGGAGTAGTTGGGAGACTCATATAGCCGTGTTGACAGATCAAATTCTGCTTTCGCAACTTCCATTCCTCAAAGTGAGGAAGGTCGCTTGTATGATGCCCGAATCGGAGTAATTTATGACTATAACCGAAGTCATCCGTCTCTGTCTTTTTACAATGGTGCACTTTCTATCTGTAATAATCCACTGCGCTGTTGTGTGTGTCTGAGATGATGCTGCTGAAGAGAGAGTCATAATCTCACTATCTGTTCTTTCCAAACTCCGCACACTCTTCTTCCAATCTTTTGTCTTTAAAAAATATATATTAAGGGGATAGTGATGGGGGGGGGGATTGGAAGGGGGGGGTTGTTGATTGAACAAACAAGGTGCACAAGAGAGTGCACCACTTAGCAAGACAGATGTCAGCCCCCTTTGCATTGTGGGATCCGGCGAAGCACTCCTGCGTCATTAAGGATGGCCTGGTTCCCATGGCGAGGGGAAAGGAAGGAGCGAAAGAAGGAGGGCCCGCTGCCAAGTTCAGCGCCTCGGGGATCAGATCAGCGTCACGGGGTGCTAAGTGGCCTAGTTAGCGCTTTAAAATGCACAATGAGCTGCCTGCTCTTTCTCTCTGTGTGCAGGCCTTTTAACTGTCAGACATGGAAATGGTTGGGAGCTGTGTGTGGTGGAGGAGAGGTGGAGGGGGGGGGGGGGGGCCAGACGATATCTGTTCAATCAAGGTGTATCAAGGGGAAGCTGAATTATAGATGGGAGGATTTGAGGCCTTTGCACGTTTTTCTTAGAAGTTTAACTTTGAAAAATGTTTTTCTAGGCCGGCAGATACAGTTAGTTCGTTTTTCTTAGAAGTTTAACTTTGAAAAATGTTTTTCTAGGCCGGCAGATACAGTTAGTTATTCTTTGCGCGTTCTGGTAATTGGCTTGAATATTCCCAGGCTGATCTGTTTCGATGCTGTACACCTCTTGTTTCCTTCTGCATCTAAAGCCGGGGCCACGTAGACCAAACAGTGCTAACTAGCTCGCTGGGTAGTGCTGGAAAAGGGACGCTCCACCACGCCACGGTAGATTGGACCGGGCCTGGACTGCGGATCAGGCTCCCGGATCTGGCGTCGGCAAGTGAGAGCGAAACGGGGGTCCATCAAGCCCTCTCAGGAAAGAAATTGGGGATGGCGAAAGGGGCCCGCCAGGAGAAATGTGACGACCTGTTCAGTCACAGACCAGACAGACTCTTCTCACCTAAATCCCAGCAGTGTGGCTTTTAGTGCTGCAGGTGTCGGCCTCTAGGTGTGAGGGTGTCTACCTCCCCGCTGATACGCCAGTACGCGCTCACTCCGTGGTGTTAGTCCGGACCAGCTGGTCAGAGTTGGCTCTGCAGGAGATGGTGGCCCCCGGGCTAAGCCTGCCAGCCTACTGCCATTCTGCCTGGCTGCCAGCCCGCCTGCCAGGCTGTCTGTTGGGTGCAGAAGAGGACAGAGAAAGGTGTAGCCTGCGGATCTGGACAGCAGTTTGTCATTGGATACAATCCTACAGTGGTTATAGTGTCTGGTACCACTGTCTCAAAAGTCAGGTTCCTATATGATCACTGAAGATTTTGCTTGCTGTAGTCATTCCTCCTGTTCATACAGGCCATCAAGAGTTCCCTTCTTCATGCAGTCGATGGAAGTGATGGGGGACAAAATGCACAGTCCTCGTTTGGTTCAAATATATATTCTAAAGGTCATCTGAAGGTGAAATGAGGCTTCAGCTCACTCTGAGTTAGACAAATCTCTGCTCTTTTTTGTTTTCGAATTTTGTCTGAAAAGTTGGTTGAAGGACAATCGGGTCTGTCGTCACAGAGCTAAGAGACGATGAGACGAGTGTCTGGTTGGAGATTTCTCATATTGACGAACCGTCTTGTTGATGGCATTGCTGATAGTCTGCTCCCCAGTGGGAATTTAGTATTGCTCTTCCGTTGTTTGTTTCGAGGTGCTTGTTTATTTTGTTTTGTTTCTTTTTTCCTTCTTTTTCGATTGCTGTTTTATTGTGTCTGATTGTTTCTGAAGTTTAAGGTTTTGACACAGCTGATCTTTCACCTTTGTAACCGGTGGAGCACTTGTGGCCTCCGATTGCGGACTGCAGATGAAAATGAGCTTTTAGCTATATCTGGTACGATATTTACGTATTTTGTGCATTGTTCCTACTCAAATAAATAAAGTGGGTTTCTTTTACCATTACAGTCTTTAAAGAGGCGTTTTTTTGGGATGAGGTTGGATTTTCAATGAAAGCAAAAAGGGCTTCAATGTACATTGAATTGCGTGTGATAGCTCATACCTTTGCTTTCTGAAAATATATAAATTCTTTGATTTTCTGTTTCTCTGGTAGTTGAGGAAGTGGAAGACAAATATTTGACCCACCACTGACCCCCTCACCTGCAGAATCATATTTGTGCGTTTGCGTGTCGGATTGTCTCTTGACTGTGCTTCCTCAGTGTGGCGAGCGGCGAGCTGTCCGTCAACGCTCTGCTGGAGTGCGATGATGATGGCAATGTCGCTGTGGCAGGTGCGGTCCTGCGTGCCGTGCAGGTGATGTCTCTCATGCTCACTTAGCTAATGACTCCAATTAAAGTAATTAAGAGCTGGCACGGTGAAACCTGCTCACCCGCCTGCTGCCAACCCATCCATTCCCCTTCACCAGAACACACGGTCGCCCGCCGCCTCGTACCACTACGTGCCATCATCATCGTCTCGCCGTTTCTCTCGTGGGCACCTCGCCCTCTCCTTTTTTGCCGTCCTGCGCACCTCTGCTCTCGCGCCAAGGCCTTCTAAAAGAAACATGAAGCCTAAAATCGGCTAAGCGCTCCACTCCAGAAGCACTTAAGAGACCCTCAGCTCAACTTATTGTCGCAGGGACGGCTACGGAAGGGGGAGAGCGGAGGCCGGGTCCTGCAGGGGAAAAAGAGGGGCGTTTCGAGAGGGAGAGGGGAGGCGAGCCAGGTCCTAACGAGGGGAGAGATAATTGTTTTGTTTTGTTAGGGGCCCTTCTTCTGCGTGGAGGGAGTTGAAATGACACGCCACACATGGTTTTTTGGATGGAGTGGGCAAAGGGAGGGGGGGAGGCATGCATGCTTGATGCAAGAGCGGTGAAAGTGTTGAGGAGGGGGTCTGCAGCACAGGCACGGCGGTCATGCGTACGTAGCACTCCAAAAAAGCTGCAACCACATTGGAATCTGCTCAGTGTTCTTTTTTTTTTGTGTGTTAGCGCTGACAGATTCACGAGCTCCCACGAAACTTTGAATATGATCATGCACTTTGTTGTCTCCCACTCGCAGAACCTTCGAGAAGATTTCAATGTCAAAATACGCATTCATCACGGAGAAGTTCAATATCACAGTCCAACAAATTCCACCAGTGGGAAAGATCGCAGCGGGCCAAGCTGGAGACATAACTTTGGCTACAGGGCCCGATCAGATTTATCAAAATGTATGAAACGGCAAACATATGAATCTCTGGTGTCTTGGTGTTCTTTCAACACTTGGATTCGCAGGCCGATGGTCGACGTGCCTGGATTTAGTAGTTGGCCTGGCGGTGCGAACACTTTTCCAGCATCTCATCGCATTTCATGTGAGGGGAAAAAAAGACTTTGATGTGAACCCTGGGTTTACCTCCCTCTGTTCCCCTCTGCTCCCTCATGTGTCCATCCACTGCAGTCCGTTTCCTTTTATATTTCAACATTTGATCAGACGCTAATGTAAAAAGTGTGGTTGTTATAAAACATAAAATATGTGTAAATCGAGCCATTAAACCTTTTTGAAGTACACGCTGCGTTTAATTTCCCATCCCTCGCGTAGTGACACAGCGGGAAAGCATCGCTGGTGACATTCAAGACAGCCGACAGCCTCGTGAAAAAACCAACCATCATCAAAACTACAGCTGAGCACACTTTGGTAATCTGGCGACTGCCGGCATCAAGCAAATTATCCTGGTGGACTGTCTCTATGAGCCAGGCCCGGCGAATCACCTCCAGAAGCCTGTCACCACTTCCATGAAGATAAATGGTATCATTACACAGTCTCCCATCATGCATTAGCTGATCTGGACTCCGCTTTCTGCTCAGAAGTGGGAATGGCCACGGATTAAGCTCAGTTACTCAGATGACGCTGACAGAATGTTACGGTAAACTAATTTTGCTACAAAACAGTTTGTTAATTTCATCATCCTGAATTATGGTCATGTAGTCCGTTGTGTCTGCTAATAGGATCAATACCAATACAGACACGATTTTAACCCAACACATTCTGCCAGTGTCATAGATATCTGTCCACAAACAGTCATCCTCGCAGTGGGCACAGGAGGAAGAGGAGCATGCCAGTGTGTGTGAGAGAGAGAGAGGGAAAGAGGAAGAGTGATTGAGAGAGAGACAGGCAGACACATAGGGTGTGTGTGGGGTGAGGGGGGGGGGGCAGTGCGCCCAGTGTTCAAGAGAGATAGGCCAAGTGAGAAAGCGAGCGAGTATGTGTGCATGTTTGGGTTCGTGTGGAGGGGTACAGAGGAGGGGTGCAGGTGGCGCGGAGCTGGCGCAGGCCTGGCCCACTGTCCCCTGGCAGTGCCAGGCTCCATCTGTCATCAGCAGGAACATCTGCAGCCCAAGGTGCCCTTGTCACCCAGCGTTAGAGTAACGAGTTTGGCGTTTCCATTAGTCCGGGGCCCTCGCCCGGGCCCGGCCCGCTCTCGCCAAAACCTTGGCATTTTGGGCGTGAGCTCGTGTGCGTCGTTGCCTGCGAGTTGAGTGTGCGTCTCGATATGAGGCGGGGAGAACGAGCCGAGCTGAGCTGAGCTGGATTTGTTGTGTGTGTTTGTATGGTGGGGAGCGCCAAGCCAAAACAACATGGCAGTGCAGAGCGTTGACCCAGCTGGGCTGAGCCGGCATGTCGAGTCATGTCCCTTCCCGATGTGAGCGTGCCCAGTGCGCTCGCACCGCTGCCAGACCCAATCTCTGGTCCCCTTCTCCTCTCCTCACTCCCTCTCCCTCTCTCCCTCTCTCTCTCTCTCTCTCTCTCTCTCTCTCTCACTCACTCACTCAATTCTCGCTCTCTCATCTTCCTGTTTCCCATCTGTCTGCCTCGCTCTTATCTGCCCTCTCTCCCTTACCTCTCCGTGCCCCTTGTAGTTTCCTCCCCCCCCAGTACGCGGACTCCTCTCACACCCTGAGTCTCTGCTAACATTCTGCCTCTGAGCGCTGCTCACATTTTTATCTTCCTTGTCCCTAAAAAACAGATGGTACTTCTTTCCTGGCTCCCTCTTTTCATCCCTCTCTCTGAGCCCCCCCCCCCCCTCCCCCCCACACACACACACCACCCACCCCCCCCCCCCCCCCCCCCCCCCCTCTTGTCCTGTGTTTCTTTCCATCCAGCCGGCGTATCACTGATCCTAACTGGCAGTCCACCTGTTTATTCTGTCTGTAATTTAAAAACCTGAATCATTTCTTCTCTCTCAAGGGCAATAACATGATTTTATTATTACTCATCTAGTTATTCCTTTTCGACATGACATTGTGTTAAGACTAAACGAGGCTTACACAGTTATCAGCTCCACTTGCAGCAAGATGGCTGCTGTTTGTGTTCGCACCACATGGTGGCTCTAACGAGCAGCAATCTGTCTTAACATTAATGATCCGAGCTTTGGCTGCAATTGTGTCAATTACCCCACAGAATGCTAATCGGACAAACATGAGCACATCAGAATGAGATAAGATTGATTATTGTCTTTCCCCCCCCATGTTCGGTATTACATGTAGGCGTGCATCATAAATCAGCGCCGGTGTTTAGCCTAAAGGTCTGGGGGAAATTAGACGCTGCTTAATAAAAGCCACACTTCCAGGCCTCGAGCAAGACGGACTTACTGACACGAGGACTTTATACGCTTGCACTCCTATGTGCGCAAACACTTTTTATACAATATTCAAAAAACGTCTCACTTAAAGCTGCAGCTTTGTTCCTTGGCCCTTCAAGTCCTGTCACTTCCTGTGAGGGAGCAGAGGCTCCAAGTTATAGTTAAGATTTATTTTGCTCCCTTTCTTCCCTCTTGGCCTGTCCTACAAAGGTTTCACATCCCCCCTATCAGCACTTAAAGAGTGTGCGGGGATCGAGTGAGCGAGGCAGCAAAGGAGAGCCACGGTGAGATAAAGAAAAGGGAAGCGACAACTGCTAATCAATAAGATTTCTCAACCCTCGTTTCTCTCTCTCTCTCTCTCTCTCTCTCTCTCTCTCTCTCTCTCTCTCTCTCTCTCTCTCTCCCCCGAGGCCCGCGGCATTCAAGACGAGCCAAGACGAGCTTGGCATTGTCGAGCACGCCTTAAAAAGAAACACCTGCGAGGTGGAAGACTTAAAAAAAACAGCAGAAAAAAAAGAAGAAGAAAAAAAATCCTGCTTTTCGCAGCTCTTAAAAATGTTGGCAAATGTTCCATGGGTTTTCTGGGAACAAAACAGTAAAAAGAAAGAGCTCCCATGCAAGTGAAGACAAAAGGGGATGGTTTTCCATAGAGATGGAGGTGTCATTACACTTGAGACGGTTGCCAGATTTGGACTTATCTTACCCCACAACCCCCCCCCCCCCCCCCGCTCCATCTCTCCCCATACTCCACACCCGTCCCCCTATATACCATCTTGGTTCGTCATCGGAGCTGGAGCAGTGTGGCAAACAAATAATGAATGGTAATATTTCGCTGTTGACAAAATATGTATGTGGCTGTAGTGGGAGACGGGAACGGGGGAATGTGCAGAGAGACAAAGATGGAGAAAGCCGAGGAGGAACGGGAGAGGGGAGAGAGGAAGCTGGAAAGGGAGGGGGGGGGCAACTAAAGCAGATGGCACTCTTGGCATCCACCTCTCTCTTAAATCTGTTTCTGCTGTTTTTCTCATGTGCAAGAGGCTTTAACCCTGTGGTAACCTGTGTCCCGGCCTGACCCCGAACCGAACTGCTGTATGTAACAAGCCTGGGTATCTGTGTGTGTGTGTGTGTGTGTGTGTGTGTGTGTGTGTGTGTGTGTGTGTGTGTGTGTGTGTGTGTGTGTGTGTGTACACACGCAGGTTCATCTCTAATCGGCACCCTATGGAAGCGAGCATCAGTGTATGTGTCCCTCGCCTCCACCTGTACTGCATCGTTCTCCTCCTCTACCTGCTCTATTCTTCTTCTACTCTATTTATTCAACAGCTGTGGTTGCATACCAGGGTTTTATGTGAGTTTATACAATACAATGCATTTCCATAAACTGATATGAATTTAAATATATACACATTAATGCATTAATGAAATCTAACAGTTTAATACATGACAGGAGCCATTTTTCTGCATAAGGACTATTTCACTTTTGAGTCCATATTTTGTTTTATTTTGACCAAGTAACATTTTGTATACTGCATATTTACCTAAAATTAATTATTTCTACTTTGCATTGTTTGTATTGGTACTCAATGAAAGGGTCATAATAATTTCTACCCCCAGTGGTGGAAAGTAACTCAGTACATTTACAATACAATACTGCTATACTACTACTACTTTTCAGAGGCAAATATTGTACTTCTTCATTTAATATCTATAGTTCCTATACTTTTAGGATTATAATTGTACACACAAAATCAGTTCATAAAACATAATGCATTTTTGTAGATTAAACTATTATATTAATTAATTAAAATGGTTCCATCTCAACATTCGTATTTATATATTTATAGATCAATAGTTATCAAATAATGTAGTTTGTTTTTCGGCATAAACAGTACTTTTACTTCAATACATTTTTAGTGGAGTGTCTTGGGTGGTATTTCTACTTCCACTTAAAGTCTGAATACTTCTTCCACGGGTAGTCCTCTTGATATGGCGCACGTTCTCACCACTTTGTTCAATTAGTTTGTTTCGAGCGCCATATTGTAAACGCTCTTCCGTTCGCTCGCAGCTGCTGCAGATCCGAGAATCTTTTATTATCTCAGTCTTGAGTCAAGAGATCAGCCTGCAAGCCCAGGAAATATTTTTAGTTTTGTTATTTATGGCATATTCTGAAAAGCAACAATAAAGCGCTGCAGCCCGGTGACTGATGGAGGAAATATTGTGGTATGGTTCACACACCTGGGAAGTGCACTGTGTATTTGGGCCACATCCGCCTCTCACTGAGTAGAAACATTCATGCCGCTGACTCCCGTGCATGCTCCCATAGACGGACTATAGATTTCACTGAATGCACATCACTTATATGTGGGGTGCCGCGGTGCTGTGAGCTCATTTGCATAATCTCCCATTTAAAGAGGGATGTGCTGGAAGCCGGTGGGGGGTTGATGGTAAGGGCCGGGGTGGGGAGTTGGGAGGGAGGGGGGGGGGGTGTACAAAGTGCCCATTGTGCAGTCCCAGGATAGGGAAAATGCCCTGTAGGGCCTGATTCGTGTGTGTGTGTGTGCGTGTTTGTGTGTGTGTGTGTGTGTGTGTGTGTGTGTGTGTGTGTGTGTGTGTGTGTGTGTGTGTGTGTGTGTGTGTGTGAGTGTGTGTGAATGTTTATCTCTGTGTGTGGGAGCCACACCTGTCAGGAGAGCCTGAGGGAAGCAATGAGACCACTATAATGAGTGTGTATATGTCTATATATGTGTGTATGTGTGTTAGTGTGTGTGTGTGTGAAGCACATACAGTCGAATGGATTTCATCGTGACATTAAAATCGATGGGCCACGTCAATCTTTTATGTCCTAATTGTTTCCCTTTATTAACTTGGCTTGTTAATATCAAACACACACACAGACACACACGCACGCACACTTACACGCGCGCACACACACACATGTACGGTCACACATACCCCCACTCGCTTCCACCCACACTCAGCAGTAACCACACTCTCCCTCACGCCAAATCATAATCTACCCAAGACGCAGCGGGCCGATAGGATCAGTGTGGAGGAATAATGGTGAAATCAATTTTTTGTTTTTGAAGGGGGGGGGGGGGCTTATTCGAAATAAAAATAAAGAGCCCAGAAGTGCTAAAATAGCTGGTGGCGGTGTGTCTCCAATGGTAGAACGTAATACTCAGCAATCTGCTTAATATCCCTGCCGCACTCACTAGATTAGTGAACATTAAGAAGATTGGAAGATTTGCACTCTATTGTTTTACTACGGCGACGCAGGGGCACGGGGGCGATGCAGCAAACGGCGGAGGAACAACAGGAGGTTGCTGAATGCAATAAAGCGATGTCATCTCTGGTGAGGAGGCCGTGTGAGGCGGCGAGACAGGTGAACAGAGATGTGGTGAAGAATTCAAAGAAACGCCTACCGTTCACACTTTAAAAAAACAAACATTTTCTGAACCCCCACAACATCAGAAAGGTCATTGTCCTATTATCTTCTTTTCTTCGTCAGCATGGGAAACAGTAGCAGCCTGAAGTCGTCCCCCTATTAATGACTAATTCCTCGGCTGGTTTGGCTCGGGGCGCGGCAGAAAGCCGTGTGTGACCACCACCAGTAAAAGCAGCACCGTGCTGGGATTCAGGAACGTTATCGCAGCTCAAAGTCCTAATTCCACACTGGGAATTCTGCCATCAGTAACATAATAAGTCCACTTTGGCTGTGAGGGAGAGAGAGAAAGGTTTCTTTTTCTCTTTTTTTCGCGCTGGAGTCTTGGCTCCTTCGGTTGTAAAGTTCCTCAGGCGAGCGTAAACAGATCAACAGAAAACAGCTATTTTATTTTGCAAGCTCCCAGCAGTTGTAGAGGCTCAAAAGAATAACTATTAAACTCATGTTCTGGGACCCAGGGAGGGATTTTAATTTTATTTCTTTTTTTCTGGTGGGAGAAGGCGAGTTATATGACCTGAGCTCTGCAGGGTGTTTTATACTGCTGGGGTGAAAGCTGAACACAGATTAGTATTGCACATATCCACTGCAATTGCAGAACTTGTCAGAGGCTTATTTCCCAAAGCCTTTTTCATTCCTCTGTTTCCTTTCCTCTTATTGGCCTCATCTCACCCACGAACCTGAATTTGTCTCATTTTAGGAAAGTTGGAAATTGAAAACCTGCGTTTGGTTTTCGGGATCATTATTATCGATGAGATCATTTTGTCCCCACTTCTTAATGTAAAGCTGCATTTTCTGAGACAAACTTAGATAGAAGCGAAAGATGATCCAAAAAGGTTACAAGATTATATGAACATGTATATACATTTTAATGAAGGTGCATTACTTTTGACTCCATGGTATTTTAAAAATCCCTTTTGGGCACATGATTGTTTCTCTGCATTGCGTAAAACAAAGTATTGCGCAATGCATTTTGGGTTTTTTCTTTGACTACCATAATCAGAATTTTATTTTACAGGGATTCAACTTGGCGTTTTTTTTATAAACATAAATTACAAACATACTATGCTGATGCACACTATTCTCCCATAATGCAATGCACAAAGGAAATGGAAGAGTTACTCAGCTGAAACGTTTTTTTTAAATAAATTGTGGACAGTGTTGAAACAGCCCCAAGAAAGATCTTGGAAAACAAAAAAACTATGAAATCTTTCTGATGTTTCTTTGTGACCTTTTATGGCAGTGACTTCCCAAAGTTGCAGTTTGATTCATATCTGGTGTCACATGCATTGTAGAACTTCCTGTTAGTATAAAATAGAAAGTATGTATTTTTGTTACACACTGACAAAACTGTATGCTATGACGATCATGTAGGCTGTATGGAATTAGTATAGTATGGCTGTGGACATAGCTGCTGTGTTCAGGGTCCTATGAATGATGAGATGTCATCGCATCATAGTAACATCATATTCAAACCACTAGAGGCCACTAGAGGCCCTGTCCATAGGGTTGCACTCGTGGATGTATGAGATCATGAACTCAATAAGGCTGTCTTCAGTAAGTGTTTCATTTTCCAAAAACGTTTGCAATAATAATAATCGTTTCATGTCATGATGTGAGGGTGGTTTTTCAGATTTTATTGGCTGAAGATGAGACACTACATGCACTGGTTTCTTCCAAAACATGACTTATTTCAGACTAGTGGAAAGAAAACATTTAGCTGTTTTTTGTCTCTAGATTTCTCCTAAATTCGCCAAACGTCACCTTTTAGATAATACAGTATTTGCATATTTAAACGTAACATTTCAGAAAACTTGTAACACAAAAAAATGTTGTCTTGAAGGTAAGATATCTATTATGCGTTTATTCACCTGTAGTGTCTACAAAATGAATGTCATTTTACAATCCATATCTTATCATCCATGTCAGACTCTGAGCCAGAGATCTCCACTTCAGTAGCACATACATACAACAAACTTTCCGGTTTGCTATCCTATTCACAGTCTGAGGGTTTTTACTGAGGGGTTTGGTTTTTGATTTTGTTGTGTTATGGCTGTTGGCAGTATTTTCTGATTTATGCAGTGATACAAAAAGATATCCAAAATCCTTTGACTTTAATAGGTCAACAAAATTAAACAATCATTTTGAACCTGGCTTCATCCAATATAGATTTGTTTTCTGGAAATGGACGCAAATTATCACATATTTAATAAGACAATGCCTCATTTGCATATTACATTTTACATGATCAGAAAACAAGAAAATAGAAGCAAAAACAAGAAACCAAAAATAATTGTCCAAATGAAAATAATCAATTGTGTAAGTTTGATGACGAAATATATTAGTTAAATTGTTTGACCCTATTCACCTGTAGTGTCTCCCTTTATAGAAACAAAGAACTGGCCAAAGCAATATTTTTGCCACTTTTATGACTGAAGATAAAGATAAATATTTGGGGAAGCTGTTATATGTTACACCATTAAAGGATCTTTAATCAGCCTAAAATCAAATCAAAACTTGTCTTCAATGTTTGGAAATATTTAGATCAGAGACATGCTCACGGCTCCCATTCATGGCACAGTATAGCGGAGGCTCGATTGCACGGAGGCCAGACCACAAAGCGTAGTTTGACTTTGGGCCAAAACAACTTTGAGGTCAAGGAACCATTTGACTATCACAGAGAGAGATTTATAGTTGTCATATATTACCTTTCAACAAAACACAGATTATTACCAGCAAGAGTGCTGTGGCTCTGACCTTTTTACATCCTTCACCGTCAGTTGTGTGTACCGCTGATTGGGAATTTCAGGTTACTCCTGCACTCACTGCTAACTACTTTGGATGGGGGGTGCACAAAATATATGCACACACACACGCACACACACACACACACACACACACACACACACACACACACACACACACACACACAAAGTCACACACACAAACATTAGCAGGGACAAAGAAAGATGCCAGTATGAAAACATTAACCATCAGTGGCAATCCAGAGCCAATTTTAAAGTTAGCACTTGGATTTTGAGACTCTCTGGGGTAAGTTTAGCTAAAACAAACACAGAATGTACTTTGCAGAAAAAGCATGTGTGCTGTTTACTCTTGGTTTCTTTTGTTGGTGAGTTTATTAATCAATAATGTGCCGCAGCCAGAAACACGGTATACTGTCTTTATTTAATGTTGCACACATAAACAGTTTGAAAAGCATTGGTGAGATTAGATGCAAAGAACAGAATAGAGTGGGACAATAAATGTGTGTTGCTGGATATACGTAGCGGCCTGTGAGCATGAGTTGGCGCGCAAAGTTGAACTCTGTCGCCGTCCCGGGTTTCCGACCAGCGTCTATGCATTTAGCCGAGGTTGGCACAAGATGTCCATCGCGGGCACACACACACACACACACACGCACACACACACACATATACAATCGTATGCTTTACAAGGTGCCCACCGATGTCATGGCAACCCTATATCCTCAGCAAGAGGGATGATGCCCTGTGCCAAAAAAATGCCATGGTAACTTTTTTTTTTTTTTTAGAAAGCCACGTTGCCCAGAAACCTTTGAAGCTTATTAAGTGAAACCAGTAGGGAGACAAATGGACAGGGAGGGAGAGAGAGAGAGAGAGAGAGAGAGAGAGAGAGAGAGAGAGAGAGAGAGATGGGAGTGCGTCCTGTTCCAGGGCCAAAGTGGCTCTTTGTTTTAGGGAAGGGAACATTGTGAACCTGCAGTGAAGAGGCACAGCTAGCTTGCTTATGGTGCCTCCAGTGAGTTTTTCCTGTTTAGATGACAAGTTCACCTTAAGTTATTGCTGCTATGATTAGAGCTGCAAAGATGAATCGATTTGTTGTCAACTACTGATTTGATTCACCAACCGTTTTGATAATCAGTGTTTTTTTTATAGAAAAAATAAAGTCAAATTCTCTGATTCCAACTTCTATTTGGCAATAAACTGACACAAGAAATACGTCATCTTGGGCTTTGGGGAACGCTGATCAACGTTTTGCACAGTCTTCTGACATTTCATAGACCAAACAACTATTAGATTAATGGAGAAAAGAATAGACAATGAAATCAATGGTTAGTTGCAGCCTTAGCCGTGATGGTGTATTGAGTTGTGTTTATCAGCAAAGGTCAACATCCACGTTGAGCTCACACATTCTCGTCTACTTTCAAAGGTTGCACCAACATAACTAGCTTTCATGCTAGCTTTCTTTTTGGCAGGAAGTGGCTAATGGGCAATATTTGACAGAGTGTTGTGAGCCGTGTGTGTGTGTGTGTGTGTGTGTGCATGCTCTCCTACATTTGCCTTTTTAATCTGTGTATTTGTGTATGCGATTGCATTTTTACTCATGATTAAACTGCATGCAAAGTGTGTGCATGTGTGCGTGTCTCTGTCTCTCAGTGAACGTGTGTGTTTACGTGTGTGTGTGTGTGTGTGTGTGTGTGTGCCCTCGCTGCGTAATTAAATCAGTCCATTTCTCCTTGAGTTAGCTCGCGGCGCCAGCGGTGCTGCCCAGTGAGACGGTGTCGGGGTCTGCCAGTTTCATTAGTCCTGATGGATGACCTCATGACAAGCATTACACTCACCTACACTTCAAAAAGAGCACACACCGACTTTGGACGAGTGGAAAAGTGAATGTGTGCACTTGTGTACGCATGCCAACGGGGACAACAGCGGGAGTATTTCATTTCATGCCCTTGTGCCCTGAAACTACTACATATGTGTGTGTGTGTGTGTGGGGGGGGGTATTTCTGTGTTGTAACTATGCACACATGTGAACAGCCTGCAATTACTTCTTCATGTTTTTAATCATATGTGTGCGAGTACAGTGTGCAAGCAAAGCACCATTGTGAGCTGGGTGTTGTCCCTTTTTCACCATGTGTGTGTGTGTGTGTGTGTGTGTGTGTGTGTGTGTGTGTGTGTGTGTGTGTGAGATTGCACCGCTTTGCGCATGTCCGCATGCAATGTGTACACTGTGCACCGGGGGCAGGGCTCGGCGCTTAGTTAGGATTTTTTGGTGGCGATTTCCATATTGCCTGGGGTCATGTGGGCACGGTGCCCACTCCTGGTGCTGTGGGTGCCCGCTGAGGCGTGGGGAGATTAAAGCGGGCGCACGGTGCCACAAAGGGGCCTGTCTAGTGCTTTTTAATTCCCCTAAATTAGGGCACGGTGCCAAGGCAGCTCCCTGCTACGGCAAACACTCCATAACTGGCACCATAACTACTGCTCAGCAAGACACAGAGAGAGAGAGAGAGAGAGAGAGAGAGAGAGACGCTGAACACCGGGAGAAAACATTCCCTCACTCTCTCTTTTTCACACACTTGCTTGCATACTTGTAATTAGCGAGCCTTTGCTAGTTTGCAGGGGGACTGTCTTGGTAATTCGCTGTCATTCACATCACTTCAGTCCTATTCAGTAAGTTCAGTTGCAGTGATGTCAGAAGCACCAGTGGAATGTGCATGCTGGTGTGTGTTTGTCTGCATGTATTTTTTTTTTCTTCGTGTGTGTGTGTGTGTGTGTGTGAGTAAATCTGCACACCCCGAGGGCAGTGGCACGCCACTAAAGACACAGTAGGTGGACGCTTGGTTGGTATTCGTGTGTGTTTCTTTGCGTGTGTGTGTGTGCATTCATGCCCTCAGGGTAGTGGCGTGCTGCTAAAGGGCTAGTGTGCGGACACTAGGGTGTGTGTGTAAGTCAGGTCTCTGAGGTCCTTTTCTCTGTCTGCCTCATCCAAATGCACTTTCTGAGGTGCGGCGTTGGCAGCAGGACTTCATCTCAGAGCACTGCCAGGGCCTGTTGGTTCGTCATCGGATCTCTGATACCTTTGTATCCCATCTACGTTCCTGCGTTTGATCTGGCGTTTCACGAATGCCATAAAGGTTTGGAGGGACGCTGAAAGCCCTGGAGGTCAATTTAATTTGATTAATGTTGAAGCAGACACTGGGTCTTTTCTTTGTCTTGTTCATGTTTGCTCCTCCTGTGTAACGTTCACTCACATGCAAGCATGTGAAGTTATGATGCAATGAACGGCCCGAGAGAATCTCGCCTGTGCGCGTCTGTTTGCGCGTGTGTGTCTGAATACAAACGCAGGCGTTAATCCCAGTCTCTCCCAGCATCTGGAGCCTTGACACAGTTTAAAGGGCTGGCTGTGTCCGCACAGAGCCGGGCCAGTGCTCACACACACACACACACACACACACACACACACACACACACACACACACACACACACACAAACACTCACGCAGCTATCTAGGGCACCAGAAGGCCCAAGCAACGCCAAGGCAGAGGCTGCCCACTTTGGCACCACGAGGTGGGGCTGCGCTGGCGCTTTGGGGGAGAGAGAGAAATGGGTGTGTGTGGTAGGTGCTGGGAGAGAGGAGGGGAGAGGACTGGGAGGGGGTGAGGTGTATGTGTGTGTATATGACGGGAGGGGGGCACCTGGCATGTGATAATAACCCTGGGAAAACGCCCATTGCATCTGAAGAGGAAGGTGCAGAGGGAGGGAGGGGGGTGGGTAGTAGTGTCTGTTTGTGTGTGTGTGTGTGTGTGTGTGTGTGTGTGTGTGTGTGTGTGTCTATGTTTGGGTGTTGAAGGCACCAACTCCAGTCTTGGAGCGACCCATCCTAGTGTTCTTATGCTAATGTCGTCTCTGTCGTAGCTTGGAGGACAGGTGCTACTTTTCATCCACAGCTTGGCATCGACGAAGAAGAAGAAGAAGAAGAAGAAGAAGAACGGGAAGGGATGCCGTCTTGTTCCTCCCTCACACTCCTTTTCTCTCTCGCTTGTCTGTCCCTAAAATACCTCTCCACCTGCCCACAAAGGTCCAATAATAATCCCCGAATCTTGAGGACACACACAAACACATATGCACACAGGGCAGAGACGGGGTACTATCTCCCTCTCTTGATGCCGTCTGCGCCCCCTGCAAACACCCCCCCCACCACACACACACACACACACACACACACACACACACACACACACACACACACACACACACACACACACACACACACACAACCCCCGTACTATCCCCTCTCCTCTATGTAGCACCACAGATGCCCATGTTGCCCTGCAACAGCTGTCTCACCATGTGCCCTACCAAGTGTTGCCACCCAATGGAGGGGAGAGGAAGTGAGGAGGGAGGGAGGGAGGGTGCTGGATTTGGATGGGAGGGACAGGGTCATGAATATTAATTTAGCTTTTTTCATCCTAAAAAGAAAATAGGAGCTGTTGTCGTCTGAACGGTCATCATGTTTATTGCTTTGTCTTGATCATCGCTGTATAGTCACATTTTGTTTTATTGCGTACTCAGTGTTTCTGTTTCCTCTTCCCCTCCGTCTCTCTCATTTGGTTCTGGATTCGGTCGAGTTGATGGCCAGCGCCCATGCCCCCCCCCCCCCCCCCCACCCCCCCCCCCCCCCCCCCCCACCACACACCCCCCGGTCACAGGAAGCCCCTGGAAGCAGAGCACAGAAGGAGGGGACGTCAGACAGAGGGCGCCCTCCCATTGGTGCGGCAGGTTAACGACACTCCCGTTGACCAATAACCAGAAGACGGACGCATAGTAACAGCGGGGCATGGAGAGAGGGTATTTTCAAATGCAAACACTGGTCCAACAAGTCAGGTGCTGGATCCAGACTGGATTCAGTGACAGAACAAAATGGAGGGCCGGGGAATGGTGCGCCGCCATTTTGGGGGAAAATATTTTGGGTATTCGTGCCATGTCTCCTAATCACGCAGAAATAAGCAGTTCAGACAGCAGGGCAAAGCGGTGGCACGAAAAATGACCTCGGAGCATCAGTGTTCGTTTTTGCTAAAATAAATTCTCAACAGCGCACAATTGATGAATATACAGTATATCTTTTTTTTGCCCTTTCAGAACACAATGTGATTTTTAAAGGTGCCACAGTCACTACTAAGCCTCTCTAAGCATTCTGCTAATTACAGAAAATTCTGTCGGAGACTGACATCTGTGCTCACAGAGAACGCCATACCTGTGATTATTCATTTTTATTGTGAAATTGGAAAAGTAAAGCAAATGAGGCGCAAGCGACGCCAGGACAGATGGATCCAAGAGTGGAGTACCATCCGAGAAACTGATGCCACATACACATCTTCCCCCTGTGGTCCCCCGCTTCATGTTAAATAGATGCAGCCGAGCGCTAGAGACGCCCAATAAAAGAAAACTAATATTAAAAAAAAGTATAGGGAAAAAGTTGTGTGCGAGTGTGGCACAGCACCCTGCTTGTGTGTTTGTTCGTTTAATTTTGAAGGGATGAAAGCAGACAGGCATAAAGAGGGGCAGACGTAGAGAGATCACCGCGTCGTGTACCGTATTGGTGGGTAGCGTGCCACACAGTCTGCCTCCTAAAGCAATAAATCTGAAACAGCATAATAGATAAACGCAACTCAGAACACAAAATACCCTGCGAGGGAAAACTAATAAAAAACGGAGTGATTAAGTGGAATCAGAGCTCTTAGGCAGTATCTGGAGATGGAGGCTGTCGCCATACAAAGACCAGAGCGGGCCAACACAACAGATGAGAGAGCATAGGGACGGGGGGCCGAGAAAACGAGGGCTAAAAGCAGAGGGAGCGAGAGGCAGATGATGGAGGCGAGGAAAGGAGGGATGGAGGAGAGAGAGAGAGAGAGGGAGAGAAAGTGAGGGATGGATGGGGCAGCAGATCAGAGGGAGCCTCTAGTGTGTCTTGCTCTCCCTTTAAAGAAGAGCCAGGAAAACAGATTAGGAGTCCTCTTTTCTCCTGGGGGAGCACACACACACACACACACACACACACACACACACACACAAACACACACAACCTCCATTCAGCCGTCCTCCTCCTCTCCACGCAAACATGGAACTAACTAACTTTTTACACCGCGCCCGCCGCTGACCTGCCCGGCCCAGAACAAATCCGCTCGGTGCTGAAGTCGCGCGGGGCGGAGACACGGGGACACAGGGACACAATGACAGCCTGTGTGTGTGTGTGTGTGTGTGTGTGTGTGTGTGTGCGCGCGCTGCAGTTTAGGGTGACCTCGCATCAGGTCACGTTTGCTAACTGTTTATGACACAAAGAGGAGTGATGTCAGGGAGTGTCGCACAAATACAGACCGCAGTGTGTCAGTGTGTCCTTGAGAACAGGTTGAGTGTTAAATATTCTCTTCTTGTTTGAACAGCATTTAATAATAATAATATATTGATAAATAATATTATTAGAATAGTGCTGCAGCTGACTTCATGCCTGTCACAATTTCCTAGAATCCAAACTAATGTCATCTTTTTTTAACAACCCAAATAAAAAACCCAAAGATATTGCTGAAACCAGCAAATGTTTCTGCACCTGTGCTTGAGTGAGTCAATAACTTTAAAGTGGCACTTTTTAATTTAAATATATGTGATTGAGATATATGGCCCACTCTTTAAGTATTTACAGTTTTTCTCCTTCAAACTGCACATCATTCTGAAGAATAGCATGTTAGTATGAAATAAAATCAACCAGGACTGAAATACCTTTAATATCTAAATAGTTGCAGAGTTCTTTTTGCTGATTAACTAATCGACTGATGGACTAAAATGTTCATCTTTAATCATAACAATAATCATAATAGCACAACTTCTTTGTAATCCTAAATTGCAGATCCAAAAGTGAGCTCATGCTTTATCTGTTCAACTGCGTGCGTGTGTCTGAGCCTAATGTCAGCCATTGATAAACCACCGCACCGTCTACGCCACAAAGACACCAACGCACACACACCACACTCGTCTCAGAAGAATTCCTGGAAAAGAAAGGTCTGTTCTCAGAAAGACAAACGGCTCGTCACATCACTCTCTCCTGATCTTACGGGTTCATAGAAGTACTCTCAAACAGTGGAGGGAGAAGTATTCTGATCCTTTACTTCAGTAGAAGTAGCAAGATGCTGAAGTATTATCAGTATAATGTACTTTAAATATTAAAGTATACAGATCATTTAATGCTACACACACACACACACATATATATATATATATATATATATATATATATGTGCCACATATATATATATATATTATTTGGATTAATATTACTGATGCAATGCTATGTCAGCAGCATTTTCACATTGCAGATGGTCGAGGTTTATATACTGCTGGGTAGTTTAATCTGTAAGAATTCATTATATTCTATGAAATGACTTTATGTTTATATGTCAAATAGGAACGAGCTGTCGGATACATGTAGTGGAGTAGGCGGAAGGTTGTTGAGCTCAAGTTTAAAGTAGTACAAAACTAATAATGTGCATTAATCAACAGTTCATTGTTATTGCTGTTCAACTCAGCCGACATTTAAAATATTGTGTTCTGTAAAAGAATAATTGTCGGTCCTTCTCCTCTTCTCTTCTTCTAAAAGCGTATAAGACTATGATCCCACGCATTTGCTTTTTGACAACTTAAAACTTTAAGATCAGGAATGCATTTTTAGATGCACAATGGAAGAAGTAAAACAAATGGAAGGAAGTCTGTTTTTATTCCAGATGCTGTTGGTAACGGTAGGAGAGGGATCCTCTTCATGAGCACCGTATCTCAACTATTTACCTCCGTTATTATATTTTGTCTTTTTAGATTGTTTTCTGCCCGAGTGAATAAACTCTTGTAAATGTAAAAGTGTTCGCAAGTAAAGTGAATGTATAAATGTCTTTAAGAATAAGATGATTTGGGTATTTGGGTAAAACCTTAGTTCCCCTTAACATTTTAATTTCCTTCCACTAAACACGTTTGAGTGGACACATCATGTCTTTAAAAAAAATGAAAGAACACTCTCCTCTCATACTTATCAGGACCTATGTGGACTCTCTTCACGTCCGTCTCTGCTGCCCCCCCCCCCCCTCACATAAAGAAATAGAAAAAGTCTTTAGAAAAGTACATGTTGTTCATTTCTGTTTAGAATTCAGCATCACTTTGGATCATTATAGGCTTTTGTTCTGTTTCATAAAGCAGAACATAAGACCTGCAGACTCGTGAGAAACCCCTCCTGCTGCTGCTGCTGCTGCTGCTGCTTCCATATCTTTAGGTTAAAAAGTCTCCATGACTGTGCAGTGGGAATGTGCTCGGCTGGCAGCAGCACTGTGAACATACTCCACCCTCCATCCCATTCTCCTGTGCCAGGGCCGGGCATTCCTCACCCCTCCAGTGGCCGGTCACTCTTTTTCTCTTTCTTTCTGTCGCACACAACCACACGCACTCTTTTCCTTTTTTTTTTTGTCCCTATACACGGCTACTTCAGACCAACTATTTCCTTCCTTCCTTACTCGCCACATACATTTCTTCATTTCCCTTTTTGCAGCCGTCCCATCCTTCACTCTTCCTTCCTTCCTTTCCTTCTTTTTTTTGTGTTTTCCCCCCTCCATCTCCTTCCCTCTCCCTCCTCAGCTGCTCTCTCATTTGGGTTTATTTGCATGGCAGAGCGTAAAGGATGCAGCCAGTGTGAGCAGGGCCAGCAGAGCCCTCCTGTGTCCATCCAGGCCCCGGCTGAGATTTGTAATGCTAGACAACACTCAGCAATGCGGGGATAAAAACCTCGCCCGGCGCGGACAAAAAGAGCCTTGTTTTTTCCTTTCCTTTCCTTTCCACCGCTTATTGCTCCTCTCGCAGGGAGACGCAGAATTCTTTCTTTTAGCGGGGAGAGAAACAACGATTTGTAGAGGGGGGAGGGGGGAATACTTCCACCGAGTTTGACACATGGTCCTGGTGCAGAGTATTTCTTATAAGTATTTAGTTTCCCCCTGACTTCAGTGCAGCAGAGGGCAGTGAGAGTTGTGCTTCAGGACCGAGGCCTCTGCTTTTTATTTGTATTGTGTGTTGCACTTTGTATCTTTGCAGCGCTCTTTTGTGTGCTGCTGGCTCTGTTATGAATCCAACATTTAGGTCTAACAGTCACTCTGTTCTCCAGCTCAGCTGTGTCTGAGTTTTCTCTATTTCTTGCACGTTTGTAGTTCTTTATGTGATCTTGTACGGACTTAGCAGCTTAACCTTGCGTTGCAAAGTTGGAGATAAAATATTTGCATTTTGTAAACAGCACAATGAAGTTGTCTGGGAGAGCTGTTTCTGCTTTATTTTAGGTATGCAATTTGGTGAATGTCATTCTGTTTCACCTTCACTTCTGAGGGCATCAAGTTTTCTATTTTGTTATTTTGTCCTCGGTTTTACTGCTTCGCTTTTTTGTCATTGTAATAATACAATGTTCACAAATCAGAGTGTTGAGATTTTGGTTTGAGGGCCGAGAAAGGAACATTTAACTTTCACGGTGTGCCACTGCATTTAGAGGAGGAGTGCGTGTGACGTCTGTTTGATCGTTATAAATTGCTCAAACTCCTTATTTCTCTCATTTGAAACGGTTCCTTGCGTTGTTATACATAGTGTACACTTCAGTATATGTAAATATGTATTTGATCAAATGTTGACCTGTTGATTAAAGTTGATGTTCGTCCCTCTAAACTTGTAAAACAAGAGTTGGTGGCAGGTCCATCTCTGTTAAGTGAATATTTATCGCCTGGTCTCTGATAGTTTCTTACATGTCAGTCGTGGTTTGCAATGACATTCCGGGCCGGGATCTAAAACTTCTAATTTTGTGGGGGAAAAGTCATTTTGGGGTTTACAGACAAGCATTTAGGACTTTAGAGAAAGTCTGAACTTTGCCTGCCTGATCCCACAACTGATTGCCCACATCATGCTGGCTCTGAAACCAGTGTGGTATCAGTAATGGCTGGTTTAGATTCACCGCTCAGGGCTTTCATTAACCCAAAGCTCAGCCTAATTGACGCTCGTATAGGTCGCCTTACATGATCTGGACCGGTGCAGTCTAACAAATGTTGTTGTTTTTTTATATTTATGTTTCTTCCAAAAAACTTTTAAAAGGAACACAACTTTTGTCTGGGTGGCTCCTTTAAAAAAAAAAAAATGTTTTCATAATATAAATCAAGGGTTTCTGCCAAAAAACATTTGAGTTATTTTATTATTGTGTCTCCACAAAATACAACAATATGAATGGTTGTGGTTTAGATGTCATAAACTAAAATGGTTTGAGGTTTGTGGGAGGATCAAGTTAGATTTTCGACCAGCAGTCCACATTTTTCCACAACATTATTTTAAGAAAACAAACAAACGGGAATGAATTGAAACGAGGTCAACTGCTATAAGCATATGGAGAATCAGGACAAGGGAGTATGAATTATTATTTAAGCCACATTACCAGACAGTAGGTTTCCTCTATATGTAGCATTAATGATTCAGTGTGCAGATTATTTTTTAATTTTTATTTTAATGAGCTTATTTCAAAGTAGTTGGTCTATTGTTTTAACTAAACAACTTAAACTCATTTTAACAAACAACGTCATGGTCCATACTTTAATAATGAATAGTGCTGTCGAGCTTTTATTAAATATGAAATACTTTAATGATCATCCACGTGTAGTTCAGGTGTTATTCTGTTTTAATTTTAAGGCCTATTCTTCGAATTCTTTAATAACAATAATCTTAATGCGATTGTGTATTGTTGTTTTTTTTAATTAATTATTGGACAATGTGTTTTCTACGCCGTTTCCCCACAGATGTGTGTTGCAGGTAAATGCACTCAAGTCTCATTTTTTTCCGGCAGTTTTTCGATTTTTAAATGAAAAATGTTTTGCCGGCCATTTCTTGAAATGTACTTTTCTTGAAAAAGCCTCACACTGCACATTAGATCAGTGGTCATTCCATGTGTCAGATGAACACGTGCCTGTGTCACTGTCACGCTGACAAATGTTTCGATCGCGCACGTGGACAGCTATGATCAACATTTTGTTTCTGTTCGTTCCAGAAACATGTTTCGCCTGATTTTATTTCGCGTTTTCGTTTTGTCACCTGAAGCTGGTTGGAGGATCTGTCTGGCCTTCTGCGACTTCCGGTACTTTGGTGGCTCGTGCTGAGCACACAGTGCGGTCTGACTGCAAACTGTTATTTGTAAATTAATTAAGGGTTAAAAAAAAAAGTCGTGTTGTGGGATTATTTGGGGTTTAGAGAGACATTTTGGTGTTTTTCCAATCTACTGGTCATTCTCCAAACAGGCCGTCGGGCATGTGTGAGCCTCCCAGTCAGCATCTGTAAGAAGACAGCAGAATTAATATTCAAACAAACCAAAAAAAACAATGTGGGAAGGTCATGGTATAAACTATGAAAATCAGACAACCGGTTGAGGCTGATGTGTGTAAATCATCAGAATGATTAATAATTTGGGATATATTTTATATACATTATCATTATTGCTGGTAGTAGTATAATAATGTTATTGTTACTATTGTTTTATTAAGAATAGCCTCCGTGCTTTTGATGACTATGATTTTATTTTTGGAGTGAAAGTATTAATAATTATTTTCATGCATCATTTCATTATTCATCATTATTTTAACGCTGCCTAACTTGCCAACGCTGCTAATTTGTTGCTATAGCAACTTGTAGTTCGTCCCAACTAATGACTAGAGTTGACCTTCCAAATAATATCATCAGAAGTTTGAAATTAGCCTTTTAAAAATATCACATACAAATACAAATGATTTTAGTGTCACAAAATAAAACAAGACTGTTTTTTTTGAGCACATGAACGTTTACAATACCCATTACTGAAAATGATGCAGCAAGGACATTTTATTTTGAAAATAAGATCGAAATATATAACAAAATGGCTCAATGTCCCAAAATTGCACACGTTTTTGTGCAAAAAAATGACTTTTAACTAAATGCCAATGGTCAGGTGAAAGTCCTTAGTTGTTGAAGTACAGTTGGACTACATTGCATTATTTGTATGTGTGTTATAAATAACAAAATCAGATTTTGATTAAAGCTCTCAATTTTAAACACTATTATACCAACACACACTCTGCTGTTGGGTAAGTGGGCCATTCGGGCCTCCGTTGCCTCAAAATCTTAAAAAAAAAAGAAAGAAAAACATCAACTCACGCACTGTCGTGTTAAATGGAATAATTAAAATTAGGCTGGAACAACAACTTAAATCATAAATTCAATGATGGATGAATAATTAATGTGGCCAAATGTGTGGGGAGGTCAACTTTGAATTATTGATAAACCATCATGTTGGAGGAATGTCATTAGAAGTCTGATTTAGTTTTTTTAAAAGGAGAGGGATAACGACACACGCACAACTGAAAATACATAAATTTCACAGGCAGACACAGCAGGCCCAATGCTGAGAGAACAAGTATTAATATTACTACATTCACCTGTCAATATGTAATTTATTGTTTGAGATTAAACCAAGTGTATATGTTTGTTTTTGCTAAACCTGAAATTTGAAATATGAAGCAAAAAAAAAGAGCATCATGTGCACTGCAAAGAACTGTGCGCGGGTTTTCAAGCTCTTTAAAAATAAAATAAATAAAACTATTTCTTGAAAGTCTTTGGTTTGGTGAATTCTCTTATATCTGCCGCATTTTAATTTATTTTTTATTTTTGAAAGACCATTATTTTGTGTCATTTCCTTTTTGTGCACCATGATGCCCCCTACAAGTCCTGCTGGCCAAATGCATTCATATCATATTAATCAAGGACACGAAAACTCTCTGTCCTTTAATTTGAAACTCTACTAACGTGTTGAACGTCACCTATGCTCTTCTTCTCCCCCTAAATGACCGGAGAGCATGCCCGCATGTCTTCTCTGTTGTCTCGGACGGGTCTGTTGCGCCTGACTACTGCTGACCTCTAAGTCTGCACCACTAACAGCACTTTTCATAAGAAACGGCAACATTTCGCGCTCTGCAGCTCCGCAAAGTTAGATCTGCGACGGCTTCCAACGAGCCTGCACTCTGTATAAAGTCTCAATCACGTTTAATCCTGCTGCTTCATTGCGTCACTCTGTGGGGAGACACGGTCACAATACATCTGTGTTGGTGATGTGTTTTTATAAAAAGTTAGCTAAACTCCGTCATTGCCATGACACAGACCGCATTTATTATAATTCTAATCCCAAAATAAGAATTTCAGGGAGTGTGATCTGACTTTCCTTGAATGAACCCGTTGAACCCAATTAACCCTTTTTTTTCGCGCTTGATCTTTGCTCCAGACTGCAACATCACCAAAACTATACGGAAATCAAACTGCAGGAAGCAGCTCGGGTCGTGCCCACAGTGCCGCTCTAGAAACCTCCGGAGCAGTGCATGGCGGTAGGTCGGAGCCGGTGCAGCCCTATATAATCCCCACCGTCCGTGATTTAGCCCCCCGGTCCTCCTAATTCTCCCAAAGCCCCAGCTGCTCCCCTGGCCGCTCCGCTCTCGCCGCGACAGACTGCACACCGCTCGCTTTATTAATAATTCACCCTAATAATTCAGCAGTTCGAGGCTGCCGGCTGAAGCACCGGCACCGTAAACAACTGCCCTAAATCCCCGTCGATAATTTCTGTGTGTGTAAACAGGACCCACGCTGCTGAAGGTGAGCTATTTAGTGGCTGTTTTTTGTTTTTTTATTGTTGTTGGTTGTTTGTGTGGGAGGTTTGCGGAGGGAAGTGCGAGCTATCTGTCGTCGCTGTGCCGCCGGAGCGCACGGAAAGCTTCCATTTTACGCGCCGAGGCACCCGGAGCCCCGGCCGACGTGTCGCTGTGCAGGCATTCACGCTATCCGCGCGGCTGCAGCGATCTGAAGAACCGAAAACACGCAAGCTGCTCTTTCATCTCGTCAGCTTTGAGGAGGAGGAGGCGGCAAGGGACCAGGGGTGTCCCCCCCACCCACCACCCCCAGTTTGTGTGTAGCGCGCGTGTGTGTGTGGAGAGAGAGAGAAGAGAGAGAGTGAGAGAGAGAGTGAGAGAGAGAGCGAGAGAGAGAGAGAGCGAAAGAGAGAGAGAGATACGAGGGTAAAACAGATCGGACGCGCGGCGCGGGAGACAGCCGCTTTTGGACACGTTTTGGAGACAGAAGCTGCCCGACTGCACGCGGGGGAAAAAACCCAAAACAAACAGAAAACAAAACTTACTTTGCATCGCCTCACCCGTCCATTCGTTTTGTCACCGAGTCGTCAAAACTATTTCGGGGAGTGATTCTTTTTTAAATTATTATTATTTAGCGTCTCCCGATCTGCTGGACGAAGTTTGGCGGCTGAAGGACGCACCACGGGACTTTGACGCAGACGTCTCCCTGACTTCTGGCTGCTGGACATGGGTCGCATCTGAGGGCCGAGCTGCAATAGACGGACGGACGGCTCGGAGCTGCTGTCCTCTTGTCCTCCTATCTCTTGCAGAGTGGACCCACTTTTGAGATAGTGTTTTTTTTCCCCCTATCTGGGCCGACTTGTTTAAAGGTCTTCTTTTTTTTTCTTTTTTTTTTGCTTCCGGCAACAGCGAAGAGACCAAGTCTTCCTCCCTCAGCCCTCGCTCCCTCTCTCCCTTTTTTTTGGAAGCTGAACTTTTAAAGGAAAATGGGGCATTGAGAGGGTTGGCAGATCTCCCCACGCTATAATGGTACGTGCTGTGTAACTCAATAGTTCCCCTCTGTCGGCTCTATAGGGTAAAGTCTATAGGACTGGACCGAAAGCAAACATCGCTTGTGTTTAACCGAATCCCCGCAGCCAGTTTAAGGCTTTTTGTTTTTACATGTCTTTGTGGAAGATCAGTACTTCAGAGTGAGATCTGGCTGCGGAGTGCGAGGCCACAGATGACGATGCAACGCACCTGCGCGCGCGCGTGTGTGTGAAAGAGAGAGAATATGTGTGTGTGTTATGTGTAAATTCGCCAAGCTTGCCTGCCAATTTTGCCAATTCTGAACTCACATCGATCAACCACATTTTTACAAAAAAAAAAAACTTGAATATGCCGTATTGCACAACGCTGTATTTGAATGCAGCTCTATATTTTTTTACGATGAAATATTTTTTGCTTGGACGTAACTTCGTTTGCTCTCCCTTGCGCGTAATTTCATGAAACTACCTTCAAAGACATAACAACTTTTTTCATAATTCGTCTGATATCATATAAATCCATTTTTTCTCCCATAATTCGAGCTTATTTCCCCTCACTCATGGCTGAACGTTGTGCATGCTGAATTGTTTGCAGAGGCGTGTGAGTGGCCCAGTAAATACAGATTGACAAAGTGGAGGCTGATCTGCGCAGCTCAGATCAAACAGAATAAAACACACGCGCGACCGCAGACTGCGGAGATCTGAAAGCCCATCGTACTATGTGTTGGATATTTATTATTATTATTATTATTGTTATCATGGTGATATTCTGAAAGGATCCTGTATATCCGCGTGGAGCAGGGCTCCTCTCCACCTTGCACCCGGACTGTGTCTTTTTCTGTCTGAGGCGGCTGCTGCTTTTCTTTTTTCTTTTTTATCAATGGGCACTTCATTTGCTTAGTTGATGACACTTTAAAGCGACTACAAGGGGGGTGGGGAGGTGAGGTGACACAGACCGCCTTTGTGCCCCCAGAGCAAGTGCGAAATGAATAAGAGCTTTTAATGTTGATCAGAAAATCAGAGGAACAAATATTCTGGTCTGATGATTTTTTTTTAAAACCCCCTCAGCATTTAGAGAGATAAATATTATATTTCACCATCTGCTCAAAAACTGTTTTTATTGCAGTTTCTGTTTCTTTTTATCATCATCTATATATTCCTTGACTTTTATCTGTCTCTGTCATGTTGCAGTGCAAAGCTGTTTGGAATTATAATGACCTCAAATTATAATTACAATGGCCTAAAATCGTGACCTACTTTACAGCTGATCATACTGTTCAGGTGCCATACAGTATAAAATGCAGCTGGCCGAGTTGATTTCTGTGAGGCTTTGGTTGAACAAAGACCTGTTCTGAGGCAATGATGGGACGTTTTTGTAGAAACATAGAAATACAACACTTTAGATGGGAACAATACATGCACATGTCAGAAGTTATTCAGATTTTATTTTTATTTTTTTGCCAGCAATATTCCTTTTGCACCAATACAGTGGCTCTTTAAACACACTTGAGGTCAGACCTTCCTGCATCAGACATTTAAATACAATGTAATGGCTTATAAACTGAAACACTACTTGGATGTGTTTTTGAAACAGCAATGTCTCACCAATGAAGACAATAAACTGATTTATTTATTTACATTACATTGACTGCATGTGGTGCAATGACTAATTCATATATAGTTTTATTTGCTAGAGGTGTTTTTTATATGTTGCCCTGAAACCATCTCAGATTCAGATCGAAGGGGACGTTCAGTGTCATCAGCAGTAAGTTTCGCCTCATCAGCAACTTCACAGGAACAACTTGATTCCGGTCCCCCAGATTGATGACACACCGCCGGTATGCGTGTATACATATTTTGGCATGTCTTGAAATGTCAGGTGCGAGAATAATAACTTTATTTCGGGGGTCAACTGCCAAACAAATGTTTGTGAGCTCAACCCACCCATTGTCATGCGTCCACAACAATACGAACCGGCCTGGAGCGGTTCAAAATGTCACATTTCAGGCCACATGTGATTTGTGATGTAAACTGACCAATCATCCTCCAATCTTTCTGAAGGTGCGCGGGAACATCAGACGATGGCTCGCAAATGGCAGTGATATCATAATGCTCGCTTTGTTTTGATTGCGGCCCTGTAATTTCACAGTTGGTTGCGCTGCGGTTGTTGCAGAGAAAACCTGCCAACCGCTGAACCTGTCTGTCAAATCATAGCCAAGACTCTTATTGGTGCCAAGCTGCGAGGTGGGCATGAACCGTGCCGTGTTATTAAATACATTCTTTTTTAGTTGGAAGTATCATTTCATTTGGAAGTGGGTGAGACATTTGAAAGGAGCTCAACACGTTGCCCTATTGAGTCATACGGAGTGTGTGTGTGTTTTGTAATGTAACTCTATGCTTCCTGGTCTTTGTGGTAAACTGTATTAGAACCATAACCACAAGAAAATCTCCCCACGGATCAGTGCTTGTGCGACACAAAGGGCTGATTGTACCGGCCCGAACCTCATTGTTAAAAGCACATAGCCGGAGCGGCGAGGCCTTAACTCGGTGCGGTTCCCCCGATTAAAAAAAAAAACATGAATAAGGATCCATGTAGTAGAATGGTTTGCCCGTGGCGTTGGGTTACTTACAGGTAACGAAGGTGGCGAGCAGTGTGTGAGGTTCACTGTTACAGTCGGCGGTTGTGTTTATCTAAAGGCCAGCCTGTCGAGCAGGATCAGTGGTTGACAGGCGGGATGCCAGGCCAAAGCCAATCTCGGGGCGTGTCACAATGTGTGTTCAAACTTGTTTCGCCGTAACCGTTTTGTCAATTGTATTTTTTTATTTTTTTTTAATACATGGATTCAGGACAGCTATTGTTTAGGCAGGCATAGTTTCTATCTATTACGCAGCCATTCAAAACCGCTAACCTCGCCCAGCTCATTTGCATTTTAGCATCTTTGATTCCGACCGCACACACCTGCACATGAAGGTTGAACTTCCGACATTACCGAATGTTTTTTTGCCTCCTGAGATATTCTCATCCTCCTGCATTCATACCTCCTGAAAAGAAAACATCATGCCTTAGAGTCCCGCCGCATACTACTGTGTAAAAAAACTATAGTGTAAAACACAACTGCCCAATTAAGCCCAATGAAATCTTCAGCCCGGCATCTTGGCTGCACGACTGGACCCACAAGTGGAGTGAAATAATTAGCCCCACTCTGCTCACCCACCCAGCCATCCTCCTTTCTTTTTCTTTAACGCAGCCCCTTCAGTTTCTCATCTTCTTCCTTATCCTCCCAGAGATGGCTTAGCGTAAAAAAAAAAGAAAAGAAAAAAATCATATTTTTCCAACATTTTTCCCTGAGGTAGCTTTGGCAGGGACTCACACGGCGGCCATTTCTGCCTTTCATACACCCCTCACACACCGTGGAACAGATCGCCGGTGCGGCCCGGCGTCTTTGAAGTGGTTGCCATCTCACGCAGGTTGGCTGGACTCTTTCCTTACCCCCCTCCCTCCCACCTCCCATCATTCTCATCCTGTGCCTTAAACTTGGCAGTGTTGTTTTTCAGCCACCAAATCACGCTGATAAGACACAATGGCGGTGATAATAATTATGTTGGTTTTTTTTAAAAGGCGGACTGACAGCGCTGATAGCGCTTGTGGTTGACGACTGTGTGGCGGCCAGAATGCAATGCTTTCTGGAAACGAGGGAGAGGACCGCACCAGGTGCTTGGTTTGAGTGTGTAAGCGTGTGCGTAGCTGCAAAAAAAAACGTGAGAGGCAGTGAGACGGAGAGACGGAGAGGAGGATGATCATTGATACGTTGCCATTCATGTGCTTTAAAATGGAGCCATCTGAGAACAAATTCCACCATCAGGGCCTTTCATACACAAAGCTCTGTGGAGGTGTGCGTGAGTGTGAGCGCGCGCACGCGAGTGTACGAGCAGGTTTTCGGAGATCTCACCTCCAAAGAATTTGGCCATATGGTCGTCAACACATATACCCAGAGAGAGAGAGGATAGAGAGAAAGGGGATAGAGAGCGAGCCAAGGAAAGACGGTGTGAGAGAGTCAGGGAGAAAGTGAATGAGAAGTGTCTTCTTTTGTCAGTGGAGGCAGCAGGAAAGGCAGTTTAGAAAAGATCCTATACCCCTACCTTAGATCAGATGGCTCAGACACAAAAAGAAAGACAAAAAATCCTCCATCACATCCCCTACTCCACTTATTTGTGGAGTGGGAAAATCTGTCTCAATTAACACATTTGCATTGGGCGATGATGGACTCCAAATAGGTCACTGACTCAATCTCCCGCCTCCGAATCTTCCCTCTAAAATGTTAATTAAGGAGGGCTTTGAGATTTTTTCGCTCAGGGCTGGCCATATGGGCCGGGCATATGCTCTATATATATAGTACAATATATAATTCATACACTGCTGCAGGAGAGAGTGTTTGGGGGGCTTTTTTTTTTGTGTGTGTGGGGGGGGGGGGGGGGGGGGGTTACTACAAAGGGAGTCGGTATGTTCTGGCCTCTCCAGTGGCAGGTACAGAGCTTAGCCTATTCATTAGCTTCGTGTTATTCACTGTTGCACAATGGGATTGAGGTTCATCAACACCTGTTTCTTTGGCTGTCAACATAAAGAGGGCATTTAAATTCCTCTTTGCCGGTTGGTTAATATGAAATGAGAGCAAATTATCTATTGTTGGAGTGCAGTTGCCTTTTTTTCTTTTTTTTTTCAAACAGCTACTTGGGATCAAGCTAAAGGATGAGTAATATTGAGATTCTCTGTATGCTCAAGGATATTCTCAAATAGTCAGCATGTCGAACCAGTTCTTCCAGTGCCATCCTGCCAGACTGCCCCATTCACCAAGCAGAATGGGACGGCGGCAGCCAATGAAAACGGAGCTTTCCGCCCCAACACGCTGCCGTTTTTTGGGTTACGGTCCCAGCCAATCAGAGGAGGGCCTGCTATTGCACCTGACCTTGTTTCTGGCCAAGCACAGCCAATCGCGGAGGCTCCCGCACACCTGATGCATTGTGGTCTGCCCGCTGGTAGTCGGCAGGCTTGCCCCACACAGGTGGCGCGGATCCAGGTCCATTATTGTGAGCGCCGGCCAATCAGATGCGCTGTCTCATTACCGGATAAGTGCGGCCTGGCAGACTTTGAGCGATTGGAGTTTGTCTTGTGTGTGCGTGTCAGCACGCGCGTGTACGTGTGCATTGGTGCAACTCTGCTACCCCATTCCCATAATGCTTTGCAGCCTTATCAGCAGGCCTCTCTCTCTCTCTCACCCCGTTCCTGGCTTCGTCCAATTCTAGAGACTCAACAATGAGCACTGTGTTGCACCCTTTAAGGAGACGGAGGCCTCGGCTATAAAAAAAAGAGACTAAAAAAAAAAATGTTTATGGACTAATAAAGATGATTAGAAATCGCACAATTGCAGAAAAATGGAAGGTTTGCGAGCGCAGATTATCTGTAATAAAAAAGCTGAGGGGAGAGACGGGGGAGAGAGAGAGGGAGAAGGAGAGTTAGCTGTACAGACCTCTCATTGCGAAGGATATGAATAGCCTTTGTTTTCACCACAACTCGGGGCTGTGTGGTCTGCCAATGTCTGGCTCTTATTATGGGGTTTGTGTCTGCGTAAGTGGCATGCACGTGTGCATTGGTGTGTTTGTGTGCGAGGCCGCGAGCACATGGGAGTGGAACAAAAAAAAAACGAAAAAGCATATATACGTGCAGGTGATTATATTTTCAGGCGTGAGACTACATGCGTGTGCGTTTTAAATGTTTCCACACACCAGATACACTGTTTTTCTCCCTGCTCCCCGTTCAGCTCAATAAATGTGGCACGGGGTCTCCGGCTGGCACAAGCGCGCGTGCACGCTTTTTTTTTTTTTCTTTTTTGTATCCGTTCGAGTTGTGAAATGAAATAGGATTTCACAGAACGGCACAGCGGCTGTGGGATTTGGGCTCCCATCGGCTAAGTAGAGTGGGATAGGTTGATCCAATCAACGGCAGAAACTGCAAGGAGAGCCCGTTTCACAGCTCCGGGCCCTGCCAGAACCCTGCCTGCCTGGCTGCTTGACTTAGAATACAAATGAAGCTCCCTGAATGCACACTTACACACACACACATGCATGCATGCACACTGGTACTTACAGACAGTCTGGCTGGGGATGTATAGTGCAAGAGATGTTAGCAGGCGCTGTTCTCTCTATGGAGAAGTGACATCAGTCGGGGTTATGAGGCTGTCTCGTACAGCGCAGGTACATTTTTGGGATTGTGTCCGTGTTTGATCCTGGTGACTTCAGGACACGATTGGACACAAATGTCCTTTTTCTCTGAACTTTATTTCTTTGGGTCAATGTAGCTTAAAGAGACGGCTAGCACCTAAATCAAAATTAAATATTTTTATAAATATCTTACCTGTAGTGCTATTTATCAGTCTACATTGTTTTGGTGTGAGTTGCCGGGTTTGGAGATGATTTCTGGAAAGACACATTTTTGTTGAGTTTTCCAAATACATTTCTGCACCACGAGCCGAGTACCATATAGTCTCATTATATTGGAAAGAAGGCAGACAGCTCGGCGGCCGATATCTCCAACACTAGGCGACTCTCACCAAAACGATCTAGAATGATAAAAAGCACTACAAGTAAGGGGGGAACATTTTTATTTTTGATTGGGGCTAACTGTCCCTTTAACGTTTGCTGAAGAACAAGTGTCCGATATAAAGTTGAAGGATTTCAATGTTGTACTATCTTGAAATGCTTGTTTATTCCTCCTTCTGGGAACTCATATAAAGCAACAGGTTCAAGCAGCGTCTTAGTGCCAAAAAAAGGTTGAGATCTGCTTCCTAAGAGAGTCGTCAATAATATGACAGAACTGTACTACTGAAATGATAAAGTTTCAATAAATAACCATCTTCTTTTCTTTTTTTTTTAGGCTACTGACACCTACCTGGTGAACGACGACCCCACTAGAGGCCCAGGGATGCCTGAATGTTTCCTCGTGTCTGACACGTATAGGGTAAATACACACACACACACACACACACACACATACACACACACACACACTACAAGCTCTTTGCGTCTGTCCTTGTCATCTTGATGCCCCAAGATTTATTTCCTGGACACACAAACAAGCCCAGTCCTTTAAAAGTAATCTCTTTATAAAGATTTACAGCGGTTGGAGGGAGGAGGGCGTTCAGAGTACAAAGACTCATCAGAGCATTGTTGAGTTGGAGGCTCTTCTGTTAATGTGTCCAGGAAATACACACATGCTCATACATCCACCTCCTGCATGGACGTCCTGAACTCATCTGTCGACCGCGCTGACGTGTGTCGACGGCGCTCTGCGAAAACGCTGCATTTCCTCAAAATGTCAACTTTTCTGACGTGCAGGTTTTAAAATAAAATGTGACAAGTGTTTTTTTTCTGTATCTGCAGAAAAAGCATCTTTTACAGAGTTCACAGACGACCTTCGGCCCTGCGTGCTGTAATCCGACGTGCTGCATTTACCGCTTAAATGAAGAAACTATGACATCACACTAGAGAAATAAACAAACACGGGCAGAGACGCAGTAATCCGAGCCGGGTCGGGGTAAAAAAAATGTATGTGCCGCCATTGCACACAGTGAGCGTGTTTAAAAAAGCAGCAGGAATAACACATTGCTCCGCGCGCACACACACACACACACACACATGCTCACACACACTCCGATTGCAAACAGATCCAAAGAGTCTCCGGGATCCTCGCTGTGTATGATATGCTTGTTAGCCATAACGGCCGGTCTCTCTGACTGCATATGCTTGTATGCATTTGACTGGCGTGCTCCCTCCCAGAGCACACATCAACAGCTTAGTCAAACAATATTTACACTGCACGGCGTGGTAAACGCTACACTTACACACATTTTCCGTTCCCATATTTCCTGGCTTTTTTTTTTCTTTTTGAAAGGCGGCCTCAACCACCTGTCTCACACATTTAGCATGCTAATGGCAGTGTCAGTATGCTACATCACTTTCAATATTTAATGGCCTAGCCACAGGCGATGGTAAACAGCGAGTGTACCGGGCAGAGCCGTGTGTCAATGGGAGACCACAACATGCTAACTTTAGACACACCATATGGTTTTCTCGTGTGCCTGGTTTAATGGCAAACATAGTCCCAGGAACCACTAGAGCCCTGCACGCTCGAGGGGCTTTCGGTTGGTGACGCTCGGACAGGGCCGTTTGATCACGGCCAGCAAGAGAGAGAGAGAGAGAGGGAGAGAGAGAGAGAGAGAGAGAGAGAGTGTGTTTGGAAAGAAAAACCTGAGTGTTTTGTAACCCCTGCGGTTGCTATAGTTTGTTTGTTACAGCCAAGTTGCCTGTGTTGAATATTGAGATGGATGTCTCGGCCCAGGCTGCAGCCGGAGACAAAGGCGGCCAGTAAAGTCGAAATAAATGGTCAGCGTGTGTGTGTGTGTGTGATTAATACGGCAGAAAAGAGAGACTGTACAGCAGAAGATTATAAAATAGATCGAAAAAGAGGCAAAGAGGTCACCTAAAAAGAAAGTACTGAGAAATAGAGAGAGAGAGAGAGAGAGAGAGATGGGGTGGACGGAGAGAGAGAAGGAGGGAAAGCAAGGGAGCACACAAAGGCTTTGGGGTTTTGGGCCTGTGCCGCGGCGGGGTGTGGTTTGGAAAGAGGAGAGACTCTGGGAAAAAGGAATGGACTACACCTCAATGTGCTTCACTTTCATGCACTTTTATTTTTGTGTTTTCATCCGTTTCTCTCTCCCCCTCAGTCTTATTCGCTCTCTAGTCACTTGTGCCAGCGTATCTTTGACCACAAGACATTTGTGGTTGTGCGCGTGTGTGTGCGTGTGTGTGTGTGCGTGTGTGTATACTGTACATTAGATGCATGTGTGTCTGTGGTGCGAGTGTCTAAGTATCCTACATAGGCTGAGGTCTCGTAAAGCTGCACAGCTTCATATCCCCCTGAAAAACTTGGCATTCGAACGCGGGGGTGACTTCAACCCCTGAAAACCGCACCCTTGCACACACACACACACACACACACACACACACACACACACACACACACACTCTCACTCACACACATGCACAAGGCAGGGGCTTATGTATAATTGCAGGCACTCTGCCTGCATATATGAGTTTGATTAGGCTGAGGAGCAGGGAGCGGGCAAGGATAAAGCCGAGCCTGATTAGAAACAGAGTGTATCGCTTCCATACAATAGGAGTCACAATGAAACTGGTTCAGACCACTTTGTCCAAGTCCAGGTATCTTTTGTCTCCATATGCATATGTACAGCCCTCTCGAATATGAGTTGGACTGTGTTAAAAAAAAAAAAAGAGGAAAACCAGGAATGCGAGCGGCATCGAATAACAATACAACTTGCCGTAACAACTTTGGACTTATTTAGTTCACCGAGGGCATTCAAGGTGCTGCCTAGAAATATTAAGAATATTCTAATGCAGATGAGGGGTTTCTCCCCCAAAACTGCACAGCTACGGCCGCGCTCAGGCGGAATGAAGCCGCCAGAGCTGGGGCCTCAAATCCAGCCGTCACACCTTGTAAAATTAATTAAACACAAATAAGTTTGGCCCACATATGAGCCGACGTTTCAGCCGCCCTCGGGCGCCGCTGTCAGCGGCACACCTTTTTAATTTACAGTAACAAGAACATGGGGCCTCTTGCACTTAAGACACTTGAATTAGTTTACTGTGTGGAAAGCTGACGGGCTGACAGAGCACCTCAGCCAAATCTGAGTTGTAAATGTCAAACCTTTGCTTCTATATTTGTATTAGGGGGGGCGGGGGGGGGGGGGGCGGCGGGTGGGGGGGGGGGGGGGGGGGGGGGGGGGGTTTGCTTCTGCATTTTGCGCAACAGCAAAGGATATGAAAGTTGAAAATGGATCATTTTGAGGAAAAGGATTTGTTTTTGCTCTGTGGTGCAAAAACTGTGCTTTTAAGACTGGTTTATAATAGAAATTCAAAAAACTATACTTGCACATAACAATGTGACAAGATCTATGTAATATTAAATAAATAGCACAAGATCATAAAGATTGTGAGCAGTCATATAAGTATCATAAAATCCCTGTTAACTCATCACTGAGTAACAAAGACAAACTGTAAATTGTGAGGCAAAAATTTGAACTTTGAGATAGATAGATAAATAGACAGATAATAGATAGATAGATAAATAGATAGATAGATAGATAGATAGATAGATAGATAGATAGATAGATAGATAGATAAATAGATAGATAGATAGATAGATAGATAGATAGATAGATAGATAGATAGATAGATAGATAGAATCTGCATTATCAACACCAGATTAAGTAAAAATGCAGCAAGATTATGACTAAATGTTTTGTTGCAATAGAAGGAAGGAACCATTCCGTCACACAGAGAAACATAACAGTTCTGTAATAAATTGAAGCATCCATAGATCCAGAGCTCACTGCAGAACTGTATACGCCCAGGTGTGAATATTACAGATATCCCATAGGAATGTAATAAAACACCATGAAACTCGATGAGGTGACTGAACTCACCATCGAGCACCACATGCGCACTATAAACCACCCCCGTAGGGATACCGTGTCTCGTGCGATTCCCTCTCTGGGAGTTTTTTCAGCGAAGCGCTGATTCTGTTGCAGACAGAATTGTTATTATAGAAGAATAAAAAACTATCATAAGTCGATGATCATTTTAAACACAGATATAGGTTTGACTCGATCCGAACGCGAAGCGGGGAGAGAGAGGGAGAGAGCGCCAGAGAGAGAGAGCGCGAGAGAGAGAGAGAGAGAGAGAGAGAGAGAGAGAGAGAGAGAGAGAGAGAGAGTTAGAGCACGAGAGAACGAGCGAGGGAGGGAGGGCGAGCAGAAACTTTCCTCTAAAGTTAGTGGAGCTTTCACTGTGAGTGAGGCGGGGTTACAGCTTGGACTGAGCCACAGCGGCTTTGCAATGCGGCACCGCAGCGAACCTCCATCCAACTTTACTATCAACAACTTCAATTTTCATCTCTAGACACAACCATGTACTCCCCTTACTGCTTGACACAGGTATGGAAAAAGAAATCCGCCGTTTTCCCATGCTCTTCTTCTGTGCTTTTTATTTTCCGGTATGGTGCGCCTCCGGTTTGTTTCTACTGTATGCGGTTACAGTGTTGTGTTGTCCGCCGCGCTGCTGCTGCTGCTGCTACTGCTTGTCATTTGTTGCGTTTTAAGGACCTTTTTTCTTCTTTTTTTTCCTCGATAGTGTTTAACCTCGCTCTCTCTCCCTCTCTCTCGCGCGCGCGCTCCCTCTCTCCCCCGTTCTTTTTTTTTCTTCTTTTTTTTGTAATGGCACTCCTCCAACGGGCTTTCTCGTGCGTCTCATTGCGCATGGTTTTGTAGAGAAAATGGCGCTTCTCCCAAATTTATTTAATATAAAAACGGAGGCTGGAGAAAGGGGAAGAAGGGCTCGGTGCACTGACAGTTGGCGACTTATTCCGGCCGCCCTGAGGCAGTGATCGGCTTCATCGGCGAATATATTAAAGCACGAATCGGGTGTGTATGCGGCTCGTTGAGTCGCGGTACACTTTATTTTGAGGGTTTCAGACGTGCGGCCGTTAACGGAGGTCTGCCGGTCTATCAGCGCCGGGGGGTTTAGGGTCAACGCGTAGCTACAAATCCACGACTGTCCCTCGTGTGGTTTGTTCCACTTTAACAGCCTCGTTTGGGGAAATAACATTTTGTGGGTTTTTTTAGGGGGGGGGGGGGGGGGGGGGGGGGGTATCCTAAAGACGACAGAGGGTGGTGGGCGGATGTTGTGTGGACAGATCGAGTTTGATTCTTTTTTCCTTCTTTTTTTTTTACCTTAGTGACGTTAAAGACAGCACAGCATGCTTTTAACCCTAAAATAAATCTCGCTTTATGTTGTGCGTATTTCAAAGTGAATGCATGTGTTGGTTTTGTCTTTAAGCAACACTATAACATGTATTATACAAATAATATATCTTGTTTGAATACGCAGCTCGTAATTCTTTTGTAATTAAATGCACAATGATGGACTCCGTTTTGACCTTTTGCGACCTCATCCCACAATACGCACTTCTGGCTCTATACAGAAATCTTTTCATCAGCTCAGAGACAGGGCTCACCCTTTAGATGTATTCTATATACTATAAATAATCTTTAAAATGATTGATGCATACAATATAAATGCTGGGCCTGGAAGCAGGTTTGATGCAAGTGAGATTTTGCTTATTTCTTACTTTACACTAAGGATATATATATTTCTTGATGTGCTGAATATGCCTCGTTTTCCAGTGTGTAAATACTTAGATCTGTAAACCAACAGCTCACAACAGCAAAGGTCAAGTCATAAATGACCTTTATTGATACATTCTTTTTGTGTAACTTTTGTTCTGTGCTGTTCCCGTGAAAACATTTAAATGTACTGTTTTGAACTCGTTCCCGGACGCAGACATTTAGTGCAGTCACTGCAGAGTTAACACGAGAGCGGCAGGAGCGCCGGGGCTTCAGCTTCAGGCCGCAACGGGACCGGTTCTCCCTCTCCGCAGCTCGGCTTATCACACCAAACAGCAGCTCTAAAGCACTTCACGTGTCAGTATTTTACCACCAAAAGCCTTTTAAATTAAGTGGAATACGACCTTTTAATATCACTGATTGTCAGAAGGCACTGTGTGTGTGTGTGTGTGTGTGTGTGTGTGTGTGTGTGTGTGTGTGTGTGTGTGTGTGTGTGTGTGTGTGTGTCTGAGATCACGAGCTTGAGTTAAACTTAATCATCAGACGCATGCACCGTAACGCATTAATTTACAGATGCAAGACGTTTTTTGCATCAAGAAGTCCCAGCTGTTTAGCTTCAGGCCTGCAGGTGAAATGTTTCAGCGTTTGTAGTCAGAGGTCACGGCCTCCTCTCCGCTTCAGAGTCACGCTGTTTTGCATTGATGTGCTGCGGGATAATATATTTGTATTATTACATATTATAGGCTACTAAATATTTTTTTGAGATTATATTATACTCATATGTAGCCTATATATTTTGTCGTGGTATGAAGGAGTACATATTCCGCTCCTTAAACTGAGGAGTTCCGTGGAGAACGCGCAGGATTCCTGCTCGTTGTTATTTCAGGCCATGTGACCAAACCCCTCTAAAGTGTTCTCGGATTTCACAAATACAAGAACAGCAGTGTTCAAATGTACAATTATATTTCATCACGGTTTTTTTTAACTACTGCAACATCGTACATCACTTTTAAAAGATGCTTCTCTCACTCTCTCTCTCTTTCCTTTTACCATTTTTGTTCCTCTGTGTTTCCTCGCGACTTCTCCGGTGTCTGAGAGTTTGAAACAGCGGGGGGGGGGGGGGGGGGGGACTCTCTCTCTAATCAACAGTCTATTTGATTTGTTTTGTAAAATAAGTCCAACCAGCCCTGCTGCATATTTAGCACAGATACTTTTCCAAGCCGGGCGGTCTGCAGGCAGAGGTCCGCATCGAGTTTCCTCTTTATTTCCATTAATTAAAATGAATTGGCAGCAGATCCTCCCGCGCGAGCCCCTCGCACGGACGCGTGCTGCCCATATGCGCGATACATATTGATCCGCTCGCTGTTTTTTTTTTTTTTTTTTGCGTCTCGCGCTCTACGCTGTCGGACATCAAGCGTGGCTGATTTGCTCGCCTTCTCTCTCGTCTCCTCGAGAACCTGTGTTCGCTTTCAAGGAATATTAACGCAGCAGTAAAAAAAAAAAAAAAAGTGACATCTAACACCTGTAATTTAATCTCGCCTGGTTTATCCGTCTTTCATTCGCTTTAATCCCCTGTTTTACTGATCTGCGCTTTGTTTGTTGTTTTTCTTTATGTATCCAAACACACACACGTGCATCAAATGTACTTGCACCCATATTAAAGCCTCCGTCGTCCATTAAGACTGTGCTCGTGTAGCCTAAATAATTCAGAAACCACAGAAAACACGCGAAACGCGTGTAAACAATCTACAATGTATTATTAATGCTGGTAAAAGCTTTGCTGGAACGGTCCGGTAGGTGACGGACCCGATCAGCCAAAAAAAGTGGTTGCCAAACGGCACCAAGAGTTCTTATTTATTTATTTATTTTTTACGTGGCATTGTTTCACATCCCTGTGACGGATACGCATTTGCACATTAAAGTTTTACCGCGCTTTGAAGGTCGCGGAGGCGTCGTTGAATTCAAACTTTTATGCGCTGCGTTTTTATGAAATCAATTATTTCAGACTCCAGTTAAGTCCCGCTCATCCAAACGAGAGGCGGGCTGCTAATGTAGGACCGCGGAGAACGTCTCACAAACACTGCCAACTTTCGAAAAGCTTTGTTGCGAACTCGAGAGATGCGTTAACACTGCGCGCGAGACTCGTTTAACTATTTCCCCGCACAGCAAAAAAAAAACTTTTATTCGCTTGCTCGATTCTTGCGCATATGAGAGCTTCATGTCCAATTATTTACAGTTCTAAAGTGATTTTTTTCATCAAGATTTGGAGATCAAATAAGCCCTTGAAATTCACTCAGCCGTGTGCAGATTGGCAAAGCACTTGAAAGCATTGAAAGCTATACATACTGTAGCCATGCCATATAGCCATAGCAACAGAACCCCCCCCCCCCCAAAAAAAGTGGAGGTTTTGTAGTCAGTATCTTTGGTGATGGAGATAAAGGCACTTATCATCTCAACTAAACGGTACAAACGGAGGATGCATAAAGTCTGTGTGGCAATGTGTAAAGCCCACGCAAGCAGTTTCAGTCTATTCAGTAAAAACTCAACATTCAAGGCCTGAGTCCACACCAGGCCTTCAGCTGTGTGTGCGCGTGTGTGTGTGTGTGTGTGCGAGCACGTTCCTTACCGCTGCCCCGTTTGGGGCCGGTGGCTCTCCTGCGTCAGCCCGCGGTTCCGGTTTCACCAGGACGGGACGGCGTCGTCCGTGGCACTGATGTAAGCCGAGGTGGGCCTGCACGATCTGGTAACGTACAAAAGCCGTGCTGGCATCACTTTGCACCACACACACACACACACACACACACACATGCACACACATTAATCCTGCTCACACAGAGCTAGTCAGTAGGCACAGCACAGGCAGCAGAGAAGAGGTCTGCCGTATAGTGGACCGTAGGCAGGGGTTAAAAGTGGCCCCGCTGACTGTGCCAGGACGACAGGCGGGCCCGGCAGTGGGTTGCAGGCAGAACCCAGGGGTACATTGTGTTCTTTTTACTTATTCATCCCTTCTGCTGGAGGCAGACCAGGTCCACCTTACACTGCTTGGCCCTCGTGAGTGAGAGCTGGTAGGCAGGGACGGAGGACGGAGTGCAGGGAAGTGGGAACATGTCCACATCAAGCGGCGTCTGAATACATTTTGATTACATGGAGAGACAAACAAAAACAACTTGTAGTTGTGGGAGGTTTTGAATAAGCTATAAATCAAGTTGATCTCTAGTTCAAATATTTGAAATCATGTTTGTCAAGAGTGAAAATTAAAATATTACATTTTGCTTTGTAGCATTTTGAAAATGTCGCTCTGGCAGCACCAGTAAGGCCCCCGAAGCAAAACCTGAGATAGCTTGCGGACTGTCCTCCTCTGCCTCTCTCTGTGTGTGTGTGTGTATGTGTGTGTGTGTGTGTGTGTGTGTGTGTGTGAATGTGGTCTTGGAGGTGAGTTAAATCCAGCACCGTGGTGCTCGGCTCATCCCTTATCTGCGCAGTCTTCCTGACCGCCCAGAGAAAATGGATTCATCATGCTTAACCGAGGCACTTGGCACAACAGGGTAATAGGTGGTTGTCCCCTGGATGGATGGGCGTGTGTTGGTGTGTTTGTGTCAGATATGTGTGTGTCCATGTGAATATGTGTACCCCCCCCCACCCACCCACCCACCCACCACCCTCTTGTCCTCTGCCTCCTAGTGTGGATTAGGTTTAAGCTGATCTGTGGCCGGTGGAGGCAGGCGGCGCCTATAGCGCTCTTATGTTGCTCTGTGATATAGTTTGGTTTACCGTGCCACACGGCACATGCATGTACACACACACACACACACACACACACACAAGCGATAACATAACATGCACTCATCTGAAATCAGGCTGAACACTCACGTCTGTTATAGACAGATAGACGGACATGTGGTGGAGGAGCCGCAGCTGAATCACTTCAGTGTGCTGATGCTCACAACATCTCTTAATGAGAGTAGAAAGTTCTCAACCAAAAAAAACAACAAAAAGTTGTTGCAATGCTTTCTACCGAATATAATTTAATAGTTTTGGCAGGGGGTAAGAATCAGCTGCGATTGACCGATAATTGCACGTCACCCCCGTTTTCTCAGGTGTGAGAGTCAAAGGTGCGACAGCTCTCAGTCCTTCACAGTGAAGAGACTTCAGTCTGCCAGCGAGCGATGAGATGCTGGAAACGCGAGGAATCGAGGGGCGCGAGAAAGACGCACAGGCGCCAAAGAGCTGCGTTCCTCCCGCAGCTGCCGGGGACAGACTCCCCTTCACCTTCATCCCACCCCTCTTCCTCCACCGCTCCCCTCCACCTCCTCAATTAGCTCCCTTTAAAAGAGAAGTAACGGTTAGCGAGAGATCCGCATTGTTCCAGGGTGAGCCGTGGTTGTTCTTGTTGTTGTTGTTTGTCTCTCCCTCTCACCCCCCCCCCCCCCTCTCTCTTTCTCTATCTCCATCCCCCTCCTCCGTCGCCCGTTGGTGTGTTTTTCGCTCGTTTTGATTTTCTCAGAGGCTTTTTCTTTTTTTCTGTGGGGGTAACCCCACTGAATGGGACAATGCAGCCTAGCGTGAAATTAAAGCTCTTAGTTAGTTTGGAGTTGCTCAAAAGAGGATTTTACACATGCATGCATTCATACACCCTCCCATACGCTATAGATATAGCTAATTAGAGGAAGTACACCCTATGTCGAGCATCAAGGGCCCAATTAAAAGAGTAGGGGGAAACCTCGGCGTGCAAGATCTAGGCCAAATCGGCTCCGTGAATGCAATCCCCGCGCCTTGCGTGTGAACAGTGCATCTGCCTTCTTAATCCAGGCGGGAGAAATATGGACACGACTGATATGAGAAGCCCAAGTTTCATTAACATATGCATGTCACGTACTCGGTGAGTAAATCAAGAAAGAAAGCAGTCGGATTGATCGTCCCCGACAGGCGAGCGTCTGATTCAAAACAGATTGAGCTGCTCTTGCCGACTCTTCCAAGTTTCGTTTTGGAAGTAGTCTTCGAACGAAATGTCTGTCATGCATGCACATTAGAGTTTTTTGTTGTTCGCGTCAAAGGCGTTTATTTGTGCAATTTCACACCGCAACGTCGGAGGCTGACGGCTGTTTAGCGTTGTCAAACGTGTTTCCATGCTGCTTAAGAATATTTCAGCTAAAAAGCAGTAACTTCCGCGCGTGTGCAGCTTCACCGAGGTGTCTTTAAAGGGACAGTTCACCCCAAAATCCCCAAAAGATGTATTGTTCGTCTCACCTGTAGTGCTATCAATCAATCTAGATTGTTTTGGTGTGAGTTGCCTAGTTTTTGATTTTTTTAAATGTCTTTCTTATTTTTTTGGGTGCTTTGAGCCCCACAAACCGAGCTCCATACAGTCCCATCATATTAGAGAGAAAGCAGACATCTCTACGGCCGACACCTACAAAACTGGGCGATTCACACCAAAACAATCTAGATTGATAAATTGCACTGCCACGACACCCCACTGTGTTGAACGGACTATAAGGTCATTTATTTTTTGCTTGCTTGCGCTGTGTGTGTGTGTGTGTGTGTGTGTGTGAGACAGATGCAGACCGATATAGAGCAGCAGCAGTCCACATCGCCTGAGTGGTACGAGTGATAGCTGAAATATCCACCCGACCTAACAGATGTATCTGATACCTGATGCACAAGCACCGACATTCTTCTCTCCCAGTGCGATCGAGTGACACGCACTCGCATGCTTCTGTTCAGCCCTATTTCCTCAAGTTAAACTACCGGTCATGAAGGCCTGCAGTCCCGGCAAGGTAGCCAGCGAATCCAGTTAGTGAGTCAGACTTTGTGGAACAAAGTGTGCTGCTCTCTGATCCCTTCTCTCTCTCTCTCTCTCTCTCTCCCTCTCTCGCTCTCTCTCTCTCTCTCCCACTCCCTCCCGTTGAGAGCGCTGGCAGTTTGCCAGGGGTGGAAAAATCTATAAGCCATTGCGTAATATACCATATCTTTACCTTGGTTGAACCCTGCACAAGATCCACAGCTGTGTGAGCGCACAAACACAGAAATGAGTGCCTCTGTGTGTGTGTGTGTGTGTGTGTGTGTGTGTGTGTGTGTGTTTGTGTGTGTGTGTGTGTGTGTGCGTGTGTGTGTGTGTGAGTGTGAGACAGGGACAGACAGACATAGCGAGAGAGAGAGACATACACAGAGTGGCTTCTTTGTGGCTAGTTTTCAGTGCGCAACCTCGTATAAACAGTATCACACCACTTTGATCAAATGCTGCCGGCAAAATATTTTCCCGGGACAAGAAAGTGAAAGTTTGCATCACTTTTTTTTTTGAGTTTTGAGTGTATTGTTTTTGTTGGATGCCTTTTTAAAACCGGTATTTCGATGCTGTGGGTTCCTGTGTGTCCTCTCTGTCATGGCTCTTACCTCACACCGAGTATGCAGTATGTCGAGCCGCACAAAAGAAGTTCTGTGTGGATCCCTGCGTGATAATCTAAATGACATTGTCGAATCAGTTAATTTAATACGATCCACTCAGCCAGTGATATTGGCCATCCGAGTATCGCACGCTCAGTCGGATTCGTTTTGAATGGCGGTGATTATTATTAAATGGTCTGTAATGACTACTGATAATCCCCACATGCAGTCCAGAGCACCCCCTGGATTCGCTGGGAGGCATTTGTTTGTTAATGCACCAGTGAAACCTAAAAATACATGCAGATGTGTGTGGGACAAAACCGCAAACTCAACTGAGATCCCTGCCATTGTTTTAGCTCATGCTCGTGCTTCATTTGTATTTGTTTTTTTACAGGCTCACTTGTGGAAATTGTTCTCAACAAACGTAACCCCCCCCCCCCCTGTGCACTTAATTTACTTTCCTCACCCTGCAGCTACACAGTGTAGAGGGTCAAACTGTGTTAGTGTGGTGATGGTGGTTTGGAATGGGAGGGGGCGGGGGGGGGAGGCAGCTGTATGAGGGAGGTAAAGCTTCAGTAAAAAAAAGTTGGGTGGCAGAGGGATACAGCATCATTTTTCACCTCATGTACTGCATATATATTTGTGTGTGTGTGTGTGTTGTGTGAACGTGTGCGAGGCGGACCGCTGATATGTTTGTGTTTATTGACTCAGAGAGACGGGCCGTGGCTGCGCACACAGCGGTGTACGGGTGGCAGGGGTCCAGGCTTTTGGGGAAACGTGTGTGTTTAAAGTACACACAGGCCTAATTATGCTGATTTAAGCATTCTTGCGGTCCTCCCTCTGGCTTGTGGTGAGTTAACTGGCACAGGGGTGTCCAGCAGAGAGAGGAGAGAGGGGGGGGGGGGGGGGGGAGCAAGGGTGGCGATACAGAAGACAGAAAGTGAGGCTCAATAAAGAGATTTTTTTTTTTATTGAAGGAGGAAAAGATTGTAGTAGGACGCAACACAGTGAGAGTGACTACGCAGAGAAACATGTCGTCCCAGGACGCCCGGTGAAGCAGAGGAAAAACACACACTGCCGTCAAACTTCCCGGCAGGTTTTTCCCCTCCTCACTTTGGCGGTTGAGAGCGCGCCCGCGCTTTATATTTATTTTTATATTCAGATGTTATGGATTGCTCCGGGAAAAGGGACGGCCTTTTCCCGGAGCAAGAGGAATTAATACCGTTTGAACGCTCTGCGGAGTCTAAAAGGAGGGCTTTTTTTAAATGGAGTCTGTGAGGTTTATAAGTTAAAAACCTGACCACCGCTAAACAAACAAACTAGGGATGATTAAAAGCTGACCCTTGTTTGTTGACTCTCTGCTCTCCAGTGGGCCTGTGGGTGTGCACCTGTCTGCTGTCGTTTCCCGCTCGTGCATGTACCAGGCGGTTCACTGTGGTTTGTGTGCAGAAGGCGGACAACATTAGGGACATGAAAGAGCAAAATACTTTAAACTAAATGACAGAGGCAGCTGTACAGGTGAGTCTAACTGAGACGAATGAAACGGGTCTGAGTATACGTTCTCCCCCCATCTCGTTACGCTTGTTCTACCCGAGTGTTGTTATCCGAGCCTCTCCTTGCTTTGTCGACGTAAACGGGCCAACTGTGCGTTCCTTTAGTGCCCCACTGGCTAGCTCACGGGCCGTCGCTCTGCACTGCGCTCATACGGCTGTTTTGTCGCCGAAGCGTTGCATCCACCATCCGGTTCCCTTTAGGTAAACACCGTCGACTCTGACGGCACTTTTGCTGCAGTTTGCACTGTTAGCACTGCTAGCACCGTTAGCTTCCAGCCGCCGGCTCAGCCGTCGCCATGTAGAGAGCCGTTGAGAGGCTTCAGAAATGCTCCCAATCTCGTTTAAAGCACCTTTAAAATAAGGACGTAAACTAAGTAAAATAAAAATAACATGAAAAAAATGAGCATTTCATAATGACACATTTTTTTTTAGACGGAAAAAATAAAAACAAAACAAAAACAAAGCCAGCAACTTTTGAGGCAAAAAGTTTCCCTGCATGTGTGTGTGTCTCGGGATTCCGGTGCCTCTGCATTATGACTTTGTGGCCTACACAATATCCAAAACACAGCGCGAACACTAAAGAGTGCATTAAAGGCCTGCACAGGTTCCCCTCAGGCGACTAGCGAGCAGAGCAGAGATTGATGAGGCTGGCCGGTGTGCGTTCTTTCACGCAGGTGATAAAATCCTGCCGGAGAGGCAGGCAGGGCTGCTCAGTGTCTCCGGGTTCATGAGACGGGATCAACCAACACCAGAGCTCACATCTGCTCCCATCTGACAATATGCTCTCACTTTCCTTACACCTCATTCCTGTCTTTTTTTCTTCTTCTCTCTTTCCAACTCTTTCTCAAAACCTCCCCTCTCTCTTTTGCCTTTAAAAAAAAAGATCTTATCTCTGCCTGCTTTTCTCTGTCTCCCTCTCTCCCCATCCCTCAGCTCTCCTTCAATACGTCTTTTACTTCCACCGTCTCTTTCTCCGTTTCTACCCCCCCCTCTCTCTTTTCGTTCCCCTCAGGAGGAGCCACAGTCTTATCTGGGATATGTTGGATTTGGTGAGCTTAAAAGCCACTTTACTAACTCCCTGTCTGCCTCTCCTGAGAACAGCTTCCTATCTAAAACAGTTCCACCACTCGCTCGGCTTTGTCCGCTGGAATGCTGCTCATCGGGCGACTTCTTACTCCCTCGTGGCCTCTTAATGCTAATCCTTCACCTGACTCTCCATCCTCTAGACCGCCACCCTCCTCTCCCCTCCTCCCTCCGCTTCTTCTCCGACAAAAAATGCCTGATACACACGTAAATGTGAAGGAATGCTAATGTATCATAACCATGTTACAGTACTTAAAGGAGGCAAATGGTGCCAAGTGCTATCTAGAGAATCAAATCTCTGCATCAAGAGCTTTTCTCTCCCCTTCAGATTGAGCGTTCCCGTTTTGATTTTTCCTCTCTGGAAACACAGAAAGCCGAAACAATGGGAGTTGTTGTGTGCAATAATGCAATTTCTCCAGGAATTGGAAAGCCAGCCTAAATAAAGACGCGGCCAAATCCAATTTTGCATCTGATTTTTTTTCTTTTCTTTTTTGGGCAGCCGAAGAGCTTGAATATTGCCCACAACATTTCCCTATATGAGGTTCTTCTTTGTGCGTGTGAATACATTTTTGCATACAGCGCTGTTCGCCATTCGGTTGTGACGGTTTAGAAAATGCTTGTTTGTAAGCGCTCAAATGCTGTACTGATATTCAGAAGACAAAATATTTATTCAAACGCTTAAAGAGTGTAACCAAATGATGAGTGTAAATCCAGTAGCAGTCCGAACAGGAAATGATCAGACCGGGGGGAGGGGGGGGATTTGGGGGCATGCCCTCTCTGGCGTGTGGCAGGCAGACTGGAGTGAGAGGGATTTGCTGGTTTTATTATTAGGGCCTGTGTGTGTTGTTGATGGAGCGGCTCCATCCATGTTGACTCACAGAGAGACAGCGGTGATGGCTACACTGAGCATGGGTGTCAGGCTTGGCTGATGACTCCTACTCCCTCAACAGCACTGCAAAGGCAAACCCTTTTGTATGTGTGTGTGTGTGTGTGTGTGTGTGTGTGTGTGTGTGTGTGTGTCTGCATTTGGAGTGGATGTTTGCAGACCACACCGCGTGTGTGCGTGTTTCAGTCCTGACAGCCAAGAAGCCTCAGCAGCATCTGACGTGGCAGCTCTTGCTGCTTCCCGTCCAGCTCGCTCTCCTTCTGGCTCCCTCTTCTGTGATACTATCTTTTCATACAATCACATGTTTATAAATGGAGACTGACTGGTATTTCATACCAGCCCGGAGTCGATAAACACTGTACTATTCGCTGCAAAAACGACACGGCACACGTAGATTTAGTGCAGTTAGGAAATGTTTTTTTTTTTTTCTTCACCAATGACAAAACAGTGATTTTTGCAGTTTGCTGTGTCCTTAAAAAAATATATATTTTATTGTTGCTAGGCAACCACCGAATGACTGCTAGTGTTAGCTTAACACAAACCATAAACTGTATGCTGCCTAATAGTTAGTAGTACAGTTTGAATGAATAACCCAACATTTGAATTAGCGCAGTGATTTGCCTCCTGCTGTTTTCTCTTCAGATCGCTGTAACGGTTGGTGAAGTCATGTAGCTCAGGATGTCCAGCAAAAGTCACCACAATGAGGAAAGAACGCTAAGTTTAAATGTTTTTTTTTTCAACTCGAGGCGTTCAGGGCGCTCCTGCAAAAAAACGCATGCGCATAGAGTGGAAAACCGCGAAGGCGCTCAGCAGTATGTTAACAAAAATAGCAAAGCCTGCAAGGGAACGTTTGGTCACACATATACAGTATTGCTCTTTCATTTCTCAGCACAATGGCAAGGGATCTCAAGGTAACTAGGGCCAATATAAAACACGAACTATCAGTTCACCAAATAAAAGCTATTAAGTCGTCACTCATAAGCAGATACTGTAGTAGTTTGAATTTGATAGTAGCTGTTGTACTGAAGAAATGAGAGTTAGGATAACTGCCCTTCTCTCACACATTGTCTTATAATGTTTACGATAAAATGCATCACCGTTCTAAATCTGGCACTAAACTAATCTGAAGCTCGGATCGGCACTCCTTTTTCTCTCCCAAGCCTGTTTGTGAGGTGCCTTTTTTATCGAGGTGGGCTCCCTCTGTTTTATGTCCCCTCTGAGGACATGTACTTATGGCTGTCTGCCTGTGGTGCTGTGGTGCTCCTGAGGTCTGTGCGAGGCGGTAGTTTAGGCCCGGGAAGTCAGCACGCGTGGTCACGGAGGAGATAACTGCGCACACTCTCTCCCAGAGGCGCCCTTCTGTACCGTGTGTCTGCCTGTCTCCTTGCTTTCTTTGAGGACACAACGGAAAATATGGTTTTGTGTATGTTTGTCCTCGTGTGTTTACATGTGGTTGTTAGGGCTCTTTGTCTCTCGCCTCGCATGTGTTTTTGCATGTGGCCTCTGTGTCTTTTCCTGCCTGGCATGGTGCTTGCCCTACAGGGAATGCCACTCAAAATGGGCAGAGCGACCTTTAACCTAAACGCTGTCAAGCGCAGCAGAGATTAAGACCCGGCTCCGAGGACGCCATTTGGAGCGGACACCTTTTAACCCCCGCCGGGATCAGAGTGGCATAGGAAGCCACTCGGAGCAGCCACCCACTCTTAACCCCTGACACTACCAACTCGCAGCGCAGACAAGGCAGAGTGCACAGGCAAAGGCCCAGCTCATATCATGCCACAGGGAGCGGGCACCGTTTAACCCTGGCAGCGCCAACTCAGCAAAGGGGCCAAACTCCAGCTCACACGATAAGCAGAGTTAAACCCGCAAGCTTCAGTGTTCCTGATAGGGCGCTCGCTGGTGCGGAAATAGGATGCTAATGTAAAAGAGTCGGCTGCCCATCGACAAAGTAGCGCAACCCATTTGCGGCGTTGTAACTCGAAACGATAAATTGTGGTGAGCAGGCTGAGATGTTCTGTTCTTTTTCTTATCGAGCACTCGCTTTTATTCGTTTGAGGTTTTTAGAAGGTCACAGATTAAGCCGCTTTTATTTTTGAACATGGAACTGCATGGAGGTTAAAGGACTTGTGGAGATTTGACTGAAGTAATTTGATAAATTAAACCCCGTCAATAATTCTGTTGTGTCCCCACAAATGTCACCTCTTTAGGGAACTAAGAAAACAGCCATGTTTGCAGACTGAAAACCACAGAGTATGAGTTGCAACAGTAGGTTTTAAAAAGGGTGTCATAAAGCCATGTGTCACAGAATCTCTTCTCGTGGTTATTAATCCTTCAATCAGCAAGATTGCGATCAGATCCGCTTCGCCCACAGCTCGTGAATTAGCTTCGCTCTGCAACGTTGGAACAATAGATATCCCGCCGTACGCAAATGGCTGCTGTTAAAGCATCTAAACGTGACTGCAACTCTTGTATCTTTTACCTTTATAATCCTGCATCAAAGGAGTGTTGGTGCGCTTCACTGGCTCCCTGCTCAACAATAAAGGAAGCAATCAATCACGCAAAAAATAGGGAATAAATTCACAGTGAAGTTATGGATAAACGTGCCAACTGGCTTCTTGCAAATTATACATTTACTAAACGTTGACAGATGATATCATGATTATACAAACTGCAACAGTTAATAAAAAGTGTAATTTATAGACAATATGCTTTGCCTTTAATTTAAGGGAAGCACCAGTCAATGAGTGCGCGTGTGAGAGAGAAAGAGATAGAAGAAAAGAAGAGAGAAAAGGAGAGAGAGGGTGAGGGGAGTTCCTGCACTTGTCTGTCTGGCAATGGCCGTGGTACGAGTGCACAAGTTTGAGTCTGGGTGAGTCAAGCTGTGTGTGAGAGAGAGAGAGAGAGAGAGAGAGAGAGAGAGAGGGGCAGCGAGAAGAGGGGAGCTCCACCGTGAAAGGAGTGAGGGGGAGCAGAGTGAGAGATGCTAGATGGCTAGAGATAGAGAGAGGGATGGCTGAAGTGCAGCGACAATATGGAGCACAGGAAAGGGGAGAAAAAAAGTGTTGGAGAGAGAGAGAGAGAAGGGTTGCAGAGTAAGAGGTGAAAGAAATTAAAGAAGGAATGGAGTAGGTGATGGTGGTGGTGAGGGGGAAGGGGGAGAATCAATGTGTGAGTCGGGCAAGTGGTGAAGCATTTGCATAAAGGGTGAGGGCACTCTGCCCGGCTTTTGGGGAGAGAGAGGTTGGCATCTCGCCTTGCCGACTGGCAGAACGAGGACCGGGGAGGAATAAAAGAATGAAGGGTGGGGTGGGGGGGGGGGAGTGAAGCGAAAGAGTGCGCAAGAGAAAGTCTCTCAATAGTGCATCTCTTGTGCTGCGAGGAGACGCAGGCCTTGGCATGGGAGGGAGGCGAGTATCGGGTTTCATTATCTGCTTGATTCCTGCTGTATTTGCTCACCGTGAGGCTCAAAGCCCCCTCTGCAGCTGGAGGCAGGGCCTCGGCGTAGCCAGCGAGCGGCCGCTGCCATGCGCCGACTGGAACGCTGTTAGGTGTGTGCAGCAGCCGTGGTTTTTGGGGGGGGGGGGGGGGGTGAGACAGAACACGCGAGAGGGGACGCTCTCCGTCCCCCCCGTGTGACTGAAGCATGAAGCTGCTGCTATCACCCTGAACACACACACACACACTCCAAGTATCACACTGCCCACTTGACCTTATCAGGAATGGCCGCCCTTGTCGAGGGGAAACGCTGTACTCTCAGTTTTGCTCCGACGTCCTGTCGGAAAATGCCACACCAACAGTTACGTGTGTGTGTGTGTGTGTTAGTCCGTTTATGCGTGTGTGTGTGTGTGTGCTTGCCATGGCGACGCTGCAGGACCCTCGGCAGTGTAAACACACATGCAGTAGTCTATATGCATTCACTTAGCGTGCATGTAATCCTATACTGCCTCATCTAGCTGCAGCCCCATGTTGACGTGGTTTTATTAGATCATTCTTTGCCAGAATCTCCTAATTTAGTTTGAAATCTATAATCTTGCCCAGTTTTATTTATACCACGATAACATCATCCCCTTATGGGAAACATTCTTTCTAATTGACGGCGCTGCTATCAAGATGAACATCCAGTTTAGCATTGGAAGGAGTAAATGTATAGTGTTTCGCACAGCCCTATTTTGCAGTCCCCACCGTACATTTTGGCGTACGCTCTGTATGAGTTTTGAATTCCGCTCTCCAACTCAAAGCCAAAAAAAACCCGCAAATATATTTAACCGTTTAATCATCGCAAAATGTATTTTGAAGTCGTCCAAATTGAATTCGGCTCACATATTTTCAGCATATAAAAGGGGGACTATAACTCACTTGTGGGGTTGAAGTTATGTTTATAATTAAGTGTATAAGGTGAAATTCATGCAGATGGGCCAGAGTCGTAGAAAAACCACACAAACCTCAAGTAAACCCTGGCTGAATAAATTCTGGATACCAAAATAGAGTCATAAAGAGCCCTCGATTTTATCTTTGATGTGCTCTCATGTGAGGCTGAGGCAGTCTGCGTGGACAAATCCATCACACAAACGTGAAAGCATATTTGAGTATAATATTACCCCGGTCTGCAGTCATGTCAGAAGCCCCAGCTTGCTATCAGTCCTTGTGTCTCTGGAGCTGTTTAAAGCTCGCTCGCTCTGTCTTTCCCCTCGCAAGCCTCATGCCACAAATGGCTTCCAGACTTTCACACATAGTAATGCTTCAGTGTGTAAACAGGCGTAATTACAAACGATGCGCAGACACACTTTACACATCAATCTGTGCTGATTGGGAGGAAAGAGAGCAGAGAGAGAGAATATTTTTCTTCTCCCTCTTCCAGGGGGTGTAGATGAATGGATGAAAAGGTTTTGAGCTGGGTGGAAATAGGAGGACTGGCAGCGCCGAGGACGTTTTTAAGAAGAATAATGTGGCTCTGTGTGTGTGTGAATGAATGTGTGTGGGCTCGGAAACGTGAATGAAAGGGGAAGAGAAAAAAAGGACACTTATTTTTCTTCTGTCATGAGAGTTTCCAAGGAAATGGTAGTTTATGTCAACTTGTCCGTAATTATTTTATATCCCTGAGGATTGTGGGGTGACTAACCCATCACCCCTTAATGGCAGGGTGTTTCTCTCCACTAGTCTGCTGAGCACCTTTACTTCTCCTGCACTCCTGTAATACAAATATGGAAACTTCGCTCAAGCCAAAGCAACTTTGTTTTTCTCTTCTACTTCCTTTTTACTTTTCTTTTAACAGAATTGACAGAAATGGCATCATGCCTACTGCATGAGAAATGGTTCAACATCGGTTTTATGTAAAGTTTAGAATCATGAAGCTTAAAAAAGTGAAGATTAAAAAAACTACTTTTGATTTATATACAAAGTGCAAACAGTTTAATGCTAATTATTCCAGACCACCTAGAGTAGTCAGAGCACACGCACACACACACACACACACACACACACACACACACACACACACACACACACACACACACACACACACACACACACACACAGGGAAAATAGCTTAGATCTCTCACAGTCTTTCCTTTACATCACCACAGTACTTGTCAATATGTGATTTCGCACAGCAGATGTCAAAGTGACATTCCAGTCGTGACACGTCGTGACATGCTGTAATCTTCATCAGCTTTCTCTCTCTCTCTCTGTGTGTGTGTGTGTGTGTGTGTGTGTGTGTGTGTTTCCCAACCTTATCTTACAGGATCAACCTGAATAGTGTTAACAAAAGACTTGTGTGACAAATACAATTTTTCATTGTAGCATTTTTCAAAATTAAAATTAAGTGTAGATTTTCTCTTTTTAGTAATTTAATTTTATGTAAAGATGCTTCATTAAAATGTTGAAAAGGCAAACGCTTTTTTATGTCCCAGTGTTTCTTATTCTTTCAGCAAATATTTGGTCAAATCAATTGATTATTAATGTTATTTAATATAGAATATTACATTAAATATTTTATATATATGGATAAATATATATATGGATAAACATATATATATTATACATATAATATATATATGTTTATCACGAGTTATGAACATGTATTTACAATGGAACAGCAATTAAAAATGATTATGACTCAAATGTTCTGCATTTTCGTATTAAACGGCAAATATGAAACGTATGCATGAGTCAGAATTTTAATTAAATAATGGCTCTTTGTTTAAAAACACATTTTTAATATATATATATTTTCAGGACATTACAGTGGTGTTTATAAATTCACTATTATAATTAACAATTATAACAGTTACGTATCCTAATTTTTTTAACCAGCTAGTTTACATTTTACACCACAATTTTGATGGAATTTTAATTATTTGAGATGATGTTGGTGGTAAAAAATATATAATATAATATACTATAATATAAATAGGAAATGTGAATTGGGGGCATTTATTATTCTGATTTAAATGAGACCTGTTGTGAGGCTCATGGACCTAATTTAATTAAATTTTGTCTTGATGTATTACTTCTACTCCATTCACTTTTAATTTGTTGCAATAACAATTGAACACTTAAAAGGAAGAAAACAAAATGAGCGAACTTCATGTTGTTAATCCAATGCCACATGCCCAGTGAGATCACATTTCATGCCTGTTGACTTACAACCAATTCGTCCTCACCCTGCAGGATGTGGCATTAAGTAAATGCATTACCTAATCTTTCTTTCCTCGTGTCCTATACAGATGTCAGCCCTGTGGCATTCATTTGTATACCTAAGATTAATATCACAAATCTTCTCAGGTAATTGCTTGTTAGAGCTGTTGACAGCAGTGTGGGAAACAGGGCCGAGCTACGGTTGTTAAAACTGATTGTATGCAAATATAGCCCAGAGACGGGAACGAATAATCCTTTTTTTCTTCGCACAAAGGTGTTAATAGTCTCTCTAAAAAAAAAAAAAAAAGCTACATTAATACATCTGCACTGACTTATGGGGGAAAGCTGCATAATGTAACATATTTGTTTACTCTGGCGAGTGTTTGCCTTCACTGAGGTCATACTTTCACACTGTTTTTATTCATTGGCTCTACTACGACACATCCGCCTCATTTTAATTCTATTTCGACTTTTTCTATTTATTTTGACCGCTTTTGTTTAACGTAGGCCGCACGAGACCGAGGCGGAAGGCAGACGAGCTGAGCTCAAGTTCAGTTTTCTCTCCGTGGGGAGGAGGGCCATTAGATGTGGACATATTTGGTATTTAGAGCAGTTGTACTGTCGAGGACGAGACATGTTGGCTATTTTAACATTCGTAAAATACAAAGATTTACTTACACACAGACGGAGGTTAACACCGCCTTCCGCTAAAGGTTAACAGAGAGAGAAAGACGGCCGTAATAAGCCTAAAAGACTGCCGTTATTAGCCAAAACTAACGTTGCGCCGGTATTGGGAAGATTATAATTACCCGCTGAACACGGCGACCGAGGTAGGTTTCCATCTTTTCAAGCTGAGAGTATTCATTTTGTATCTTGTTTTATAAATGTAGAGACGCAGGGTGCAGGCCGTTTTAAGGTAAAGGGCCGGCCACGCGGAGGGGTTTTGGTGTGCGCCCCCATAGCTGCGTTACACGGATAAGTTAACTCCCCTAGTCGAAACCTGTATATCATATATTTATTGGTGTTTAGATAGTTCTGAAATAAACAAAACAGCCAATTTTCAACGATAGGACATGACAGGACATGACCGCTGCTTAAAACCTGGATTTTGGTGACATTTTACTTCTTTACGTTTTCAGGCCTCATTTCACAGCCACAGCCTGTTTTTAGCTGTAGGACATTTAGGATATTCTTAACAGGCAGCCATAGCATGACACAATGGTGCAGTGGGTAAAACTGCACCAAGCACTCTCTCTTTTTTTTAATCTTGGTTTTGTTGTTTAATAACCATCAAAATCTTAAACACAACACTTACAGTTTATAGGGTTTTTCTTTTGTCTTGTGTTTTTGGCAGTTGCTGCTGCTCCAAGCTTGGCCATGTTAACGAAACCTGAGGTGTTTTTTTGCGTTTCTCTCCTGCTCTCTGAGTTTCACCCTGTCAGGGCAGGAGGGGAGATTGTCTTGCCCGGCCCGGCGAACAAAGGTCGTCCTTTTTTTTTCTGAGAGACAGAGCGTGGCGCGCAGAGATAAGACGAGCCCTCGCTCAAATTATTGCCGAGCAGACACCTAAAGAGTCCAGTAGCCAAGGCCTCAACTAACTGCCACCCGTCGCTCTGCCCCCAAGAACTCTGGGCAAACAGGAGAAACCGCCTCTAATGAGCTGAAGGAAATGTGGGTTTGAAAATGTCAAAAAAAATAATAAGAAGAAATGGACGCATTAAATAGTAGGGTGCCACACAGACTCATTTCTTGGCCAAAATCATAAAAGATCTTGCCTTAACTGCAAATTGCAAAAAAAAAGACCTCAATGCCTGCGTTATGCTGTTGTGTATATTTAGTGTTTGGTCCAGTTTATGATCATAATAGGCCTGGCAGTGGATTTAACTAAGTGATTTCAAAAAGGGATTATTTTTTCTACACATTTCATACAAATAGCAATAATTTGGATTGTTCTATAGTATTATAAGAGGTTTCTGTCTGTTTTACATCCTCTGTTGTATAAAGAGTCAAGAAGAGTTATCTTACTGAAAATATGTTGCAGGGCAGGAACTACAAAAGCAAATGTATTGCTAGTTTGAGTAGACAAAGGAGAGGTTTGGATTTCCCTGATAGTGATCTCGGTTATTATCATTTTGCCTGTCAGTAATGGCATGATGATATTACAGGAAGTGACTGTAATACTTGGCACATATCACTCCTTTTTCTTTGTCTGCGGCCCATTTATCAAAAAGTCCAGATCCCTTCAGTCTTTTCAAATACGCGACAAACGCACCTCCATCATTGTTCTTCAAAAACAAACACGCGCAGCCTCTTTAATTCCATCTCCTCATGTTCCCTTTGCCCATTTTTTTTTCCTTCTTCTTGCCTCCGCCATCTTCTCTCATTCCCACATTTTTCACGTGTTCGGTTGCGGCTGTGTGAGGCAGGCGTATGTTAGCATGAACAATCGGCACCCGGCCCGGCTCGGCCTGGTCCAGATGGGGCTGCGTGCCCCCCCCCCGCGCACGCGCGCTCCCCAGTCAGGCAGCCAGCTAACCGGCTAGCTACCCACCCGGTTAGCCAACCAGTCATTCACCCAGCCAGTCACGTAGCCTCGCAGCCAACCGAACAGCCAGCTTGCCAGCCAGTCAGTGGACCGGCCAGTCATCCAGGCTGCGGCTCCTCTGTCAGACACTGACAGAGGGAGCAGGCCAGGCTAAATCTGATGGTCCTGGGAGCCAACCAGAGGACTCTGGCCTTTGTAGGGTGTTCACACAGACAGCCTGTTCCATTGCACAGCAGGGGGCCTCCACCCACAATCAAATGTCCGGGCCCTCAACTTTGCCACATGACAAGTTAGCTTTTTGTGGCTGCCCATTGCCGAGATTCCAGTTTTGACAATGTCTCTATATTTCCTATGAGCCCTGTGGACTAATTTGGACAGCATAGATGAGTAATTTTCTTTTTTTGGGGGGGGGGGGGGGGGATTTGGAAGTATGACATTTAAATGCACTTCTAATGAGAGGAGGGGTTCATACGTATTTCATACATGCATCAGATTATATTAAACTGATCCCGGGTGAGAGCCTTTGTCCCTCAGATATTTCTCCCATGGTGCAATGGGCACAGCTTGTCCCTCTGAGGTCATGTGGGTCAGCCAATGAGGATGAGACAATGCGCTTGCCAGGGCAGCTATACAGCCCTTTGCTCCCTCACTTTCCGCTGCTCAATCCCAATCATGTGCCACTGTGTACTTTATAATGCAACGCAATGAAAATATGGGCAATTTACCGCCTGCAGGAGGAAACTATAATTCTTTTTGGCTATTCCAAAGAGCAGTGTATCTGAATTTGAAAGCATTAGGCAAAGCTTTGTGAATTACAGGGAAGCGGTATAGCCTGTTTTAGACGGTTTTAATATCCGCTCGCCTCGCCTTGTTAAACAGCTTAACATGTATATAGGCTTCTTACATGAAGCTGTCCACCACAGCATATTCAGCCGTCATTGTCCACTGAATCGCCCACAAATGGGATTGCTCTCTAATTTGGTAACAGAAACTTTTAATGTGTTTCTGTGTCTGTGCTGTTGGGGCTTTTAAAGTGGAGTAACAAAACAAAAAACAAAACAAGAGAGGGAGAGAAGGGGCCAGTTTGGATGTGAGAGTGCATTTTGAAACAGGAGAGCATGTTTTTGGATGGTATTTTTTGGTAGAGGGGGTGGGGGGGGGGGCATTTTCTTCCCCCTCCTCTCTTTGTTTGTGTGGTAAATCCAGGAGCAGCTGCTGGTCTCAGGGTCTAGTGGGATTTTGGGCCTGTGTTTTCTCATGCCATCCCATGCCAAGGTGGTGTAACGCGAGCAGAGAGAGAGAGAGAGGGGGGGGTGTTTCTGGAGGGGGTGGGGCTGGGTGGGGGTGCAGTTGGGGAGCGAGCTGGTTTGTTGGGATGGCTGTGACCACACTGGTGACGAAGGCAATGGGGGGGGGGGGGGGGGGCTTTCGAAGGCAGGCGCTGTCTGGATTGGATGCATGTAAAATTAATATCCTCTGGACTTTGCCTTTGCACTAGATTGGAACTTGTCTGTTTGGCTAATGACGTGCCTTCTGCCTGCACCACACACAGTCCCCGTCTCTCCCCCTCCCTCTCTTCTCTTTCTCTCTCTCTCGCTCGCTCTCTCTCGCTCTCTCTCTCCACTACCAGCCACCAACCACCCACCCCCCCCCCCACCGCTTTGCTTCTCCCTCTGCCATCCCTCTCTTCCCTCCCTTTCAGCGCTGGGAGCGTGCGTATTGGCTGGGCTGTTTGAGCTTCGGTGCCAAATAGGTGGGCCCTCTGCATGTTGGCACAGACTCAGTCAATGGTTAGAGAAGGAAAGTGGAGAGGAAGAGAGAGACAGAGTTGGAGAGAAAGAGGGGGAAAAAAGAAGCTGCACTCGGGTTTGCCAGCGGTCGTGCACACTCTTCCAACATTGATTCGGTCCTCTTGTTTTGTTTTGTTTTTTTCTTCTTCTTCTTCTTCTTCTTCTTCTTCTTCTTCTTCTCCTCCGTCCGCACCCCCCTTGTCCAGCTCTCTCTCTCTCCGTGAGTCTCATGCAGATCCCACAGAATTGAACCAATAGCACGCGCCGCTTTGCCAAGCATTTTGCTGTTGTTGTTGTTTTTTTTGTCAAGATCGTTTTTGCTACATATTTTTGCAAACAAAGAGGCTTGTTTAAGTTTTCGACAATTTTATCCTTTTTTGCTGCAATATCTGTTTTGTTTTGTTCGTGCAAGTCCAGCTCTATTTTTATTTGAAACATTTTTTTAGCTCCTTTTAGACAGAGCGATTGCTGAACTTCTCTCCACTCTCCTTCTGTTGTGCTCTTGAACAGCACCTCTCCTGCTACAGTACCTCCTGTGTTCCTGTGCTGCTATTACACTGCGCCCCCTTGGCCTGCCTCCTCTTTTTCAGCTACCCCCCTCCCCCCCGCTGCTTTTATTGGACAGTTTCTCAACTTCTTATTTTGCTTCTTTTTTTTCCACTCAGTCTTTTGTTTTCTAATATACGCAGCATTACTTCAGCACATTTTGATTCAGCAATCCAGTTGTTTGTCCTCCCATTTTAAGTTTCTTTGCAATCGGCGGGTGAATTTATGATGAGAGAGCAAAATGGTAACTACCATGTTATTCTTGTTTTATTCACATATGTTTTGTGATAGCGACTGTTATGACATTATTTTGAGTGCGGATGCAGTTATGTTTTTTATGGACACATATTCTATGTTTAATTCTAATAATTTGAATTTGATGTGAGTTCTCTCAAATAATTCTTTTGTATTTTTATCATAAATTATAGTTTATGGTGTCAGTCAGCATTAAAAATAAAACTTTTTTATGGATGTAGATATATAACATCATTTTTTAGAATGTTTTGCTATCGATAAATGCAAGTTTGGCAATATTTGTATTTATAACTAACATGTTTGATAATATATATTTAGGCAGGCACATAAATGTTGAAACAAATATTATTGAAAGAAAACAGTAGAATCCCGTTCTCATCTTTTACCTCATTCTTTTAGTGTTGTGTTGTTCAGTGTTGTGTAAAGTGTGTCCTTCAGTGTGATGCGTCTGTGTTAGGTAGAGAGTGTAAAGCATCTCTCTCTCTCGCTCTCTCTCTCTCTCTCTCTCTCTCTCTCTCTCTCTCTCTCTCTCTCTCTCTCTCGGCACCACTCGCTCATTCTCTCCCTCCGCTCACACAGAGCAGGCGCCGCTCCTCCATGCTGCGTGCCGGTGCTAACTGCCTCTCTTCTCTCTTCCCTTCCTCACCCCCACTCCCTCTCTCCCCATCCTTCTCTCCCCCATTCTCCCCCTCTCTCTCCACTGCCTCCTCCTGCTTCCCCCCCTCCTCCCTCTCCTCCTCCACCCTCCCCCCTTCCTCCTCCCTCATCCAGGATGAATTCCACCCCTTCATCGAGGCCCTGCTGCCCCATGTCCGCGCCTTCGCCTACACCTGGTTCAACCTGCAGGCCCGCAAACGCAAGTACTTCAAGAAGCACGAGAAGCGCATGTCCAAGGAGGAAGAGCGCGCAGTGAAGGACGAGCTGCTGGGGGAGAAGCCGGAGATCAAGCAGAAGTGGGCCTCGCGCCTGCTGGCCAAGCTCCGCAAGGACATCCGGCCCGAGTTCCGCGAGGACTTTGTGCTCAGCATCACGGGGAAAAAGGCCCCCAGCTGCGTGCTGTCCAACCCCGACCAGAAGGGCAAGATCCGTCGCATCGACTGCCTGCGCCAGGCCGACAAGGTGTGGCGGCTGGACCTGGTGATGGTCATCCTGTTCAAGGGCAGCCCCCTGGAGAGCACGGACGGGGAGCGGCTGGTCAAGTCGCCACAGTGCACCAACCCTGGCCTGTGCGTGCAGCCGCACCACATCGGAGTGTCCGTCAAGGAGCTGGACCTCTACCTGGCCTATTTCGTCCACTCGCCAGGTACGTGGCCAACTGGATACTAGACACTGTTAAGGAGCGATGCCAACACATAACTCGCCATACATGCCCGTGTGCTTGTGCATATGGATGTACACACACAGAAACATACTTAGCACAGAAACACTGTGACACATTATTAAATAGAGAGGGATTGACAGAAATCATAATTCATAAAGATAGGTCTCAGTGTAAAGATGCACGTAATAAGTTTCAGAAACACACGAAAAAGGGGTTTAAAATTGAGGAAATAATTTATATTATAATTAAGCTATCTAATATTATTTTATGGATATTTTGAATTTAGTGAGTTTTCATTTAAAAAAATATTGTTTTAATTAAATAAAGCAAACATTTACCTTTGGGAAACAAAATATGTATCCCTTCTTGCTTTTGTTCTCTTTGGAAACGGCAAGTCATTTTGGTTTTTGTCTTTTGCGTATTTTTCCTTTTCTTCTGTTCCTTGGTGTTTGTTTACATGACAACATAGTATCAGCAACAATAAAAAGAATATGTGAGTGTGTGTCAAGGGCATTCGGCCAGCGTGCTCTGGCAAGTACGAGTTCATTTTTCTGAGCGAGGCATTCGCTTCATATGAGCATGTATTTGGTGTTGTTTTATAGGAAGGAATTTGCATGCCTGTGTGTGTGTGTGTGTGTGTGAGAGAGAGAGAGTGTTTTTTAATGAGATGATCACCACTGTCAAATTGTGTGTTTTTGTGCGATGAGTGAGAGTCGCTGTTTATAAGATTGTACTCAGTCTGTCGAAGTGTATGTGCCACGATAAGGCCATTGTAGCCAGGGATCGTCATTTGGCCCCAGCCCAGGTTGTCTGTGTGTGTGTGTGTGTGTGTGTGTGTGAGAGAGAGAGAGAAAGAGCAGAGCCGTGAGTCTCCTGCTTTCAGGCCGCAGGCTGCTGCCGCCTTCACCGTCTGCCTGAACGCTAGCACCACGCTGGACCTGGCTGCCAAACACACACTCACACACAAAACGCCACTGCTCAGAGACAGCCAATACTATTGCAGCCACCTTCACACCCAGACACACAGACACACACACACACACACACACACACACACACACACACACAAACACAGCTAAATAAAGACACACACATTTGATTTTAAAAAAAGATGAAAAAACAACTTCTCTTTGTAGCGCACTTTCACACGTAATGCCAAACACGGTTTTAGTCACGATTGCGTACACACACCCACGCGGCGCGCACACCAGGCCAAGGACTACCATAGATACAGTGTGATACAGCCAAACATTGTTGTATTTCAGCCACCATCGTGGATACACACACTCGCACTCGGCCAAACATCACTGTAGCCTCCAGTGCGCGTACTCTACACACAGCCAAAACACTGGCTGTGTTATTTCATCCCCCCGCATTGCAAAAAACACTGTCACAGCCACCACACACACACACACACACACACACACACACACACACGAAACACATTTCACAGCCAAATCCTCCAAATACACACTACTTCACCATTTGCTGGCTACGTATACATACAAACACACGCTCATGACCTAATATTATCTCAGCTGGAATTTTCTGGAAATTTCAAACAGTGACTCAACCAGCCACACACACACACACACACAACCAGGCACACATAAATATATATATATGTATACAGCGTATCCCAGTCACTGCCCAAATACACACACTCACTCTGCCTAGGCATAACTAGTAGCCGCTAATGTGAGTGTAGCCAAATGCTATCTCCCCCCCTCTCTCTCTCTCTCTGTCTCTCTCTCTCTCTCTCTCTCTCTCTCTCTCTCTCTCTCTCTCTCTCTCTCTCTCGACACATACCAAAATCTTGGTCCAGGCCAAACACCTCACACGGCCCGAGCCAAACCCTGGCGGCAGCTCCAGCTCGTCGGTCTGTCTGTGTCGGTGATAAACCGGAGGTAGCGGGCAGTCCTGACGTTGACTGATGAAATCTGAGTCCATGTTTTAGTGGATTTTTTTCTGAAAAAAAAATCCTGTGAAATAATATTGTTTGATTTTATTTATTTTTTCACTAGCTTAGTTATTCCACTATAACTGAGACAGTGCTGTAAACAAATAAGTTATTGTGGATTTTGGGTCAGTGGTGTTTTGCGGTTTAGTAACATATCTGCAGATTCAGTTTTGGATCAGTTTATTATGAAATGTGCAGCACTGTTAAACGCTGTTTGTCTTGTAAATCATACTCTCAGACTACAATGAATTATAGTATTATGTTTGTTTAATTTTAGCTCAAGAAAAAAATATGAAATAATTGGCCCACACCTAATCTAGAAAGACTTTGCCTCACCATTGCATTTCTAGTTTTGGAAGGGAAATTATTATGAAAGTGTTTTTATGTATTTTTCATATACAATCAAAACAAATATAGATTTACGTTTCTTTAGACCTGCCAAATTTAAAAAACGTATTGAGAGGGCAAAATGTATCTCTGACGCAGAAACAAAACACTTAAGAGCTGAACATATTATTATTATTATACGACATATATATATATATATAGCACTATAATTAACATGAAGACTTTTTTCTGAATATAAACTAGTGAGTGATGGTGGCTGTATATGATTGAAGGAGGATATTGAAATGTCATATTTTAAAATGTTCACACACACAGTGAAACCAAACACACACAACCTGTGAACGTCTCATGACTGGTTTCCTCGACCTCTTGTCTCCAGCTTTCAGTCGGCCGCTGTGCACTCGGCGCTACTGTACTTTGGTTTACAGCAGTACAGTTGAACACATGGCTGCTGGGAGGGGCTGCCCATTCATAATATAATATGGACTTAATGTGTCCACTTTTATCTGACTCCAAAAGAGCTCCTGCTCAGTTGAAGTCCTGGTTGGAGGGACACTTTGGGGACAAACCACCGTAACGTGTCATTCACTTATTACTTGTCGAAGCATTATTTGTCAGCATACACACATTAAGGGCTTTTTATTTATTTATCTGTTACAGTGATGAGCGGTTACATATTTTTTCCTCCTCAGCTGCGCAGTGAATGACAAGATGTGCCCATTGTTTGTTTTTGTTTGGTTTGCGTTTTGTCGGTCTTTAGCATCTCTGTCTTCCTCGCTCCTCTTTGATCCCGTGCACACTTTTGTTTTGTCTCCTTAAACATCGCCCTCATTGTTGCTCTCACAGAGGTAAAGCCTCTGCTGATCTCTTTTGTTTATATTGTAGGAGACACTGGGAGAGAGAGAGCGAGAGAGAGAGAGAGAGAGAGAGAGAGGGAGAGAGAGCGCGCGTTGGAAAGCAGAAGAGGCTGCGATAGTGATTGTTCTGTTTGGCAGCGCCCGAGCCCCGTTGGTGTGGGAAGAAGAGAAAGACGTCTTGTGTTTTGTTTATGACAGAGTGGCAAAAGCTGCCACGGGGAATCTCTGGGCTTGCCGTCAGGCTTTCTCAGGCTGTTCTGCAGCCAGCCAGCCTTTGAGATCCCCTCTGTTACGGCGCATAACACGCTGCAGCCGTAACAGAGCAAATCACGCCGCCACAGTACAGAACCATCTCCCCCTGTTTTTCAGCCACCTCCGAAAAAAAGGGCAGCAAACCAGACAGAGCAACGTGTCTTTGAACATTGCAGCTGAACTACTGCCAGAGAGTAGAGACGAGGGGAGGAGTGGTGCAGCACAGTGAGCGGTGCATTATTTTTAGTGTTTTATTAAGAGTGATTGACCGGTATCATAATGGAGATAGTGGTCTGGAAAGAGCCAAAGGTCTGCCAGCACATTGCCAGGGTCGCTTTGATAACCCACGAATGGAGTGTGTTGGACAGGCTTCGTTCATAGTACTGGTTGATGTATAATTCTGACTTCTGTTAAGTCCTCATAGGTGGGTCCACTTGTTCTCCATCTGAGGAGAAATCATTCAGCTGCTTCTCATAGTGTTCAGCGGGCTGTTTGATTTATAACCTTTGTGCTGTTTTAGCTTCAATTCAGCACGTTTCTGATTTTTTCAAGGTTGGAAAAATAGAAGATTAATAAAAAAAGAAGGAAAAAAACTCATTTGTGAGGTCCAAAGTTAGCTCCGTGCACTTCGTCATATTTTGGACCTCGTTCTTGCTGCTTTCTCTTTTTCCTTTTTTTAAAAACTTTTCTTTCTTTTCTCAAGTGTGATCATGAAAAGATGTTTCAAATGTGTTTCCAATCAAAAGTGCAGTACAGGAAATTTGCAGTCACTCCGAGGGAGGTGTGAAATGTGCTCGCCGTGCCATTTCTGCCATGACCGCTCCACACTCCGTGCTTTACGGTGCCAGATCCCGCCTCCCTCTCGCTATAGCAATAGTCATGCCTTGGGCGGCTCTGTGAGAAAGCCCAGAGAAAGACCTAGCACTATGGCCAGCACCCACCCCCCCACACTCACTGACCACAGGAAGGATTCACTAATGAAAACCCCACTTTTGTTCATCGCTGAGGAAAACTCCTGGTGTTTTCTGGATTTATGGAAGGAAAGAACAGAAATGTGGGCGAAGGAGGGAGAAACAGAGAAAAAGAGAGGCACCCTGACAGTCGTGGCTGACATGATGAATGGCTCCCAATGTGTTCAAAAGTTGACAGGATACACTGATGGGTTCCACAGGTTCCCACTGCTCCGTGGCTCAGTGTTTCTTTCCTTTTCCTCTGTGAAAATAATCTGTTCTTAATTACTTCCTGGATCTCTTCCCCAGCTCCCATGACATCACTAGGGTTGAGTGGACTGTCCTTGTGCATAAGTGTTTTTGTTTGTGTGTGTGTGTGTGTGTGTGTGTGTGCACATCTTAGGATGACCCTCAGCAGTGAAGTAAGCACTGAGTTTTGATTAAATGAAATCCCGACACCAAGGGAGCCGGTCAGGTCTGAGGCTTTTGTATTGTGTGTGGTGGGAACGGGGCCCACGGTGGCTAAGAAAAGCTCTCCACATGCAGAGCAGCTTTGGCATCGGCGGATGTTCGCCGATGGCTCTCGTTTAGCCGGGGCCCCGCGTCTTCTTTTTTGCCGCGTCTTTCCGTCTTTCTCTCTGGCGTCAGGGGCCCGTCGATGTGGCTACACATCAAATCGAAAGAGTTCAGATAGAGGGAGAGCCCCGTCACATCAGAGAGACAGAGTGAGAGGGAGTCTTCTCACACTATTCTTGGCTTCAGAAAAAAAAGTCTGTGTATTTGGATAGCTAATGGTATAGGGCTAGCCAAAGCCCTGTTGTGTGCGCATTCGCTCCAAAACATGCGCACACACACACACACACAGACGGGAGGCTAACATTGGTTTGTCACAGACGTACATAGATTGGTCCAAAACCGCAGGGTCTGCATTTATCTCATGAGACCATGATGACACAAGCAGACTCGAGGGGGAAAAAAGCAACGTGAGTCAGAGACAATGCTGTTATGTTTGGTCTCCCATTAAATTGACCAGTGAAAACTGGCATGCTCCGTGATACGGTGCCTTTGTCCTAGAAACAGCTTTTTTTTTTTTTACATAACGATCATAAGCCTCTGTTTCTTTGGCTGTGTCTGACTCGGGAGAGAGAGAGTAAAACCCCTGAAAATGTCTGGTCTACCCGCATCTGTTTCCTTTTGTGTGAGGAGTTTCAGCGCTGGGAGTTGGGAGGTAAACAGATTATTCCAGTGGAATCGGGAGGCCATCATCCTGGTGGAACAGACAAATGAGGCAGTTTGTGCTATTTGGCTCTTTTATCGTTTTTTCTCTGATCCCCCAACCGTTCCTTTTTTGAATGAACTCAGCTGTCAGATTCTGTCCCGTTTCTCCTCAGCGAAGCTCTGCGTAACGCTAGAAAAGCACAAGAGTTGACGTAGATGTTCCTCAGCTTTGTATTCTGCGGACCTGCGGGATGAAAGGGAAATCTTATCTCAGTGTTTCTTCATTACTCATGGTGTGTGTTTTTACTTTACAGCTGCCTTGTTTGTGTAGTAATTTATATTTCCACAAAATGTTACATTTATTGCTGTCAGATACAAAGTTCCCAAGTGCTTTTTTTTTTCATCTATAATTGTGGCCACATATAATGTGTTCAATTAATTTGTCAAAATATATTATGGTGAAAGAAAATACTTTGATCTTTATAATTGTTTAAAAAAATAATATTGCAATAAATAATTACATGATCTGTGGAAAAGTATTTATAAGTCTGCTTAGCAATTTCTAATTGTGTCTAAAGGAAAACAGGGTGTTTTCACACGCTGCTGAACCCGGTCTAATACCTACTGTTGACATTTAATGACACATTAAAACACATTAACCAACATCAAATAAAAAACGGGTGTGGGCTGAGCTCAGCACTCAGTGATAAAAACTGCATTCTTTACTTGAGCCAAGTGGGCTTTTTTTTTTTTTTTATGTTTTTTTTATTTGGAAAAAAAAAACCTAGAGAGCAAAAACGGGTGGAAAAAGAAGGGAAGAGAAAGAAGTAGAAGAAAAGAAAGAGGTTATTGAGAAAAGAGAGAGTCAGAAGCAGCGAGGGGGTGGTATTGTCTGTATTAATACTGTGTCTTCCCAGTGCCGGGTCTCTTTTCAGGCTTTTGTAGCGGCGCCAACCATGAAATGTGTCTGTCCCCAAAAACCATATACCCACTCAGGAGGGATTCCCGACCTCAGAGAGGAGGAGGAGGAGCAGGAGAAAGAGTGCAGTGGCCAACGCTCACTGTCAGGCAGGCCAGCCAGAAAGCAGGGAGAGCCAGGGAACATGCCTTATTCACCGGGCTGCACTCACAGCGAGGCCCTGGCACCGGCCGCTAAGTCTGGCTAACGACGCTATTCAGAGACACACAGCCGTAGTCATGCTAGAATGAGAGTCAATGCTGCGTTTTTACATCCAAAAGCACCATTACTTTTCTTTTTTTTGTTGTTGTTGTTTTTATTCAGTTTATTAAGAGATGGCTCTGCTGAACAACCTCCATTTCATTTTGCACATGTGGGATGGAGAATAGAGAAATGATTATGTGGGCGAGTTTAACGCTGATGTTCAGAAAGTGAGAGGAGTTTGTGTCGTCGGCCGTTTTTGGCACGATGCTGTCTCTCTGTGCGGAAGAAGCCAAATTTTCATACACAGTCGCTGCCAACCTCCTCCCTCTGATCCTCGCTTTCTTCTCTTTTCTTTTCTTTCCCTCACTTGTTCCCCTTTTCTTTTATTCCTCTTTAGGGTTCAAATGAATGCCCTCCCCTCGCCTCATTAGCACCCTGGACTCCTGTTTGCTGCTACAGAAAAATGTATAATAACTTGTAAGCACAAACATTTTACTGCTCAATAGGACCATTATCCTAGTTTTTCATGAAAGCGGGCCATCATGGGCTGTGAGCCTTGACTGAGTTTTCTTATTCTTTTTCAAATCTCTGATGTTTCTTTCATTTAGTACGCAAAGATGTTTTGCCACCGGGCGTTCGGTTGATATGTCTTCACACGGACTGGAATCTTGCCTTTTTTTAACGCTATCTTTACCCTTGACGTTTGATCACAGGCTGTGTTTGAATTTTTTTAGATTCAAATTTAATCCAGTAAAAGCTTTAATATACGGGCGTGATTGCAGTTTCTCTTTTGTTTTGTGCAAACGTATTGCCTTCACTTTATTGGATTTTCAGAACATTTCATTCGATCACTTATTTTTTTTTCTGGTTTAAACGTTACTTATTATTTACTTATTTAAAAATGTAATCTAGAGTTTGTGTGGCCTTTTTTTTCAGTCAAAAATGTCAGAGCCGTTTCGCAGCGGGCCACTCCTTCTCCGTGAGATACAACCTTCATGAGGGGCATCGTTTGGTGTTCGTTACACCGTGAGAAGGAGAGCAGTTTAGAGAAGACAGAAAGTGGTGTGTGTGTGTGTGTGGGGGGGGGGGCTCACTGAGAAGCACAACAGAATGCAGAGAATCAAATTTGGCATGCGTCTGTGTAAGCGAGTAAGCTTCAAATCAGTTTGGACACAGATCTAGGACACTAGACGGAAAGAAGAAAGCAGGATGAAACGGGATAGGGAACGACATGGGATTGAGGGGGGGGGGTGTATATGTGTATGTGTATTTAGGGGATGGGTGTGGGGGGGGTGTTAAGCAGAGGATGAGATGAAGGGGGTTGGTGGGTGAGGTTGAGGGGGTGAGGAGGGGTGTTTTTGGTGGAGTGTCCCTCAATGACGACTTGAAAAACAGGCCGGTAAATAAATGGAGTGGCAGTAAACAAGGCTCGGTGCTTCATCAAAAGACCCCATTCATCTGTGAACAGGAGAGTCTCTCTTTTCTCCGAGGAGACAGAGAAAGGGACCCACTGACGAGAGCACGCTTGTTTAGATAACAGGATGAGTTTGGAGTGGAATGGCGTTAGTGGAGTTTGGGGGGGGGTGGGGGATACGGAGCAGGTGGGAGGAGTGGGGTAAGGTGGTGGAGGGGTACAGATAGTGAGTTTTTGTTCCTTCTTTATCACTAGCGTGGATCCAGGGTAGGATTGTGTTTTTTTGCAGGGGGGGGGGGGGGGTTCGAAGCGCGGGACAGGCCGATGACAGTATGTGTTTGTGCGTCGAGTACAAAGCGGCGTAGGGGGTGGTGCGCTTTTGGCAAGGATTTCTGTGCGTGCACCCGCGGACGCGCATGTGTGTGTGAGAGAGAGTGCATATGTGCATATGTCTCCGTCTGCTCATTATACATGGTTATTTTTTCCAGACCGAGTGCTATGCTCTATTTTGCATGATTTACAGTCTTATGAGCCAAGCAGCAGGTCTTTTTTTATGAGAGAGAGAGAGAGAGCGGGAGAGAGAGTTTGGAAGGAGCACAGTCCTGGGATCTCAGGGACGCCACGGTGAACCGGCCACAGCAAGGTGCCGTGCATCGCTCACTGCTTCAGCTGTTCATAATTCAGCCTGTCGGCCAAAGGGACCCAGGTGTACACTAAGTGCCATGGAGTCCTTTTGTGCATTTCCGTCAAGCAAACTTTTTAATTAAGAGGCGGTGAATGAATTTATGAATATAAAGATCAGGGTTGAGTCACCTCCAACCACTTAGTGGATTCTGAGACTACATTTAGAAGAGCAATGAAGAAGACGAGACAACGTGGTGTCTTTCAATAGCTTTAATTCAGCTCGTGCTTGATTGTGCCTCACTTAAGTTTGAATGTTAACACTTCTTTCTCCTTTTTAACTCGACGATAATCGTTTAAGAGCACGTCTTGTTTATAGCAGCGGCCTTGTGGATTAATATACGAGATGTGCATCTGTCATCTCAGCTCGACTGATCTGACAGCTGAGCTTTACACTTTTCAATTCCAACTTCAGAGTGGTAGAAGCCACGCACATTCATCCTGTCGTTCACGTTGCCAGGGGACTCTTTAAAAAGCCCTTTGTGTAGGTTATCAGCAGCATCCAGCACACACGCTCTCTCACTCTCTGTGTGGCTGCCTGTCTTTTATGGGTTATCAATGATGTTATTTTAATGTCCTTATATTGATTTATCTTCATCTAAACAGGTCTGTTTTTTATTTGACTCCTTTTAGAACCACGGGATTGATTTTTAAGGTTGCCATAGCACTCAGGAACCCCCCCCTTTCCTTTTCTGTCTTGCCACCCCAACGTTCCCCTCCCCAGCCCACCGCCTGTTCCCCTCACGTTTATTGGACCCAAATTTGGCTGGCACCATGGCAACCGAGGCTCCCAGGGAACCTTGCCTGGGTAGAATCCAAGGTGCCTCCGGGGTGGCACTGGCTTGGTGCTGCGTGCGTCCACGGGCTGTCCGTGCGTCCCCCCGGCGTCGGCCATGCTAGCTTGCTAGCCCCCTTAAAATAACTACCGGCTAACGTGACCTGCCATATCCGGTGACATTAGCCACCGCTTCCACTGCTGCAGCACGGGGGGAAGCAGGGGAAGCGTTTCACCAGTACGCATATTGATGTGGCATGGCTGGGTGCCCAGTGCTGCCTCCCACATGAGAGAACACAGGAGAGAGAGAGAGAGAAAGAGAGAGCGAGAGGGAGAGAGGGAGAAAGATGCATTTTCAATGTATAATATGTGAGCGTATATGTTTTTTGAACAATGCCTTTCTCCTGTGGTGTGTAAATATTCAGCTGCGCGCGTTCTTGGCTCTGCATGTCTTGCCAAAACGCGCATGATATTTAAATGCATGATTATGATGTGTGCAGCCCCGTGCATCTGTTGAGGCAATACGGTTTTATGACTGACGCTGAAGAGCATCAGTGGACCAGCGATGTGAACGAGAGATGAAATTCATTCATGAGCAGTTATCGTTTTATTGTTTTTACACAGTATTCCCGTTCCAGTCAGTGCTTGTGCACGGCCGTAAGGCCTCCTGTGTGAAAGTGAATGTACGATCATCTGCTCCCCCCCCCCCCAGTTTGATCGCAAACAAAACAAGCAGGTGACGCGCAGAGTCCTCGTACTTAACGCGATGATCATGGCAGCGCGATCCAGATTGTATGCAAAATAGAAAGGACACTTGTGCGTGTTTGTATTTATTTGCGCTCTCTCCGGATTCCATAGAAACCCGGCAACACTTTGGGCACATTAGCTCATCGCCCGGACTGGCACCTGGAGCCCCAGCATCCACTCGCCCACCCTTACACACACACACACACACACACACACACACACACACACACACACACACACACACACACACACACACACACACAACGCTAAAGCCTGGGTAGTCCGGCTCAGTGGGGAGCCATGTGGTGCTCATCTTCACCTCTGCTTTCTCCAGCTGGGCTCTCCCGCTGTGGCACAGTGAGCAGAGGAGACTGGAGCTGCGGAGTCCCGCCGCCTTAGAGCATCTCCACACTTTGTCTTTCCAATTTTACCCTGCCCTGGCAATTGTCAGTTTGCCAAAAGTAATACAAAAGAAAATCAGCGCTTGGTCAGAAGCCGTACACAGTGTCTATATTTAGGCAGAGCGGAGTGCTTTTGATTCTCTTCAGCGCAGGTGACCTGGAGCCCAACTCTTCTGCTTGAGACACTAATAGAGAGTTGGAGTTATAGTCATAGGGAGGTAGCAGCCCACCGTCAGAAGGTAAATGTGGTGTTTCACTGTGAGTGAAAACGAAAGAAAAGAACGTGACTGTCTTTCTCATATTGTCAACGCGGTTTTGGCAGCACTCGTTCCCTCAAGCCGACAGAGACTCTCACTAACAGTCTGCTGCTCTCTGTTTGATACATTCCAGATCTTGACTGCACAGAGGGAGGGTAGGGCAACACATTGACTCTGCAGGGAAGGAATGGATATCTCATCACCCCGCTTCCTTAAACTATGAGTCAGTATCCGTAATTGGTCACGGGCCAATCACTGCTGCACTAGTTCTCCACTTCGATGAAAGTAGCAGTGTGCAATTCGCCTGAGCCTTTGTTCAGATCAATGAGGAAGTTTGCAGAGGGATCCATGGACAGTTATAGTCACATCTTAGTATTGCGAGCGTCTCCATCCATTTTTTTAACCACTTATTTGGCCCCCCCCCCCCCCCCCCCCCCCCCCCTTGTGAGGACAAAGTCAGTGTTTCTTCCTGGCTCCTCAGCGAGCTCAGCCTGTGGCAGGGAGACAGTGGATTCGTCATGCGAGGTGTGTAAGGAGATATGGTGTGTGATCCATGACGGTGCTGGCGGCAGTGTGCACGCTCAGCGCTGCCAGCCAGCGTAAAGAGGCCAGAGGTAGAAAGTTGAGCAGAGGGAGAAAAGTTTGAGACTACATCATCTGAGGCAGGAGACGGCGTATTATCAAGTTGCTCCATCCTTGTTTTTTCTCTTCTGTTCTCTCTCTTGTCTCTCTCTCTGTGTTCCTGCTGACCTGAAATTGGGGGTTAGATTGAGGATAGTGACGGACTAATGAGCCCCCTTTCCTGCAATTACCCTCCTCTCTCCTATTCTCTCTGCTCCCCTCTCCCTCTCAGATTCTCCCTTCAGCTTTGTCTGTTCATCTCGTTCATTTTCTCTTTCGGTCTAATCGTTCTGCTTCTGCTTTAGTCTGCTTTTGCTGTCACCTTCTTAGAAAGCAGTGGTAAATCAAGGTGGCACTTCATCTTTAAGAGCAACGTGATGGTCTATTAGAGAAGTCTGGTCCTGATTTGTGGTAGATTGCTATCTGAGATGTTGGATGGAAGCTCTGCTTGTTAATAAAGAAAGAAATGCAGAGCTGCGCTTCGTTTCTCTTTGTTCCCTCCTCTTGTTTTCATTTGATTGGGGTTTTTATTTTGGCCTTCTGTCCACTTGCGTTCAAAAATAGTTTTCTTTTCCCTTCATTTCTTCTCTGGTCAATGTTATCTGCATCACAGTTTCAGAGTAGCATTTTTATTAGATGTAATGAGGTTCGGAGAGGGTGTTTTCTTCATACTGTACATGTACGAGTCTCGGTTTTTGGCATATTATCAGTCAATCCTGGTATATAGGGTAATACTTTCTCTCCACACACCCATTCTGTGGTCTAAACTGCCTCCTAACCACAGGAGGACTTTTGTATATGTGTATTACCGTGTTTAACTGGAGGTGTGCGTGAAAAAGAACATGATTTCTTTCCCTTTCATGGTGGCTGGCTGCTGTTTTTGTTTAGTTTGGTTGCTAGCCTACTGTGTCTTTCCCCCCACCGCGCGCTGGCCAAGAAATAGAGCAGAATTGTCAAGGGTTTGGTTGCCCTTGCTGCTTTTTATTTCTTTGGCGCGGCGTATCCATACAGACTGACCACCCCCACCCTTCACTGTGACAACCTCCTCAGGACAACAGAAGCCTGAGGAAGACCAGAAGGCTGCAGATATGTCTGTGTGCGCAGTCAGTATAGCAAAGGGAAATGAGCACATTAGAATATGTTATCAGTGGTATTAGTCAACCTATATTTTTAAAGGAAGACTTCACCCTTAAAATGGCCATCCGTATATCACGTGTTACCTTGAATTCTTGAAGAAAACTGAGAAAATCCAAAGTAAATGGTTATATTCTGGCGAAAATGCATGTGTTTGGGAAGTACTGAGCATTCGACTTGATAACCCAGACTTGGATTACACTGCACAGGTTGTGTGACAGTTTTAAAACGGTTGTTTTGATAGAGTTTTGCTGTTAGTTAAACCTGGCCTTCGTTTAATTTAATTCATCAATGATTTACTCAGTTTTTTGACTCTCCATTCAGCGTGGAGGCATGCAAGAAAAGGAAAGTTTTCTTCAAGAAATCAAGGTCACACGCAGTGAGTAATAGATATAAAGAAAGTCATTTTAAGGGTGAAGCAATCCTTTGAGCAGCATTGTTTTTCTTTGTGTTTAACCGTTTTTGGTTTTTTTTTCATAGAAACTGATTAACTGTCAAGGTTTACTCCCAGCTTTCTGCTGCACTGGCACCAGGGATTTGAATACAAGCAGGGTGGCTTACTGAGCGAGGCTAAAGCTCCGGGGGTCGGCAACCGCCCAACCTGTTTTAAGTGGCCTTGAACAAGACACCCAATCCCCACCAGCTCCAGAGGTGCTACTCTGTAACCAACCCTGACCTCTGACCCTCCTGGGCATGGCAACTACAGCAAAGTATTTTTACAGGCGATAAATGAGGTATCACATCACTAGTAGCTCCCAGTGCAGCGCCATGCTCTTCAGATGGTAAATGCCTTGCACAGGTGCTAATGGGATGCTACCTCCTAGCCTAGCGCCAACTGCTTCACATCCTATCTCTTAGCCTCGTGCCAAGTAAAAGTCAATCTGGACGCTAAATCCTTGCCCAGTGCGCCGCGCTAACAAGTCCCAATCTAGGCTGATCCCTATTAATACAGCGGGTCATGATCAGCCTAAAAACTATCATGCAGCTGCCCTCTGCGTGGACCGGTGTTACCGCGGGGTCACGGCCCAGTAATGGCCCGAGAGAGAGAGAAGGGTGAGGAGGAGGTGGATAATGAACGAGTTGCCGTGTTCTAACTGTATGTGACACATGTGTGGATGTTGTTGATTAAAAGTTGTTGTTGTAATTGCGGGGCTTAAAATGCCAGGTGGCGGATGTGTCCTGCTAATCCCCTATCTAATTTCGAGATCCAGGGGTGAAGCTCTTAATCCGAAACACACACACATATGCTCACTCATAGTCTTGCGAACACATATGCACATACACACATATCTCTCTTCTCTCTCTCTCTCTCCCCCCTCCGCCCCCCTGCTGACATGCATAATGCACAGACACAAGTTCTCATTCCTCTCTGTTTATTGTACGCACACAAAGTTATGGAAGTTTTTGGGGCAAATGCTTCAAACAATGTGTTGTACACAATACGTTTAAGTATGGGAACACATGTGCGTCACAAGTTTGACCTTAGCCCCGCAGATGCACTTTTATCTGTTTGTTTTTCTTGATGGACTGAGCATCTGTGTGCGTCCTTATGGCCGTGTTTATGCAGGATAGCATTAGCCGGTGTCGTCATCTCTGCACACACACACACACACACACACACACACACACACACACGCCCCACATCATTTTATGGAATTCAGTATCTTTCTCTTGCTCTGTTTTTGCTTTCTCTTTGTCTTTGTCCCCCCCCCCCCTGTTTATTTTTGTGACTTCAGCGGTTTTACGGCGTTGTTGCTGCACACTCGGGCCGTATAAAAGTACACTTGAGATAGAGGAAAGTGTCACAGTGACAGGGAGATAAGAGGGTTGACTGGCGGCTCCACCCTTTACCTCGGTTCACCCCAGCTCCGCTCCGCTCTACTGTATGTGGGTCAACCACACAGTGCACACGGTGGATAGCGACGTTATAACATGGGGAGGCCTCATTTGGAAGGGGGGAGGGGGTGTTACTCTATGATGGCTATCTTCCCTTTTCTGCTTCTCTCTGACTCACTCAACAATTTCTCTGTTTCATTGAGCTTCTATGTGACTATCTCAGTTTAACTTTAAATGGCTTACAAGTTTTACTTTAGGGTATTATTATATGTTTCCTTTGTTGTCTGAAGTTCAGTAGAAGGTTTGATTGTGCCTCCAAAACCTGTTGATGGCTTTCTTTTTCTGACTTTATTCAGCACATCAGACCATACCTCTTTCTCTTTTCTTTGTCTTTCTGTCAGCCCTTCTGCCTCCCAGCGGCAGGTGTGGCGACCATGTGTTGAAGTACGTGTAGTGGTTTACAGCCCAAGCTAAGAGGGGGAGGAAAGAGAGGCAAGCAGGGAGGGAGGGAGGGAGGGAGGAGGAACCGTCTTGCCCCGGGCACAGGGTCATCTCAGGTGAAATGTCTCTCTGGGCAAGTGGGCGTGGCCTCAAAGAGAAGAGGGAGGGGTGAGAGGAGGAGTCGACAAACAACAAGTAGATATAAAGTTTGCTATAGATCAGGAAACCTGTCAATAATCTATATTTGTTCATTCTTAGCACAAACGTCTCATCAAATGTAGTACAAATTGTGTCCTTCAACATACATGTAGTTGTATTGTTTGGCTTATGTGTTGGAGGATTACAGTGGCAGGGATAAAAGTTGTGAGAATGAGAGAAAGAAAGAAAGAAAGAGGGTGGGAGACGAGGGAGTAACTCCTTCTGGCCTCTGGCTGTGCTGGATGCAGAAAGAGTTCCTAATAAAGGAGAAATATGTATGTATGTGAGTGATCCATTGAGTTACCGGGACAGTGTGAAGTGTTGTGGATTCCCAGTAACAGCGTTGAGGAGAAAGTTTCAGAGAGAAGGAAGGAGGGGAAATTAACCGATGGGGTCGGGGTGGTGTGGTGGTTGACAGATGATTTCCCAAGTTCAGAAATGAAAAGGGGGTGGAGTAAATGATCGAGAGAGAAGTGGGGAGGTGGCAAGGGAGGAAAAGAGAGAGAGAGAGAGAGAGGAGGGACATAAGAGAAAGAGCGAGAGCTTCTTTGCAGGGCGGGTTTCCTGAGGTCACAGTACTGAATATCACAGAGGAATGTGGAATGCTGAATCGCTGCCAAGGCAAACACACCGTCCGCACCACCACCGCCCCCAATGGCTGTCAAGGGCTGCTTTATATACACACAAAGACACACAAACACATAGTCATATATGTGCATGAGCATATACATATATATACACAGTACAGTCATACAGAATGGCCAATGCACACTGAGATAATGCACAGTGCACACATGCACTTGTAGAAACTTCCATGCTGTCAGCACCTGCAGAAGAACTATGGTGATCAGAGAGCAAGTTTAGATGTCTTTTAACTGCAGTTCCCCACAGCCGTGATTAGTCGACGTGGATATTCTTACTCTGAAACGAGCGTTATTCAGAGATGTTTTCATTTTGTGTGTGTGTGTGTGTAGAAGGAACATTATAATGGACCGTGACAGCATAGCTGAAATGCAGGGAGCTGTAAGTTATTACAGCTGTGACACACACGCACACACACAGAAAACGCACGCACACACACACACACACACACGCATGCTTATAGACTCGCGCGTGTACAGTTACACGCAGCGCAAATGAGTAATTTACTGCAGGTTGGACAAACATGTTAAAACACACTCGCACATGCGCCGATCCAGTGACTCATACGCCGTGCACGCACATGCTAAACCTGCATTTGATGTTTTGTCAAGGACTTAGGTTATATCCGCCGACGGCTAAAAATAAACGCGGCGAAGATGTGGCGGAGAGATCACCTTTGAAGAGTTCCAAAGTATAAATGATGAAAAGAGGGGGAGAGAGAGCGCTCATCCAAGGGCCAAGAAACGCTTCCATTTGTCCTCCATGTTCCTACCAAAGTCAAAACGAGAACCATTTTGGACTCGTGCGCTTTATTGAACCAAGGACACAGTCGGGACAGGTTCAACAGGATGGACGGGCTCCAACACAGAAGAAGATGCACAGCGGGAAGAGAGAGAGGAGACAGGAATGTCTATGTGACCATTTTAGTGTGTGTGCATGAGAGCTATATGTGTCCAAGAGATTTACTTGTGTGCGGCCGCTCACAGGTCCCTATAAAAACTAACAAGACAAATTGCTATGTCTCTATCCGTGGTTGTTTTTCTAGCTGTTGTAAATTTAGAGGCTCTAGCGTGGATCCCACCCTTTTCCATGTGCATGTGTGTGTGTGTGTGGGTGTGTGTGCGTGCATGTGTGTGTGTGCAGGGATACGTGTCTCTTTCTCCTCCTCCACCACCCTCCCTCTGTCTTGGAGCATGCCAGGGTCAGAGGTCATAACAACTAAGCCACTCCGTCGTTCTTTGATGTGGTTCGCCACACAGATGCGTGCGCACACACACACACACACGCACACACACACACACGCACACACAAACCAAGGTCAAGTCAAGACAAACAGCACTCACACTTAAGGCCTTGTGCCTCCGTTTGCTCTCTCTCAAGGCACTCGCAGCCAAGGAGAAAAAACAAGGCTTTTTGCTGTGCTGGTCTCTGCACTTTGATGTGCTCTCATGTTTGCCACGTTGCACATCAGTGGGCTTTGAATACAGCCCTTAAGCACAGGAAGGGGTACATGTGTGCGACATGGGGGCACAATGTGTGAGCATGAAGACCTGGTGTATTTTACGTGTAAAGAAAGACAAAACGTGTTGTGAAAAAACCCGCGTGTTTGTCAAAGTCAAGGATGCTTCGTTGGTAGGACGGATCCTACAGAGACAAGGCAAGACTCCTTCCTTGCATTCGGAGAGCAAACATTGGAAGAGCCGAGCGAAGGTGCCGGGGAGTGGAATCTTTTTTTTAAATATATATTTTTCGAATAATAAACTGCATTATAATTTTCTTGATGGAATGTTTATTTTGCATTCTTCAAAATACAAAGATTCAACACATGTTGGCCTATTGAAAAATAAATCAAATTAACAGGGATTATTATAATTCATTAATGTACTAAACATACAATTAATATTCCCTCTTCAAAGTGACCAGCCTCCATTGAAAAACACAGCAATTTTACCTGACAGGTTGTAAAACACATTTCACTCAAACTTTTAAATGATCTCTTGTAGATCTAATATGGGTGAAGATTCAGCAACTGGCTTTGCAATTTCTCGCCTCAAATTTGTTGACTTGATAATGGAGCCTCGTAGAGTTCTCTGCTTGTGCAGCAAAACGGGAACCTGTCACCAGAGATCTGCAACCAGACTACTGTAAAAATGTTATCACTTTAATTATTCGAAAATGTAAAATGTCGAAGATCCAATTCGTAAATTGGCATCATTTTGCTCGACGAGGAATCTTTCCGACCAGAATTTATGTTTTGCGTTTGAGGCAATCAGTCATTCTTCTAAAAGTCGGCAGGTTCTGTGTGCTTTTGTTCACACCACAGGAGTTTAAATGAGCTCATTTAATTTGCGCAAGTGTTTGTATGCACACACATGTATTTGTTTATGCGGTCGCTCACACATGCACAGTGTGTGTTTTTCATTCTGTCCACACCCTGTCATCTCCCTCCTTCTCTCTCCATCCCTCTGTTCGCTCCCTCCCTCCCTCCATCGCTACTAGCTGTGCAGTTGGGAGAGGCGGGCCTGGAGTCAAAAGTGCAAGTGTGCCGCTTGGCTGATGAGTCACGGAGAGGCAGCGTTCCCCCCCACTGTTTGTAAATATGTGGTTGCCCTAATTGAACACAGCTCTAGTTCCCAACAACTTTCATTTCTTCTTTTTGTGTGTGTGTGTGTGTGTGTGTGTGTGTGTGTGTATGTGTGAGAGCACTGCCACAGCTGGAGCAGCAGGAGACTCATGGCACTGATACACAACGCTGTGCAAAAAAAGAAGAGGTCCACTTGCACACGTACACACCTGGGATCCAATGGTTATTGTGGGTAGAAGGATGTAGCATCTCTTTCTGCTTCTTTGTTTCTCACACTTTCTCCTCCACACACGCACACACACACACACACACACACACACACACACACACACACACACACACACACACACACACACACACACACACACACACACACACACACAGTGACTTTAACATCCATAATTACGGGCTGTTAGATCCCAGTCTAAAGGCTGTGGTTTGGCTGGCCCTCCTCTCCCTCCATTAAGACACTAAGCAGCGTGTGTCACTCGGCACTTGGACGGCTTCTCTTCAGAAGCGGCAGCAGGGGGCCAATAAATGTTCACTCTCTCACACATACACACACACACACACACACACACACACACACACACACGCGGAGGTGTTAGTGAGGGGCAGGTAAATGTTTTCCCTGAGGGCTCTGTCTGGGTGGCACTGGCATCGCTATTGCCAACGACCGCAACTCATCCCCTTTCCATGCATTCAGAAAATGTCAACGAAATGAAGTTAATCTAATGTAGATTTCACCAAAAACAGCATGGTGCCCTAAGATATGGATTCCATACCATCCTAATTCATTTTCCTCATTAAAAGTAATAATCCTTGCTGTTTCTGGAGCTAAACTTTTAAAACTTCTGGTGAGTTCTAAATGTGACTCTTTACAGATAAGCAGTGTGTGTTTTTCATCTGCATGCTATTTTGACCTTTTTCACCCCAAATATGCCCTCAATTAATCCGCCTATTTTTTTCTTCCCTTACCATCCCAACACAGACTTTTTAATTTCACGTTTAGGTCCTTAAATAGTAAATATACTAATTAGATTATGTCCTCCTTCACAAGCCCAGAAGCACCTTCTACAGAATTAGACTTTATTTTAACCTATTTTTATTTCGCTACCTGTTTTTTTTTTTTCCTGCAGTCCTGTCTCGACTTTACTTAATGATCCGTGAGCCTCTCGGTAAACAAACAAGATTTTCCCCAGATTTAAGCTCATTGACGTCAGCCCGTGGAAATCTAGAAGGTGGTCTGCGCTGGCAAATCCTATATCATTTCTCTCACGGCACGTTGATATTTAAACTGCTCCGGTGGCAACCAAGTGCTTATGGAAATGTAGTAGCTTTACCTTTCCCGAGTGATCTGTGAAATCATCACCGTAATTGGGCTTTCCTTCTAAGAGGAAGTTTTTACAAATTAAAGTTTCATCAATCTTTAACTTCACCTACTACATCTCGCCAAAACAACAACAGGAAACAGTCTGGAAAATGACATTCAGAACAATGACATTTCCACACACACTGTACATACATGTTTAAATAAGCTGTTTGGGACTTTGACTTCCTGACCCCTCATGACTCCAGCACATTAGCGTCAAGTGCTTAGACAGTCACCTGCGGCTCCATCGGCACCCGTCATTGAACTCCAACTCCTCTGTACTTAATTCGAATTTGATTCGCTTCACCCAAGTTGACTCTTGCCCCAACAAAACATTTAGGGTCGCGGCACATTCAGCTCCGGCAGTGGTGTGATCTCCCTTGACGTATCAGCGTCTACGTGGCAGAGCCATATTAGCGTTGACTCTCTGGCCCGGCGCTGGTAATGGCTGATTAATCGAGTGGTGACAGCATCAGAGCTTCCCTCAGTCCCAAAGCAGCTTAGCCTCTCCGGGGCACAGCTAGAACACCCTGTGTGTGTGTGTGTGTTGCACATGTGTTTGTGTATGGTAGACTCCCCCCCCCCCCCCCCATCCCAAAGTACAAGAGAGAATGAGCTGTACCTACTGTATGTCACTAGCAGACGTTGTGCTTTAGTCTGCAGCATGATTAGCGGCACGTGATCGAAAAAGGCAACATGGTCAAAAGTATTAGTGACTGTGGGAGACAGATGCAGCTGTGCGGACACACTCAAATAAGCACTCACGCACACATAGTAACAATAAACACAGTTCAAATCAACTCGGGGATTACAGATCCACTTATGGTGGGTCAACTCCACGATGTCAGCTGCAGATCCACGCACTGATCCCCCTGCCACACTGCTTCATTTTGCATGTTTGAAAGACCTCATTTGAGCATGATGAATTCCCAGTTGTTGCAGTGCATGAGGCGTGTGTATATGAGAGTAACACACACACACGCACGCACATTGACCGCGGTGCATTATGGCCCGTCCTGGTTTCTGTGGGTGTCGCAGATGTTGAGACCTTGCCGTCTTGTTGAGCCTCGGAACAGCTTAAAGGGGCAGTTCACCCCAAAACGTTTTTCACTTGAATGTTCTGAGGGTGAGGTTCAACGTGAATGGCAGTCAAAGATGACCACCAGATGAGATAGTAGCAGCAAAGAGCCAGAGCTTTTCGCATCCGCCTGTTTTTGTGCGGACGAGTGAAAGGAGTACGTCGTCTGAATGAGTAATGACACATATGATATTGACTTTAATCACATCTGTTTATGTGATTTCATCCCCCTCTATTCCCATTGGACCTCCCCTAGTTCTTGGAATGGGCCGCAGCCTGGCCTGCCAAAAATAATCTCTTGTTTGCTGCTATTTACTTAAATCTGTCAAAGAGGCACTGTCGGAGCTCCATGCTGTTATGGCTCTCCTTTTTTTTTGCTCTGTGTGTGTGTGTGTGTGTGTGTGTGTGTGTGTGTCTGCAAAGTACACAAGGACATGCCAATGTGTGTAATGTTCTATACTGTTCTCTCAGTTGTGTGTGAGAGTCAGACGTATCCAGGCATCCCTCGCCAGCGGATACACTCTCTCACTCTTACGCACACACACACACACACACACACACACACACACACACACACACACACACACACACGTTGCCAGAGCCAGCCAGCTAGAGAGTGTGAGACGCCTCAATATCTCTCAGTGAGTAGAAACCTGGCAGAGGCGCCCAGTTCATCTCAACGTCTCTCTGTGTGAGACCAGAGGCCTGTGAAAAAAAAAAAAAAAAGTGAAGAAGTGTCAGACAGGGGTGTTTGGGGGGGGGGGGGGGATTGGGTTGTGTGGTTTGGATGTTTGCCTTTGTGAGATGAGCGATGTCATTTTCCCTCCTACTTTATGAAAGACGAGGGAGGGGGAAGAGTGATTGGTCAAAGAGCATGTGAGGTGAAAGGATGCCAGGCAGATGTCAGCTCACACCTTCCCTCCCTTTTTCCTTGCATCTCGTATGCTTTCTTCATTCTCTGTCCCTCTTCATCATTTCTCCTTCTCTGTCTCTCTGTCTGTGTCTCTGTCTCTCTCTCTCTCTCTGTGTCTCTCTCTCTATGTCTCTGTCTCTCTCTCTCAATCGTCTTTTCTCTTCCACTTTGGGGTCTGGAGGCATCACAGACCGCTCCCAGCTGGAGTGAGGTCTGAAAGCATCCAGGGATATATCAGTTATTATTAAACCTGCTCTCCAATTGCCAAATACCTCATCACTCATGTGCACACGCACACATGTGCGCGCGCACACACACACACACACACACCACCACCTGGCAGAGTGAAGCAACCGCTTTTCTCACAGAAGATAGACATAAAAAAAAGAAGAACAAAAAATACCCTTGTGATTAGAAGTTGAGAGGATTGTCGTAAATCTTCCCCTGTGTGAAGGCAAAATGGTAAACACATGTCAGAGCTGTCTTCTCGCAGTGCAAAGCTCGCAGAGCGCCGCTTTGGAAGTCGTCTGCGTTACAATAATGATTCCACCGCACCCAGCGACCCATAATCCTTTACCAAACCTTACAATCAATCACAAACTCATTAAATGCCAATTCGCTATACTCTTTGATGACGGTGTTGTACAACACTTATACTGCTATAGTAACGGACGGTTCACACCGCTGTCAAAAATAGCATCTAAATTCACGAAACTGCATGTGGAGCACTTGATTTACAATGAAGTACCTTTCAAAGTGTTATGCTGTCATGGGAAGATTAATAAAACCGCAGATGTCCTTATATGGAACTATATTTCAAATGCATTGTTCTGAAATGTTTTAATTCAATCCATCTGTCGTAACCCTTTTTGGTCATAGACAGCGTTGCTTCCACCTCGTCCCTCCACCTTTCGTGGTCGTGTCTTTTTGTTGGTCAGCTTATCTGTACATGTTAAGCTAGGCTCAAGACCGTAGTTTTGTTTTACTTGAAACGAAACAAGTGAATGTTAAAAACAGAGTGCTGCGAACTTAAAATTTGTGGGGCAATCTAAACTACACACAATCAAAAGGGCTGAACGGGCTCCCACTATGTTCAGCGGGATGAGTTTGAACACATAAGAACTTGTAACAATGTAGCCGAAGCCTAAAACTCTGTCGAATAGGACTGGATGTTGTTCCTAGATGTTGGTGACAAGCCAACAGGTGCTTTGTTTGGCAGTTGTATAAAACCGTGTTTTTACCGATCCAAAGTGCTTCCACACATTACTTCTCTGGCGTTTTGGTATCATGGTTGGGCAACTCGCTAGTTTTCTCCATTCTGTGTGAGATGGAGCAACGACAGCCCAATTTGCTCCCACTAGAGCGCTGTGACATTTCCTCACCGTGAGTTCAGGTTCGTAGGTTGAACTTGATCTTAAGCTTGAACCTGAACCAGAGCTGGCAATCTCCCCCTCCCCCCCATTACTTGTAGTGCTCCCTCTCTTTCTCTCTCACCCTGACTATCCCCCCCCCCTCCCTCAGTGTTGGGATTAAGGAGCGGTGGCAGCATCAAAGACCTGTCACCACAAGAGTTAATGGAGCATCACACGAGGGCATTCACACACACACACACAGGCATGAGAGCCAGGCCCTGACACTTGAGATGGGGGCATTTGGAGATTTGGGATGGGGGTATTAACAGCATAGAAAGCAAAGAGAGAATGTTACAGAACGGGTTAAAGGGCAGGCTAAGGAAAGCATGTGTGAAAACAAAATGTTACAGTGCGGTTTTGAATAAATCCGTGTGTGTGAGCAAGCATTTGGGGAAAAAAGCTGGAGCTAAGAGAGGTCGTGTTCTGAGGTCAAACCCTTCAAGGGGACATGGGGGAAGTTTGTAGTTATAAGGAGCGATGAAGAGAGGCACTTGTTCAACATACAGTAAAGCCTAATGCCATGCTTACTCCCACTTCAAACAGAAAGTCGGCGTTCTCACTGGAGGGAAAATGTATACTCTTATCAGACACACACACACACAGCCGCTGCAGGCGGCCATACATTATATACTCAACCACACACAATGACATGCACCTTCCTGAAATACACGCACGCATACCGACTGAGCTAACAGTGTACAGTTCCTGTTGCTTCCCCGATCAAACAATGGCAGCTCTATTACAGGCCTGACAAGCAAGACTGTGCCAAGGGAGAGAGGTAGAAAAAAAAGAGAGGGAGGGAGGGAGGGACAAGGAAAGCGAGCAGACAGAGCGATAGAAGGGGCAGCAGGCTGAAGAAAAGCAGTCAACAAAACAGGCTTGGCAGTATAGACAAAAAAAAAAAAAAAAGAAGCCGGCTGAGAAGGAGAAAGAGAGAGATCCTCTTACATACAGGACATACTGTAGAGTCCTCCAGGGTTTTGTCTCCATACAACACAGAAACTGTATTTCATTACCTGAACCCAAACCGCCACCTGCGAGGAGAACTGAAGATGTGCGTGTCTTTTTACTGCATGTCTGTTGTGTGCATGAGTCCACGGACAAGTCCACGAGTCAGTCTATGCGTGTCGGTGCTCTCCAGCGAGCCGTACATCAGGAAGTGGCCGGCCGGTGTTTTGCCCCCCCGCCTGTTTTTGACACATGCGTGTACAGAGAGGGGCTCTAAGGACGCAACCTCTGCTTTGGAACAAGCCACCCCAGTGTTTCCCCTCCTCCTTCTCCTCCTGCATATCCTGCCTACCACGTCTCTCCAGGAAACGCTCCTCCTCCCTTCCTTCCTCCCTCCCTCCCTCCCTCCCTCCCTCCCTCCCTCCCTCCCTCACCCCCCTTCACTGCTGTCTGGGCCTTTATCATTCCTCTGCCTCCTTCCTCTTTCTATCTATCTGGTAGGATGAAAGAGTCTGCGAGGGAGTACGTGTGAGGGAGCATTCCCTACTATGACTGTGTGTGTGTGTGTGTGTGTGTGTGTGTGTGTGTGTGTGTGTGTGTGTGTGCACCTATATATCTCTGGGTGTACATGTGTCTTTGTCTGTGCAAGTGTTGTCTTTGTGTATGTGATTAAAATTCTGTTGACTCTAGCGAGCTAGCTGTGTGAGGGCTCCTATTGAGTCAGAGCAGGTGGGCTCCTGCTACTACAGTCCTGCTAATCACTCCTTCCTCTGGGTGACTGACTGGGTCAGGCAAAGGGCAGCTGACATACAGACAGCCCACTGTTAATGCTAGATAGAGTGAGGAGAAGTCAATGGAGGATGAGGCACCTTGTGTACTTGTTATTGAAAGGCTGGGGGCAGTGACTCCGGCTGCCATCGTCTTATGTCCTGTTCTGTGGATTTCTTGCTTTTTCTTACAAAGAAGTATAGAGGGGAATTTAAATTCTGTTTACCTCACATGCAATCCATTTACAAATATACTTTACAATAACTCCCATTCACGCAAAGAGACTGATAGCTGCAGAGCTGTCAAGCAAGGCAGACCAATTTCTGTTATCAGATTAGATCAGAGGACAGTCATACAAAAACAGAAAGCAGGAGCTACATGGACGCAACGGGCATTTCAGCATTACTGTTGCTGTGCTACTAGTGAGTTACCTATTTAACCCATACACTGTATGTAAGAGGTGAACGTAGTCACCGTGATGTCAACCATTGGCCGTCGGCCATCTTGGTTTTTGGCTGTTGCCATCTTGTTTTTTTGCAACCAGGTGTGACACTACAGGGTGGAGCTAAGTACAACCGAATGCAGCATAAGACGTTTCTAAGAGACCCAAAAGATTTCAATTAACTTTCATGAATTTAAAAAACACTGTGAAAGAGATGAAGCTGTGAGACTGCTGGCCATTAGAGAGAATGCAGCTTTAAGGCACTTCAGCATTGGCTTCACTTTTCAGACCTGGAGGATGCCATCCTTAAGTAACAACAGAACTATGACAATATTATTGGACGAGAAGGTAGCTTTGCTATCATGGAACCCGTTCTGTTAGGAGAATGTAGTTAACATTACTAATTATTATTACTAGCATCACTGCCAAGGGACAGTAAAAAGGTGTGTTTTCTGATCACAACCGAGTTGACATCTTGTCTTGTGCCCAAGTCAGTCAGTGTGTTACTTCAGTCAGTTTGCCAGCCTAACTGTTTTTCAGACTTAATTAAAGCTCAAGAGTGGCCTTGTGTTCGCAAAGGTCTTGATAAAGTCTGACATTTTTAAAGATGGGAATGCTGGGAACAGTATGACTACTGTACTGGCCACAGGTCAGATAAGCCTCTGTCTTGTAGTGATAGCCAGAGAGTCGGGTCGCACATTAACCCTGCTAGTCGGCAGACTGACTACATCAGATAGCTAGTCACTCAGTCAGGCGCTCTGTGCTTTTCTCAGATATCAGGATAGTGTTTTAGGCTTCTGTGTTTCATTAAAGCACCGTCACAGTCAGGCAGCTGTGGATTATGTCTCTTCAGCTGCTTCCAAAGAAAAGGAGAGATACTCTGCCTGTTAACATGTACATAAGACATCGGATTCATTTATCAGGTTGACAATCTGGGTTAGAGTTTGCTCTGCTCTCAAACCACTTGTATGTCCAAACACTCAGATACTCAACGTTGGCAGTATAGTCTGTAAAGGAAAATGTCTTACAAGCTGCCGGCAAATGTGTTATAAACCTGTAGTAACTAGGCTATTGCATTGAGTAAAAAGAAAACATGTTCTTCTAAAGGTGCAGTGTGTAGGATTTAGTGGCGGTGAGGTTGCAGATTGCAACCAACTGAAAACGTCTCCCGTGGGCCCAAGCGAGTAGGAGAGCTACGGTGGCCGACTCCAAAAACGTGAATTGCCCAATCTAGATCCAGTGTGTTTGGTTTGTCCGTTCTGGGCTACTGTAGAAACATGTTGGCCGGCTCCATGAGGAGGAACCGCTCCGTATGTAGATATAAACGGCTCATTCTAAGGTAACAAAAACACAATTTTTCTTATTTTCAGGTGATTAAACATAAAAAAAACGCTCTTTTTTATAATACATAAAATTTCTGTTCCATTTAACCTAAGATGAGTCCACCAGACATGACATCAAGGCCCATGCAACACAGAGCTGCCCACAGGCTTTTGATAAAAGGGGGAGAATGAGTAAGAAAGGAAGAGAAGCTGCCTTTACTGTTGTCCTTGATCAGCCAGAGGTCTGAATACGTGCGTAGGAGTTCTGAGGCTGCTGAATGGAGCGTGTGGTTGTTTAACAGACGGTGAACACTTATGTGTTTTTTGTGGGCAAGTGTGTCTTTGTGTTTCTTTCTGTCGTCTCTCAACCTTTCGTGTGTCTTTCTTCATCCCTTTTATCTGTGAAGGTAAACAGTGTAAACGCCTGCTCACTGCTGCCCCCAAAACCCTTTTTCTTTTTTTTTTTTTATTTCCTCACAAGTCAGTCTACATGTGTATGAATGTATTCTGGACAAACATTTTTGGAGAAATATAAAAAAATTAGCTTGATTTGTCTCACGACGTCTGAGTTGGAACTGTGTAGAAATTAGCCATGTGTGTCTTCTAACGCATCCTTAGATAATGCAATATAAAAACATTAGTCGAGTGGAGGCTCGAGTTAAGATGTTGGTGCATCCAGGTCTGAAGTATCCAGCTATATATTTTCACTCTGGACTGTTGCCCAGTGCTGCATATGGTTCATTTCCTGGCCTGTTTCCAGTCCAAACTACAGATACACCCAATCAGACCGGTCGGAGCATTAACAGTGAAAGGAGATCACCTCTATTCTCTGGTTTAAAAAAAAGTTACATAAAGTATTGTGAGCTGTGGCGTATTATTACAGATACCTTGGCTAGCAACCAGGACTTTCTTAAGTCTAGCAGGGAGTGCAGTGCTTTTATTTTTTGTGTGTGTGTCCCCCCGGTGCAGAAAGTACAGAGCGTTCATTGTGTCTTTTTCTGTCTGGGTGAGGAGGAGGAGGAGCATTTCAACCAAAGAGCGCGTACCTTCTCAAAAAAAGAAAACCCTGCCTAAGTATGTTGTAAAGCGGAGATGAAAGTCAGTGCGTTAAATAGAAATCCACCTCCTGTTTCTTCCCTCCTTCCCCTCCCTCTCTCCCTACTTCCCTCCATCCATCTCCTCCTCCTTTTCTCCAGCATTGGGAATTTTCTTTTTTTCCTGTTCTCTTTCTCCCCGTCAGGCTTAATGCCTGCTTACAGCTCCATTTAGGCTGCATGCGTGGAAATTGGGTAGGGGATCTTGTGGGTTTTGTGTCCTTGGAGATAACCAGTGTGTGGGAGGTGACAAAGGTAGCGTAAGCCGTTTGAGTGTGTGTGTAAGCGTATGTGTGTGTGTGTGTGTGTGTGTGTATGAGAGAGACTGCTTTAAGTGCAGGAATAGATCTCTGACAAACGGGAGTGCGGAGGGGTACGCGTCTGTCAGTGTTGTTTGAAAAGCCAGAGGAGAGTTAATCTGAGCCAGTCACTCCACCTTGTGTTTGATCAGCTCGGCGTCTCCGCTCCGCCTGCATCGTGGTGCTCCACTTGGAAGTAGTCGGTCCACTTCTTAACTGAGCATCGCGCTCCGTGGCTCTCACTCTGTGCATGCGCAGAATAACTATCCAAGTTACACACAGTTGAAAGAAGGCGTGAGACAAATAACCCTGAATGCAATAAATTGCACCATCGGCACCAACATTGCAAAACGTGCAATGTTGTGATATTGTGGCACATTTTTTTTTGGAGACATTTGAACTGTTCTGCTCTTTGGCAGTTCGTCCTTTAGACGGTTTATAGCTGTTTGAAGGATGTAACATATATTCATAAAGTGCTGAGTTAGACACCCAGCCCTAAGTTAATCACCTATTGCAGAGTTGCTTGTATTGTGTTCCCCGTCGTTCTCACGGGCAAAACGTCGTCATGGTATTTTATTTTGGAAAGAAGACCAAAAGCATTACACCTAATGTCTCTCCCTTTCCTCCGTCCCTCTTCCACCCACTGCTCTTTCACTCCTCCGTGTTTGTCTCCGTCCTGCAGCGTAAAGCTCTCACGACTTTGCTCTTTCTATCCTAGCGATGATCAGCTTGGCCCCCGTCATCAGCGCCACCGTTGTCGTCGTCATGGTCCCTATATCCCCACCAGTTCAGCCCGTAATCCTCTCTAAACAATCCCTCATAGCCCCGATTCACCATTAGCTCGTCAATAAGCCTAAATAATCACTATCAGTTATTAAGGAGCCAAAGCGGGAGGATCTGCGGCTGTTAGCCCAACCCAAGAGCTAATAATAAGGCCTGACTGGGCCTAACGCCCCAGGCTGAGCTGCGTGATTTCTGGCAGAGCATTGACCGGCAGCCAGCCTAAGCTGAAACAGTCTGACACTGGCTTATTGATCGCGTGTCAGGGAGCAAGCAATGATACACTGTGTTTAGTGAACCCTAAACACAGCATGTCGCAAACCTTTTTTTATTTTCTCATTGACCATATCTCCTCCCCCCCCCCCCCCTCCCTCCTGCCTCTCTTTCTGCTCACTTTCTCCCAAGAGAGAGACAATCAGCGAGGGCGTCAGTAGTTTCACCGCAAGGCCCCCAAGTGGATTACATCACCGCCTCTGTTAACGACGCTGTCTGTCACGAGCCATCAGCATGTTGTTGACTCCATACAGTCGTCTGCTAGACTTTATTTGAATATTGGAACCAGTTGTAACCAGTCACAGAGAGCCACAGGCCACCTTGTTATATCAAGACCTTCCCCTCAATGAGATGCATTGGATTTTGATTATTGGCAGGTTTTCTTTCTTTCTTTCTCTCTCTGTGATATAAAGAATGAGCAGTCTCTCTGGCGGTAAACACCATAAGGACACATCTGCAGGATTGTGAAACAGGATGTGGAATTGAGTAACCTATCTATATAAACCCTGGGACGTGCATACTGTATTCTCATCCCCTTTTTCTGCCAGAATTTCCTCCATAGGCTCGAGGAGAAAGGGCACGCAGCTTTGATATACACAAAGGGAAGTGTATACAAAGAAGAAAGAGCATATTGATTTCACAAATTAGGTGTAATCATAAATGTTTGCATGTCGTGGAAAGTGGGGCGAGATGAGCTTGCATGCGCAGAGGGAGGCTTGTGGAACAGAAATAGAGAGAAACTGAGTGAGAAGAGGAGAGGAGCAGACAGAGCTGAGCAGTGATTGAGAGGGAAAGAGAAGAATTAAAAGAGAGAGAGAGAATAATGGAGAGAAGGGAGGAGGATAATTGCAGGAAAGGGCGATTATTAGTTCGTCACCATTCCCATCCTGGAGGCTCTGAGACCAAGGCCGTGGATAAGTGAAATCATATGGCCTTCTCATCGCGGAGCAGAGAGAGAGAGAGAGAGAGAGTTGATGAGCGCAGTCGGTTTCAATGTAGCAGCTAACATTCATTCAACGGCGCTCATTAACACAGCCAGCCCGTTTATGCTATGGCCCATATGGCTCTGCGAGTGTGCGCGACTTTACTTCCCTCTGATGCACAAATCTCTTTATCTGCACGCGTTTGTTTTGTTATCGAGCTCAAGTGCAATGGAGAGGGAAACGCGGTGGTGTGTGAAACAGTCGCGCCGTACAGTAATGTGCCCAAGAAATAATTGGTAATAAAGTTTGCACGGTGGCACAGAGCCAGGAGAAAGCCTCATCGCTACAGTGAACACAACCTGATCAGGATAGTCAGCTTAAACACTTAATGTGAAGAAAAAAAAAAGGGATCAGTGCTTTAAACCTGCAACTGGCGCATGATTTCACACTACGGTGCACTTTTAAACAGGCGAAAATACAAGCCAGTCATGTAGCACTGTAAAAGTGTGTTTTGGAGTCATGAGCTTAAAAGGACATTCATTCCTTCATGGAAGGATGAATTTCCTACAAACATGTCAGCATACGTTTGTTTTCCGTTCCATTTCATCGGTTCTCTTTCATCAGGTGTCTTTTCCCGTCAAAGAAGGACCAGATGACTTGTTATAATTATAGAAAGTAGTATGTGGCGAGTGATGAACTGTAGACTGTAGATTAACAGATCACACTTATAATACATTTGAATACAGTTATGTACTGGTTGATTGCTATATACAATACAATACAAGCTTTTCTTGGGCCCTCATCACTGGAAGGCCAGTAGTTTGTTCACAAGTTAAGATAAAATGATTGTTTTTAGTTTATATGAAATCTATTGTGACTTGTATAACCCTTGGGCGGGGATTTTACACACAATGTGAGAAAGACACTTGAGAGTTGTTTTCTCTGACAGTAACAATACACTACTGTCATTGTATTGACCATAAGATGTTGTACTAAGAACAGACACAGTGTAAAAACCAACAACATGCAGAAGTGGAAATGACTCGGCCCGCTTTTATGAGTTTGGTGGTTTTTCAGAGCGCTTTGCTGCCATAAAATGTTTTGCATGTTTCGTGATGAAAAACATACCAAACACAACAAACTACTGCACGGGTGCAGCCAATGAGAGGGAGGTCCATCATAAAGTCTCACCCTGGTCTTGCATAGGAAGAACTTGCAGTCGGGATAACATTAAATGAACAAAAAGAACAGAACAAAAAAAGAGTAAATATATCAGCCTCGTCTTGGAAGGGCTTCATCTTGGTCCTGACGGATGAATGAAATAAACAGAAAAACATGAAACACTGCTTGTTCCGTCTCGAACCTCCGGCTGTGGGGCCCTCGTGAAGTCTTTTCTTTATCGTCGTCTGCCATCGCCTGCTCTCTGCTCACTGTGAAGGTCGCCGGCGGAGCTGCAAAACCAAAGATAACCCTAATGCACATGTAAGCTCAAAGCAGCCACTTAGCTGGGATATTTACAGCTTTGTGGAGAAGGCCCTGTCTGAGGGAGACTCTTGAAAAAACAGAGAAGAGCCGAACGGCGAAGAGTAATGATGTGTTTGTTAGAGATAGCGTGAAGAGTCCCAGGCAGCAGAGCGCTGTGTCTGTGTTCTTTAACTCAACCCTTAACCAACTTATGCAAAGCGGCAGGTTGACTGATAATGTGTTTCTAATTTAAGGCAAGGGCCTGGGGGAGTGTGTAACACACATGAGAGCTGTCCAGTACAACCGCTGTCTTGTAATGTTGATTCATGTGTGCAGCGGTGTGGTGATTGAGTGCCCTGTGACATTGTATATTTAGAGACAAATGTGATTTAAAGGATCAAAACTAGCAATGAATTCCTACTAACAAGTACTTCCTGTGCAGCCGAAGCTCTGTCACAGTTCTTTATTGTTCTTCATAATGTTCCTCATTATGATGAACATGGACATTGTAGTTTTTTTTTTACTCAATCTGACATACACTGCTGCCGCAAGTACTCAGAAAAGCACCAAATGTTTCCCAACTATTTTAGGAAGAAATAGATGGAGCTATATATTTGTGTTATATAGAAGTTTATATTATATATATCAGTAGTCGGGAGCTTTAATGACAGTTTGTCGCTGGTTGCCCCAAAGACAATTATGTAGAAAACACAAATACAACAGAAAACTACATATAGAAAACATTATTTAGCAATATAGTTTAATTCTTTGCTTTCGGAACTGAAAAGAAAAACAACACAGAGAAAGGCACATCAAGTCGTGCTTTATTACTGAGCGCTTTCAGTAAGTTTACCGTAATCCTCGTCTTAATTAAAGAACATGATTAAGTATTATTTCCACAAATTAACAGCTGGTAAAGGTTTTATACCAGCCCACCCGCTCACAGCAAAAAGCCGTCACACTGCTGCTGGCATCAATCCGGCAACTTTTCCACATTCATTTCAGCCACAAGACGTTCAAGGCCTGTGGTCATCTCACACCTCCCCACAACCATCTCTCTGTCTGTCTCTTCTGTCTGTCTGTCTCTCTGTCTGTCTCTCTGCCTGGCCTGTCCTCAGCCAACCCTGAACAGCTTTATGTGCGGGTTTGGTGGTTTTGGGAGCTGCTTTGCTCGACATCAATCCAAGCCGGACAAGTGAAAATGCCTTAAAACGACTGAAATCCCCCCCCAAAGCTGATAGTACAGGATAGTACAGGCTTATGTGTTCCAGCGGGATCTAGAGGGAGTTAGATAGAGAGCGGGGGAGAGAGAGAGAGAGAGAGAGAGAGAGAGAGAGAGAGAGAGAGAGGAGCTGTTCCACTGTAGAATTCAATGGAAATTTACATAAAAACAACATATAACAAAACAAAGTATCCCAGAAACATATAATGGCGGCAGGAGTGAGAGGAAAAGATGAAAAAAGGACAAGAAAGAGAAATAAAATGTTGGAGACAAAGCGAGGGTGGTGGTAAGATATGAAGAAATGAAAAGCACATTTTCATTATTTTATCCCGTCACATTGAAGCACCAAACTTTCCCTACCCCCCCCTCTCTCTCTTTCTCCCTCGTTTCCTTCCATCTATCTCCATGTTTATTTTCTTCCCTTCCAACTTCTCTCGCTCGTCCATCCATCTCTCCTCCCGCCCTCCCGCTCTCTGTCAGTTAGCTCATGTAAACTTTGCTTTCCCTCATTGTTTTTCCAGGGGAAAGTGCCTCTGCTTTTGATTAAGCCCAGAGCCCCGCTTTAATACCATAACGCCCCCTCCTCCACACACACACACACACACATACTGTACCAACATCATACATCATATGTTGCTTTGCTGTTGAGCAGCCGAGTGGTTTGGCTTCTGCAACCAGAGACTGATTGACTGCCTGTATGACTCTTAAAAAGGAAGCCCCCTTGTTTGTTTGTGCCTGTCCATACTGTGTATATATATATATACACACTCTGAGAGATGAAGGAATACCCAGTTATCAATGTACAAGTATGCATCTACATACAAACACACACACACACAGGTGCTGGTTTGGGAGGTGGACAGCAGCGGCACCTGTCTGCCAGCTGTTTTTTGTCCCTTGGGGGGTTGCAGACGTCTGACTGACAGGTGAGGAGACCTGGGGCTGAGAGCCACAACGCAGCTGGCCTAGTCCAGATGTAGAGGAGGGACGAAAATCCTGTGAGAGTGTGTGTATTTTTTAATTTTTGTTGTAGTGACTGCTGCTTTTGTTTCGTTTTGTGGGAATACGTATTGTGAACGGGTGAAATTGACAGGCGAAAGCGTGGTCCTCATTTCCTCTGTGCTTTTGTTTCTGTCCTTTCTTTTATGCCTCACTTTTTTTGTCATTTTCTAAATACCTCATGCACTTCTGTTATTCATCTTCTTTCCTCTCGCTCAGACTCCCCTCTTCATAATTCCATCTCTCCCTTCCTTCTCCCCGTTCTGTCTCTCTCTCTTCTGCTTCTCCCTCCTTCCTCTCTCTCCTGCTGTCCTTCCTTCCCTTGTTGCACTCTCCTTCCCCGGTTCCCTCCATCTCCTCTTTTCCACATAAAGCTGTTTTTCATAGAAGCCCATGCAGCCTGGAATAGCATTCCCCCGGGCGCTGCAGGGTGAAACACTAGACTTTTCTGAGCCCCAGCCAAACAGATGCTGGCTCTTGGAGTCCCACCAGAAACAAGCCTTCATGCTCTCTCTCTCTCTCTCTCTCTCTCTCTCTCTCTCTCTCTCTCTCTCTCTCTCTCTCTCTCTCTCTTTCTCTCGCATGCTTTCTGTCTCTTCTCTCCCCTTTTCTGTCCCTGGTTCCTGGTCTTTCTCCCTGGTCTCTCATTCTCCCAACACTTTCTCACACTCTCTTCTCTGTCCGACTCTCTGCCCGACTCTATGTCAAAGGCAACATCTCGGTGTCCTAATCACTTTGCAGAGTGTCGTCCAAGCCGCCCGATGTCTGGCCTCGAAAGGTCTGCTCAGCCTCCGCTCCGTCGAACTTCCCCTCGTCAAAACTCCCTTTGTCAGGTGCCTGTCGCTTTGGTGCCTCCACTTTTGAGCAAAGGCCATGCGCTTGGAAACAAGGGAAGCAGTGGAAAATTGGGGTTTTTCTTTCTCTGACTTTCCTTTTTCTTCTCGCCTTTATCCACCCTGAAGTCTATACTCCTACATTTTCCTTCTTGCATGTCTTTCCTTACAATTCTCGACCCACTTCGTCTCTACTTTTTGGCAGAACTTGCTAGCCTTCACCCCCCCCCTTCCACCCTCCCCTTATAGCTCCTTCCTCTCCTTTTTTTTTCCCTCTCTGCCTTTCTTGCTTGCTCAGTCTTTAAATTCGCTTGAACCCAGGGACCCCGTCAGTTACGTAAATGGGTTAAACACAGACACACATGTGCTCACATACTGTATGTACACACCCTCATGCCTTCATGTACAACTGCTCTTTTCACCACACCCACACGCACGCACACACACACACACACACACACACACGCACGCACGCACGCACGCACTTTGCTATATGGCCAAACTTGGCTTTGCAGCTTTTGGCAGGCGTTCAACTCTCCCCCGGTCTCTACTATCGCTCACTAGCTGATGCAGTGTTTACACGAGCTGCCAGTCACAACCAAATCAAAAGCTTTTCCCTCTGAGCTGAGAACAGTTGGGGGCCGAGGAGGTATGCCGTGAGCGGGTATCTTAATACTGAATTGACTATGGCCATTTCGGCTGCTGAATGTAGGCATTTGTGTAAGTGCTGCTCTGCATCCACTCGACCTCACTAAAGCTCGCTTTTTGATACCGGTCCTCCTCAGGGTGGAGCTGACTGATGACTCCTGACACTTTAAAAAAAAAAGAAAACTCTGGTCTTAAGTGGCTTCAGCGGCGTAATTACTGATGCCTTGATGGATTGAATTATTTTATATCTCGATCATTTTACATCTGGTCCTGACAAACCAGCCATTCATACTCGGCATGAACCCTACGAACCCCGGAGTACGTAAGCCTGTTATAAGGTTATGTAACATATTATGGTGGCTGCACCAGGCATTACATCACTGGTTAGATTACCACGGGATCAGGTCCGCTCACACACGACCCCAGCACACACACACACACACACACACACACACACACATACACACACATACACATTGCCTCCCATTTTATAGCTCTATATACAGTGTGGATAAAAGCTCATGTGTCTGTTTAACGAGTCCTGCTCATAACAAACAGTGGTATTAATGTTTTTTTTGTTTCTGTTCCTGAGAATCAGGCGTGCGTGCGTGCGTGGAGGCTCTACCTGTATGTTTTGGCAGGCTTTGGAAGTGTTTTTTTCCCGTTGAATTTTATTGATTAGGGTCAAAGGCAGAAGCTAAGCAAAGCACTGTTAATATGGATTAACTGTACAGCGCATTCAAAAACTGTAGTCCAGTTGCCGTGTGGCCAGTCAGATATTTTGTGTGTGTGTGTGTGTCAGCTGGGGTCGAGTACGGGGATGATGTGCGGGGTGATTGTGGTAAGGAGGTGAATTAGATTTAGAATTAGAATTAGTGAGGAGACAACGTTAAGCGGGATGGGCTTACAGGCTAAATGCTGCGAGGTGATTGGGGGGGGGGGGGGGGTGACCCTTATATAAACATTCTTACACACACACACACACACAGCGAGATCAATCAATAGATAAATGCTCGCCGTTGGTCTCCGCGTGGAAAGACTGAGGACAAGAGTAAAAGGATGGGGGGAAAAAGAAACAGGGCAGACAAACGAGGACACACACACACAAGTGTTCAGTGTGTGGTGTGTTAGTGACTTGTGCTCTGTTGGTACACACATGCTTTGTCTGTGATCCAAACTCTAAAAACACTGTGGGCCCTCTGTTGTCTGGCAGAAGCCGCGGAGTCGCCCGCAGGTTGTCTGCCCAGACTGAGTGCTCTTTTTCTGGGTACAGAGCGTGAGGACGGCAAAAGTTTGTGAGAAGAAGACTTGTGTGTGTGTGTGTGTGTGTGTGTGTGTGTGTGTGTGTGTGTGTGTGTGTGTGTGTGTGTGTGTGTGTGTGTGTGTGTGTGTGTGTGTGTGTGTGTGCACATATACATTTATCCGTTCACAAACACACACCCCAGGGATGCTTTATTTCCCTTTCCTTCTCCCACTCACTAAATCTCTCTCACTCTCTCTCACACACACACACACACACACACACAGTGTGTGCATTGACCCTGTGTGACAGCGATGCGGCTCCCCGGTGAGTGCCTATACCACTAGACAGATGGTGGTCTGCTTTACTGTACATCTACATCCTGATTGGTTTATCTGCTTGTCTGTATTGGTGCCAACTTGTTTGTCCGGACTCCAAGCTGTTGGGAGTTCTGGTAGCTCTGAGGGTTACCACTATCACCATTTGCTGGATTAGCTTGTTGACATTGTATGTGCGTTATTATTTAGTCTTTCCTGTAGAGTGACTCTTTCTCGCGTATGTTAGATTTCTTTTTCGGGCCATCTGTCCCGTCCTAGAGCAGTGTCCTTCTCTGTTACTCTATTACTAACTCAGCATGTGTGTTGGAGCATTAGATGCATGCATAGACTGTATGTAAGGAATGAACGTGATGTCAGCCATTGGTTTTTGAGAGGCTGAACTAAGTAGAACCGACGCTGAAGAAGACATTTTAGGCAACCAAAAATGTTACAATTAACTTTCATGAACTGAAACCTCACTGGGAAAGGATTTAAGTTTTAAGATGAAAACAGGGATGACCACACCTGTTAATCACGAGGTAGCCACGCCCTAAAGCATACCCTGCTTTATGGTCTATTTTACTCTAAGTGGGATCATCATTTATTAAATGAACATCCTGCTGTTATCAAGAAGACTTGGAACTAGTGATTGGGACCATAAACATGTTTACAATGTTTACTGAGGTGATAAGTCAAGTCAGAAGTAGAGTCATTTTCTCATAGACTTCTATACAATCAGACGTCTTTTTGAAACCAGAGGGTCGCCCCCTGATGGCCATTAGAAAGAATACAAGTTTAAGGCACTTTTCAGACCCGGATGTTGCTGCCTGGATGATCTTCAACATGTTCATCCATGTGCGTGTAAAACTTTTTAAGCTCAAGATCAATATTAAGTACTCACCCATTACAGATACACACACACATATTCCTTTGAGTGATTTTGTCTGCAAGTGCTTTATTGTTGTACCCCATTTTTTTTAACGGTATTTATGGACTCGTTTTTGGGTGATGCCTTTAGAAGGAATTTCCTGGTTGAATGTTTTGCCCGAGAATCCTCCAGCCTGCTGTTCATGCACAGCCCCGTTTCATTCATTTAATCTACATCCATGCACACTTACCATTCACCTGTGCTTGTGACCCTCAGCTGAATGAAAGATCACATCCAGGCAGACACAAGCACATCCTCACAGGGTCGGCCATTGGTGAGACTGACTACTGGGTTGACTTCGGGCTCGCCGTGGCGCCTGGCTCCAACTCCCTCACATGACCTCACCCTTTGCCCCTCACCACTCTCCCCATCTGCCCTCACCCGGCCGTACAATGGACAATGAGTGCCTCAAGAGTGTGTGTGTGTGTGTGTGTGTGTGTGTGTGTAACGATAACCAGCTCTCTTTCATCTCTTACATATATTGTGTGTTTGATCCATGAGTCCATGAGGCAGACTGGTTAAGATGGCAGCTCAGCTCACTCAAGGGCACAAGTTCACTGTCTCCTCTGCCATTTCCCTGCCAACTCTTCTCCTCTCCCTTGCTTCCTCTCTTCCGCCGCCCTCCCACATTCTTCCTGCGTAGCCTTTAATCCTCAGTCTGCGTAGCAACACTCAGACACACCAGCATGCACACCGACGCGCTGGTTTCGAACGCACACGGCCGCCAACGCGATCGCATATTGACATGGCACAAAATGAGCGAACGTCAACCTTGTCAAACTCCGCTTTCATTGGCTCATGCGATCTGACTTCGTGGCTGTGATTGGCCAGTGTGTGTCCACACCCCCGTATGCACACAAACTCACACACCCACACACACATACACATAAGCACATTCAAACACACTGTTTGCTCTACTTCCTGCGTTGAGCTGTCTGGCTGGCATCATCTCCAGCTACAGTGCCAAAGGGTCAAAGGTGACCACCGCTTGGCAGCACTAGCTCCATGTCCTTCCGCTCTTCTGTGTGTGTGTGTGTGTTGTCAACGTGACAGCGTGACCTCTTTGATCATGTTCGCTCCCCTGGAGTTTTCCCCCATGTATATATTCAATATCATATACACAGTCTTTATATCCTTCACTGTTTTCACTCTACTTGCCAACAGCTCCTTTCCTCCTCTCCTGCTAGCATCCGTGCTCCTCCTCTTCTTTTGATTCCCCCCCCACACACTCACACACCCACCTCCCACAGCCCTCTTACTTTCTGCCTCCCACCCTCCCTCTGTCCTCTTGGCACAAACTGACAGGATTGAGTCACTTGGATTGTTCTTACTTCCCAGTGAGACGCATATTGTGTCAGCGTCCAGCCCCTCTGCGTGCTGCACCGTACAGCCCTGAAGGGAGCAACAGCGTCCAACACCTACTGTATGTAACAGCGGGTGTAAGTGTGTATTGAAATTACACTGTCGCATTTCTTTTTAAATGTATGACTTCATTCTAATTTTATTGAAAAACTTATTTTCCCGGCAGAGAATAATTTAGATTATGACTTTTTATGCGTTCCCAACAGAACAATCATTATTTTCAGATGCGCTAAAACAGAAGGATTCTGCCTCTGCTTTCATCGTTGCATTCCTCCTGAGCAAAGAACTTAAGAGATGCTCTGTAATTGGGTCTCTTGCTTTCCAGTGCAGCGCATTCACCCAGCTGACTTACTGACGTATTGTTATGTTCATAAAGTGGCACATTTGCGCCGAGTTTTCATTGAAGTGTTCCTCGGGAGAAAAAAGACTTGGCTGCAGGAACAATGTTTGTTATCACGGTTATCTCAGTGGTGCTTTTGGAGGATTTGGCAACCTTGCTCAGTATCACTTTGTGGGTGTGTGTGTGTGCACGCGCGTGTGTGCATGTGTGTCTCTGTGTTGAGGATGTTTTCTCACTCTTATCGACGTGTCCTTGGCTGTGCAAGTGCACCAGCCTTCTATTAGTGTAATTCACTTTCTTTTATGTGACTTGAAAAGAAATGCAAATAGCTTGGGAGATAAACGTGAGGAAAAGAAAAAAAATAACACTCTACACAAATATAATGTTAAATAGGGAAGGATGCGGGCAGAAAGCAGGTGGTCAACACGTCATTCATTTAAAAAAATGAATGATGTGTTGCAAGCAGGTCGATAAATACAAATAAAGAGACACATGGAGTGTGATACAGGAAGAGAGACAAAGACGGTTCCAGCGCTAGAACATGGGAGAGGCTTACCTTAAAGCACCCCTCTACTGGCCAGACAGGAAGTGTGTGTAACAGCCTCAGCACAAAGACCCACAGTGTGTATCTGGGCCAGCAGGAAGAGGGAACCGAGGGAGGAGAAATCCAAGTCTCAACACAGGCCTTCCCTCGCTCCCCTCGCTCTATATTCAGCTCTGCACTGCACTTTCTCCGCGACGTGTTCGGCTTTCTCTTTTTGCGAAGCTGCACTCAACTGCTCACTTCACTCCAGTCCTCTGAAGTAAATCAACACTGTGCAGCGTTTTACACAACTTATTTTTCATACTCTGGTGACCCCCGTGAGTCTCCCCTGTAGCTTCTTTTCTCCCTGCTTCCTTCTTGCAAAGTTTTCCCCTTCTTTTATTGCTCCCCTCTTCTGTCGCACACAGTGCTATATCTTTTTGTTTTCATTTTCTGACCGTGCTCTTTTTCTCTTGCAAATCCCCCCCCCCCTCACCCCTCCACCCCCAAGCTCACACATCTTTCTATCTCTGCACCCTTTCTGGTAGCTTTGCCCCTCTCGAGCTGCCTCTTTGTCTTAACGGCGCTCAGCTCCGGTTGGAAAGTGTCAGGCTTTTTGATTCGAGACACTTTCATTTGAAGGCGATAGTGTGCACGCTCCGTGTTGGATCTTTGCTATCTGAGGGCAAAATGCAGCAGGGATAAGCTCCTACTCACATCTCAATAATATTCACGGCTCCATATTTCACTTTGATTTTATTCATGTCACATCTCTCTCTCTCTCTCTCTCTCTCTCTCTCTCTCTCTCTCTCCCTTTTCATCTCTTTGTCTCCCTTTTCTCTCCATTTCTGGCCTGCTTCTCCCGCACAGTCTAGAGAGTGAAGTCTGAGCTAGCTGAGAAGCCTGGCCCAGGGCCTTGTTGCTTTATTTGCATTTCACCATGCTCTCAATGTGCTAGGAAAATGCCACCTGGTGGCGATAACCTTGTACTGCAGCCACCCATTCCATGTGTCCGCCTCTGATGTTTCTATCATGTGGGAGCCGCGTAGGTTTCCTCCTTTTCCCCTTCTCTTTCCCTTTCCGGCCTTTGTGCAGCTGTATTTATGTGGGCTACGCAGAGACACCGGTCCTTAACACGCTCGGGCCCCCGCGCCGGTTGACGCCTTTAAGCTGATTGGAGATGGAGGTTGACAGGGTAATAATGCTGGTGTCAACACCGCTTACAGGACAGTTATATCAGTATCAGCTCAGCGGGGGGGACGTTCACACTCTGTTAGGCTGGGTCGTGAACCGTGCTGGGGGCCCCCAGCCTCAGACACACACACATGCAGTACGTTCAAGCTTCTGCTAATGAAGCAGCTTAGACGCACATTAACGCAAAATGCTCAAACTCGCATGCTGAACACAAAATGCAAATGTACACATATTCCTGACATGTTCTTTTTAACACATCCTCGTGATTCCGTGTAAGTGTTACTTTTTAAAGCAAATTCTCTACGCGTTAAAGAGATTTATATATTCAAATTGAATCAACTAAGTCGGGCACACTTCATATCAGAGCCGTGTGTGCTTTCTCTCCCTGACACGTGTCAGCTGGAGGAGTACATTTGTACAAGTGTGTGTTTGCATGTTTTTTTGTGTGTGTGTGTGTGTGTGTGTGTGTCTTCTTGTCTGTGTAAGCAGGATTTTTGCTCCTTGAGCCCTAGCGGTCCTTCAGGACTTTTGAGCGGCTGTCCAAAAGCAAGTCTTGTCAGCACGACTCCAAAGCACAGAATCCCATTTACACTCGACTATCCATATTAATTATGAATCAGAGTTCTGTTGGAGGCCTCTGTTACCGCATTGCATAGCAATGATCACAGTAACCAAATGGAGATGCTAACAGGATCGCCTGTCTACACAAAAGGAAATTACCACATATGAAATATAATGGAGGCTCTTGTTTAGTTTTGCATTAGAGCTTCTGAATGAGTTCCACGTTTGCTTTTATTTGACTCTCTGTCTTAGGATACACTTAAATGAACAAGACACGCAGAGGAGAGAGACAGTGGATTCATTCTCTGCTCAGGTAGACATTACTACACTATATCTTGACATAGTAGTTGTTTTTTATAATTCTGCAGATTTTTTAGGTCGTTATTCCACACGTCAAACTTTCCCCCTCTGTCAGGACAAAAATACTTCTTCTGATGCCATTTCAATCTTCACAGCTTCATCTTTCAATATGCGTAACCGAGAACAAGCTGACGAGCTCTTAAATACTGGCAAGGCATTGTTTCACATGCTCTGATTTAAGGAAACAAGCCATGGCACGAGTGCGGATACTAAGTCCATGACTCATTTTCAGCTCAATGCAGTAAAGTGGCAGAGGAAGGCAACATGAATGAAAATATGTTAAACTGTTTCATGGGAGCACCCTTTAAAGGAAAAAGAATAAAATGAACTTGATCTAATGATGGGAGTTGACGATCAAATCTTTACCGATGTCGATGTCATTGGGACATACAAGCCTAAATTAGGAGAACCCAGTGACAAATCCAACATACAGCTAACGAGAGTTTTACTCACACTTGTGAAACCAGGCCTGATTCATGCACACACACACAACAGTGGATTCACACATCCTGTACTGTTCATAACTCTCATGGGAAGTCATTTTACACCTCTCTGAGTAAGCGTTGGCTTACTTTAAATGCCACAAGTGAATGAGTTCACCCTTGATTATGCAGAATATATCTGTTTACTTTTAAGCCTTTTAACAAAATTCTGAATTGCTTTTATTTGACTTTTTTTTCCTCTTTTTTTTTTACCACATACTGTAAAGTAATGAAGCCCTTAAAATCTTTGTAATTGGTATACCTTGGGTTTTCATGCGCTCTTGGAATTTCCCAAAATTAATTTTTATAGGCCATTGGGTAGGCTAATTTAATATAATCTGCCCCGTTTTGGGGATTCTACCTCTGGGCCTACAACCTCATAATTAGCCTAGCTTATATTGTAGCAGCTTGGGAATACCCTGGCGACTTCACCAAGCCAATAACTTTGGATAAAACATGTTTGGAGAAACAGTTAGGGACCCAGTTTTAGGAGGCCCTGTGTAACCCACGGTTGGGTCTCAACCCAGTGATGGAGACGCATTATGCTGTGTCGCTGTGTCACACAGGTCCACAGTAATCTGCATAGAAGGAGCCAAGAGGTGATGGTGGGGTGAGGATAAGAGGATGAATGGAGAGAGGGAAGAACAACGGGAAGGAGTGAACGGGATAAATAAGGGGGGGGGGGGGGTGCATGGGCATCCAGCCAGCCACATACCCTCCACTCGGCACCCCACCCTCTCACTATCACCCCCTCCGCCCATTCCCTGCGAGTTCATGCATGCTATCTCGACCCACAACCCCCTCCTTTCCCCTCTCTCACACTTTCTTTTGCTCCTGTTCCCATCCTCCATGCTCCCAGCCTTGTAATCCCCCTCTCCCTCCTCCCTCCATCCTCTCCCACTCGCTCCCATCCTCTCCTCCTCCTCCCCTCCATCTCTCGCTTTTCTTCCCATCCCTCCCCTTCGTCTCTCAGCATCCCTCTCTCCTGGGTCTCTCTCGCCGTGGTGTGGTGCTGTTGGCAGAGCGTGGGCGCAGGCGGCACACAGACGGGAGCACAGATGGGCAGCAAGCTGCGCAGGGCGGCCAGGCACACCTGCTCCACACACACACACACACACACACACACACACACACATACAGAGCCCTACTCTGCCACCTCGCCACACAGCCTGCCTGGCACAGTGGCACAGTGATACAGGGACGCAAACACAAATACACACGAGCATACATACATACAGACATACATTCATTTGTATATCCATACGTACAAACGTTTGTGCATACATAGATTATATACTATGCAAACAGTAATACACACGTTCCTATACACACATGCAATACCGAATTTCACTTTAGATTTTTTTTTATATTTTCCTTTTCTTATAAGATTTCAAGTTTCACTAAGTACTTAGAAGTTTATGCTTTCATTTGTAAAGGTCACATTGGCAGCATTACTGTGTGCGCGCACACACTTACGCACACACACACACACACAGTAGATAAAGAGTTGTGAACACTCAAACAGAAATATACCCTCATATGACACAGACTTAAATAATTAAAGTATAAAACGGAAACAAATATATATAAATAAAATAAAAATAAAATAAAAAATAACGTCCAATAAAAGAGCTGAGTGAACATCTGTGTGGGATAGCCGGGGGGATTAGGAGGGTTTGGAACATTTTAAGCGCATTAAGGATTAAAAAAAGGTCAGAATGTTTAGCAACATACCGATAAACCTCTTAAGCGAAACCCAATTGGGAGGCTGTACCGCGTTATCCTGTGTTTTGGGGAGGAGAAGAGAGCAGAGGAGAGGGGGGGGGCGGGGGGGGAGTCGAGTTGACATTTGTTCCAACAAGGAGGGAAATCTCTGTGAACCGTCTGTGCACATGCATGTAGCTGCACATATGGACACACGCTGGTTCGATGGGGCCACAGAGCACATCAGCTCACTTGTTGGTTTTGTACAGTGTGTGTGCTTATACTGCACAGTCGCTCACAAATGACCAGCACTGTTTATGCATCTGTCAAACAGTGGTGCGCCACTGCAGGGCACACTTTTACATTTTTTGACCTTGACTTTTACTTTGGTTTTCATCCCATGTTTGTAATCAGCATTCAGCTCGAACATTTCCGCACTCGGAAAAAAGCAATTTGTTGCATTTTGGGTTTTGTCTGTTATCGTAGGGTGCATGTTTGAATGTGTTTTAATCTGGGGTTGTTGTTTTTTTGTTGTTGTTTTTTTAAGTTCAATGCTTCACTCCGTCTGCTCGCCACGAGGAGTGACAGACTGGAAAAATCTGTCTGACCCCTGTCACCAGTCGGTCAACAGCACAATCTTAACAGCTCACTGAGCCAAAACCTAATCCACAACTGGTGGATGGATGGTGGCTTGGTTGGTTGGGTGGTTTGATAGACAGGGTAACAGTTATTCTTTTTTTGGGGGGGGTTCTGACCCTGGAGATCAACAGTACAGCAGGCAATTAAGGGGAACAGAGTAGAGTCAAGAGAATGAATAGAAGAGGGGGTGAGGCTTGAGAATGATTCGTTGTGTTGGTTGAGAACAGGGATGGAGGCGCTTATAGAAGACCGGATGAGAATGTCACCATAAAACCAAGAAAAAAAGGATGAGAATGCAATCCAGATTGAATTAATGCAGAGGAACACCACAGAAATGCACGCCGGATGTCAGAGGGATGGTATGGGATCGTGAGAGGGAGAGAGCACCCACAGTGGGGGGTACAGCACTGTGTGTCAAGGCCATGGTGACTGGGGATATGTTGATTGCGGTGAGGGTCGTGAGATTTGCCCCGGAGTTTGCAGGGAAACTCTGTAATCAGCAACCAATGACAGCAGCCGCCACGAAGCTGCAGCCACAAAGAATCACTACAGTGAGAGAGCAGACTCCCAAAAAACTCACCACCTGGCAAGCCTCGACGTATCAACTTGCCATGTGCTAAAGGGCTAACATGTGAGCAAACATTTGCTCATATTTCTTGCTACTTGTCAAATTTTGGTTGAATATCAGCGCAGGTTTGGTCTGCCAACTGCTACCAAATCGATCCCAGTCTTTTCATCTTACTGGAACTGGATCTCGCCGTCTCCACCAGCCACTCGTTTATATTGGCTCCGCAATACAGAGCACGCTTTAGTAGAAGCATGAATTTTCAGATGTTTTTTATTCATATCAATTGCTGAAAATGTGCGTCTTACGTACTCTCACTTGAAAGGTGTTTCACGCCAATTTCACATTGGTGAGTGCAAGTGAGGAACTGAGCAACGAACGAAGCAAAACAAATCTTAGTTATAGAATTGTGTTTAAATCTTAACGTCTGACTTGAAAACCTTTAACAAAGTTGGTGGGGAAAGCCAAGTTTCTGCTCATGCCTGTGGCACCCCATTGCCCCAAACTGTTTCATCAAGATCGACTCATACACTGAACCACGTAGAGTCGCTCTTGCCAATCCAGTGGCGGGTGGGACTGGGGCTTAGTGTAAAACCAGGTGAAACAGGTGTCGATGACTGATGCGCAGACCCGAAAGGCCCAAAGCACAAAACACTTTTTTAGAGGAAAACCTCAAATGTGATGGTTCCAGTGTTTAATCACGATTGCCAAACAGTTGGTCATCAAAAATGAAGCACAGCCTTACATGTGCTTCTTGTTTCTATTTGTACATCGTCGGGTCAAACAGTGGACACTGTTAATCTGTGTGTATTTTTGTTTTAATGCACTGGTGTGAAAGGTTTGAGGTTAGAGATGGGCTTGCTGGCGGTGGAGGTGGAGGGGCATCCAGAGGGGACTGCAGGACTATGATTGGGGTTGCTGAAGGGAGGGCTTTGGGGGGCTGCGGTGGGAAGATAAGGGGCTGGATGTGTGGTTAGGAGGCTGGGGAGGGAGGGGGGGGGGGGCTGCTGTTGTAGGCAGCAGCTGGCAAAGCGGTGATAACCAGCAACCAGACCTCCTCTGTCTTGCCACCTTCTCCCTGTCCTCTTCACTTGTCTACCAAGCTATATGATGCACTGTTGGACTCCACAGCGACACTGATTTCCAGTGAATGATGTAGTGCTGCATTGTAAGTGCAGTGTTAGTTGATTAAGCAGCCTGAGCTCAGAGAACTAGAACTGTTGAAAGCTCTGGTTTCTAGCAAGGAATGAAAAAGTAGTCGTCGTGGTGTAAACCAACATGTATCCTCCCGTCGTCCGTACTCTGAGAGCCGATGCGGTTTTGCCGCTCGAGGCCTCGGGGTGATGTTGAGGACAGCTATCAGTGTCACTGCCACTGCACATGTTCTCCCTGACAGTCTCTTATCTACCATGAGCCTCAGTTTTCACTCTTTGGTCTCTCACACCTCTGCAATAGCAGAACATGTTGGGGTCATGACAGGCCAACAGTGAGGGCAGGATTTCCAAGTGCAGGGGTTTTTCCTGAAAAACAATTGTCCTCTGTTACTTAGTAAGATATACAGTATATGATTCCAAAGTAGGGGACATCATGGAAATGTAGTCCCCAAATAAAGATAGCAAGTTGTTCATGGTGTTAATCTGTTATCGTAAGAAGATCTGAACTTATTCTTTTAGCTGTCGAGATAAACTTTATGGGACTTTGTACCATTTAGCAGGTGTTAAAAACAATCAACTGATTGCGTAGCATGAATGTAGATATAAAAAAATGCTGAAACCAGATGGCATTGGTTCTGTCAGCAGATCGATACAATCAGACAAACACAATCCACATTTCATAAGTAAAGAACATTAAATGCAGGGTTGGTAATCCTGAGAAACTAGCAAGAGTACCCTAGATTTGAGGAAATACCCAGCCCAGTGTTGCCAACTCTCCACCAATGATAGTAGCTAGCAGCACTAGCGCCAAACAATCTAGCAAGAAATTTGCACAGTCGGCAACACTGACAGCCCGTCCCTTTGAGCCTGATTGGACGGGCTAATTATAGTCCTGCAACAGACACAGATACCTTATTTCCTTCTTTCTTTTTGTCAGAGATTTGACACGTTGATTGCTCTCAGGATGCAAAGAGAATTTCCGCAGCGATATTACCAAACCTGCCTTTGCGAAAGCCTTGAAACATAGTCAGTCGATATGACAATAGAGTAATAAATACCTAATAGAAGCAGGCGTTGCTAAAGGGACTTCTTCTTCTTCTCTTATGTGACATTTGTAATGTGAGCCTCCATCTGTGATCGTACGTTCCCGTTGAAGTCTTGTGGCAGCAAAGCGTACCCTGCAAACTTAGCCGTTGGACTCAGATATCTCTCCAGCATACTGCGCATACAGTAAGGTGGCTGTGTGTCTACCCAGTGCATGTATGGTGTGAGAAATAGTCTGTTTACAATATTGTAGAGCCCTGTGGTGAAATACTACATGACGGCAAAAGGTCCAGTGAAGTCAGGTTGTTTTTCTCAACAGCTTTCATTGGCCATCATATATGTTTACTCTTGAGTGTGTACCTCAGTGTTTGTCCACGTAGGAGTGTGTGTGTGTGTTTGAAAGTGTCTGGGTGCGTGCGCGTCGGGGGCGCAGCCTCGTATGTTTGGAGTGAGTGCCGTCAGTTAGCTGGAATGTGGCGCTACCGCCAATGCTAAGATGGCTGCCAAGCTCTAAGATGGCTGCCAGGATTACACCCAGCCAGTGAGAGAGACGGAGAGGAGCGGGAGATTCTGCATGAGAAGAGAGGGGGAAAAGAGAAGCCCTCTTTCCTTTTCCTGTGCTCTTTCTTTCTCCCATTCTCGCCCCTCTCTCTGTGGATAAGCAGTGTTTCGTAGGCAGCGAGACAGGTCTGTTATTGTTTCTGCTCAGTAATCTGTGGCTTAGTGTGGCTGCAAGGCAAGTGCTGCTGGCAGGAGTCCGTGTGCTCTGTTATCACCTACAGCCTGCAGATAAACACCTCCTTTAGCTAGCTTGCTAGCTAGCCACAGCCTAGCAAGGCCTGAGTGGCTGGCGGGTAGCATTAGGGCCCCCACACCACACCGGGCCTGGAAGTGGAGCGCAGTCTACTCACCAACTCGTGTCACGTGGTCACAAATACAGAGGAAGCACATGCAGCTGCCCAGCCTGTGTTGTATATTCATAAACATACATGCATACACACGTTTTGACATCTTCTTTTTTCACATCCCGGACAAGAACACACCGTCTGTAGACCGACTTTTCTCAGCACTCATGTTACAAAAACCTCCTCTCGCACCCTCCTATTTCCGCCTGCAGCTCCTCCAGGTCTAATTGTGGCTCTTTGTTGCCAAGACTTGGCGTGTTTGTGTCTGCACATGTGAGTGCTTTCGTCGACCAGTCATAACAGGTGTGTGTGTGTGTGCGTGTGTGTCTGTGTTGCTCTGTCATTTGATCCCAAGAGGAAGAGTTTTGCCTCAAACAAACTCCCAGCCAGGAGTGGCGTGGTCAGCCTTCACCCAGGGTCTGTGTATGTGTGTTTATGTGCTTGTGTGTGTGTGTGTGTGTGTGTGTGTGTGTGTGTGTGTGTGTGTGTGTGTGTGTGTGTGTGTGTGTGTGTGTGTGTGTGTGTGTGTGTGTCCATGCAAGGATTACAACATGTATTAAAGGCAGAAACAAAAATTAAAGAAACAGCTTGAGAGAGAAGGTTGTGTGGGTGTGTGTTCATGTATGTGTGTGTGTGTGCAAGGTGCTCTGTTTATGCAGACGAAATCCCTACCAGAAAGAAGGTATTAAATAGGATTAGGGCGAGGAATATGATTGCGTGGTTAGATACTAAAATGCAGCACACTGTAAATCATTGCACCTTAAGTCAGGAGGGAAAAAGGGAGACGGGAGAGAACATTCTTAGATACAAGGCTGTCACACAAAAATGCGTGAATTCACACACGCGCACACTCACAAGATGTATATCATACTCCAGCACATACTGCAAGTCCCTCTTATTTCCTCTCACACCTCAAATATCACAGTCTTGGCAGCATGGACACATATACACAGCTATGATTCACAGAGACATTGTACACTTACCAGTATGTTTTTCATTATTATTTTTTTTTTCTTTTCTTTTTGTAGCATACAAACCGGATCCTAACCATTTGTCTCTTTCTCTTCTGTCCCCTCCCTGTCCCTGTTTCTGTGCAGAATCCGGACAATCAGACAGCTCCAGCCAACAAGGGGACACAGACATCAAACCACCGCCCAATGGTAGGTGCACACACACACACACACACACACACACACACACACACACACACACACACACACACACACACACACACACAGATCCATGTCCAAACACTGTCAAATCAGCATAACAGAATTGATTCCATCATGCTTATCAGTCTTAACATATTCCAATTATGGATCCAATTAGCAAACACACTCGCACAGATGTTGATCCACAAACATAGTTGCAGATGGTCGCCCTCTCAAAGGGATGTGATTTTTTATTTATTTTTGTCTTTGTTTGAAACACAAGTCCATTGAATTTCTGATAGAGTGCTATTTTTTTGTGCCTGTGTGTAAGTCCTGATCACATGCTCTTCTGCACAGGGCACCTGAGTTTCCAGGACTGCTTCGTCACCTCAGGGGTGTGGAACGTGGCAGAGCTGGTCAGAGTGTCGCAGAGTAAGTAGTACAAGTTGTATTATTTGTTTTCTGATTGGGAATAAAAACTGCAACAAAAACAGGAACCATTTTGATAACATTCTCATATTGCACAATCCGGGGTATGCATTCCAAGTGTATGCAGGCACAATGATACACAATGTAATTGTATGGATGATTATTTTCCTCTGTATATACATATCTTCACTCATTTTTCTTCCTGCCCCTCTTTCTTTTATTTCTCTCCCTGTCAGCACCCGTAGCCACGGCGTCAGGTCCTAACTTCTCATTGGCTGACCTGGACAGCAGTCCCAGCTACTACAACATCAACCAGGTGGCTCTGGGGCGACGCTCCCTCACCTCCCCTCCTTCCACCAGGTACACTGCCCCGACTCTTGATTTCCACGCAGACAACAGTAGTGTACGGGCGTTAGGAGATGCATGCTGCTCGGTGGAAACACCAGTGACCATTATACAAGTCCAGCTGTCCGCCGTTAGTCGAGTCTAGAGACCATGTGGCAGTAGCAGTGCTACCTTGGTATGTGATTCGCTGTGATGCCAAGGGCAGACTGGAGGGAAGTGTGAAATCACAGTAATATCCGCCAACCGCATATCGCTTCGTACCGCAAGGATGACTTTACTGGCGAGTAAAGTGCCCCGTTTCATTGAGCTTTCTCGCTATGAATGGCATCTAGTGCCACAGTCCATTCCCAGTCTTGGAATCTGTCCTGAACCTCTTCATATGTGTGTGTGTGTGTGTCTCCCTGTTAGCTGCTCTCCTCTTTATGAATGTGTGATGCTCTTTCTGCTATTTCTTTATTTGTGTCTTTTTCTTAACTTGTCTCTTTCTCTCTTCTTACCTCTGTCGTCTGCTGTCACTTTAGGTCTGACGTGGAGTTGTACGCAAACCTTCCACGGAGGTAGTTATGAACACCAACAAACTAATGAGACACACGCACAGAAACACACACACACACACACACACACACACAGAAAGAGAGAGAGAGTCTTCCTGTGTGGCTGTCTCTGCTTCCTAACCTTTCTTATTGTTTCCTCCTTCTTCATTCAGAGTTTTCTCGTGCTGTGTCTGTTCTGCTCTTTACGATAGTTCTATTGTTTCCACTAAGATGTAAAGCCTCTTGAAACGTTAAAGTGCTTGTTTGTATGATTGCTTTTAAGTTATCAGTTCTGCAAGGTATTTGATCCTTGATCCATGCATTCCCTGCCATTGCATATTGAAAAGAAAATCATGCCTGCTCTCTCTCCCCCCCCCCTCTCTCTTTCTGCCTCCCACCTCATCCTCCCCCCGCGGCCTCAGCTCAACCAAGAGGAAGTCATTAGACGACAGTGAGCTGGAGAGCCCCACAGATGATGTTTTCTACCCGGGACGCTCGCCCGCTGCCAGCTCCTCCCAGTCCAGTGCGTGGCCCAACGACATGGATGCAGGTACTCCCACCCACCCCCACCCCTTTATCCAGCCTCACACCTGTCACCTACTAAGCAAGCATCATGAAACATTTTCACACCACCACCAAAGTCCAAACTGATGCTTCCATCTGACTTTGTCTCTTCTCCACACTTCCTACCTCAATCACCTGCCTTCCCTCTGGTGATCAACACATCCCTCAAAAAAAAAAAAACACCCACCCGCCTTCCTCTACCTCAGTCTGACCCTTCTACACCGAAGACCGCAGCTCCTAGATACCAAAGAGAGAATAACGAACTGATCATTTGTTGAGAAACACAAACATGAGGAGTGTTTTATTTATTTAATCATGAAAGGGGTGACTCAGATTGACCAGGGTCTATTAGTCACGGTGTCTAGCAATATGACGAAAAAGCAATTGAAGTAGTTTAAACATGTAACACCCTGTCACACATGTGAGCTTATAAACCATAGAGACTTGAAATATAAATGTTTAAAGTCACGATCTTTTCTCAGATTTGTCTCACACCGATTGGAATAGTCTCTCCCTTCAATGTTCAGTAAATGGGTTTTTAAAAAAAGCATCAACATGTTTTAAATCATAGTCTTGGCCTTCTTTTCTTGGTCACCATTTGTGAACACTATTACTATAACCTCAGAAAATTGAATTCATCATGGATAAATGGTGCTAAATTCTAACCGCCAAATAGCTCCAGACGTCGGGAATATAAATGCCGAGATGAATCAAGGATGAAACACCAGCTTACAGCAGCCTGTATTAAGGCTTTGTGTCGGAGTTTCCATTGTTTTGGCCACAACCACTATACCACTGTGATTCAGCTTTATGGACATTACCATCTTTATTCTACCGCCTCAGTAATCCCCCCCCCCAAAAAAAGAAAAACCCAATAACTCCAAGAGAAATAAAAACCCTCTCTTGTTCACTTCCTCACTCCCAAATTCACATTTACTCATCCTCAGCCTAAAGCCATAATCCCACATCCAGTTTATCTGTCAATTATCAGTCATCCACTGCCTCCATCATACACACATGCATTCACTCTCAACTCTCTCTCATTCTTTTATTCTCTCTCTCTCCCCCTATCTCATTGTTAACAATACCCTTCTCCACTTTCAGTGCAGCACCATTTGGCGAGTGTGCAGGAGAGGAAGATAAAACATGAAAACGATGGCGTGCAGTTTCCTTACCATGGTTAGAACAACATTGATTACACTCACTTGACATGTTTGCTATTTATCAGCCTTTTTGTAGCTCTGTCATTCCTCTCTGTATGTATGTATGTATATATATACATACAATGAATGTGCATATGAATCTGATATATACTGTGTGTGTGTTTATGTTTATATATTAGTTGTATGATGTCTGTGGTAAGGACAGTGGTCCCACAAAATGGGACTACACTATATTTGTGTCATAATGTCAGTATGTTTAGTTGTTATCAGATTGATTTCATTGCTGCTGATCTAAAATGTCATTTCCTGTGACGTACAGTCAGGGATGATCCTGTTCAGGCTTTACTTTCTGTGTGAAACATGAGGCTACACTTAGCTCACCTAAGATCCCTGGCTCTATCTCCACCCAGCTTTCATTGACAGATGTCACCAGACCAACGCTGACGACACCAACAGGCATATTCGCACGCTGTGCCCATTCTGCACATGCACAGCGATTCACTCGCGTACCTACAGACCCCCCCCCCCCCCCCCACACACACACACACACACACACACACATGCACACACAGCTACTCACACACTTCTAACCCCCCCCCCCGCCTGCAGACATTCGCACATAGAAGCACATGCTTATCGTGCTGCCCACCCCTGCAGGTGTTCAGGTGCCTGCCTTGCCTCCATCCCTCTGTCGTTCCATCCCTCCCTTGCTTCAAATCCCTCATTAAGACGCTTACCGTCTGTGGATCAGAGGTGTAAAAGCCTTCCTCCTGCTCCCTAGCTCTCCCTTCAACCCTCCATCCCCGTCTCCCTGCTGTCTAATTGAAAACGTGTACAGCAGGAGGGACCCTGGGGGGGGGGAGCTGGGAGGTAGAGAAAACATGTCAGAGGAGAGAAGGAGGAGAGAGAAGCAGAAAGCAGGCAAGTGGGAGGTGAGAGCGGGAAGACAGGACGACTTTGGCGGACTGGAATGGTGATAGCTAATGAGAGAGAAGGGTTATCAGGATGTGAACTAGAGGAGCCAAAAGCCCTGGTTAGGTTTTGCCCCAGTCTACTCGCACTCGAGCCTCAGCGGCTGCTCTCCTGCTCCCGCTCCACTTAGCTGTAAATGTAATTAAGAGGCTGCTCATCAGAGCCACAACAGAGGCTGCTGCACGCCTTAGCGCACCAGAGCCTCATCTTTTTTTTTTTTGTTCCTCCGTCTCCCACTCTCTCTCTCTCTCTCTCTTTTTCCTCGCTGTGTATGCGCACCACCCCCTTACTCTCCAAAGTGCACCACACACAGACGCGTACACCTCCTAATGAGTTTGGCAAATAGAGGTGTGGAATAGCGTGCAAATCTGGACCCTTTACCCAATTAATTTACAAAATCCAAGTGAAAAATTAGGAAGCGAAAAGCTTTTGTAATTATCAGCCGTTTCTCTTTTTTAATTTCGTGTGGGTTTGGATTTTTTTTTTTTTAACAGTAGCTAGCGCAAAACATGGTCCACGCCCGAGAGAAACCAAAGCAGGCAGGAGAGATGGAGGAACGGAGCGAGTAGAGAGTGTGTGATTTTGGTACGGTGTGTATCCGATTTTTTCCAAATTATCCCACCTGCCACAGGCAAAGCTCATGAGGGAATTCCCGTCAAGGCGGGGGGTATGTAAACAAGCAAGCACAAACACACACACACACACACAAGAGCACATACAAACAAACCAAGGGGCTTCTAACAAAAAAATAAAAAAATCAGACAGCACACTCACACACAGGTGTGCCTCGCCGTCTGTCCACAGCACCGTCTACTCCCCCTGACTCCCTCCATTACCAACAACACACACACACACACACTGATGTATGAAGATGCATCCATACATAGGAATCACACGAAAGCGGTTACTTTCGGAAATACACGTGATAGATTTTTGCACACATATCTCACGGCCCACTCACACACACACACACAGGCACACAGCTGAAGCATGGTCCCAGATGGTGTTTCCGTGTGTGTGTAGCCTTGGGATCCGTGAGGATGCTCGAGACATCTGCTCCACAGGGGCTGGAAGAGGGGTGGGGGAGGTTAGCGGAGGCAAACGAAACAACCAGGATTTCATATTAGATCCAAATGATTGTGAAATTTTCCTGAGACACCAGAGACACGTGGTGGTGGTGGGGGCCTTTTCTTGGTGCTTTGAATTAAATGTTACAGGCCCGTAGAGGGATACAGCTGGATGTGCATATGTGGTTTAAATCACCGGGGAGAGGAGATTTCCCTGACTTTCCCTCACTTGTTTAAACCACTATCTCCTGTCTTTTCCAACTCTATGTGTGTGTGTGTGTGTGTGTGTCTGTCTGCATCTATGTGTGCTTCAGAGGCGCATCTGGTGGCAGGCCTGTTAGTGCAAAGAGACAGAAGGGTCATCCTGGGAGCGCTTGATTGGTTGCCAGTGAAATACTAAGGCTTGCCAGGAGAGGAAACAGTGCAGTTGTGGCACACACACACACACACACGCACAAACACGCACACACAAACCAGATCAGGCCATTGCAGTCTCTGAAGCACCGAAATACTGTCTATCACATTCACTCTGTGTTAGTGACATTGCTCAAATATACAGATGTCAATCTCCATCTGATCTCCTCTTTGTCTCCTGCCTCTGATTTCTATACTTCAGAATTATTTTATACTTCCAAAATAAAAGCGCATAACTCCCTCACTGAAACCATGACTATATAATCTGTAAGGTTCTGGTTTCTTACACTTCCTTGCAACTTTCAGTCTTTACTCGCTCTCTCCCCTCCAGTGCCTCTCCTTGTCTAAGTCTCTGCAGAATGCTCTTATTTCCAGTTTTCTTATTCCCACCACTGTGACAGTGTCATAGCAATCACTGCTAACTAGTGGTGTCAGAAGTGGGATCGGGGTTGTCTTCATGCTTGGAATCTGACTGACAGTACAATACGCCCCCAGACTCCTGCTACAGTGGGGGGAGAAAAAAAAAAAAAGAAGAAGAAATATATGTCTGCAAAAGACATAAATGGTTCACACATATTCACTCCCACCTGCTTGAGACTTAACTCTTTCACACAGGGAGGGAAGGTTTTACACGCCCCCACACTCCCATAGACTTTCACACGTCTCCAGCTGGAGAACTGAGGAGGAATCATATTTAATGCCTTGTTTGATGCGGAGGGGGCCACAGAAATAGACTACAAAACAAGTCTAAAAAAAAAAAAATGACAAAAAAAGTTATCACATCACTCACTTGTTAGGAAGATTAGAAGAAAACTTAATGGAAAAGATCGATTTTTGTACTGTTTCATCAGTTAAATGTAGCTGTGTTGTAAGGGTCTTTGTTTTTTCGTGATTGGACACGTGCTTGTGCTTTCGAGCGCGTTCAGACGTCGAGTGTGTGAGCGAGTGTGTGTGAGCGAGAGATAATAACCATATTTAACATCTTATGACATTCCAATTTCATACATGTCGTCAGAGCAACGCATTGAAAAACAAGACTGCTGCTGCATTTTTCACAGGTTCTGCTTTGCTCCCTCGCTCCCTCGCATATTTTCATGTCTCCCACGTCCTTCTCGCCTCTCTCTCCCTCTCCCTCTGTCTCCTCTCTCTGTCCGTCTGCTTGTCTTTCGCACTCAGCAGCTGCCGTGTCCATACTGTACAGTGTGTGCTATTTCTGAATGAAGCCTTCTTCTCGTGCAGCCAGCCTGTGAGCTGCACTGAAGCCAGACCACAACTCGCTGACTGTGGCTGTACGGTGGCCATGCTCGTGCACAGAGAAAGCCTGCAGTTGGCACCTGACAGAGAGAGAGAAACAGAGAGACAGAAAAAAACATACAGTGGCACAGAGAGGTTTTTATAGCGACAGATGTGCTTTGGCTCCAAAAACAAAGACCAGATTCAAATTGGCTTTTGATATTTCTCCCATTTTTCTTTTGAAGACATGCAGTTAGGATTTGAAATATGGCTCAGCCCTTATTATACGACTATAATGCTGGGAGTTGGGAGAACTACAGTATATCTCTGAATGACTTACGACAGCCTAGAGTCCTCTGATTGACTCATTGAAACTAATAAGAGTGAACGGCCAACAGCTAAGAGGACAGGGGTTAATGCTCTGCCTCCCAATGAGGAAAATAAGCAATCTAATCAGAAAATCATGATTGTTAAAGTCCCCTTCAACAAAAAGTCAAATTGATACATATATTTATTTTTTTAGTGAAGCCAATAAAAGAAGCAACAATTTGTTGATTAAAACCACCTCTCTCTTTTCCTCCCTCTTCCCCCCCACTTTTTTTGTTGATCCCATTTTTTTTTTTGCCAGGACTGTCCTCGCCTGGTTCACTTAAGAAGCCGGGGAAGTTTGATTTCAACGCCCTGACTTCCCAGACGAGGTCCCCCCCGCATGGCGTTCACACACCACCCGCTGCCTGTGCTGGCAGGAGTGAGACCAGGTGAGAGCCCTGCCATGAACCCAACAACCCCGATCCCCCCTTTTATAATCTGAAAAAGAGAGAGAAGGAAAGGGAGTGTCAAACGTGATACTAGATTGCCATATTTACACCCCAAACTCCTCTGGAAAACAAAGAAATTGTACAATCGCTTGCCTGAAAATAAAAGTCCTAAACATACATTGCTGAGAAAGCAAAATAAAACTTTAAGATCCTACAGTTGCAACTGCTGAGAAGTACAGAGTTTCACCTGTTCAGTGTTACTGCTATCATCATGGCTTGGCATAAATTTCTCTCTCTCTTTCAGCCTCTCTCCATCCATCCATTGTTGTTTTACCATTATCTTTGTGCCTTTGTGTTTTAATATTGTCATTGCATGGTACCATCGCTGCATCCATGCCTTTGTGACTGATTTGCCTCACAACTTACTGCTTCATGCATCCATTGTAATGTTCTTGTTCAGTTCTTGCATTTTAACTGACAAAGCTGTTTATTCTCATGTAATGAACTTGACTGGCTGTGTTAATTTACCAAATGGAGTTATAAACACACTATATAGTTTAATTTATGTTGTGAGAAGACAAAACACTTGTATGTAGAGTGACATTTAACTATAAAGCAAGGAATCTCTGTCTGTCTGTCTGTGTGTGTGTGTCCCTCGCATATCTGGAGAACCGTTCATTGGATCTACTTGACACGTTGGTGGGCGTTTAGCTTGGGACCCCGTTGAGTGCCTTGTCGAATTTGGTGCAATTTGGACACGTTCAATATTAATACACTTTGAATGAATTGGCGAACAGCGCTCTGTGTAGCAGTCGAGCAGAGCTCCGGGGCTCTGCAGACCTGAGCATTTGGTTTGCAGCCGGGCTCGTTGACTGCAGTTCACTTGTGCCGCTGGATTCTGGATGTACAAACGTTACAGCCAAGCTCTTCGCCACCTCCCTGCAGCACGTCCAGTACCGTGAGCCAAGCAACCCCCCCCCCCCCCCCCCCCCCCCCCCCCCCACACACACACACACACACGCGCGCTTTCCAAACGGTCACGTGCAACAAATGCGAAATTGAGGCCTGAAGTTTGGCATCTTCACCGTCGCCATTTTGTTTTTTTGCCGTCGCCATCTTGCAACCAGAAGTCACATGAGAGAGTGGAGCTAAGTACAACCAAATGCTGAATAGGGCCAAAAAATGCTACAATTAACTTTCACACACTGTGCCATGGCAGCAACATGTCAATCACAAGGTGGCCGTGCCCACGCCCCCTGCTGGCTATTTGAAAGAATGTTCGTTTTGGTTACTTCAGCATTGCCATGTTGCTGCCTGGCTGTCTGCAGCAATGCCGGGAGTCAAGCAATAAGTCTGTTCTGAACAGGCATTGCACTAGTGAGATCAAAAACCTTGGAAACAGCTACCTCCACTCTTTATTATATACGTAAGAAGAAGACGTCAAACAACCGGTCGATCAGTAGGGTTCTTCCCAGTGCCTCTTTTTGTATGTGCGTGGATGGGTCTTTACATTCAGAGGCTCCATTGCCGTTTCTCTTTTGTTCTTCAAAACATGTGTTTGGTCGGTTTCCCCTGAGAGTGTTTAGCAAATGCAGATTTGAAAAAGGAGACTGAACCCCCACAGTACAGCAGTGGATAGAGTTGTTGCAGTGTTTCCAAGGTCTTGTTTCATGAGAGGCTTTAAGGGTAATTTGTCCTCAGCTTTTTGGTCCTACAGGATAACCGGTTTCTCCATCTCCAGTCAGAGAATTCCCAAAGTCTCCAGGATCTCAAGTTTGCCAAAGAAAGTCCCTGTAGGCTGGTCTCACTTTTCAAAGGAATGAATATGTCCTCCCCTCTCTATCTCTCCCTCTCATTCCATTTGTCTCTCAGAGGGATGGTTTGGTCCACAGCCAAACCAGACCTACCATGTAAAGGTCATTTGGACTCATTGCCCTCCGTGTTGAAACATATTGAATTTAACTTGTGGAGCTCCCCACAGTATATTTATAAAATATAGTCCCGGACGGATCTCGCACCGTTAAGCCTTGTCGTTCATCTGCACGGAGCAGACCTGTGCCCTCTGGAGAATCCCCAAAAACACCGGATTGAATATTGCACTTAAATTGATTTCTAAAATGTTCTCCTCTTGTTTTGTGTGCGCGAGCTGAAGAGGTGTGAGGGACCGGCTCAGGTTTCTTTGTTCCCCAACTAACTTCTCACACTCTCCAAACTGTTGGCTGAGGGGTTTTTCATGTAACAGAGAGGCTGTAATGAGACAGTGTATGGGTGCATATGTGCACGCGCACACGGATACGCATGTGCGTGTACGTTGACACTCTCGTGGAGGACTCTCTGTGCTAAAATGGCTGCCGTCCAAATGGAATGTCCCTCGGAGGCCTTGGTTCTATAAAGAGACTGGAGGATGATGGGAGGGAGGGAAGCGGAGAGCGATGAAAAGAGAAATGGGGGTAGACAGAGAGGAGGAGGGGGGGGGGGGAGCAGTTAGCAATCAGGGCTTGCCTTGGATGGACCCGAGCTGTTTGCTGCTGTTGTGTAGGTCTAGTGAGTGTGGGTGTTCAGGAGTAAGGGCTGGATGGTTTATGTCCTGTTTTTGGCTCCGGACTGACGTGGAGAGCTGCCAGATTGACTGTTGTCTGATTATACTAGTCTGGAGAGTCCGCCATTGTGACCGCGATTACACACACACACATGCACCGGTTTACGTGCAAAGACAGACATAGCAGCGCATTCAGACGGACAGACGGGCGGGCTGCAAAAAAAATACAAACTAAGATACAGACAGAGAGGCAGAGGATTCCGAACACCAAAAACACCGAAAGTTTGAACAAACCGACACTCAGACACTTTGTGAGTACAGCGTACACAAGAGATGTTAGGTGACAGACATAATCACAGATGCTTGTTCGCCAGGCTCCCCCTCACCTAGCAGCTTGCCTCTTTTGGTTTGGTGTGCCAAATTGCCAAAGCCATAGAATCTCAGCAGACAAGACAGACAGTGGAGCCTAGTGTGTGTGTGTGTGTGTGTGTGTGTGTGTGTGTGTGTGTGTGTGTGTGTGTGTGTGTGTGTGGTAAGCTGGCTGGCTGACTAATGTCTCTGGGAGGCGTTTTGTGGTCGGTTGGGAGCGGAGGGGAGATTCTCTCTCAAGCTTCAAACTACTGGGCAGAACCGCACAGCAAGGATATGCTGCTGATTGATTACACATCACCGACAAGCAATAAAACAAAAGTGGAAAAACCCAGTGTGTGCGGCTCTGTCGTACCCCAGCGGTCTGTGTGTGTGTGTGTGCACTTGAGAGAGAAATGGAGAGGGAGCAGAAGGCAGAAAATACTGTAACACACTCTAAGCGTGTATGGGACTGTGAAAGTGTGTGTGTGTGTGTGTGTGTGTGTGTGTGTGTATTGGTGCCAGGCTTACCAGAGGTACAGAGAAATCTAGTGGGCTGATTTATAAAACGCATAGGACCAGATGTTGCCCAATAGCCAGGGATAATGCCAGTCATTTGTAAGCAGTAACAGCTTCAGTCAGTCAACCACAAGAGAATGTCACAGCTATTTTGGATGTTATGACAATAATAGGCCGAAGCGGCAACCTGGTCTTTGATGCCAGCTGCGTCGGTGCTTAGTTAAAACATATGCATGTCTTATATTCCGTCATAGGTGTGCATGCTAATCTGATGTCATAGTGTGCAGAGTGTTATGTATGCTCAACATCTGTTCTGTGTCTTTAGTAGGAAAAAAACAATAGAATGACCTGAGCCTCACTGTGTTTTCTCCTCTTTTTGGTCTCTCGTCTCCTTACTCTTCCTCCTCTCCTTTACCATTACTGTTTCCTATCCCCCTATTTCACTCTTCCTCCTCAGGGAGTCCCCGTGCCTCAGCCTCAGCCCTGCACTTCCCCTCCTCCTCCATCATCCAGCAGTCCAGCCCGTACTTCACCCACCCCACCATACGCTACCATCACCACCAGGACCCGCTTAAGGAGTTTGTGCAGTTCGTGTGCACCGACGGCTCAGGGCAGCCCAGCGCACAGGTAAGTGCTCTGTGGGTTCAGCAAAGGAGGGCGAGGGAGGGGACAGCGGGATGGTCTGCGGTGCAAAAGTTTATTTTTGTGGAATTTACTGGAGGAGATGCGAGAACACAAGAAAGCATCAGCATCATAACTGTATACAGACTGACCGCTCCATCCTGTTTTTGTAAGCTATGCATGTGCAACAAGGTCATGTGACCCTTGACCTAGGAATAGAGACATCTTTATGAAGTGAAGCAACTTCGCCAAGGAAGAGGAACATGTTTTTTTTTAGGGCAAATCCATCAACAGGAGGAGGCAGCCACATGTGCTTGAGCAAAAGAAAAAGAAAAACCTCATCTGCAGAAAACTAAGGGAGCCAAACCACACTTGACTCGTGACACGTTCTGCGACGTATCATCACCTACTCCCACAGTTAGGTAGGAGAAGATCTTGTCTGCGGATAGGTTCAAGTTGAAAATACCAGGGAAAAGCCCTTTTTGGGCAGACGGGTCATGTATGGCCTGGGCGATGCTGGCAAACTTGACAGAGTGGTGTGGAGACCGACAGTTTGGAGAGTTAGGTATCCGTGCAAGGAAACTGAAGCAGACATTTAACACTCCTGGTGCATTCCAATAGCCATTTAACAAGCCCTCATTGACCCGTCGCCATTCTGAGTGATGTCCCTTCACTCTAAAAATGCTCTTCTCTCACGGGGCACCTCTTTCCCAGTCTCCACTGCGATCTGTAACAATTTCCTCTGCACAACGCATGGTGGAAGTTTAAGTAACCAAATCAAATTTATCTGAAACTAACATACCATGACATACGTCCAAGTGCCGAGGAGAGTTGAAGAATAGTGATCAGAACATACCATGTGTCAGGGGGGGAAGCAGCAGACGCTTGTGAGTGGCTGAGGAGGAAACTAACTGCGGAAGCTAACTGGAGCACGGGGGGGGGGGGGGGTTTTTGAGGTGTTGTGGGCAATTCAGTGAAACATCAGTGCAGGGAGGGGCCCCCTTGATGACCCCAGTGACATGCCGTTTATGGAAATTCCAGCATTATTTCGATGCACATCCACTAAGGTGCAGGGTGCTGGTAGTACTGTAAACCTCTACTGTAAACTTGGCCTTCTGAGCTACTTTGACACCACACATCAGGCCCTTTTCATGTCCTATTATCCTTTGTTCTCAGTACTTCACACACTAAAGACGCCGTATGATTTATGAAATTGCACATACACTGCACACACACACACACACACACAAGCACCCTTTTGTCATTGCTGATTTCCCCTTCTTTTTTTTAATCCTCACATTACACTATAATAACTTTCCTTGTGGACAACTTCATTTTTCTTTTCCCCTCGTTGTGTTGACAAGGTTCATCACTTTTCCACGTCTTATTTACCTCACTATTTTCAGCCAGACTGATATTTTTGTCGTTTTATTTTTTATTTTTTTAATGTGTGAGTTTGCTGATCTTTCTTGTCCCTGTGTGCGAGCAGTCACGTGGGTTTCGGTTTGTCTGAGCGTGCTTAAGAATAATTGTGTGGCATCTGTCTATATATGAGTGTCTTACATTGAGACTGTGTGTGTGTGTGTGTGTGTGTGTGTGTGTGTGTGTGTGTGTGTGTGTGTGTGTGTGTGTGTGTGTGTGTGTGTGTGTGTGTGTGTGTGTCTGGCTCCCTGTGCACTGTATATTCTCGGGGTGTGTCATGCTCACCCTGTCTGTATGGTCCGTCTGCAGCCTAATGGAGGTGGCCAGAGCAAAATGCCGGGCTCCTTCCTGCTGCCCCCGCCACCCCCGGTGGCACGCCCTGTGCCCCTCCCCATGCCCGACTCTAAAATCATCAGCACGCCCACTGACGGCGGACTCAGCTCACCCGCATCTCCGTGTAAGTCACCCCCTCCCCACTCCTACTCCCCACCACAAAACCCCCCATTACTGGCCCAGTCTCCCCCTGGACTTCAGTCCGAGCCGATTTTAGCCTCCACTAGGTTGTTTAGCTCTTAGCTGGCAGCTAATTTGTCCTCCGTTCCAAGCAATACTACATCGAGCTTCTTAGACTGGAACAAATGTAGCCATCCTAGAAGTCCCAGTATTGATGTGCAGTGCAGCAACATTGGGCCTTTTCTCTGTATTCTTGTCATGCAGCCAGTGAAAGAGCTCAGGTCTGGGACTTCTACGATGACTGCTGTAGTTTTTCATAGTATAGCTGTCAAACACTCAGCAGCCCCAGGAGCTTCACTCCTATATCATCCATCACCTTATGGACTGTACTGTACTGTACTGTACTGTACTGTACTAACCAGATTCTGTCGAGGCAGAAGCCACGCCTTTGCCAAACCAGAGATCCTCTTTCAAGCTCTTCTGCATCTCTCGCTCTGAAGTTCAGTCTTCTTTTCTCTTTTTGCAAACCTCCTCAGCTACTTTCCACCATCCACCTTCTCTCTCCTTAAAAAAATCTTTTTTATTCCCTCTTTTTCTCTCTCTCTCTCTCTCTCTCTCTCTCTCTCTCTCTCTCTCTGGTGTTCGGTTTCCTGCTAGCACCACAAGAGGCAGTGTAGTCTCTCTGCCTTCTTTTTCATGTGTTTTGTAGTTTGGGGGGAGCAGAGCAGAGCAGGGCCCTGTGCACGTTGCCTCTGTAGCCGCAAGCCTTTGATCAACGCAGACTTTGCATGTCTGTCCGTGTCAGCGGCAATACAATCTACCCCCTTCTCTCATTTCTTTATTTGATATATTCTCATATCCTCCTTTCTTTGTTTCTTTTTTCCCCCTTTATTTCTCTCTTTTTTCTTTTTTAAGGGAACAAAATTAGGGCAGTTGGCGTGGACTCCAAAAAAAAAAAAACCAAGAAAAAAACATCATGCCCCACTTTACCCACCCAATCCCCTCGCCACTTTCACACAAATCTCACAACAATTAAAAATTGAGAACAACAAAAAACATGGAAATCACAGTGTAACCAGAACGACCCAATCTCTCTAAACATGAATGATAAAATGGAATCAAACCTGTCTTAATTAGTGCGATACTGGGGGAGCGGGAGAGAGGAGTGTCACCGGGGAGCGGTGAGGCTTTGGTTGGTTCCACCCAGACAGGTGCAGTGCGAGAGTCGGGCCACGGGAGAGGCACACCAAGAGGGGGCACTGGACGGAGCAACCGGGGGCACGTTCTCCTCCTTTTGTTTTGACTTTTTTTTCTCCTCTTCCTGTCCTATCAACCTTTCCTCCGCTTCCAACTCTCTCAGATTATCACTTTACTATTTATTTATATGAACATCTATATAAATAAATATCGCCCTCTCCGTCTCTCTTCTCATTCCAGTGACTGTTATCACTGTATTTTTTTATTTATTTTTTTGATCCCCTCTAATTTTGTCTCTGATTCTCAAGACAATCGTAATTACACTCATAAAAGCACACACACATGCATATGGCACACTCTCACCCTCACTCATGCATCAGTTTCCAGCCCTGTCACTGTCACCCCCACACATCCCCATCCCCTCGACCTCAGTTAAGTCATGCACAGAAAAAGTTCCACTCAGCCGCCACGTTGGAGTCCAAGTGATTACAACTGCCCTAAATTTGATCCTGTGGCATCACTGAATGGTGTCACTTTGTAGGCAAGATGCTCCTCTCAACCCACTAAACGTAAATGGAGCATTGGTTACCACTGGTGATGAATACAGTTCCTCCATCGGACACCCTATTATTAAGCCCACAGTGAACCCTCAGTGGTTTTTCTATGATTACGGAGACTTTCTACTGAGGCCAGGGGCTGCTGAGGAGCGTCTGTGACTAACAGCGCAGCTTCTTCATGTTAGTGCTAATCCTAACAGACTGAACATCCCCTTGTTGACAACAGATTAAACGGTTAAGTGAATAACAATAAACCTGCCCATAAACTGAAAATAAATCACCCAAGTGACTAATAGGGCATCAGTATCCCTGACCCTCGCTGTCGTTTCCCAGTAGATCATTTGACAGTGATTCGTAGTCATAGCAGATTGATTATATTCAAACATATAGATAACGATGATGAGAGCATCAAACTCTACTTTGAGCTCGGTGTGTATGTGAGTGTGTAAAAAGCATGTACACACTTGTCTCTCTCTGTTTATAGCATACTCCACGCCAGGCTCCACAGCTCCCAACCGGTTTGTCGGCATCGGAACACGGGACAACTTTCTGAATATCCCCCAGCAGACTCAGGTACCCCGCCAACCTCCCTCATTTAATTAACATTCTCACATCATCCTCCTCCTTGTTTTTGTGTCCTTTTCTTCCTTTTTTTTTCTTTTCTTTCACTCATCACCCGCTATAAGCGCGACTCCGCTCCATTGCTGTAGCATTCTCCAGGTTTACAGAGACAAGCATGTGATTCAGAGTGACGGCCGTGATACCGAGGCAGTACTCAGACAATGGCTCTGCGTTGGCAACATGCTGCACTCATCAGGGATTCTGCCCATGGTTGATCAACAGTTTGAATATTCGTCTGTTACCTGTTAAGCTAAATCAAGCCCTTATTTTGGCAAGCCAATCCTAACTCAAAAGTCCATTTTCCAGAGCTTTCGACCACATTGCACAGTCTTCGTCGGTGGATGGAGTTAACTAGGTTTTGAATGGAGATGGATCCGTTTACATGCAAGCTCAGCAGCTGCTATGAAGAGGAGATGTCACGCTTGCAGGTCAAAAGATCCATGAATGACGTCCATGAAAACTGAGCAAACACTGTGTGTTTTGGTCGAAAGCCAAAGAAAAAGCAAACAAGTGGACCTTGAGTTGGGATTGTTTTGTCAAACTATTTCCAAGGTTAAGATTAACCTTTATAGCTTTTTAATGCGAAAAAATCTTTTGTGAAAATGTTGTGCTTGTTTGAGTTGACATTGTACTGTACTCCACACTGCCATCTATCTAGCTATCCATCTATATATATATATCTATATCTACATACACCCTAATAATAGTCTTAATAATATAACAATTGCAGAGGAATATTATGATGGACCAGGGGAATAGACATGATTTTGCCCATCAATTGTTTGCAAACTCGCCCGCCTGCATTGACACAAAGTGTCTCCCATGTATCAAGGCCTTTAGTTTCAGTATTGGTTTACAGTGTCTGTACCACAGTAGTTTTCCCACAGTGAATGCAAGCAGTGCCAGTTAGTTTCAGCTCCAGCAGCGTTGATTTATCTCTGCTCGGCCCCACAGTGTGTATTAGTGCAGCGTGTGAGGCCAGTAGTGAGCTACATTGTGGTTTCGGGCTTTGGCTGCGCTCTGCCACTGGGCTGCAGTGTCTTGGGCCTCCTCCATCACCAACACAACTTTTCTCATTAGGGGCTAACCGCACCTGCCTGCAGCCAACTCGGCTCTCCTGTCCTCCCCACACATGGAAACAATCTGCATTCCTCCTCGGCTGCTCTGCTCGGCTGCTCTGCTCCCCCCCACCCCACCCCACATGGAAACAATCTGCATTCCTCCTCGGCTGCTCTGCTCGGCTGCTCTGCTCCCCCCCACCCCACCCCACCCCGCTCCCCTCGTACATCAGCAGCCCACCCTCCCTCCCTCTCTTTCTCTCCTGCTGCTCCCTCTAGTATTTTCGAGATCCCCACCTGCACCACTCTCCCACAGATGTAGACCTGGCACCGAGGGGACATCTAAACACCATCCAAATGTGCGCAAGAGCGTATGCTCACACACACACTCCAACTCGGTGCCAAAACTCTTGCCCCTCGTTTTCTCCCCTAAAAAACAACAGGGCTTTTACAACGGCTTACATCTGCTCAGAACACTTATTATACCCTGCTATTGCTCATCAAATGTCCACTTTGAGCATTTCTGCCGGGTGTGTGGCACGCACAGCGAGAAGCTGGGCACTGGTATCAACTTGCTCCCAGTCAGCTGAGCCTAGTAGGTCAGCAACAGCACCAGCCAGAGTGAGTAACAGAGGTCTCTGCCTATCCTGCTGCTCTCTGGCATATGGAGAGGTTCAGACGATGGCCCTGCCAGCCGGCCTCGCCGCCTGCTAGCCAACTAGCCAAGACAGAGGGAGAGAGTCTTCCTTCTGCTGTCAGGACAAGACGCAGAGAAAACCTGGTCTGAGGAGCTCTCTGGTGGCGAGACCTCAGCCATGCAGGAAGAGAGAGGGAGATGTGTGTGAAAAGAAAAAAAAGTAGGAGGGACTGAGAGAAACAGAGGGAAAAAAGAGAGAGAGAGAGAGAGAGAGAGAGTCAGTTGAAGCTCGCTGCACTCCACAGTCACGTCCCGGCTGTCTGGTTGCCCGCAGCAACCAGACATGATGTCATAGGCAGTTGAACTTGGACTTGAGTTGGGGGGGGGGGGGGGGGGGGGTCACTTTCCGCTGCCAAGGATTACACTGGGAGAGCCGGAGTAAGAGAGGGAGAGGAAAAGAGAAGGGGGTTAAGGGAAGTCGGAGCCAGGAGGAGGAGGACTTATCTACAAACACCAAAGAATCATGGGTAAGAAGGAGGGAGGCAGAGGTGGCGGAGGATAGACGGGAGGTCGAGGGGGGTGAAAACTCTCCCCGGCTTTGCTAGAATGGGGGACAACAGAGAGTTTGCTGTTAAAGGTGGGGTGATCCACCGCTCTCCCCGGGGCCGAGGCCCTGTGGAATGTCAGCGGCAGCCAGAACAGCTCGGCCTGTGCCAAAGCCGCCACTCTGCCCTCTTATCAAACCGAGAAACCGGATCCCTGAAGTAGCTGCCCTCAATAGCTTTACAGTGTAGCCTGAGACCACTCGGGGCCCACAGAGCAGAGACATATTAGGAGGATCGCCTTACATGTAAACTGGTAGCGCATGACAGCAGTTCTAGTCCCCGTGTTCGCTCACTGGAAAGCCATTCAGTCAGACACAAATACTGCGGCCCTAATGCTATTTGTAGCTCCCAAACAACACAAGTGGTTTTAATGAGTGAAATGCCAGAGTCAGCCCTCTTAAAAAACAGCAAGCGGTGAAGTTGAGGTGGTAACTTTTTCAACCCTGTGTGGGACAGCTGAGCTCAGCAAGCGGTGTAAGTGTGGGAGAAAGGGAGTAGAAGGTGGCCACCTAGTGGAGGAAGGACCATTTATACAAGTGCTTCCCAAATCACACACCTTGTGACATCGCCTCCTGGTTGTGAGCAGTTCAATCAGTATGTTTTTAAAATGTTGTTTTTAGAGGTCTGAAGAGGTAAAATCGTCCAGAAAAATATGAAGAAATGAACATTGTTTTGTGTAGGAATGTGATTTACACCATGCTTTAAAGTTGACTGCATAAGATGCTGTTCATACCTCACACCTTTTCACACTCTGTTACGTCCTGCTACGTCTCCCTCCTTTGTCCATATCAACAACTTCAATGTGAAATCTGCTGATGCTGTTTGAAGCCTAATGTCTTCTTTTCTTTTCTTCTCCACAGTCCTGGTTCCTCTGACGAGGCCTCTCTGAATCAAGAGCTAAAATTGTGTCATGAAAATTGGAAATTTGACAAACAAACGCGTCACCGCTGATTAAGAACAGACTGCTGACACTAGAAGGTCTTTCTCTCTAGCCAACACTATTCAAAGTACTACTACAGAACTCAAAAACAACAAACACACCAACCCAAGAGGACTCCCAATCCAACACAATTTGAACAGGAACGTTCTTCCCCACCCCCCCACCCCCCCTTTGTGCAGGAGGCTTCAATGAGATTGAGTGGACAGACTCAGAATGCGAGGAAGAGGAAGAGGAGGAACTGTCTCACACACACACACACACACACACACACACACCACCAAACGTCAGAAAGGAAACATAATATGGCAACCTGACAAATGACCAATCATTCATTTGTTGTTTCTTTTTTATAATTTTTCATTTTTTTTTTTTTCATTTTGATGTCTACACAATGAAACTCCATGCATTGGCTGGGAGATCCCAAAAAAAAAAAAAACAAAAACGTAGTGGTAAACGGTGAAGTTGGACATGCGCGTTGAAAAAGATCGCCGCCCAAATTTGCACGCCTCCATATCTGTGCATCTGTCCCATCTGACCGCCCCCCCCGCCTGGAGCTCAGCGCTGCCCGGGGTCCAGACCGCCAACCGCAGCCACGCGCCCGCGTGTCGCCACGCTCTCGACGCTTCATCCGCTCGGCCCTGAGCCTCTTCTAATTTCCGATTGGCCAACCACGGTGACACCATCCGATGGTGTGACATATATGCACTAAGTGGCTGGTCTTTGTTTACCTGTCAAAAGTATCAGGGCGTCCTGCTGCGGGAGAAGCGATAGCCATGAGGCGAGCGCTAGCGAGTGAACACGCGACAGACGGTCATAACACTAACTCTACAGGTGCTCTTTCGTCCCCCTCACCTATGCACTATTAATTTTTGATAAGGGATGAACGGTATTGCACATCGATGGTCAGATGAGCGATTAGAGAAGCGAGTCGAGGCTGGCCGCCACAGCGGGGATGTGGCTGCGCTAACGGTCAAGTCTAGGGCCTGAAACACGCAGCACGCGCACACACACGTGCACGCTTGCAGACAGCACATACAGACTATCTTCTTATTATTCATTAACATGGAATTTGATTTACAGCAATGCACACGCAGCATCGGCTTCATATTATTGGCTTTCATTTTGTTTGTAGGTGTTTTTCTTGCGAGTTCCCTTTTTTTTTCCTTCATTTTTTGCCAGATTTGGTTTTTGTCTCACCTGGATTGTTTTAACCTTCTCTTGCATGTCATAACACTTTCTATTTTTCAGTAGTTTGCAGTAATACGTTAAGTATCGGATTTCAGCGAATCAGTGACAGCAGTTTCTCAAATCTCTCGCGTATGGACAGCGCAGTAACACCAGCTCATCACATGCAGCCCATGTATTGCTTCACCTTGTATCCCTTAAAACCCAGACTACACACACACACACACACACACAGACGCACGTATATAATGCACGCTAACACCAACAACCTGACATAGAATATTAAAGGGAAGCCTTTATATTTGGTTCTCCAGACTGCCTTTGTTAATGGTTTTTCATTCACTTAAGATTTGTCTTTTATAATTTGAGATATATATTTTGTTTTCTACGTCAATGTTCACATCGAAATTTGCGATCGGTATCGTTCTCACCATGACACAATCCAACAAAAGCCGACCTCACAAAATAACTGGACTGCCTCGCTGTTGGTTCTATTTTGCAGGGATAGTAAACAGGGCTGAGACGTGGTGCTCAGCCGCTCTAGTAACATTAGCTCTATGTACTAAAACCATATATCAAGACTATAACAATATATGAAAGTGCCTCTGTATTCCCTTCATGCAATTAGTAATAAACGTGACTTCAGGTTCTCTTCCCACATATAAGCTAAAGCTACGGGGAATGGTAGCCTTGGTGCTTGTGGAAACCATTGGCCGAGGACAGATCTTTATAGAGGACTGCAAACCTTTTTGTTTTTGTAAAGACAGAGAGAGAGATCTTATACATATATATTTATGATATATGCTCCTTTTTAACTTTTACCACATGAGCTGGTTGGCAGTCTAGTTATTTTCTGAACTCTCTCTCCACCCCCCCCCCCCCCCCCCCCCCCTCACACACACACACACAACCCGTTTCAGTAACGTCAGCTTACCAGTGCGAATCAAACGACACACGCCATCGCCACCTGCAGCGCAGCATCATAACGACTAGATGAACATGTCAAAAAAAATCGACAGTAGGTTTGAAGAAAAAAAAAAAGTGTTTGTTTTTTGATGGAAAGTATTATTATTGAAAAATATGTGTCGATTGAGCCACGTGCAATGCATTGGGTAGATCATTGTGTTTGTCTGTTAGAGATTTTTAAGAAAGCTAAGAGAAAAGAGAAAAAAAATGTATTTGTTTCAAGTCCGTAAGCTCCGGGACTCTAAACCAGGGGGCCATGAAAAATCCTAGTCTTTGTAAGTTGGGGGTATTTGTTTTTATTTCCTTTGTCTCTTTTTTTTATGTTTTATGTGTAATCAATTGTTTATAAAAATGTGGGAGGGCTGAAGAAAAAAAAATAATTATACACAACTTTGGGGGGAAAAAATTCTCTATCAGATAAAATCTGGTGCTTTAACACTATAAAGTACATTCAGAACTATTGTACATGAATGGTAATGAACAAAAGTAACAGACCATTTAGGAAACAGCATTATTCCTCTCTCTCTATTTTTATTCTTCTTCTATTTGTATAGAGTGGGGGGAGAGGTTCCTATTCCTTAAGGTTGTGACACAAAAGGCATTTTGGTTCAACTTTTAGAGAAAAACTGACCCGTGCTCTGCCTGAAACTCACCAGCAAAAAAATAAAAATCAACCCTCCCAATGCAACTCATTTTTATCTCATACATTGGCATAAATACACGACGAGTTCCTCCCCGTACCGCGGGAGGTGCTTCACATCCAGACCTCTTTTATTCCCACGATCACGTCTCTGACTCCAGAGCTGGACAGAGTCCAGCAGGTTGTGTTGAGACCCATCATGCCATGGAAAGAGAAATAGGTTAGACGTTTTGTATCCTGCACGGATGGCAGAAGAAGAAATGGGGTTAATGGAAAATGTAAAAAAAGTAGCTTCAAAATCTGGAAAAATTAGAGAGAATCCATTTGTGAAACAGGCAGCAAGGTGAGCCTCTCCCCTGTCCCACCCCCCCTCCTCTGTAAATGACTCTTATAGTGCTTGTGCTGTAGTGTATAGTTTCCCAGCAGTTAAAGGTTGTCCCTTAAAAGTGCCTTTTGTTCACAGACTCCATTTTGTAATCCAGATCGCCCCCCCCCCCCCCTTTTCTTTTTCTCTATTTCGAAACGGCTCGAGGTAACCGGTTGCCCCTGAGTGCCGCGAGGAGGCTGAAGGTCAGCGCTCAGGGACGACTCCCGCCTTCGAAATGATTCCCCTCCATTGTACCGCCCCTATATCCTCTCTTCCTTTTCAAAGCCGTATGTATATATATATACACATATGTATGTGTATATATCTAGTACAAAAGGAAACTGGTGTGAATTAGTTCTTTACTTTTTATTGATAAATGACAAAAAAAAAAAAACTTTTTGAAAAGGCAAAAAAACTTGTTCTCGTTCAGCTCTTGCTTTTTTCTTCCCCTCTGTCTCCGCTGTCTGTTTTCTCTTAGACACTGGAGTAGTCTGTAACTGTGTGTCCGTCACTCTCTATCTCCCTCTCTCTCCCCCCCTCTCTCTCTCTCTCTCTCTCTCTCTCGTCTCTCCCTCTCTCAAAAAAAAATGATTGCCGAAAAAACTTTTGTCTGAGCAGAATGCAGTTAGCTCACATGTTATTATTGTCTGTATGCTTCACATTGTATTACCATACCCATCTTCTTCAGCTTCTCCATTCAACAGCTAATGTAAGTGAACAAATTACGCTGACGGGCTTTTGGGGGTGTCCTTGGGTGGGTTAGGAAAAGGACGACCGGGGTTCGGGTTGAGGAGGTTTAGACGGACAGGGTCCAGAGCTGCTTCAGGATGTTGGAAAGGGGCCTGCTTTGACTAGGATAAGAGCTTGCTCTTCTGTTTTAGCTATTTATTTTTTTTGGGCTTTGTTTTATTCCCCCTCCTCCTTTTTTCTTTTGATTTCCTTTTAATTTGGATTTATTTTAATATTTTCTATCAGGGTATGCTGTCGTTTAGGCTCTCTTCGAGGATGCCTTTGGACTGTAAATGAAAGCTACAAGCACCTTATAACCGGACTTGTCCTGCACGAGGCTGAAAGAGGGGGAGGGGGGGGCATTTCCAGGACATATCCACATCCATTCAAACCAATCTTATAAAGTGAAGTATTATTGTTCGCGGCCCAGCAGTATTATCCACTTAGAACGCACCAACCAGATCGATAAAAAGGCCAGCGTGAACCTGATGCCTCAGATATTTGAGTCCCTCCATTAGTCTCCTCCGACCACCTCATGCTGGACTGCTCCGTGTCTTTGTTCTGTTGTTCATTTTGTTCCTTTATCTTCTTAAGCGTGTATGGTTATCGGTGTAATAGGCAGCACCCATAGGCCTCCTGACCCCCAGCTCTGCTACGCCTCTGTCTAACGCCCTCAGTGCAGCACCACTTCTTTGTGAGAACACCCCCAGAGCTCTAGGTGAAATGCATGTGTTAATTACAGTTTCTTTTCCATAAGAAGAAAAACACAGTTTGAGAAGAGCAGCACCTGATTGAATAAAAAAGGATGTTCTTGACTGTACCATCTTGCTGTGTGCCATGTCTTTATTTACACGGACGAAATAAATGTCTCTTTAGCTGCACAATGTAGCAATAAGCTAATGCCAGTAGACTTCATGTAACAAGTGCAGCGTTATTATAAACGGTTACATTATGTGGGATTGTTGACTGATAAGCAAATGTTCACTAAAGCACACTAAACTGAGATGGTGAACATTATACTTCACCGTGTTATTATTGTCATTGTGAGCATGCGGACATTAGCATTTAGCTAAGCTATCTCAGCTGTACACTGTTACATCCTTCATATAGGGATTGTAAAGCCTTAACAGCAAAGTATTCAAGCTCTCCTCGATGGAAGAAATTGTGAGAGTTCAAAGCAGGACTGAGTGTAACTCATGGAACACTTTGGAACGTGACAGAAACTAAATTAGCTCCAAATAATCATTTGAACAACAACTACACATTTAAATAATACAAAAAAAATCAAAAGCAATGCAACTACAGTATATATTCAATTCAAGTGCTCTTAAGGTTTGGGAATATACTGTGAATAAAGAAGTATTCCCACAGTTTAGTATTGCACACAATTCCATACCAGTGGGGAACTTAAAATAAGACTTAAATAGAGAGGTATAGGTCAAACTCCAAAAACGCTTGATCCTACATTTACCATAAAAAGGTGCAACATACGGGATTCAGCCTCGTTCACGTGAACAAAGAAAAAAAAAAGAACCCTGGATTTGGCCAGTATGTTATTTACAACTTTTGGGGACTAATGGATAAAATAAGCACGGTTACGTGTTCACCTCACGCCGAGTTACATTCGCCTCTATGCCAACGTAAAAATTATTTTTGGGCCATGACATCACGCGACGGACCCAGAGGTTTGGCCACTATGTAGAGTTAGCTTCAAAGCCCAGCGCCCTTCCTGGGGGGCTTGTGTTAGAACTGTTAGCTGAGAGCCGTAATCTCGTATATTGCACCTTTAACAAAGCATATCCGTCCCGGGTAAATGCCCAGTGTCTTTTAAACTCTCCGTTTTCTCCCCAGTTTGTAGCTCAGGCTGTAAAGACGACAGAAACAGGATATAGAACTCTTTTCACTGTCTGAGTAGCGCTCCTAATTATGAGGAATCTGACCTCGAGGTAATAAATAGCTGCAACAATATACGCTCAAAGTGCTTTTACCCAGCCCTTATAGTGAATAGTTTTAGGGGTTCTTTGCAAATAGCTCATTTTAGATTTTTAGGATTACGTCACTAAAACATATATTTTAAGGCTTTAGAGTTTCTCAAAGGCACAATAAAGGTATATAACTAGAATTGGCATTTACAAAAAGCAAAGCACTACATTATCAATTCAGCTTAGGGAACATTCAAACATCTTTGGCCTGAACATAAAGCGATGTGCTCAGTCAAGTGTACCATGTAACAGTGTTTCAGTGCAGTTCAGAACAGCCTTTTCTAGTACTGGCGAATGTAGATCCTTGTTTTTAAGTAACTAAAGAGTATATTGGTCCTCGTCGGCCTGGTCCGTCTGATTGGCTTTTTCCCCTTGCTGCTCAGTCATCTTGGAACAGAAAGAGAATAAAAAAATACAAAGCTCATTTATTTCTTGTGTTTTATACGTGACATAGAAAGTGAGTATGTACTTGAAGGTAATCTACCTGCGGTGCAGGGTCAGTTTCCTGCACTGGTCGGTTATTCTCTTTACCACCAGACGGACCGTCTTCTTGTCCTTCTGTAGGAGGAGACTGAGGGCCATTTTCAACTAGGAGCTGCGCTGCATCCTGGATGTTGGGAGACTTCACAGTGAGCCTCACACCAACATAAGATTGTAGACAGATTGTGGAGGGAGACACTCACCTCTGCACCATGTACAGTCATTTGTGAGGGACTCGTCTCTTGGACCGGAAGGTTGGGGGAAAATGGTAGCGCAGCATGCCCAGGGCGCGGTGGAGGACGAATACTACGAGGCTGGTTCCCAGAGGATTTAGGAGGTGTTGGTGGTTGTGGTGGTGAAGGAACGGTGGCCTAAATGTGTGAAGAGACCGATATCAGAGACAGCCAAAGTCACACTTTGTATCCAATCCAGGCCTTGTTTCACAGGACACAAAGATCCAGTCCTCTGACCACATTACCCTCTACGGCTGTTATATATATATGTGACTGTAGTCAGGAGATACCTGCTATTCTCAACTCACTAACCTCCTCCTCTGTGCAGGTGTGTGCGCTACGGGATCAGAGCCAGGATGCCAAACAAACATGACTGGATTGTATTTGTAGTCATAAAATGTATACATTCAGTTTAGTTTGAGCAGCTCGTCATTTTATAGCCCTAACAGTACAATTTGAAAATATTATATATTATAAAGTAATATATATATATTATAACGTTGCCTCTTCCTCTTACCATGTTCAGTCCTTAAATCTCAATTATTGAAAAAAATGACAACAACAGCCCTGGACCGGAGTGGAGCAGGACGGGACACAAAGAAAAGAGTACGTTTCACTCCACCAAGTTTATCAGCATCGACACTTCGTCTCATCCACATCACCGTATGCGGAATAGACTGCATGGCAATCCGCTGTGAACAACATATCACGTGTGTTCCTCTCCCAGCATCATCAGTACATCCGGCAATAGCAAACTTCAGAGTAAAAGGTAAACGCATCGGCATCCCGCTCTTCCATCTGTCATGTAATGTGTATCTGTGAATGGAGAACTGGAACTAGATTCCCCCTTGGGTAGAGGGGGTGCATCTTAGTGACAATTAATGTGTGTTTCAACAATCAAAGAGAGGTTTTACAATGCCATCCAGCTGGTGTTATAGGTACAATATGGAGAAGAAATCTGTGCTGAGGAGGCCAATAGGGCACAGGCCCAAGGGATCAGACCCCTAGGCCTGAACAACTGTTTGAACATACCTTGTTGGAGAGTCATCACAGAGCTCAGTTAAAAGTAGATATGTCCTGATCACTACAGAAACCTATCGTTAATATACACACAAATTAGTAAAGCAGAATAGCCCTGCTGTGTAGTCCCATTATATTGGAGAGAAGGCAGACACCTCTATGGCCAATATCTTCAACACTCTGCAACTCACAACAAGACAATGTAGATTGATAAATAGCACTACAGGTAAGAGGTAAAATATGTATTTTTGATTCAGAGTGAACTATCCCTTTAAGAAAATAGAACCTTTCTATCTTTCTTTGAGGTATTCTGTAGGGTTTTGTGTAAATGCTACAGAATTATAAAACTACATATTTGCAACCAATGTCTCATAATTTGTCCATTGGTGTTGTTATTACATATTAAATTATAGTGATACCATTTTTTTTTAAAACGTATCCGCTTTTATTCTGAATGTCCGAGGAGCGTGTGATTGAAGGCGGAAGTGTTGTATTTTGCAAGCTTTGCAAATTTCCTGATGACGTCATTCCGGTTTGTGTTTTTTTTGTAAACACAAGAAGGTAAAACGCAACCAGACACGCGACAAACACTTTGCTGTGACTGTTGAGCTCCTTGTCACCAATAGTATAACCGTATCGCTCAACATTGAGCGTTGATTCCACTCCTTCGAGCTCCTCGCGGAATGACAACAAACTATCAGCTAACCGCTAGCTAAGCTAACGTCGAGACAACTCGTTGCAACGTTAGCCGGATAGCTTAGCTCCAGTTGACGCTTGCTAAAGTGTCTGTCAGCCTCATAGCGACGTTGACACTCTCATGGTGGTCTCGGTTCAATGGGGAACTGCCTGTTTTCACAAGGTGCGGACGACCAGTCGCTGTTGAACGAGTCCGAGGGTGGCAGTCTGCCCGGAGAGCCTCCGCCGCCCTACCAGGTGAGCTTCTGGGGCTCAAGTTAAATACACTCCGGTGATTTCAGATCAGGTCACCTCGGTAATTAAGGTCAACTTTGGTATCTTAAAACATGGGCCCTGTTTACCCTTGTTTATGTATATCTATTTTGCAACATACAGTATATTTTAACTTGGGATGGGGGACGTCCCTAATATCATTGGTAAATTCGATATGGTACAATAGTCGGTGTGTTGTAAATACAAAACTAACTGTCCACAATGCTGACGTCATATAAGCTATAAATTAAAATACAAGCAGTGCTTTTATTTTATCCATCGCTACCTGTACGATGGCCGTTCTCCTGGGTTTGACAGAAGCATCACAATGTCTGGTGACTTCTATATCAGCCTCAAAATACTAGTATCAGTCAGGCTGTAGTGCAAAGTCTAAACTCCTTCCTTCAAGTACACTTGCTTCATACATGTTGTCTTCTGTTGCTTCCTCTCCAGGAGCACACCCAGCCTATGCCAGTGTACCACCCCACCCCGGGGGAGAGTCGCCTGGCTTACCAGCTGACCGAGGAGGAGCAGGTCCGCATTGCCCAGCGAATCGGTCTCATCCACCACCTGCCCAAAGGCGTCTTCGACCTGGGCTCCGACCCCTCTGACAAGAAAGTTAAAGAGTGAGTCTTTCTTTTCTTTTTTTACATTCTTCTCTTGTTGTTGTTGTTGTTGTTGTTGTTGTTGTTGTTGTTGTTGTTGTTGTTGTTTTGATCGAACACAATGGACTGGGCTCATTTTTGTACCCTTTTTAATTTAAAGCGGTGCTCTTAGCCTTTGAACAGGATGGGATCCTGTCCTATTGAGTGAATAAAATGAATAACAATACTTTATACAACAAAGAAGATGCACAGCAGTGGACTTGCAATGTAGATTAGTACAGTGGCACAAGCGCACAACTCTGTTTTCTGTCTCCTCCAGGTGTGTGATCTGCATGATGGACTTTGAGTACGGCGACCCCATTCGGTTCTTGCCCTGTCTTCACATCTACCACGTGGACTGCATCGACTCCTGGCTGATGCGCTCCTTCACCTGCCCCTCCTGCATGGAGCCGGTCGACGCGGCCCTGCTGTCCTCTTACGAAACCAACTGAGCAGCCCCGCGACGGCTGCTCCCGCCTAAAAGTAACCGCACCTTTTTTAGCCGAAAACTGTCCTAGCTGTACAAACAGGTAGCCGAGGTGATGTGGCACTATGCAGACGTTTGGAGGGAGGGGGGGGGGGGGTTGATAACTGTGCCCTACAGTCTGATATGCACCTGTTTGGGCTTTGGGAAACTCTTTGCCTTTAACAGTAGGACGACGTGCCAAATCAAGCTAGATGAAGAATATGGAAAGCTGTACACGTAGCGAAAATATTACTGCAAAGTATATGTCACTTTTTGTACGACTGACAGTCTATTTTAATTTGTGATATTTTTACGGTAGTTAGACGCATGTCACCATTGTGATTTACTTCCCCTTTCTAGACTCATTGTGCAATATGTAATACCAATGGAGAAAATGCAGGAAATTTGTCTCGGTCCAGTGAAGTTTTTAAAGAACATGTGGCCTTTGATTGTCACAAAAACACAGGCCTCTCTACTGATATGCAATCATCATCGTCTACAGCGCCAAGAGATAGAATGGTGTCCTTTTTAGATCGATTTTATTTGACTACGGTTGTCTGTACTGTTTTTCCTGTTGAAGCTGCTTTTCTAAATGTGGATCTGTTTTCTTTGTTGTTGTTTTTTGCCTTCCCACAATATGGATCATCTCCTTAGCTTTGCCTTGAGTTTGTGCTCTGTTCTGTTTTAAGCATCAGTCCTAAGCGTGTCCTTTTCATTGTTTACTGCCAGTGACATTTACAAAGACAAGATATGCTGTGTGTGCACCCTGGGGTACTCCTCATCTGTAGCCTGTAGACTCCGTAGATGATTGTGTGTTTTGATATATGTGTGTGTGTGTGTGTTTTGAGCAGACGGCGGGTAGAGATCGGCATGTCAGTTGTAAGCCTCGGTGTAGTTCCTTCTCTTTTTCTAGTTCCAAGCTGTTGGGGTTTGTTCTGTGGTGACGGCCGTCTTACAGCAAGTGATCCAGAGCGCCTGTGTCTGGTCAAACAAAAACACTTTCATCTTTTGGTATTAGACGTGCACTCTCTTGATACTGTGTAACGTGTAGTACAAACAAGTAAAAGTCTGAAAGAGGAGCTACAGCAGTAGAAAGGAATGTGTCTTGAATGTAAAGCATTGTTTCAGCTTTTAAAGATCCGAACAGTACACGTGACAATAAGTGGACATGTCTGATTTACTCTGCTGTGCCTTTTGAGGTTGAGGAAAGCCAATTCCTGTGAAGTACAATCCTTTGTGACACCACTTTTTCCTTTTCTTTTAGTTGTCCTCTCGGGGCAAATGGATACCAGCACTGTTCTGATTTGTGTCACTATGAATTAGGCCAGACATTTAGCCAGACTCTGGCTGCTGTTAACAATCAGTTTGTGTTTTAATTTATAATGTATGCCACCGTTGGCAGATTTGAGGGAAAATCCTGAAACCACAATAAAAGTGGACACCAGATTTTACACAGTGTGTTGTCTTTTTATTGTGTGTGTTTTACCAGCAGTTGTTTATTAAATGTGCAATTCTGTGGCGAGGGAATTCTTCCCAGTGTTTAAAGAGGAACTATAATAAGGCCGAATGAGCAGCGGGCTCCAAACATGAGTGCAAAAGTCAACCAGCTGCTCCCTGAACATCAGCAGTAAACACAGCAGTGTGCATGAGCAGCACTAACTAAAGCACAGACACACACTTCATAAAGCTGCACGAGGAAGAAGAAGAAGTACTTTTTCAACAAAATATTTTTTTACTAAAAAGGTCACATATTTAAAGTATTAAAAGCTCACTTTATTGCACATTTTAATGCACACTGGATAACAGTGTTAGTCAGAAAATCAAATTTACTTCAAACCTTGATAATAAGGTTCCCAGTTTAATTACAAAACAGTATTTAGTCATTTACAAGTATTTACAGTAACGGCAACAAAAAAAAAAACACAACCACACAGTATTCATTGTTGTGTATCGTCTCTAAAAAGCATAGATGCCTATACTGACTGTGGCCAGAGCCACAAAGAGTCCCAGCAGCGTCCTGAGCAGCGGGGATGATTGCATGATGGCTCCGGGCATCTGGAGTATCTTCATCGGTGTGGAGTGTGTTCTAGATGTCTGCAGCTGGTTCTCAGGGACACTCTGCAGCATCTTCTGCAAATCATCAAAGACCTGTGTGAAAAGAAAAGGGCAAGAACGTCCATCAGCTGCTTCTGGCTTAAAAACAGTTTGAAGAGCAAAGTCTACTCTAGTTGACGGTGACATTTCGGTCTCGGTCCCCCCCCCCGCTCTGTACCTGAATGTTTAACTCGAACGCTCTGACAGCCTCCTCCAGCACGCCGTTCCTCTCCTCCTCCGTCAGCTCCACGCTGTTCATCCGGCTGCGATACAGCCGTTTGAAGAGGTTGGGGCTGGACACACCAGGGAAGGCGAAGAACGACAGACCCTCGCTGCCCGGCAGCCCCATGGACTTCTGGGCGATTCGACTCAGGACCTGCCCACCAGACAGGTCACCTAGGTAGCGAGTGTACGCATGGGCAATCAGAAATTCAGGGTTTTCTTTACCGATCTGGGAGAAAAAGAAAAAAAAAAAGCAGGAAAGAAGATTATTTTAGTATCAAACAGTAAAGAAACAATTGTGTAATATATATGTAGCTAAATGTAAGTGTCATACTATTATGAAACATACTTGTCTGAGTCTGTGGCAGTATCTTTTAGTGGCAGCCGGGACAACAACCTTCTCTCTCCAGTCCTGGCCGTAGAAGTATTCCAGGTCTTTCTCGATGGCCTCCAGTCTGGCCAGTTCAGCCGGGAAGTAAATGGGAGCGACACCGGGGTGGTTGGAGTTCCTGTCCATCTCCTCCTCCAAGGCCTTGTAGACTTCATACAGTGAGCACAGGAGGAGCTGAAGAAGAGGAGGAGGAGGAGGAGAGGTGGTGTCAAGACAAAGACATCACAGTAGCCAATACAAAAATGTATGAACGAAAGTGAGATCATCCAAAAAAAAAAAAAAAAAATTGAGTTTTTGTGTTACCTTAAACTGCTGAAGGGTGACTTGTCCCCTCTGGAAGCTCAGCATCAGCTCTGTGTTTTCTGCCCTGACGTGACTGTCCTTGGTCACCTTTTTGATTTGTTCTGACAGATCACTGCAAAAAGAAAAAAACGGGCAAAAGGTAAGAGAGGAAGGCATGAGATTAACATAAAAAGCAAACGTGGGACTCCAAAGTACAGAAGATGTACATCGTGTGAAACACTGCACCTATAAATGTTTGTCTAACGGAGGCAACGTACAGATGATAAGACTTAACAAGCACGGACAGAAAGTGGGCACGCGCTGTACTAGAAACCTACGTTTGGATGCTGCAGCGCTAATGCAGATAAGAATCAAAGTCTGTGTACGTTTTTTTAGGAAACGTACAGGTTGAACGCAATAATCTCGGAGCATTTCAAGGATGAACAAGGCAATGCCCGTGGGTGAAATGTGAGGTGCAAAATAAAATAAAATAAAAATAAAAAAATCACCTGTCAGTCATCTGCTCTGCTGCTGTCTGAGTCTTCTCTGTCTCCATTGTGGCCCTGAGAAAAAAAACATTGAGATGTCAGAAAAGTGCTTTTGAAGGCAAACTTCCAACATGATCACCAACATTCACATTGTCAGCAAGAGGTTATGGAAATAAAAAAAACAGCACCGTAGATAATGTGTTATACTCACCAGTTGGGATGAAGTTGTGTAGGTCTGGTAGTTTGTTGACTATGTCCACAGTGATTCTCTGTTTTCTCTCTGGATGCGCAGTAAAGCTTGTGCTCTGTGAGCCGACAGTCGTCTCCCTTTTTTATATGATCCTCCTCAGTCTCCTCCTCCTCAGTCTCCTCCCTCCAGCAGCTGAATGAAAACAGGAACTCGGTGTCACAAAACATCAGCTTAACATGATATGGCAACTTCAGCAAAAACAGAGGGAGGGACTGTGAGTTAACATGACGCAGCAACTTCGAGAACAACTTGGAAAAGTTGTGAGGGAGGAACTACGGGACTTAGCATGAGCGAGGACGTGTCAGCAATGCCCTAAATCTCAGAGAGAGGAGGGCTGGGTGCTAAACATGACGGTGCAGCTTTGGAGCTCCTAAAGTTGGATCGGACGAGAGGAGGAGCCGACTCTAAACATGACTGTGTGAATTCCTGAAGCCAGAGAAAGGAAGTGTTGAAACAGTGACTAATGTTCCCGAGTGAAGAAACAATCACATGATTGTATCAGGACCAACAGTTTTTCAGTTCGTCAAAAACAAGTTCAACCACGTTAATAGATATGAGCAGTGCAATGTCAAGCAGAAGAGGCTGCTGCAATTCTATTAAAATATGTGGTAAAACATGCTGCTTTCTATGATTTTGTCCATATATATACAGTATTAATATATATATATATATATTATTTTTAACGGTTGTAGTTTAAGTTGTATTGATGACAATTTAACCCAATTTGAATTCATATCATATTTTTTGTAAATACTGTTTTTATGTTGGTTGGGGTCAGATTGTTGTGCTGGTGCTTTCAAATATTTCACAACAAACTCAAATCATTGCTTTACCTCTCTTTGAGCTCAAGAGCACTTTTAGAGTTGAGGGTGGAGGAGGTGTCATATGTTGCACAGACTGTGAAGCCCGGAAATCCAGCTGATGACGGCCATCAAGTCTGTTCAATGGAACCTTTCCACACAAATGATTTGTATCAACTCACTACAAGCTGAGAAACTGAATGGACACGGTGACTATTATATTTATAGGGCAGCCCTGGATATAGGCTAGTGTAGCAATTGAGACCATGAATAAAGTAGTCTTTAGTAATACTTTTAAATTGAACTTTTGGAGTTAATTTTGACAATAAAATATGTCGCTGGATGCTGCAACCTAATCATCATACGTTCGGCCATGAAGTGTAATTACGACCATTAAGTAAAGGCCCATCATTGAGTCCATCCTCTGCTCCTCCATCACGGTCTGGTACGCTGCAGCCACTGCCAAGGACAAGGGCAGGCTACAGCGCATCATCCGCTCTGCTGAGAGGGTGATTGGCTGCAATCTGTCATCCCTCCAGGACTTGTTCGCTTCAAGGACCCTAAAGCGAGCAAGAAAGATTGTAGCCGACCCCTCTCACCCTGGACAAAAACTGTTTGTGCCACTCCCATCTGGCAGGAGGCTGAGGTCCATCAGGACCAAGACCTCCCGACACATGAACAGCTTCTTCCCTTCCGCAGTCGGGCTCATTAAAGCCCGGGACCCCCACTGACTGTCATCCCCAGGAAACATTCCTACCGGTCACTCCCCTGCATCCCTTCGATCCCTTCTATTTCACTCGACACTTTTACACTACACATCTTACTTGTTTATAGTCCTGTTATCTGTTCGTTGTTTATAGTCCTGTTATCGGTTCGTTTGTGCACTTTATTTTATATTTCATCCTTATTCTATGTTTCACTTTATTTTATATCTTACTTTATTTTATAACCCCCTGTAAATTGTAATATGTTTCTACTTGCACTGATTGTTGTTGATTGTTAAATGTTAAGCACCTTTCCGTCATGTCAAATTCCTTGTATGTTCTGATTCTGATTCTGATATCAAATGTTTTATTTTAAATTAAATTGATGTAAATATGTATTGAGCCCAAACTACAAATATCACATACATATTTTGAGAGTATAATGTTATGTAAGAAGGAGATAAATAACTGCAGACGAACGTCCTTCTGCACAGCCAGCTGCAGCGGGACGCCCACTAATTAGTCATCTATTAAATCCGTTGACCTCCATTCACAGTCTTAACATGAATCAGCAGAGAGACGGAGGCGAACGCTAAACGTGAGTCAGCACTTTATTTTCCGCTCTCTTCTGATTATGGTTCACATTGTGACCCACATAAAGTCGACACAGAGTGTACCCGTGGCTTTCGACATAAAAGAAGACCCGAATTCAAGGTTGTTTTTTTAGGTTGTTAGCCACCTGCTTGCTTGTTGTTTGCAGTCGACAAAACCCGGATGTGTCGTGCAGAAAAGTTTCCCTAAATGAACGTTAGTTAGTAGCCATAACGTCACCGTCGACTTCTAATTTGTAATACAGTGACACGTAACTCGTTAAATTACAGCTTGTCCTCATCTCACAGACTTAGTTTGTTTTAAATCTCTTGTAACACGACATAAACTGGCTCAACCAGTTGGCGCAGACATATTTAATCAGAGAGCCGACATTGAAGCCCTGCAGCGTTAGATGGGTAACCGTCAGCTGTTTTGCTTGTTTAGTGATAACACCTACAAGGTACCAGACCTACAGTCAGTATTAGTACCTAAAATAATCTAGCTCCCTTTATTTCGCTTACCATGAGTTACCATAGTCATGTCGGGTCGTTTGAAAATAGAGGTTAACGTTAATAATTACTTCACTGCCCTACTTGTAGCACACACACATCTAGCATTATCTACAGTTGCAGTAGATAACTGCTCATCCACAGATGAAGACACATAACCCATACTGAGTTATTTCTGTTAAATGCACTTTATTCTTCATTTCAATCACAAATGGGGCTCATACTTTAATATTACTGCCGTTCAATCGTTGTCCATCTCATCCTACAGTGTGCAGAGAAGCAGCCAGAGAGAGAGAGGAAAGGGTCCGAGAAAAGACTTAAAAGATGGAAGTGGAGGAGCCAGATCTGGATTTTGAGGAATGTAGCACCAAGAGGTGGACCCTGGGCCTGCACTGGTAGTTGGTGGTACTTTAGAGAAATTAAGTTTCTCAACGGATCTTTCATCTGCAGCAGAGTAACAGTTGGGATTAGGGGTGTGACAAATAATGCATGTTATATATATTCTGATATAGTCTCTAGGTTGTTATGTTATTGATACACTGGTATAAATAGTGTGCTACGTTGTGTTGCAGTGTCCGAGGTGTATCCTGTAACTGCAGATATTTGAACTCTGAACCGTACTTTATTGTGGCAACTGTTCCTTAAAGTTGTTATTTTTGGATGTTATATGTGTGATAGCTTATTGTTTTTTTCTTTCAGGAAGCAGAAGGCCTGCTCAACGGGGAAAGGAAACCCTCTGGTAAGGTGCCTTTCAGGTAACTGTGTGCATTCATTCACCATGCGTCAGCTCTGTAGATGCTGAAGAAGTTTTAGTTTTAGAACTCTCACAAATCCATCATGGCTGTAATACAGTCATGACCAATCATATGAACACAATGCGATCTAAAGATGCAGGAAGGGCACTCTGTATGATGATGTGATATGATATGGTCAACAGCATCTGTTGTTATACGTGAATACATGACATGTTGCAGGTGATGGTGAAGCTGAGTCCTCTGGCCTCGTCCCTGCTTATCCAGTCTGTGTGCCACAAGGCCGATGGGAAGCAAGAGGAGGAGAAGAGGTACGGGAACAGATACAATTAGCTATATGTCTGTCATTTCATCCCCTCCATACTTACTCATGATTTATGTGTAAACTGTCTCTTCCAGGATACCCAAGACAAGTTGTTGCGTTCATGTTGCACAGCAGAGGACAGCTTTGAGCAGGTAGCTATCCTCCATGTTGCTCAGTTCAGTTCATTTCTACTTTCACTTCTACTCTTTATCATTTGTCTACCTTTTTTGTTCCTCCCAGGCAAGTCCAAGCTCCATGTTGGAGTACTGGGTGTACTCAGATAACCAGCACAACATGGCCGACTGTCCTGGAGCCAGGACCATCATCACCCCTCCTGCCACTCCAGTAAGCCACGGGCCTTGTCCCGTCAGGCCCGTTCCTAGTTCAGTGACGGCCGCTGCTTTTGCAGAGAGCTCTGTGGTTAAATCCGTGGTGTCCAGCCCCGTGGCTGACACCTGCGGTCCTATTAGTTCTGTGTGCAGTTCAGCCTGGGACACTCTCAGATCCACATCTGACCGGGATCCTGTCAGTGCTGCAGCTCACCTCCACCTGTTGGGAGAATCCTTGTCCCTGATTGGACACCATCTTCAGGAGACCAATGTGAGTAGATTCAGTGTAGGAAAAACAATGTTTTCTATTACTTACTGCTCTGGGAAACCTTTTCTTTGATATCATGAGCTTACTAAATGGATCACTGTTTGCCAAACTTTTTTTTCAGTTATGTACCCTCTTTGAAGTGCCATATTACATTATAAATGTACTTGTGATTGTTGTGGCAGCTAATGATTTCATCGAAAATAGGAATACTAAATATAAAATGTGGTTTGTTGAACTTACAGTTTTTAATTATGTCTCTGAGACAGCGAGCGCTGTGGCATTGTGTTTTGTAGGAACGCAATCAGGCCTGGAGGGAATCTCCACAAATGTCCACCTGCACTCGAGGTTGAGCTGATTAGATTGTGGAGGTCAAAGGTCACTGTGACCTCAAAACACATTTTTAGCCATAACTCAAGAATTCATATGCTAATGATAACAATTTCACACAAATTTCTTTGAGGATAAAAATGATGAAGTGATGACCTTTTGCACATACATGGATGTAAACTGGTTGGTGGAGGCATACAACCGCGAGGCGGGAATTCTAGTTGAACTTATTATTGCATAACTTTCTTTAGGAATCATGCCTGACTGATATTTTATAACTTATATCTCACATACCTGCTGCAGTACTCCAAAGTACCCCTGGAGGTACTCGTACCCTCATTTTATGAAACACTGACAAGGATAATAACAGGGCTGCACCTTCATAATTGCATAATCCATATTTTTAATATAATTAGTCTCTAAACAGATCATGGGTCTGTCCAGCAGCTGCATATTGCTCAAATCATGACACATTATTTCACAGGGCAGGATTATAACTGGTTGGACTCAGTGTTATGGCCTGTTCCAGATAGGTTAATATAGGACTTGAATGTATGTTACAAAGCCTGCAGTTTGCCTCAGTGACTTACATACTAGTCATCTAGCCTACATTATTAGCTGCTTACACATAAGTCATGGTAGCGATTAAGCTAGAGAGGCTGTTCAATTTGCTGTCACTGACCAACACTGCAGCTCCCTGTCTGTTTATTTTATTTAAGTATTTCTGACCAACGTTAACGGCTTCGTCTTCGATTTAAATGTGGGACGTCTCAACAGAGATATTGCCGGCTAACGTTTAGCTAAACAAAGTGCAAATGCTAACTTAGTTCATTGACAGACAAAGTGACAGATACTGGTATAAAGGTCCAGATTTATAGAGGCGTAAAGTTAAAAATGTAGCCTTTGGCAACACCGCCTGACAATAATAGAGAGCTGGCCAATGTTGGCCCTCCTGAATATTGTTAAATATCATCACAGTGTGATGGTAACAGAGATGATCTGTTCCAATTAAACGCAACGTGAGTTCAGTGAGGTAATGACCCTTCCTCCTTTTTTATATATTCATTGGAGATGTGAAATATTACGAGGTAAAAATTACTACAAGATTAAGAAGTGTGGGTTTAATTTATCCTCCATTAAACAACCATGCACTGCTTTAAGAGTTGATTGCTTTTCTTCCTCTCTCTGCAGAAAGCGGTGAGCATGTCGAGCAGCGTGTCTCTGCTCTTGGACTCTCTGCTGTGTGCTCTGGCTCCTCTCCTCTGCCTCACCGCACAGATACCAGAGCTGCAGAGCTGCACTCAGCACACACTGGTGAGAGATGCAGCCGCTTAACAGTGAATACTCGCCATATACTCTTAACACTCTACGAATGTAACGTTATATTATCTTTGTTGTTTTTAAGCCCTCCACTCTGGAAAACATTTCCTATCTGATGCCCGGGCTGTGAGTGATGATGACCCCGCTGACGGCACATTCTGATACTGAAAGACATTTACACTTGGGAAGTACATCTTGAATCTGTTTTGTTGTACAAGAACATTTGTTTGCACTGTAGAAATGATTTGAGTGATATCACAATCATGCAAGTTTACTTTAATATGTCGGGATACTTTCTTTTATTTGTTGTTTGATTAAAAGAGGTGTGTAAAGATTGAATTATCTAACATTTTACTGACTAGATACATCAGTCTTTGTCACTGGACACATTCAAAGTGTCAATGGTTTTTTTCTTCTGCTTTACAGTGGAGTTGAAACATTTCATATCTGTTTAATTACTAAAAATAAAATATTAAAACTAAATAAAATGACTGTAAATTCATTTTAGTTTTTTAAGCTATGACTATCTACCGATATAAAGGACACGGCACACATTTCCGTCAAGTCTGGTGACATTGAGCAACACGACTGAATCGACTTTGACGTTCCAGGAGATGGCGCTGTGCCACAATTGCTTCACAATTAGTCCCTGTTGTTTTTCACATGCAGTCTAGCCTTATAGAATTAAATAACAAGAACATTATTTAAATATTGTAGTCGATCAAATGCCATATGTCCTAGCTATTCAGCTCAGGTTTTATGTTCACCAACTGGGGTCAAGAGGAAAAGGTCAGAAACGTTTGGTAGTGAAAAAGTAATCAAGTTGATTCCCAAATCAAAAGATTTAAACATAATGAGCATTTTTACAGTTTTCCAAGCACTTATGATGTGTATGTAGCTACATACTTCCGAGTCATTATCCCTTTAACAAGTTTATGTGACCAATTAACTCATGGCAACTTAAATACATGCCTGGAGAGTCATTTCAATTGAGCTACAAATTATGAATTGACCACAGGTTCGCATTGTAAGACAATTTTATTATGAGGTATGTTATCAGTCGTTAATTGCTGTAATATTTCAACAACATTTTTAAATTTGTTGCCTCTGCGCCGTTGTCTGTCTGTCGTCTCACGCCTGGAGGACATTTCTTCAAATTTGGTGGTCAAAGGTCGTTGTGACCTCAACTTAACAAAACATTCATATGCTAATTATGACAATTTCACACAAACGTCCCAGAGGATAAAATGATGAAGTGATGACATTTTGGATTTAAACTAGTTTGTATACAGCACAATATAAAAGTCTCAGGCTCTAAGCTCGAGGCTTTAAGGTTTTCAAACACTATGTCGAGTGAAACTGCTGTTCCCTAGTTGGTGAATCCCCGTCCGTATGATGCACAACGCAGCAGAGTGAAGTTCCTCGTTGATTTATTCAGACGTTACATCGTCAACTCGCCCTGATGACTGCAGCGTCTCACAATATTTACCAGTTATTAACCTGACGACTCGAACCCTGAAGTTCATGCTTATTTGACAGTCGTCCATGTGTTTTGACACCACCTGGGTGTGGTGGATAAAAGTAAGGTAGAATGATTCACATGTGCCCCGGGATGCACCACCTCCACCCCAGCTTGGAATGCTTGGCAGCCCGCGGACAAAAGAAACCAGTTGTGTAAGCGGAAAGAAAAAAAATATATACTTCTGAGTGCATTCATGTGGGCATGCGTTCAGAATTGGGAGGGGTGAGCCGGTTACCTCCCTAAGACTGCGAGTCTCACCTGCGTAGGCAGCTGTTAGTCGTCGACATGTACTGTGCTGGTTGAGTTGTCTGGATGAGAGAAATAATTCAGTGAATACCGAACAAACGGAGCACGCAGAGAAAAAAAATCCTAACACGATTGAGTAAGTATGTTTGTTTATTGTTTGAATGAGGCAGCTGTTTAGTGACCATACAAATGGTTGTCAGTGTTCTGTGAGCTTTGAATAGACGAAACAACAAGCGTCTGTCTGGCTTTACTCTTTATTAGGTTTAATGCCAAGTTTGAGTTTCACTTTAGTGCTAAATGTGTAGTTTTCATGAGATCTTGCAATGCCCTATGTACACTACCTTCAAACGTTTGGGGTCACTTAGAAATGTCCTTATTTCTCAAAGAAAAGCACTATTTCTTTCAATGAAGATAACATTAAATTAATCAGAAATACACTCTATACATTGTTAATGTGGTTAATGACTATTCTAGGTGGAAACGCCTGGTTTTTAATGAAATATCTACATAGGAGTATCTGGAGCATCACATTTGTGGGTTGGATTATACTCTTTCATGTGAAACTCGCCAGTCTATTCTTGTTCTCAGAAATGAAGCTATTCCATGCGAGAAACTGCGAAGAAACTGAAAATTGACACGAAATTGTCTGGGTGACCCCAAACGTTTGAACGGTAGTGTACATTTCTGTGTGCATTTGTTAGCGGATATATTTTGTGCATTTGAGTCCATGCTTAAATGTCCTGGTAGAATGCTGTTGGACAGGACTGGCAAGGCGTGGTCATCATGCAAGCTAAGAAAGAAGGGATTCCAGTGCACGAAGGAAGAAAAATGTGAAATGAAAGCTTCATGTAGGAGCCCAGTTATTATCGATTATCTTAGTTCTTGTTAACTCAGGTGAGAGGATGGAGAGAAAGGTGATGCTCAAAGGAAAGTAAATAAGAAGACGGCGTTCTTTTAACGATCAGAGAGTCACACACGCATCACAGATGAAACGCTTCACAAGTCATCCCATCTTTCACATGTTTGTTTAGACGTCACTTATCCTGTTTACATCGCAGATGAGATGAGTAAACTCCTGCCAAACCCGTCCAATTATGTTTTTCCTGTTTAATTTGCATGTAGATACATATAGTCTAGTCAAACATTTGGCCAAAGGCCACATGAACGATCACGCAACACACCTTTTGTTTGTTTGGCGTAGCTTCCCATCAAATAGCACCTGTAATCTTTGGTACTGAAATACATTCAGCACATTTGACCCCTTCCTCCTCCTCCTCTCTTTCCAGCCATGAGTGAACTCTTGAGAGGGAGCTACTACGGGTCCTCGTCCCCGGAGCTGAGACTTGTTCTCCTGGGAAACATCGGGTGTGGAAAGACGTCCTCGAGCGACACCATCCTGGGCCAGCTGTCCCCCATCTCCCCCACTGCTTCCAGGACCTGCCAGCTGCGACAGGGCATCACAGAGGGCCGGAGTGTGACGGTGGTGGAGGCGCCGAGATGGTACTGGAGCGGCGGCAAGATGGAGGACAGCGTGAGGGAGGAGACAAAGCGAGCGATGGCGCTGGTCGCACCAGGCCCGCATGCCATTCTGCTGCTGGTGCCTGTTAACCAATTCACAGAGGTGGGTTGTGGACTCACTTTGCCCTTCCACTTGTGTTGCTGTCATGGCATTATGTCTCATCTACTCATGCAGTCATCTATGGCATCATTTCAGCAGTTTTAAAGTAAAAGACGTGCTTTTGATTCCTCCTAATATACAATATTCATTCATTTTCCTTTTATTTTTTTGAAAATGAATAGGTTTGAGTAAAGTACAATAAACACCTATCCAAGGTGCATATATTTGTAGATGCATATACAGTGAATTGAGCAATTAAAGTCCTCATATTATTCGTCTTTCTCGTTCTCAGATGGAGGGTCTTGTGCCTGCAGAGCTGGAGGAGACGTTTGGGAAGGAGGTGCTGGACCACACCATGGTCTTGCTGACCTGTGGGGACTACTTAATGGGGAAAACAGTGGAGGTATTAGAGTTGCGCACTGTGTGATGAGATATTTATTTCGAGCACGTCTAGTATTCACTTTGGTATCCTGCGACTCAACTTAAGCTTTGCGTTTGAGTTTTAAAAAGAGTCGGCCAGTCTTGTGACACAACCGAATAAGAGCCATCCGTCTAAACTTTCCCCCTAACTCCAAACCGATAACATTTTGTGTATACTTTGTGAGACCTGCTGAGAGTGAGGCAAACCCGTTGCAAATCTAAAATGTTTTCCTCAGGAATACCTGCGGAAAGAAGACCCAGGCCTGAGGCAGATCATTGAGCGCTGCGGGGGGAGGTACCATATCATCAATAATCGCCAGCGACAGAACAGGGAGCAGGTCTGCGAGCTGCTGGAAAAGGTGAGAAGTCTGCGTATGGAGCATTGAAGAGAACAGCATCAAGAGCCCAGTTTGCACACACACACTTTGTTCAGTGTTCACAGCTTCTCTGTTCTCATACTGATTGTGGTGGTTATCTCACAGTTTAGTCCGTTGCGGTGTATCATTTTTGATTTTTGTGAAGAACTTTTTAAAATCCTCGGAGTGAAATTCAGTTGTTGTAACATATTGCATGTGGGAGAGCTCTTTGTTTTTTTTGTTTTTGTTTGAGCATTCCTGTTTTTCCCAGCGACGCCCTGTTTCACACTCAACAATCACACCCAGACGTAGTCTGAACTTGCGTTAATAATTAGGCTGATTACAATGTAGCTTTGACAGACATGGGAATTGTTTCCACATTGGAGATTAATTGCTGGAATTACAAAACATGGCACTATAATTGTAAATGTGAGGATGGGGGACATTTCCTAAATGAATTGTTTGTTTATTTATCTTACAGGTGGACAATATGTTGACGAACAATGGTGTGTTCTCTATGAAAACGGTCCAGGAGAGAGAGCTGGAGCAACGAGTGAAAGACAGAAAGCGAGAGCTTATGGAAAGTTACAGAGCTCAAAAGGAGGAGAGGAAAGAGACCGTGTACGTCCCCAACCCAGAGACACAGAGGAGTGTGGAGCACAGCACCGCCTCAGAGAGGTGGAGGAGGGAAGAGAGGGATGAGATAGAGGGAAGTGTGGGCGTGAGCCAAAGGTCTAACGGGCTCCATTCAACTCCAGCACCAGAGCAACAGTCATCTCCAGAGCCGCACAATGAGAGGCAGCTCAACAGGACGCCCAGTTTCAGACTTAATGCAGGTAAATATTTGCATTTTTGTACCTAATGTTGTTCTAAATCACAATGAGTTGAAAAAAAAACAACTCAAAAATGAATGTGAGCGCAAAGCAGGACTCATATTTACTGTTTTTCCTCTGTAGATGGAGCTATACTCTCACAAATGTCTGAGGTTAAATCAACTCCAAAAGTGGTCACAACTTGTGAGTCACTGGGCCTCACTGTCTCTCAGTGTCACTTAAAAGTGCACTCCTATGATGCCAGATGTTACAAAAATAACTGTCATTTTCCATATTAAACTCCAAATGTCACCTGATTGTTTTCAGTTCACCACAGAATAAACAGCTTCGAAGAGAGATCCCCCGAGGCGTCTCCTACCTCCGCTCCTCATTCGCCCGTCTTTTCCCCCTTCGCCTCCTCTCCCGCCTCTCCTTCCTCATTCGCCGCATCGTCCTCGCCTTCATCTTCTCCGGAGCTGCGTCTGGTGCTGCTCGGGCGATCTGGAGCTGGGAAAAGTGCAGCTGGCAACAGCATACTGGGGCGGGAGGAGTTCGTGTCACGCCCGGAGAGCCTCTGTGCCATCACTCAGGAGTGTGAGAAAAAGAAGGTGCTGGTTGAGGGAAGACAGGTATGTGATTAAGATGTTGTTTGCTTTCATGGTTTCATTTTCCTTTCACGTGTCCACATGCCTAATCTGATCTTTGACATGCTGCTTGTTTTGTGTCATAAAACAATCATGCTGGTTTTCCCCCAATCAACTCTCCACATCGCTGCACTCTCTCTCCTGCAGGTGGCGGTGGTGGATACCCCAGACTGGTTCAATTCAGAGCAAACTCCAGATGAGGTGCGAGCTCACATCTCCTCCTGCGTGGCGTTGTCCAGCCCTGGTCCACACGCCTTCCTCCTGTGCGTCCCCTTAGACCAGCCTGCGAAGAACGAGATGCAGGCTCTAGAGGCCCTCGAGAGCGTTTTTGGCCCCGAGGCGGTCCAGAGACACACTCTGCTGCTCTTCACTTACGCAGATAAACTGAGGGAGAGCGAGAAGGTGGGGAAAGACGGCGTGGAGGCGTACATTGCTGGTCAGCGGCGAGATTTGTTGAAGCTCGTGGAGAAATGCAGGGACAGGTTTCATGTGCTGGAGCAGAGAGAGGGTGGGAGGGACAGGAGGAGTGTGGCAGAGCTGCTGGAGAAGGTGGAGCAGACGGTGAAGGAAGCTGGAGGGCAGTGCTACTCCCATCCTGCTTTTCAGGAGGCGGAGGACAGAGTGAGGCAGAGACAGGTAGAGATAGCAAGGGAGAGACGGGAAGGGACACAAGAGCAAGACGGACCGCTCAGCTCTGAGAGGCGGGTGCTTTATTCCTACATGCAGCCTGTGGCTGAGGCAGAAGAGGAAGTGAGAGAGGAGGAGATTGAGCATACAAGGGATGAGGCGGAGATGAGTGTGAAGTCGATGAATATTCAGAACCTTCCTCCCATTACGCGTTCCACCATGTCCCCTTCACTCCTACGCTCCATTATGGAGAAAATGGAGTCGAGCGCAAAGATGTTACCCAAACTGTTGGCGGATGGCTCTGTGTGGGTCGGCGAGGGAGCAAAGAAGGTGAAGGATAGTTCGGTGTGGGGGACAGTCGGCAGCGGAGCACAGAACGTCCGCAAGAAGGTGGTTGATAGTTCTGTATGGGGGAAGGTGGGAGCTAGTGCCGGACATGTGTCCAAATTAGTAGGAGATAGAGTTCCCAAGGTAGTGGTGGACGGTTCTGCGTGGGTGGGATCTGGAGCAAAGTCGGTAGCAGCTAGTCCAATGTGGGGAAAAGTTGGCTCGGGGGCCACAGTAGTGGCGGGCAGGTCCATGAGTGTCGGAGCTGGGATTGGAGCCGGGGCCAAGAATTTGGCGCAGAGTCCCATGTGGGGTAAAGTGGGATCCGGGGCCAAAAGTGGAGCTAAACTGATGGCTGAAAGCTCTGCGCGAGTTGGTGCTGGAATCGGCGCCGGGGCAAAGAAGGTGGCGCAGAGTCCAGTATGGGGGAAAGTGGGCTCCAGTGCCAAAGCAGGGGCCAAAATGGTGGCGGAGAGCTCCGTGTGGGAGAAAATTGGGACTACTGCAAAACAGGTGCCCATGGTAGTCATAGGGGGGGCACTGCTAGGTCTGGTGCTCGGTGTGGTTTTGGGAGGTGTGATCGGCGGAGCTATCGGGGCAGCTGCTGGGTCTGCGGTAACCGAGGTGGGCAGACGGAAACTCAGCAACAAAAGCACGTTAGAAAAGACGGATGAAGCAGCAAAAAGCGTGGAGAGAACGGTGAACGACGGCATCGACTCTCTGGTAAAACAAGGAGAGAAAGCATTGAAGACTGAATGAACGGCTGGATAGAGCATCTATTTAAAATGTAAAAACATTTATTTGTGAATTAGAACCATCAGACTGTAGAAACAGTGGCAAATATGGTTTTCATTTTTATTTCGACAAATTGACAATCTTTGTTTGTTTCCTTCTTTCTACACAAATATACTACAAGTTGATTCCAAACTTCAAAATTATTCTCTTATTTGCTTAAGTTTAATTCCAGCAGCTAATGAATGAGGATGGCTTTTTTTTTTCTTTTTTTAAAGGGTGAATGTCACTCACTAAATTATTTGTTCTATCGATATTTTTGATTTGACTAATTGAACTTTGCTAATCTTGGCTCAATCAAATGTGTGCAAAGAATAAGATTTGTATTATATGATGTGTCAAATCATGTAAGAAAATAAAAATGCTATTATTTTGAACCTACAATTTGTTATTTTCTGTTAATGTAAGTGGTATATCCAAGGTGAATTTAAAAAAGTTGTATTAAACATGTACACTACATCAGTCACTTAGCAATGTATCCCCCCAAAACTGTACCACTCTTAATCTACACACAAATTATTACAAAATTATTACGTGTCTTGTCGGTTTAGAGTTACAGTTTTATTTGTTTTTCATTGTTCTACACTGAGTTTGTTTTTGCATTTACTGAACCCGACTGCTTGTTAAACCTCTGCATTAAAGAGCTGTATCCTCATTATCAGCACACTAAAGCTGCTTTAGGAGAATGTCCATTCTTCACATGGGACGAGCAGCTTTTAGTCTGGGCGTGGCTGATGGAGACGGGCTACGAGTATTTCTGTGTGTAGTGAGTGTATCAAGAGGGGCTCAACGTAGGGGTAGAGGCAAGGACATTATCTCTGAGTCCCAGGCTGGCCGCCATCACCCTGCTTGGCCTCCTGTATCAAAAGAAGGAGAGAATGTTAACGCACCAGCAGTCCCAACCAACATTCTGTGGTTTCAGTTTACGAACCGATGTCATTGCAAAAGCCGTGAAGTTCTGTTGACTTCTATACATTTAAAAAAATAAAATATACTGAAAAAAGTGTTTGCAATTGCAGAATTCTGCAGTACCCCATGTGTGACCCCTGCCTCAGTCCTCTCTGTGGTTTCATAACGAAACAGGAGGGGGGTGGGGGGGGGGGGGGGGGGGGGCAGAGACAGCCGCATGGCAGCGTTGTGAAAGCTGCTCTTCCTGTCGTGTGGTCCTGAAACCGGTTGTGTAGGGGTTCCCAGAGCATCCTGGTGGTTGCATTCTTCTTTTTTGTTTTTCCCCACTCCCTTTCTCCCATGCATGCCACCTCACTCACACACACACACACACACACACACACACACACACACACACACACCTCCACCAGGAAACTCGTTGGCCGTCAATGAGACAGCACTCTGTAGGCGTTTCCTGGCCTCTTGATAAACTTCTAACTTATGCAACCCCCCCCCCCCCCCCCCACCACCACCACCACCACCATCCCACATCCACCCTTACCTTCCTCACACAACCGCACACCTGCAATTGTTGCTGTTACATAAATCTTTTGCCACACACACAATGCACAGACACGTCAAAAACATGCAGTGGTGGAGTAGTATTTAAATGTTCTGCTACGTTTATAGGCTGCTTCTACTCCACTAGCCTACACTTCAGAGGCAAATCTCACTTCACTATTTATTCAACAACATAGTAATACAATATATAAATTAACTAACAAATAATGTATTGTTATAGAGTAAGCCTAATTTACTAAAAACTGCTGACTGAAACTACTCAATAAATAACACACACACACACACACACACACACACACACACACACACACACACACACACACACACAACCATTGTACAATATCCAAACTCTTTATTGTTGTTTTCTTAGATAGATATTGTTATTGCTTCTATTTTTTTTATATATATATATTGTTGTATATGGCATTTTCTTTTATGGAGCCTCCCAATGAAAGTATTTCAGACAATTGTTCTTGTGTAACCGGAGTGACAATAAACGTCTTGAATCTAAATTGAATTAGCTCCGTCAACTGCAACATGAGTAATGCACACATTATTGCATCAATAATTATTACCAGGGGTGGAAGTACCGTACATTTACCCTTGTACTGTAACAAAGTTGTTTTTATGTACTTGTACTTTGAGTATAAAACTTGGTCATTTTGACTTTGACTTAAGTAGCCTACTATTTATCACCAGTATTGTACTTTGTACATTGAAAGTCACATGTTAGAAATCCTGATAAACTGTAAGCATGGAACAGAAGAAAGCTGCAGGTGTGTCTGCGGCCGCAGGACGGCAGAGCTCCACGTCCACACAGGTGACACTATAAGTTATAAATGTTTATGTTCACGCGCCCCCACAGTTCTTGGGCCGGGTCACTTCAAGCAACATCAAATCAACAGTCTCATATGGGGTGTGGTTATAATACCATTAGTGTACCGTGGTATTATCAAAAGGTTGCATCTGTCTTAATTCACGAATTACACACATACATGTTCATGACCTGTAGGGGCACTGTGGGTCTGGCTGACATGCTGAATGCTAACATGCTCTGGTGGATCCATCGGTGATGCCTTTGGGTTCACAGAGTAACTGCTATCTTCAGGGCCCCTTGTATGAATGTTTTTTTTTAAATTGAGGAGCGCAGTGGGACCAGTCGAGCTCTCCTTTGCTGTGATATGTGTGTACATGGCTGTATGTTGAGGTAATATTGTTTATTACATATCTGTGTTGCCTACTTTGGCGATGTGTTGACCAAAAGACGTTTCAGGCCCATCAGTCGTTTTTATTTTTTGTCGATCAGTTCATAGTCTGAGTTTTGTCTCTTTTCTGGTTAATTCTTGTGAAGCTAGTCTGAGGAATCTGGTTGGTTTGGGGCAGAATGGGTCTTTCCACATGTGTATTAGGTGACATTTAATGCAAACTATTTAGTAGCGCCCCCCCTTTTAATTGAACACAGTACATTTTGACCTACTTTTACTTTACTATGTTTTTTACACAAGCAGCCGACTCGTTACTTGAGTGAAATGTATTTAAAGTAACAATACCTGTACTTGAGTACAATGTTCTAGTACTCTTTCCACCTCTAAAAATCAAGTGATATTGTTGCGAAATGGACGATTTTGCATAATGAGGACTTTTACCTTTGCTACTTAAATTATGCCTATGTTTTGATGCTGATACCTTTACGTCACTAATGTTGTGAATGCAAGACTTGTAACAGAGTATTTTTACAATGTGTTATTGCTTCTCTTACTTAAGTAAAAGAGTTCTTCTTCCACCACTGAAAACATGTACACTACACCCTAAACCAGCTGCCCCGGAAGACTCCAAAACGTCATGGGACAACTGTTAAAGCATCATTTTTTTTTCTTTTCAAACTGTGATATTCATCTTCAGGAAAACACATCACTCACTATTGCTTTGAATATCAGCGTGCAATGTGTAACACGTTGTTGTGTCAATCTATTAACATATGGACACATGACTTATCTGCACGTTATTTAAAATAAGCAGTCACATTAAAGTTGGTTCTTTCATAACTCTTACCCAGTAACATTGCATTCATACGTCTAACATCTGATGGTTATGGAGATGGTCTCACACAAAGAACACTTTGAGGATACACAAATGTCCCCGAAACATTCGGACGTGTTGAGAAATCGTGCTGACAACGAGCAGTCTTTGGAGCGCAATAAGAGGATGTCAAATAAGGAACAGCAAACTAAAACGCACTTTATTTCTGTCTGGTACAAGTGTGTCACAATGTGAGGGTGGTACCATCTGCCTCGCCTCTCTGACAGCGACATTAAAAACTGGAAACTTTGCAGAGTATTCTATAGCAGTCACCATAATTGCACTGGGGCAATGCAGACTATTTACATGTATGAGGCCGCATTTAGACCATAACAAAAAATAGTGGTGTCTCACCCTCTTGTGGGAGATTTAATATTTGTATGGGTCTACAGAGGAGAATTCAAGAACCTGTATTTCTTCTGTTCTGTTCCTGTTTTGCATAATTCATCCACACTGTTAGACATGTTATGTTTGACAAAGGAACATTGTGACCTTATTTGGATATAACGCGTCTCGAGTCTGTTTGAATGTTCTGTGATGTTTCGTGCCTCTCAGCTTGCCCCACAGCACAGATACACTTGTAAAAGACATCGAGACAGTTAAAGCTACAGAAATGTCTCCACCCCCCCCCCCCCCCCCCCCCCCACACTTCTTTCCCTACTTGAAGGTTGAGGAGAGAGAATCACACTTTTGCTATCTGGCGATGACAGTGTGTCCTGTCCGTCACCGTGACATTTACACATCTTTGTTCGCCGTCTTCTGGTGTCACCGCTCGTCATTTGTGGCTGCCGCCATCCTTATCTGACCCCTGACCTTTCCCAGAATGCCATGGGTCACCAAAGAGGTCTTAGCCCCGAAGCTCTCCTCGCTGTCCGTGTCGCCATAGCAACTGGATGTTGCCGGGGAGCTAGCCAGAGCGATGACGGAGTCAGTCGAGTCCCTGTCTCTGTGGAGTGTCGCGGGACGGGCTGAGGATGGCGGGCCGGCGTGGGACGGAGGAGGAGTGTTGCACTGACAAAGACGGTTCTGTTTGTTACCGTCCAGCCCAGCCGCGGCGCTCTCGTCCTCGTCCTCAGCCGGGTCCCTGGTCTTGTCCTGTGCCTGGTCACTGAGCAGCGTGACCAGGAAGTTGATGTACTTGACAGCCAGACGGAGGATCTCGTTCTTGCTGAGCTTCTTGTCGGGTGGATGCGTGGGAATGAGTTTCCTCAGCTCAGAGAAAGCCCCGTTCACGTTTTGCTGTCGCCAGCGCTCGCGGCTGTTGGTGAAGACACGCCGAGCGATTTTCTGAGGAGGGCCTGTTAGACACACATAATCACTGTCTGAGTGTGCAGGGCCTTAAAGGACATAAGAAGAAGTTAATATGTATTATTATTATCAACAAATCCCATAAAAAGAACAACAATGAAATTGCACAAACAAGTCTTGTGTGACCAAAGCCTGGTGTATCGTCTTCAAAACACATCAATGAGAACTTTAATATGGATCTATGACCCGTCTTGAGTGAAAACAATGGGCTTTGGGCTGAAAGGATTGTATTGGAAAGTATTGAGATGAACTGACACATCGTCGCTGTCAGTTTTTTCACAAGACTTGTTGACAATAAGGCAAACACAGAACATCTGCAACCTTATCTTTTAAATATATTGGATATTAACCTTCTCCACGACGTGAGCAGCAATTACATCAACACAAATTCAAACATGCAAACATTCACATATTGATATCGATGTCTCATTCTGTATTTGGTCACACAGGAACTCACAGTCATTGATCTCCAACTCAAAGTGTGACGAGGGTCTTCTCTTGATGCGGCTGCTGCTGATGACGCCATAGCTTCCTCCCGAGGGACTCAGGTAAGAACTAGAGATAAAAGCACAGCAAAATGTGTGAAAATGTGGCATTTTTGTAACTGCATTTGCAATCAAGTGCAGATAAATATAAAAATATAGAAAAATACAGTTTGCAATGTTAAGTCACTCCAGCATCTCTGTCCTTAAAAAGAAGGAAATCTCGGGGAGTGGATGGAGAAGAAGATGGTGGAAGCCATTAACTGCGTTGTGATTATGTTGGTGGTGTTGATTGAGTGTGCATGCAGAGTTTGAGCTCAGTCTCATTAAGTCTGCTTACTAGCTGATTCTACTTCAGGGGGATGAAATAGATCAATGCTTCCTGCTACAAACAGACCAGAGAGAAGTCTGCAGGGAACCGTATTCCCAGACCTGCATGACAGATGGTGAAACCTTAGATGTAGGAAACGTTTTATTTTATTTTTATATTCACATAGCTGATACTTCTTTGTTACGGAAAGAAACTGTGAGGAAAATCTTTTTTTGGAGTATAGAATAGATGCACAGTATGAGGGCTCTGATAAAGTCTGCAAACGAGTGCCTTTCTTCATGAGAGTAAGCAAAGACTTGCCAACTCTACAAGCCCCCAAAAAAGCTTTAAGAGGTCTGTTTTGTCGGATCAACAACTAAATTTAGCTGCAATTAAAAGTAAAATTGTTGTTTCATAAAGTGATATCTTTTTTGTTTACTACTAAATGCACACAGAAAACATTCCATGATGCAACTCGTGGTCAGCGACCAAATGTCCCGATGAGTAAATATAGCGTGAGAAACGTGAGGTCCCTTCATAGCAGCACACATCCTGCTGTCAGTTTTGCATAACTGCAGCGTAGCCACAATTAATCACCATGGGAAGTCGTGAAATCCAAGCAGTTGAGGTTTCATATGAAACGGGAAATTGTTACCAACGAGGAGGTATCGTCACCGCGAGTATCTCAGGAAAGCGTATTTTGGTAGCTCCACACCTGTTTGCATTCTCTGATGAAAAGAATGTGAGTGAGCATTGTGTCTCTTTTATTTAATATACTGTTTGATGTTTCATAATTATAATATGTTCCATCACTCAGAAATCCTTACAGGATCAAATGCAACCTCCAGAAGTATTTAACTGAACAAGATGATTTAATACACTTCTGCTCATAACATTTGGCTTTCGGTGTTGTCTGCTGTGGTTCCCAACCTCGGGGTCGGGACCCCTCAAAGGGGTCGCAAGATAAAAATGAGGATTTGCAAGATGATTGACTCAATAGGGAAGACGTCAAAATATAATCTTTTTGTTGATTGTTTTCTCACTTTTCTTTTATTCAAATTAAGGAAAACTTTTCTTCTTTGTGTCCCCAAAATGATTCAAATGAAACAATCTGAGACAGGAAATCCACACCGGTCAGCTTTCACTGATGAGGGTCTGAAGAGGATGTAAAGGATTCCTCATTGCTTCTGGATGAATCCATATCTACCGTATCTCACCTGGTGAAGAAGGGGTGTGCAGAAAGGTACTGCTGAGGCAACAGGGGTCCTGGGGAAGGAGCTGAGGGGCCCCCAGAAGCTCCAGAAGCTCCAGGGCTGGCCACGGGCAAACAGGTCCGCTGACAGCGGCGAAAGTCCCCGTGGGGCCCATGCAGGAGGTTGGGTATTGGGTGGAGGGCAGTCAAAGGGGTATTGGGGAGCGGGCGAGGAGGTTTGCTGTGACCGAGGCTGATGACTGGAATGTGTGGAGGAAGAGGAGAGGATGATGAGCATGAAGGGAAGGAGGACGTGGAGGTTGGAGGTGGTACGGGGCACGTGGAGGTCCTGGCTGGCGCCGGGAGGAGCGGAGGCGGAGAGGAAAGGGTTGGGGACCCGTTGGCAGAGGCAGCAGGGGCTGAGGTGCTCTTTGGTCCTCCTCGCTTCTCCTCCTCCTTCTCCTCCCCGGTCTCCATGACGATGGGCTCAGGTGCAGCAGCTGAGTCAGCGTGGTGACCGGTTAACGCCGTCGTCGTGGTAATGGGGGACTGAATCGAGCCAGAAGAGGGGACATCCGTGTGTCCCTTGTGCCCTGTCTTGTTAGCGGGACACGGGCTGCTGATGGCGTCCGAGGATGCCAAAGTCTTGTTGTGGAGGGGACTGTGCTGCTCTACGGAGGCGCAGGATGGGGAGGAGGCGGAGGATGAGGTGGAGGAGGGGGAGGAGGAGGAGGAGGAGTGGCGAGGTAGGGCGGGGGGTGAGGCAGGTGGGCCGGTGGGGTTCAGCTTCTCCATCATGGTGGTGAATCCCCGTTAGTGCCAGCTGCCCAGCGTGTGAGTCAGCGTGTCTTTTGTTTGTGTGTGAGAGTCAGTAACGTGCTCATGTGTACCACCTGCAGCTCATCCTACAGAACTCTTTACACCTTTTCTAAACGTGCCTTTTCCTTTCTTTCTCCTTTGTTCCACTTTCCTGCAGAATAAGCAATATTTTGCTGCTCTCCCTCAATAGATTTTCCTTTCGGCCAACCTGAGATCCTTCAGTTATCGTTGCCAGGGTCAATGTGCGAGTCGTCAGTCTCTGGCTGTGTCTCTGGCTTTGAGTAAACGTGAGACCGAAATGTTGCAGTCCTTGCAGTTTTTAATGGAGGGCTTCTCCTGCAGTATCGTCTCTGGGTGCAGCGTGGAGCCAGGGGTGGGTGTCGCGGTCGGATTTTGAGTGGATTTTTCTCACATGAGGATCCTGAGCAGCAGATTCTAGGTTGTGAATGTGAAGTCTCGAGTGGCTGCTCTCACTGAGTCCATCTGTCTGTGTGTATTTTGAGGATGTGAGTCAAAATCCTTTTCAGCATTCAAAACGCCCCAGACCCCCGAAGATCGGATTGATATCAAAGAGTCTGTTGAACAAAGAAAAACACACTCTGGTAAATATATGGATATATATGGATATGAAAATGTGCTAAAAGGTCATCATTTACAGATAAGCGATGATAAAATGCTGGATATCAAGTGAATTCACTGTTTGAAGTCCACTTCTTCACGTGTGTTGTCACTGAGCTGACAGGCGTAATGCTCTTATGATTTCTCAGGTTTTGCAATCGCAAGTGTTCCTGTTTTGTCTTTTTCTGGTGGTCATGACTTTATTTTAGACAGTTCCCTCTTTCACAATGATGCTCTCAAAGTTAGTTTTTTATCATTTAATTTTGCAGCAGTGTTATATTTACTGTTGTTTAAATATCTCGGTGGGAAGAACCCTTAGAGAAGCTACACAGAAACAACCATAGATTCATATTTAAAAGGTTTCATTATAAAACACATTCACTGAAAACATAATTAGCTGCACACTTAAGTGAGATCATTATTTTTGCTGTGGTAGCCAAGAAACAAAGCCACTCTTCTCATATAGTTTATTTGTAGCATATTTGAATTAATAATATTTAATACAAGTCAACTCTGTAGGTATGTTTCTGCACAACGAGCTGTTTCAAATCCTAAAATATAATATCTTTGATCATTTTGATAAACCTCCATGCTATTTTAATTCATTAATATAATCTTTATTAAATGAGTTATTTTATTACACAAGATTTTTATTTGTGTCCAATATATGTTTTTTTTCTTTCTGTTTACTTCTATATTATGTTTCATATTAATGTTTAAGCCAAATGCACAATATATTGTATGTTTTACAATAACTAGACTGGTTGGAAAAAGTATGTAATTCAGCTTTCAACAGAAACATTTGTAAAGATAAAACTTTTAATATCACATTTCTATCTTCATGGATTTACCACAAAATTACCAAATTTGAATTACTGGTTTTTAACAATTTGACTGAAAGTGCACACCTTATATGGCTCATGTGACAGAAACTTCAATTAGATGCTGTTCTATTATTATTATTTAGACAATTATTTAAAAAAAAAACACATAGATATACATATACACACACATATATATGTAATTGTTACAGGCTGCGAACCTCAGTCATGCACAAAGAAAATAGAAAATAAAAAAGAAGACACATTAAATAAGTACTCACAGATACATCATGACATCCTGTGGCTCGTCTGTCTGTCATGCAAAATCCATCAGAGTTTAAGCGATCTAAGAACGCACATGTTGTGTTGTATCTCCTCAGTGTTTAAGGCCCTCCTCCTCCTCCTCCTCCTCCTCCTCCTCCTCCTCCTCCTCCTCCTCCTTCTTCTTCTTCAGGTCGCTCACACTCCAGTGCAGCCTGTCAGTGTCTGAGGTCAGAGCTGTCTGACACCATATAAAACACTCCTCAGGAAAAAATAAAATAATAAAGTCCCAAATATTCACAAAGACATTAAGTTTGATTAGACTGTACAAACGCACATATTTATTTGTCGTTGAGAAGTTGCTCCTTAGAACGAAGACGCGCTCAAAGTGTGGAGATATTCTCTGCCTCCTCCTCTGTCCATATGTCATCCTCACCCCCCCCCTCTCTCTCTCTCTCTCTCTCTCTCTCTCTCTTTCACTGTCCTGTCTATCTCTTCTGTCTCTCACTCTCCTCGCCAAGGAGACACAATGCTTTCGCTTGTTGCCAGTCGGAGAGCTCTGGAACTGGCTAGTAGGAGGTGGGAGAGAGGGAGAGTGAGAGATAGAGCGAGAGAGAGAGAGAGAGAGAGAGAGAGAGAGAGAGAGAGAAGGGGGGAGAGAGAGAGAGGGAGCCATGTTGCAAGGAGAGTTTTCCGCTCCCTGCTGGACAAGAGGATGTGCTAGTAGAATATGGTGGCTGCTGATAAGAGCCTCAAAAGCTGCCTGTGGCCTGTAGATAAGGAACCTACACCACCCTCCTCCTCCCCCTCCTCTCTCCCCCCTCCACCACCACCAATACCAACACACACACACACACACACACTTCTCATAACACACACGAGCCGGTTCACGCCTACATGCATGTACGCTCACACATCACACGAGACTGGTCAGTCCCAGACTTTGAAGGGATCTGGACAGTTTCCAAGAAAATATCCGCCACTGCACTTATATCAAAATATAATAAATAGACAAAGGTGCACACATTCTTCCTCACGCACACACAGAGTGGATGTTCATGCATAGACAATGACAAAGACGCCCCATGGGGAATCAACTAAGATCTGTCTGCTATTAATAGTAATCTTTATATCTTGATAATTAGCTATAATCCCTTTTATAATGTGTATTTGTAGAAGCATTATAAGGCCTTCAGCTTTCAAATATGAGGATTTGTCTTATCGATGATAAACTAAATGTGTTATGTTTTGGATTCTTTCGGTGAATTTGTTAGTTGAGGATCTCTTTTCATCGCACGCGAGACCGATGTTGGGTCGGAGCTTCTCGGTTATGACATCAGAGCACACCTGTGTCACTGATGACCAACGTGCACGTCGTCATCGTGGTAACTTTCCTCTCCAAGAGCTCCCGAACTTCCTTCTTAAATCTATCTCTCACCCGCTCTCCTCCGTGCTCACCCACTGCTGCCCCTCCCAAAGTCTCTCCCTCTCTCCCTCTCTCTCTCTCTCTCTCTCTCTCTCGACCTCAACCTCAGGGTCAGCTTTTTTTTTTTTACATTGACTCATTTCCTTCTTAGACAGACTGAAGCACAAACATTATAAAGGCTTTACAGTTACGTGACCTTCGAGGTCCTGGGAAAGAAAGAAAGCAGTGCTGAGCAGCGGCTCAACAAATCTGTCATCACCTTCATCATCATCATTGTTGATTTCTTTTCTTTTTTCTTTCATTGTAGTCATCATCATCATCATTATAAACAATAACTGCACTTGGGGTCCGTGTATGCTGAAATAATACAGTCCAGTCAGAGTGCAGACAGTGTCATCTATCGCTCCGTCACACTCTTTTGCGTCCGGCAGCTGTGGTTCCAGTCCATCGCACTCTGTGAGCCAGAATAACGTTGCAGTTGCACCGCTGCGCCTGCAGATGCTGCGTGAATTTGCCTGTGACATATAAAATGCCACACAAGGGACAGAGAGAAATCCTTTGGGATTAACTTTCCCTGTGCTTGATATGCTTCTCTCACAGTGTGACTCAGTGTCGTCACAGCGCTGTATCGTCAGCACGCTTTGTGAGCCTGGTGCTTTTTGGGGGTTTATTCATAATATAACTGTAATAACGCATTCAAATGCCTGTAGCTATTTTCAATGATTGTTTATAATTATTTGGAGGCTGTGTGTGTCGCTATGAAATATAATAAAGAAAATTAAAATTAAATACATTCTCAACTGTTTTGGTCCAAATATTTGACTTAGATGACTTTTGACTTAAATGGACAAAAACAAGTTGGGATAGAAATGTATCTGTATATATGCAATGCAAATAGATTGTATTCTAGTTTTGCCTTTTTTCTGTTTTCAAGTGTTTTTAGCTGCAATAATTGTTTCATAGTTTTGATGCTGTAATGTTTGCAGGGATTTCCAAAGGCATAGATGGACTTTGAAAGAATCTGAAAGAAAAACAAATTGGGATGAAATGTATTAACAAGTAAATGGTTTAAGGTGTAAAGGTTTATCAGGTGCTTAACAAAGACGAAAGTAAATGCATAGAGAGATCGCAACAATTATCCAAATGAAGCCTGGACTCCAGAAATGTTTGAGTTGCAAAAGCCTCTAAACTTCAAAAGATAAAAAAACAAATCAGTGAACATGTTGGGTTTCCCCTCTCTTACTGTAAAAGCCTCATTTCTCATATAGTCTCCGTTTTATGGGCAGCTCCCTCAGAGGAGAAATGACAAATCGTTGACTCTCTCATTTACGGCTCAGTGTGAACAGCCAAACTGTAAACAGGGAATAATAATAGAAACAAACGATAACAGACAGCTTCCGCCTTTCCCTTGAGTGAGGAAGAAATCAAGAGAGGATTGTTTTAATCTCAGAGCCTCGCTGTCACGCCCTCCAACTGGCTGCCTCAAAATACCAAGCTCGATAAAAGGAGTATCGATTGGGGAGCCACTGAGCATGAGTGACGTGTTTGTGTGTGTGTGTGTGTGTGTGTGTGTGTGTGTGTGTGTGTGTGTGTGTGTGTGTGTGTGTGTGTGTATATATACATGCATGCTTAAAAGCCAGGGTCAGGCTATTTGTTAAAATACCCTAGAGACTTCAGTAAAAACATCAGTGTGTGTGTGTGCACCTGCAGAAACAACATTGTTCTTCTTGCTGGGCCAGTAAGCATGTGTGGGTGAGGAGTGGAAAATGAAAAGCTTGTGGCCTATTCGAGATCTAAAGGAAGAACCAGCTGCTAAATTGTCAAACCACAATGCATACAACATGAACTGATATAAGCCTGTGTCCCTTCTGCAGAGACATAACACGTTGAAATGTGTGAAATTTTGCAGCGAAATTTGAAGAACTTTGACACTTGAAATGTGCACGATTAAGCAATAGCCATGACATGGCTGATCTTTGGGGAAATTAAAGGAAACTACTGTAGCTTATTAGCTGTGTTGCATTAATCTAACCCCCCTCTTTCATAATTATTGCACAAAAAAAGGCGTTATATGCAGACAGAAGAGGATGGTACAAATACACTTTTGGAACTCATATTGTCGTTTTAGGAACAGGCATGCTAATTGACAGTTAGCAAGCTAGTTTTTCCCTCTTTAATAAGCCGTTGTTGAACAAAGGGATGTACATTCCTGGGAACAAAATGCTAGAACTTAGAAAAAAGCCCTTGGAGTTATTATTGTTATGTCCACAAATAGCGAGCAGGAGAAGGCTTATGTCAACGGATGGATTTTGCTGAGTCACGTCGTCTCCCTTTTCACTCACCAATGTTCCTCAACATTGATAGTGTTTTTTCTCTGTGCTTGATTATTAATTTCTGTCCAATGTTTCAGTTTATTTGATAATTTATCAATCAGGTTATAGAAATATTTGTTTTACTGTTGTTTCATAAGATTATGATCTGTCGAGGTTCTCCCTATATAGACCTTTTTCACAGCACACATTTTGTCACAGTAGGAGAAGCGCCTGTTTATTAAGTAACATTAACGATGGCTGCATTCCACTTAGGAGAGGTCCTGGTATTGTCCATGCTGGTTCAGTGGAATATTTTACTTGGACACTAAATTCAACTGAGCCATCGTCAGCGTTATCAAGTTCATCAGCTTCGTCAAGTTGATGAACTGTATCACAGCAAGTCTGCTGTGATACAGTGTGAACTTCATGAAAGTCATACGAACACACATGCACATGCCCAAGAAAACACAGACACACACACACACACACTCCCCAAAGAGGGCTCCATGGCCACATTTCCTCCACGTCATGTAAACACTATTGTGTGCCGGGCGATAGGGATCACTGGAACCTAATTGTTTGAGGCAATATTCGCAGTGCATTTCATGGAGAAAGTGACAAACAATGCTGCGAGCGCTGGCCGGGACAGACGCTCTCTCTGCTGCTCTGCTGCAACAGATGTCAACTCTATTTATTTTTTCTGGTTGTGCTGGAGACCGGCCATCCAACTACCGAAAACGACAACAAGAAGAATTTGAGTTCATGTGGTAGATTTAGGACAAATCATGAGGGTGTGTTTACACTGCCCGCCTAGAATCTGACCGTATACCCACTTACATGACAGAGACGGGACCCACTCATGCAGGTGTTTTTAAACTAGAGGTGGCGAAAGGAGCATGTTGCAATATTATTGACACTATGCACATGAGAAAACATTTATTTTATTTTAAAAAAAGAGTCAAATGAATAAAGATAGTAGAAGAAGTTGAGTTGGAGAGATTATTTATTAGTGTAAAAAAGCATTGGACGAGCATGACTGCAGCGATATTATCACATCATAAACATGAGCAAATAGATTTGTTTTTTAAATGTTTAATCAGAATTTATGATAGAAGATCAGCGTCGAGCTGGTTAAAAACATACACACAATTTGGACAAAAACATTGTTTCTGGCCTTTAAAAGTAAAAAGGACTATTAAGGAACAATCTGCGTACCTATAGTTCAAATTAATAAACACAAATTAAAATAGTAATACTAGTATTTAATAAACATGATTGGATTCATGGTGGAAAGTTAAAAAAAAGATCAAAATGAATGCAACAGGACCAGATGGATCATCTTTTTTATTTCACAAGTTCTTCTTGCTTGTCAAAACCTTGCACCTACATTACCCACAATGCAACGTGTTGGGAGATGCAGGTGTGTTATGCTAGTAGCAGCCTCAAGCAGAGTTGAGGCTTGAGGTCTTTTGAACTCACTTTTTTCTAACTCCACGCCAACAGATCATTGTTCAGTCAGTCTTCAGACCCAATCACTTGAGGCCACAAAATGCGACGCACAACTTTTTCCACGTATGCAGTAGTTCTCCCCAACACCTGTAAACAGCCTTTGATGTGTAAAATCAGTGGAGTTCCTCTTTAAATCGAGTCAAGTCAAGTGTATCCGCTTCTTCTCAATCAGATAAAACCAATGATTCCACATTACTGATCTGTAACATCGAGGCCCAAACATTGCAGGGTTTCTTCCAAGTAGACAACGAGGAGCTTTCATTTTATCTGGTCACTGAATAAAGTTCATGGTGATCCTGATCGCTGTAACGACACCTCGTACCATGTCAGCGACATGTCGACGGTCACACATTGCTCCGTTCCCAGGATGCACCTGGACTGGGGCGAGCGGCCGGATGTGGGGGACAGCTGTTTCCTGTGCACACTTCCTGGTTTGGCAGAGCAGAATGGAGGAGGAGGGGGGGGCTTAGTATGGGGAAGGGGGTTGGGTGGAGGGGCAGTCGAAGGGGTAAGGCCTTTTCCAAACAGGATATATCTGCCACAGCCACAGGTGCGAACGTACCAACGCTCCTCATCCTCAAATACATTTTGAAAAATAAATCAAAGACCCTACTGATTTGAAGGGAGGGTTTGAACAGAAGGACGAGAGGTGTAAAGAGGAAAAAGAAAGGAAGGTGGGTGAGACAGAAATAGGGAGGAGAAAGTGTTCCTTTATTGTCTCGGAATAGACTCACTCAGCTGGGAGGGAGAGAGCGGTCGGTGGGCTAATCAGAGCTTAATGGGCTCAGTCAATAGTTTCCTTGATTGCACACATACGTTGCATTCAACGTCAACAGTTGAACAGGAGCCAGAAAAGCAGCATGTTTACATGAGGTCCTTAATTCAGGACGTCAAATATACGAAACCTGTGATGATGTTTAATTAATTGCACCGCTCTTCTGCACTATAAATGGCACGTTGCTACATTTCTATGGCTACCAAAAAAACATATTGAAAATGATGTGTAGGGACAGTGAAGAAAATATTCACTGATACTGAAGATAATGAGGTAAATATTTACCCGTGAGTAAAAAAAAAGTTTGGATTGAAAACATTTTTCTTTTGCCGAAGGCGTAAATAGCCGTTTCAACTTCAGAGGTTTGGGAGAAGGCTGAGATGGAACTAGAGATGCTAACTTGTGCATTTAATGGTCATTTTGAAGATCTCCAGTTCAGATAAACTGAAACTATGAGTGCTGTCACAATTATAAACTGACGAGAGTATGATTATCATGCTTATTATTGTATTGTATTCATATTTTGTACACAAATCATTCAGCATTGTTTGTTCATGTTCATTTATCTGCACTTTAATTATTATTCAGGATAAACATTTTTAGCTGTAGTCCATTCCGTGCTTGAGTGTCACCAGAAAGGCAGGAGAGATGAGCAGGGTGGAAGAGATGATGACACGAGCCTGCAGTAACTCTCACTGGGAGGACTGGTCTGACTCATTCCACCTCGAAGCCTCAGCGTGACCTTTGACTCCGAGACGTCATCACCTGGGCCGGATTACGTGCAGAATTTTACGAGTGCACTGCGGCTTTTCAAACAGCCCACTCGCATCCACTTCCACTTCTGGCAACACAACTACAAATATTTCCAAATGAGATGAACACTGACAATAGCCTGTATGTGTGTGTGTGTGTGTGTGTGTGTGTGTGTGTGTGTGTGTGTGTATGTATTTGTCCATCTATATTTGTGAGGACCAGTTTTAGACCTTCAGAGTGGGAACATTTTTTGAATGTGAAGACATTTTGGCCGTTTGTTTGAGGGTTCAGACTTAGTTTAAAGGTTCATGTTAGCATTAGGTTTAGTGTTAGGGTACAGGGGGGTGTGTGTGTGTGTGTGTGTGTGTGCGCGCGCTTGGCCCTCGGGTCATGATGACACTGCGTGGAACAACAGCGTATTGTGTCTTCCTCTCTCATATTTCTCATCATCAGCACTGCCGCTGTCCAAATTCCACTGGTGCGCTCGCAGCGTGGCGGTGGGACTCGGCCCTGTTGTCAACCCCCATCCTGCAATAATAGGAAACACAGCATCGCTTTTCCACTTTCTCCCTCCCTTTTCAACGCTAATTCAAAATATATGAGTTCCTGTTGGGAGCTCTCTCGCTCCGGACTTGATTGTTTGTTTTGGATAAAACGCTGCATGCAGTTTGCTTTCTTATCCAAAATGCTTTTGTTGTTCATAATGTGCTGCTGTTTTTCTGTATATGGGCGAAGGTTGGAACACATTTGTAATGTAGCAACTGCCTCTTCTGTTTTGGCACGTAATGCTGTATGTGCCAGGTATGTGAGGAAAAATAATTCAGTCTAAAATTTTTGGGGTTGCCTATATATTTCACTGAAATTAAATAATTTGAACGATGACATCAGTTCTGTGGCTTTTATGGATAGTCAGTGTTTTGGTAAAACAATGATTAAGCGGCAGGCTTATGGTTAAACTATTTGATCACTACAGGCCCTGTTTCATTTATTATTATTATTATGACATTATGCAATGTTCATTTTATTTCATCAAGCATATGACATGTGTGATTCTCTAAACCTGAATTTCAAAATCTACTTTGATGTGCTACTCTGCATTATTTCCACATCTAATTTTGAGGGACGAGTAATTTCCTCTCTTTCCCTTTTCACACCGTGCCAGTCTGGGAAGTCTAGAGAGTATCTACTTTTGAAGCACCTGCAGAGCTGTTTCTCTTCCTCACCCTATAGCCCGCTACACAGGACAGGTGTTTTTATTATTTTGTCCATCACATTGACATCAATGAAGGTAGGCTAAATAATATAAACACCTGTCAGTAGACAGTTTAACAGCACCACAAAGTACAAAAGTATACAGTTTAATCAACTCCTCTCTAAAACGGAACCTTATAAACCTGATAACCTAAATCAGTTTAGCTGAGTGCTTCTAATAAACTGTCAACTCATATCAATGGATATTTGTTGCCTCGCGCATTGAATTGTACGCACGTAAACAGATTGTATTATTTGTTTGTGTTTTGGTGGGCTCACCACTAGATGGCGACAAAGACTAAGTATTACTAAAGCCGCTTAACTTGATTATTTAAAGGGACATTTTGTCAACCTTTTCTCTGTCATAGTGTGACATGTTTATATTCACCATGACCCCTGTCATTATGTCATCTGTATTAAATGTGAAAATGAGATTACATACGAAAAACAAAAAAAAACAGAAAAACTAAAGTTGAACCACTGTATGTATCATCAGATGTAAAGTTAAAGTTGGAAATTGTTGTCCAACAAATAAACAAATAAACATGTCAACGCACACAATGTCCCCAAAGAAAAGGAATGGAAGTGCTTTCAATCTCAAGAAGGAAAGAACAAGACGTTGTTGTTTCGGTCCATATATTTTATCTTGTGCTGTTTGTAAAATGTAAAATAAATAAAATCACAGCAATGAGTGCCGTGATATTTGTTGCATTTATAAGCTGACATTATCATGTTTATGTGCTAGCGGAAACTTACAAAACTAATTTATTGGGGTTCTTTTGCACCAAACATACTGCTCATTTCCATTTGTGTAAATAGATGTAAGTACAGTTCTTCTATTGTAGGCACGTCGATGTGTAACACACACACTTGCGTGCTCTCTGCTGGTGGGCCGCCGCCGCACCGCTCAGTGTGTGGGTGGTCTGGACCAGGTGGAGGAGAGAGGGATTAACACCAGGCCTGCCTAAAGGGGAAACAAAGTATAGAGGGAGAGAAAATAAGAGATGGAGGAGAGATACACATCTGTCCACCAGATGTGCTGTTCCAACATACAGAGGTGGTTTATGAAATAGAGAGAAGGGAATGAAAAGACTTTTAGTCACAAGGATCTGTGACAACTGGATGCTTTGTGACTGAAATAACATTCAGCCTCCCTCTCCGTCCTCCTCAATCACTCTCTCTACTTTAAACGCGTGTGTGTGTGTGTGTGTGTGTGTTTGCTCTGGTTGTCTGTCATTTGGGTATATACATAACACACACACACATTGGTTCTCTTTCCGTCTCTTCTTCCGTTCCCGGAGGAACTTCTGCAGGCTGCTATAATACAGTATAAACCAATGATGACCACCTGTCAAAACATGTCCAGTTACTGTGTGTGTGTGTGTGTGTGTGTGTGTGTGTGTGTGTGAGATTAGAAGGGCGTTGTTGACAGGGAATGAGACAGCTTGACCTTGCAGAGGAACAAAAGACTCATCTGAAACAGATCTTAGTGTTGAACATGATAGAAGATAAAGTAGAGCTGTTTACATAGTACACTTTTCCACCTACAAATACTACAAACATATAGAACATCAGTAGCCTACGTTGTTCTTTAGCATTCTTATAACTATAAACATATATCTATAATTTTTTATCTTTTGATTTACATTTTGATTTATTTGATCATTTATATTGTATGGACTCTAGCCTTTTTAACACAGCCCTGCATTTCACTGCACATATCGTAACAAATAAAATCCTTGAATCTTAAAAAAGAGCTTTCTGCTGAGTAATCAAAAAGGGAACACTGACAGCTCCAATGAAAGCCAGAGGGTGGACCTTAAGTTAACTCTTCTTTGCTGTTCAAAATTATTTCACAATTGAATAACATACAAATAAAAATCACAACTTAAAGTTAGGCAATGTGAAAAAGGCAATGATTAGATCAACTCTATGTTTAACTGTAGTTGCTGTATGAATAACTCAATATCATGCATCCATGAATACTAAGCAGCAACACAGTTAGTTATCAAGGACACACACACTTCATCTGTTTACTGTAAACCACCTTTGAAGACACAATTATTCTGCCGCCAGCGGTGCTTTCTGTCCACACACACATCTGATGGCTTAGCGTCAAATACACTGCGTACAAATACACACAACCTCTGAGTGAAATCAGATGGAGTGTGTGAGGCCGTACAACGCTCCGCATACAATAAAACAAATACACAAACAAATAAGTAAAAGAAAACAAACCCCAATTTCTTTTCCCAAGACCAAAGTCAGGATACATTTCATTTGTTTGTTTGTTTACCTCGCCACAACATCAACTCGGAACAAGAGATCGTGTGGTATAGCTGGAAAAAGGAAAAATGATTACAGTTTGTTAATATTTGACTTTTTGTCAAATAAGGAAAAAATAGAAATTTGAGCATTTCTTTGGGCAAACTTTCATCTGCTGAGGAAGAGCGTGAGATATGATTGAAAGCTCCAGAACAGCTACTGCTCACAGTAATATTATTGTTCCTTTTCCAGCTAAACCACATTTTTGCCATCCGAATGTTGATGTGTTGAAACTACTGTACCAAATAGGTTACAGATGACTCAAATTAAACCTCTGATTACGACTTAAACCCCGCCTTTTTGAAACATGCCACATACATCTGTTACATTTCCTTCCCTCACCTCTGAATATTTGCAGTCAGATTTTGGGGGATTTAGTCAGCACACTAAATGTTACATGACACTCCCTTGAAGCTCAACTTTGGTTGAACATCTTTCTTTTTTTTTTCTTTAGTTCCAATGGATTCACTGTTTCTTTCCTCTGCAGCATGTGTGTGTGTGTGTGTGTGTGTGTGTGTGTGTGTGTGTGTGTGTGTGTGTGTGTGTGTGTGTGGTTTACAGCTGTTTACATAACTAACAGTGGGTGAGCCCTGTTCAACAAGCCCTACCTCTGGGATTTCAAAGGCCTATAAACTCTGGATGAAAGCTGAGGCCAAATTAATAAAGACTAACAGTATAAAGATGTGGCTTGTTACACAGCACGACATTAAAATTGCCCTCCTGATTGACAGAAAACAATCTGAATTTACGAGTTCCTGGCCATAGAACACCATATAAAGCACACCAGTTTGTTTTCGTGTGCGTCCTGTTTGCATTGCATCTTTTGCTCTTTCCATACTGAGTCTCTCCCTGAGCTTTCATATCTCCCGCTGGCTCCATTGGCCTCAAAGCTCACTCATAATGACATATTAAGTTAAACCAGCAAGTGTGGAAAGGCAAACGCACACGGATAACTGAGGCCTCAATCCACGTTCGCTCCAGCGTTTGGTGATACCTGGATTTATTAAAAGGCTATTTTCAGTGATTCTCTGGTGACCGGGTGCTTTTATGTTTTTATATCCCCGCTTGGTGTTGTAATAGCTGTTGTGCTTTCGAAGCCGAAGTGGGAAACTCACCTTTCTCACTCGAGTTACAGAACAATAAATGCTGAAAATAAAGTACCTGAATTCCTTTAAAAACTCAATGTTATCTCATGTAATTACTAGGATTCTGAATATAGAGGAGCTTAGTGGTATGACAAGTTTCTGTTGGTACATGTGGCTATGCATATTCATCATAGTGCACGATGTGTTGTGAGCCTCAAAGCTGGACCAAATGTCAACTTTAAAATCAGCTTGTCAACATGAAAAACATTAAACATAAAAAAAAAAAAAAGATGTGCTTCTTGGGGGCAGCAGAAACAAGTTGTGAACACAACACTGACATATTTCATAAGTTGATATGGCGAACGTGTCGCTTCTTTACACATCCAGCAGTTATGGAGCAACATCAGCATTTGCTTGGAGTCCTGTTTATGGTCACCTGATGAATCTTAATAAGTCCAATATTCGCTCTCTTTTAGCTCTGTTTTTGGTCTCCACCAACTCCTGAGGAAATGAAAACTGCCTCTTTAGCTGCTGAATGTACCAGCTGTTCACTGACTGTGCTTATCAGCTGCTTGGTGCTGAGCAGGTATATATTGGAGCTTAAACATCTAGATTTGAGTAAATCTTTTGCCAGTCAAATCAAATTGTTTAGAGGATATTCATCCTTCGTTTCTTTATGTTGCTTTTAATATACTTGACTTCTTTCTTTATAGGGTTTGTATAAAGGCAATAAAGTAGTCCACGAATATGAGATATGATTTAACAGTTAATAACAGTCCCTCTTCGGAGGTTGTTCTAGGGCGTTTTTCCGGTTACCTTCGTTGTCTTCTTGTTTTTCACAGTTCTTTTTGTTTGTACACCCTCTGGCATTTGAAAAATAATGCAACAGACGGCTCATTGAGCATGAATGCCTTTGAGCATGTTCGTAGAGTTTGAGATCAAAATAAAGGCCCAGTTCGAAGACGGATGTGGTCAGAGGGAGGGCGCCGGAAGTAGGGGGGGGGGGGGGTTTGCGTGATCCAATCACAAGATGGTCTCTAGTTTGATTCATTGTTATTATGAAAATAAGAATTGTAGCCCATCTAAATCAACAGCTCCTTGCGAACTGCAGCTTCTATCATATTTTTACTGGATGGATACCCCAAAAATAAAAAAGACAACTCCCATACAGAGGGCTGACATGAACACAATGATTATTTGTGAAACGATCCACCACTCATGCTCTAAAAACAGTACGAGCAAATCACTTCTGTAAAACAGACATCTAACACAAGTCTGCCTTTTTTCACCGCTTCCCACTCACGGAAATATTACATCATTTCTCTCCGTGTGGTCTACCGTCAACTTTCAAAAAAACGAAAGTCAAACGCTTTTTTTCTAAGTCAAATGCAATTTGAGAGCAGCGCTTGTAGTTTTATTATCTGTTTTCTTTGGCTCGACAGACTCGACTCCTGATTGAAACTTTGATCACTTGCCGAAGCGATTCAATTCTTTCATCCGTCATTTTCCTTTCGTTCCACCTCATGAATCATTACTGCGGCGAACATTAACAAACACTGAGCATTTCATTAGAGCGTCCAGCCTGACAGACGGCTTCTTTCCTCTCCGCTGCAGAAACAGATGAGCATCAGATTCAAAGCGTGTAGCCTACAGTATCACTGTGGACGGAGCTGTCAGTCAGCTTTGGCACACACTCGCACGAGCCGCCCGTCACTAGCAGTCTGAAATGATACAGACTCACTCGCGTTGTAATAACCCTCCCATTCATCCTCCCTCACCCCCCCCCCCAAAAAGCAGGAAAGCTTGTATTTGGATCGGAGATCATGCTACAAATCTGGCAACCATATGTTGGGACGTATTCAGCTTTCATGTCTTTCAACTGGCTCTTTTTATTTTTTGTTTTTGTTTTATGAAAGAGTCCACTTCTCCGAACATGTGCATCTCCCTTGTTTTGTTGTTTTTGCAGTGAATCCTGGCATTGTGTGCTTGCTGACAGTGCTCCGCTTAGCCAGGCCTTCTGCTGTGTGGGTGAACGTTTGGGGGTTTACGGCTCAAAGGGGGTCTGAGCTTGAACAGAGGACTCTGGCCTGCACATTCACTTATTTCTGTTACACGTTGTCAATAGCTGGGGGATGTACTGCAGATTGGTTCCATATTGTTGTTGTTCTGACATTGACCTTATGTAAACCTTTAGTTGGATCACCAATTTCAAGAGCACAGAAAACAGACACAGTTAAGGGGAGATAAAGAGTTTTAAGAGCAACATTTAAAGATGGTGGTGGGTAGGGGGTGTGGGCGTTTTAAAGATGAAGTAGTTTGAGATCGTCATACAGTCAATCATTTATACTGTGGCAACAATAGACTGTTTGTGAGTTGTGCACCTGGAACACAAGATCGTAACTTGGAAAGCTCGACTTGGAAAATGTGAACTCTATTGTCTGAAACACATTATAAAGTATAGCTGGTGCACACCCTAGACAATTATGCAATTAGCGATCAGAGATTTTCAGAGAGTTTACAGTTAATTGCAATCCCTCCTGGGCATTGTGGAAGTTGGTTTATGGCGTTCTTCCGGTTACACTCGTCTCCTTGCTTCTTCACAGCACGTCTTTGTTTGTACGCCCTCCGGCCTTTTGGAGAACAATGCAACGTACGTAAACGCGTAAACGCCCCTTGTGTGTGCGCACAAAGCTCATGTGCCATCTGCGGAGGCTCACGGAGCGGTCCTACATGCAAGTAAAGACTACGATTAAGCTCAAGTAACAGTTTAGGTAATCAGTTTGCTAATCTAGCAAATCAGTGTGTTTTACTGGATACCATGAATGTGATGAAGTCAATTAAATCAGCTGTATTTCCACCAAAAAATGACTTTCCTGTCTGGTTATTTCATCCTTAAGAAATGTCTCCTCTAATTTTCCAGGACATTTTGTGAATCATGATATATATATGATATAAGTATACAGTGCATTCAGAAAGTATTCAGACCCCCTCAATTATTTTCACATTTTGTTATACAATATGCTAAAATCATTACAATTATTGTTTCCCCTCTTCAATCTACACTCAATAACCCATAATTTTAGAAGTATCGCATTGACATATGACCCTTTGCTGGCCCAGGTGCCTTCTAGTTCTCTTGATCATCTTTGAGATGTTTCCACACCTTGATTGGAGTCCACCTGCGGTACATTTTTTCTGATTGGGTACGATCTGGAAAGGCACTCACTCGTATATAAGGTCTCACATCTGACAACGCTCAAGAGCGAAAACCAAGCCATGAGGTTGAGGGAACTGCCGGCAGGGCTCAGAGACAGGATTGTGGCGAGACACGGTTCTGGTGAAGGTTAAAAAAAGTCTGCTGCATTGGAGTTTCCTAAGAGCGCAGTGGTGTCCATAATTCTTCAATAAAGGACGTTTGAAATAACCAGGACTTTTCCTGCAGCTGTTAAGAGACTGGACCAAGACCTTGGTGGTCACTCTGGCTGAGCTCCAGAGATCCTGCTTTGAGATGGAAGAAACATGGTGAAGCACGGTGGCAGCATCATGCTGTGGGAGTGTTTTTTCAGCAGCAAGGACTGAGGGGGGATAATATAGCCAAGAAAATGCAGGAGGGCTTATAGGGTCAACTCTTTTTGAGTGGCCCAGACTCTAACCAAATCAGAATATCTCCTTCGACATGGAAATGACCGCCTACCAACAGCCCCCATCCACCCAGACAGAGCTTGAGAGAATCCAGAGAATGGCAGAAATACTCAACTTTCTGCAGAGTTTGTCGTGTCATATGCAAGAAGACTTGAGGCTTTAATCACTGCCAGAAGTGCTTCAACTAATTACTGAGTTAAGGGTCTGAATACTAACTTTTTTTCTTTTAATACATTTGCAAAAAGCCCTTCCAGTTGTTTCTTTGTCTTTTGGGTTATTTTGTGTAGATTTATCACTATTTTTTGCTACAACAGCTGAAAGAAATGCACGTTATATACATAAACTATACTCATTGCAACATATGGGGGTTATGGTGATTGTTTTCATGGAGCCCCGGGTTCATCATGAACAACTTGCAGGATGCACGCACAAAGATAACAAGGCAGCCAACTAAGAAAACAGAAGTTCACGAGCTCACATGTGAGCGGAGGAAAGAGAGCAAGGGTGAAGGAGAGTTAGTTTTTATGAGGGTTGAGTCAACCAGGGTGGTCCTTTAAGCTGATGGGAGGCTTGTCAACACAACACAACAGCAGAAAAACCTCCAAGTCATCCCACTCCTTCAAACTTCTCCCAACCGCGGCTGCAGACACATCCAGAGCTGGCCAATTGCTTCCCGCTACCCGCACGCTAAGTTCGGTCTGGCCAGCGGGTGTCTGGGAGCAGAAATGCCTTTGTTCAATCCAACTCAAAACACTTCGCAGCTGTTTGTTTTTGCCGATTCAGGTCTCCCACATTTGGCTAAAGAAAACCACAGTTCTAACCAGTCAATTTGGATGTAACGGCGGCAGTTGATGTGTCTATTTTTTTTAAGAATCTAAAGTACTGATTTGTTTGATTCGAAAGTATTCCACGGTTATCAAGCCAAAGCTCATTAATGATTTCTCCAACTCTTGTTTCCCTGGCTCGGGTCTCCAGCACCTGTCAGCTTTTTTTATGAGCACTGGAGGCAGGAGTGGAATCAGAGCAGCAGGGTGGAGCGGTTTGGAGGGAGGAGGAGAGGAAAGGGGGATATTTGTGATATTTACGGGTGGCACACAGCGCAACGCGTTTTATGGCACTTAGAGTTGTCTTTCTTATACTTGTAGACAAGCTGGGATTTGGAATTTCTGGGTGGATTCTTGATTTAAAAAAAAGGTTATGATACGAATCTCGATACATCTGAACACATCACGATAACGTTATAATTTACCTTCACCCGATACTCATTTTGACTGAATACTGCAGAGCTTGAACGCATTTAACAAATTATAATGTAAATCAATGCAACCTCCGTATGTTAGCTCCGTTATTCAGGACTTTATTGCCCACAGTCTCACTCTCCTGCTGATTTCACAGAGTTTTTGTCCTTATAGTTGGTCACTTGCCATAGTTCCTGTCTCACACACCGCTGCTGTGCTTGATCATAATAACCCTTCAGACAAACAACTAAATAATGCATTGGGAAAGTATATAGTAAAAGAACGAAAGCAGAATAAAGACCAATTATGCACTCATTTCTACGAGTTCAAGTCCTCAACTGTGATCTGTGAGAACCACGTGATGGGTTAGGAGGTTTCCCAGTCTGTAATCTGCGTTAGGCTAACATGGTATATAAGAAAGGGCATCCATGTTCTCTCACACTTGTCCCTTATCCTTCTCAATGTAAACTTTTTCTTCTCATGTTTCACCTTTCATACTAGATGGCTCAAATTTCTAGTATGGAACGGGGAGTCAAATTAAGGAGAATAAGTCCATCAAGTACGGAAACAATTTTTATTGGGGGAGTGCTGTCAGGATTAGGCTCCTCCTGTGTCTCTGTGTCTGTGTGGCTCCGCCCTGGTCTCCTCCCGGCTCCCTCCTGATTGCACTCATTCTACTCACCTGTCCAGTCCACCCAGCTGCCTTCAATCTACTCATCACCCAGCAGTATACCTACCTATATCTACCCCGGTTCCTCACCCACTCGCTGCCAGACCATTGTCGTTTCAACCTGCTCGGAACCCTGTCTGTTCTCGGCCGCTCGGTGTGTTTCATTCAGAGTTCTGTTTATTCTCACCTTGTTGTCCTCTGCCTGCAGTTTGGTCCGATCTCCCGGTTCCCGAGTCTGCCTGCCCTGCCTCGTCCTGCCTGGTTTTCACCCTCACACCCTTGGATTCCCTGTAAAATTCCCTTTGTGTTCACGTTTCATTAAAACCTGTTTTCACTTTGCAATCTGGTCATGTCTGCATTTGGGTCCACCACACCACCCTGTGACAAGTGCAAATGTCTGTGACAGTTTCTGAAATTACGTAAACACCCCATTCTATCATCCTTGATATCTTGAATCCCATTTCTGTATACCTGTCTTGGAAGTCCAATTTAGAAGATGTAAAGAGGTGGTTTGCAGGGCCGTGGGCCTGTAACGAAGCTCTCTGCAATCTATAGTGGTTCCTAACCACAGGGTTGCAGCGAAGCGGAGGACTGCAGATGATACGAGCACATCGTAATCATGACAACAAACGGTGAATGAGGGTGAAACCCTTGTGAAGTGACGATAAATGTAGCTGTCCCAAGCAACTGTTTTATTGGTTTATTACTGTTGTCGATATTCTCTTCAACCTCATCAATGGTCACTATTTTTAACCTTTGACAAATATCTGTTTTAGTGTTCAAAGTTAAAACTGATGAACAAGGCAACACCTTGATGGATAGACGGTATTAAAGAAGTGGAGGCAGTCATGACGTCAACCATTGGTTTGTCGACTGCGGTTTGAAGCCTTGAGTTCGGCATGTTTGCCGGCGCCATCTTGGTTTTTGTCTGTCTCCAACTCTGCTTTTTGGAACCAGACGTGACTGATACTGTACCAACATGTTATACTTCTGCGGTGTAGTTCAAAAGATGCTATATTTGTGTAAGCTATTATGTTTAGTATGTTAAGAAGCAGGGTTCCTGGTGTTTGTGCTTTTCTTGTGAAGGAGGAGACGGAAAAAGAGAGGGGGTGAAGAAGTGTGTGAGTTGAATTAAAGTGGCTGCCCTCTTGGCGCTGAATACGGAGCTCATGGTTCTTGTATTATTATACTCACGTATATGCGCAACATAAACCCTCGGCTACATTGGTGGCAGCGGTGGGATTGCTTTCCTACTGAAAAGACCCATCGTCAGATAAGTGAAGAAGACAGTTCACCGAAGTTCGAGCTAGTTAGCTAACGTAGCTAACTGCTAACACCCTGCTTCTTAACATACTCAACATAATAGCTTACATGTGCATGGAGTTAATGTGGATTTGTTTAAAGTAATGAATAAAATAAGATTTCTGACAAATTTAGTTTTTTATTGGTTGGAATTTTGTTTGACTGAGGAACCAAACAGCAGAAAACTGCTTCTTGTTTTTAATAGAAATACAACAGGGACTCCTATCTAAATAGTTTATCAAATATTTATGAAACAAATAGTTGCATTTTTTGTAAGTTAACTACGACAATAAGATATGCATTTGACAACATTTGCATTTACTGACAATAACCTCTAATTTGCAATGTAAAAAAACCAAAGAGGTGATCTTCTCCTACTCACAGCCATTGATGCTGCATTCAACAGCGGCTCATGGTCTCAGTTACTCAGGTCTACCTAATTGGGAACAAGCTTGTCTACAGTTTTTACTGAGATCTGGACACTTATTGACCGACTATGCAGACTGTTGCTTCTGTACTGTTGTATAGTTGTTTTATTGGTGTATTGCTTTTAGCTTTTCCTCTCGGGATGGCAATGCCATTCTGCCTGTTGGTCGGTCCAACACATCTGTCCAGACTCCATAATCTGAGCTGCCACTGATGGATTTCCATGAAAGTCATAGTTTAATGACTGTGATCACCTGACTTCTCCTCCAGCGCCACCATGAGGTTGCATTTTTCCTTGAAATGTAATTCGACTGCTGGACAGATTGCCCCAAAATTTGCTAAACACATTCATGTGTTAAGATGAATTGTAATAACCTGTATGATTCTCGATACCATCAATGGATCAACATTTCAATTTGTCCAATGTTTTGGTTAACGACTGAATACCCGCAAAGCTAATGGCATTCCCATCAGCCTCAGCTGTACTTTGCATTCAGTCCTAGTTAGCAAATGCTAACTTAAGGTTGTGAACGTAGCAAGCATTATACCTGTCAAATATCTGCATGTAAGCATTGCCAATATGGGCGAGTGTGTGATCACACTGCAGATTAGCAGTTTGCTTATAAAGTATTTAGCATCCAGCGATGATATCGAGCAGTTCTGAGCGTGGCTGGTTGGATAAAAATGTTGTCAGTGGACATAAACTGGATTGTTATCTTGACCTTTACAGTATACTGTCATTCCCTCTCCGCCTCATGGAAATGTTACACTCCTTTTTTACTTGCACTTTTGTATTAGGACATCCATTTTCGCCAGTAAAAGGTAAAAAAAAGAAAAGTAAGTTATGACTTATTAAACAAATGCTCATAGTTAGTCAAAATATTCCAATTAACTACTTTTTTCTTCATGCTATACTTTTTACTATATCATACAGTCTTTCAACAGAGCCATTTTCTTTCTATACAGACAGGATAAATCATGAGCTCATGGTGGCTCTGCTGTTATATCTGTCCGTGCTGGTTTTAGGGATTGGAGAGGCCCCCCCCTTTTTTTCTTCAAATATACACACTCATATTTCCTGTCACGGGGCTCATGCTCTGATTCACACCACTGAGTGACTTTAGTGGGTCGCACTCACCTTTTAAAGGAGGAACAGGACTTTGAGCGTGCGTGAGCTGTAATTGAATAAAACTCAAATAGAGAGTGCAAGGAAAGGCAAAATGCTCCCAGGGGGGTTATTTCGGCAGCAGATGTTTACAGATGAGCCACATCACACTCACACCAGCAGCTCCAGAGAGAGATGTCCTCCATACATTTACTCAGTCCTCTATGGAGTGGATTAAAGGAATAATGAAAACAACGTTACGTTCTTATTATGAAATAACTGAAATGACTGAAATAAATGCACATGCACATGTTTCAGAAATTCTAGATGTTTTGAAAAAATGTAAAGTTTAAAACCAAAACAAAAATAGAATAAATGGTTAATACATGATGTGACATTTGGTATATTGTGAGGAATGCTATTTTGGATTAATGGGGCTTGGACACTCAAACAGATTAACAATCATCACACTGCAGATTTGTTCTAATCTCGCATTTGCCGGTGATAGCGCTTTTTCTTACCAGTGTCAATATGTTTCCACTGTTTTGATTAGTGTTGCAACTAGGCCTATATTTCCTATAATCTCTGACAAACACAGAGATCAAATCGTTTAATAAACATAAATATACATGTTGTAACTTTTTACTCAAGCCATCAGATGGACCCCCTCATTCACAAATAAATAATAACATGCAAAATCATGAAGATATTTATGCATTAAATGCGTCTTTTAAACAAGGTCCATAATAATGTTTACGTTTTACAGTTCATATTCACAGTATATATTAAGTAATGATTGTATATTTTTCAGTTGTGGTGTTTTTGCTTAACGACCTGAATCCTCCCTAAAAGCAGGCGCACTTCTCCCGCTGGTATTTCCACATAAAACAAAACAACAGCAGTTTGAATGTGTAATAATACCCGACGACCAGTTGACCAGATGAACAGGTGCGTGATATTCATGCGAACTCTGCTACGCTCTTGTACTTATCCGGCTGCAGAGGCTAAGAACATCTTTTTTTATATGAAGGACTGTCTTTTTGTAAAGCAGAACTTGTTTAAAGTGATGTGGAGGAAATCAGTAATCCAGGGAGGGAGAGATCAAATGTGCACACGCTCAGATCTGTTGTGATTTATTGTGTTTACATTTGATAAACCAGTAAAATAAACACAATTTATTTTTCAGTGTGCAAATCCGTAAAGGCCTTTGGATGAGATGAACACTTTGGATGAGATGCTACTATTATTTATTATGATAGGCCTATTATTTTATTCATAAAACGGCATCCATTGCCCCAAAATGATCTAATATTTTTATCGTTGTTTTATATAATTAAATGTGCGCAATCATTTAAAACATATTAAATAATTATATTTATTTTTGTGATTTGTTAGTGTTCTTCATTTCGCGCACATATTTTAGCTAAGACAAGTCTTATGTTAAAAAAAGAAAAGAAAAAGAGAAGTCAAATAGTCAATCAAAATGTAAAAAACGTATAGGAAGCTATGTTTTGCTTTTTGATATACATTGCACAAACTCTGTAAATTCAATCACGTTTTATTCCAAACATATTTAAAAACTGTACAGTCGTTCAGAAACCGATACCTAACTACGGAGGCCTGTCACATCATGAAAACACTGTATTTCTACATAATGCGGGTTTAGATTCATCAAGACAGTCGGGCATTATTAGCCTACATTACATAAATAAATTAGAGGAAACTTTTCGGAGTCCAGTGGGGGAACTGCACAGCTGAGAAACAGGGTAGTTGGGAACCATTCCGTGCAGCGAGACGGGAGACACGAGCGAGAAGCCCGGAGACAGAGACGGGACAGCGGCGCAGCGTCCCGGGCCGCAGTGTTCAAAGGTTACACACGAGGGGAAATTCTTGGAGAGGAGCGAGGTGAGTGCAGGTATGATGCTGCGTACAGGTGCGATGCTGGGACTAGTCTGTGAGCTTAATCGACTCCTTAATTCCAGGTCGTGGTAAAAACCGGGACCCTGGGGAGGAAAACAGCTCATCCTGTGCGCTCCGAGGAGAGGAAACACGGGCGTCGGGCCGCGCTCCTTCGCCCTGAAGTCCCTCAAAAAGAAATGTTGCCTCTTGAAGCGTTTCCGCCGCCGAAGAAAACTCCCGTTTTCAAACATGCCGGCTGACATGGGATCCAGGGTCCAATAATTGCCCTTGCCGGGATTCCCGGGCTCCCGCGGCATTTTGACAAAGCAGTCGTTCAGAGACAAGTTGTGACGGATCGAGTTTTGCCACGCGGGGTACTTCTCCCGGTAATACGCAAAGCGCTGGCTGATGAAGTCGCAAATCTCGCTGAGGGTGAGTCTCTTCCTCGGGCTCTGGAGGATTGCCATGGTGATAAGAGCGATGTAAGAGTACGGGGGCTTCACCGAGAAGGTCCCCCTGTCTGGACCCGCCTGTAGTCGGACCGCAAAGTCTCCCTCCTCCCGCACGTCGGGGAAGGATGAAGCGCTTTGCTCCAAATCGGGATTGCTTGTGTTTATCAGTGAAGAAGCTGCGTTGTTGACGTCTTCACCTGCGCCCGTCTCCCTCATGACTTTGCTGTCCAAGGTCATGGTCCGAAATGTGTCCGGCGGCACGGCGGCCCCAAACATGCGCTGATCTAGCCAGAACCGGCGCAGATCCACTTCTCCCCTTTCATTCACATCTGACTACATCTTAAGACTCTTCCAGCCTCCCACTCTAAAACTTTCTCCTCCTCCTCTTGCAAGCATTCATCAAAACAACAGCAGATGCAAATCTGACACACGAGCTTTGAAGCCTAAATGTTTAGAATAGATCTTCTACTGAGAAGACATAATCACAACGATTATCCACTGGTCTCAAACATCACAAAGTCGTTTGTTTTTTTTAAACCAATGATCACTTGATTTATCCTCTATAATAGCCTAAACATTATTTGCTCTGATTGTCTTCTTGTTTTATTGTGGTTCAGTTTAAATCCCGACTCCCAGCAGGGGGAAACTGGTCTTGCCAAACATAGAACACACACAGACTTCAACATAAGACGCGTAAACATAATAAAATAGATTTAGAAAATTTGAGAAACACATGCAACGGTGACAGGTGAAAGCTTTAAAACAAGTACTTCAATCATGGTTAAAATCAGTCATCTATATGTAAGAGGAAGACTGATTATCATCTGACTCCTCCTGGACATTTAACAGTATGCCAGAGAGATCAAATCCTGTTTCACTCCTTTATTATTCTTAATGTCTGGAGGACTGAAAACAGACCCGCTGCATAGATGCCTCACTTTACTACACTAGATTCTTTTCAAATGTGCAGGTCTATATCGTTTTTTTAAATACCTATGTTTTATTGTATTGCGCTTTACTGGCTCAATCATTCATCAAGGTTTAGTGTGATATTAAGGTGGCCCCAGCAGGTTTTTTTTGGATTGAAATATGTTTAATGTACACGTTCATTTTACTGAGCTTGTTTCTAACTTTTATGCTCTTGGCTTACACAGCACTCATTTCCTCCGGTTTCGCTCGTTGCAGGATGGTCTGGCACACGGTGACAGAGGCAACGTAAGAGGAAGACGTAATCTGTTTTGAAATAATAGCTGCTCTGTATCAATTCATGTGCGGCCACCCACTTGGCAAATGGGCCTGTACTGCAGGGAGGGCTGAGGAAACTGTGGGAAGTCTCACTAATGAACAATTCTTCCCTGTGCCTCTCGCTTAACGTGATGTGTGTGTGTGTGTGTGTACCCCTCTGAAACATATCCTATTTTATAATCATTGCCCTTTTCACAGGGGATTTATATCAGGAGCGGGTCTTACCTATATCCCTACAAATAACAGGAAACAAATCAAATGTTTCATACAGAATTTAATACAGACCAAAACCCATGCAACACACACAAATCGATGTATATTAATCTCACAGAAAAACAGCAATGCTGAGGAAATCCGTGCACCAATTAAACCGGCATGCAACCCAAATGAACGACAACAAAACAAAAACGAACCACAGTTAGAATCGATGACAAAGACGATAAATAACTTCATTTAACATGTGCAGCTAAATGTGTATCCACTGAGCTTTGCAGACAGTCTTGCTGTGGAAAAAGGTCCCGAGAAGTAAATAGTTTTGCAGTTAATGACAGTGAACGCAGCACTGAGCTCAGGTTGCAGTTTGTGGTCCTGTGCAAAAATAACTTTCGGCTGCAGCCATCTGGCGCAGCTGACCATCATACACAAGCAACGCTGGAGCTATTTAGATGAACAAACGCCAACACTTTCCACTGAATGTGTCCACTTCTTAGCCCTTCGGGATCCCATTAATGCTACAAATCAGTGCAAAACAAACCCGTCAACTGCATAAGTCCTGTCACACATGCTACAAACAGGTTAAAGCGCAAATAGGATCAGTGCAGTAAACATTGAAGTACAGGTCATTTTTCAGAGTTTTATGTTGTTCCCTGGTCTGTACGGCACCTTGAGAGCGCCCATAGAGCCAAAGGGAACTAGTGCCATTTCCTGAGGTGCAACACTGTAGCAGTGACACTCATTTAAATACTGAGTCATATAAGAAGCTGGTGCTGCTCCTCTACGTTGGCCTTCCCACCTGCAGTGAACCGTAGAGGACAAAGAGCAGCGGAGCCAGAGAGAGTAGTCTTGGATAGTTGTGCGCAAACGTGTGTAGAGCTTCGTCACATGTGGACGTAGAAAAAAAACCTTCACTCCGAGTGTGTTTCTCTAGGCGGTGGGTTTCCGCTGAGCTGAGGTCGGCCTCACAAAGTTTCCACACTTGAGGCAGCGTGAGTTGGAGTTGCCCTCTTTCCTGGGGATGTGCCAGCATTTGACACAGCGCACTCTGTACTTCTTATACCTTCCAAAGTCAAGACAGAAAAAACACAGTAGCGATTAAACCTTCTTTTGCTCGTTCGGATTTATCTATGAAATGTATGTCTGACGGACCACATTTAAGATTGTCCATCTGGGATCAGTGTAACAGATTCAGCAGAGCATCAATTAGTGTTTATTTCTGCAGGCTAAGACTATGAACATACTAATACAAATAGTTTCATTTAGTCATCCTGGGATTAATTGTTGCAAAAGATGCTGCATGTATCTCATGTAAGCAGTACAGTTTGTTTGACATGTATTCAGACTTTTACCTTTACTTTAGAAAACGTCCAACACTAAAATACTAAATACAAACTGTGTGAAAGTAAAAGTATTTGATTTCACCTTTACGCTTATGAAACCCAGTGGTGACAATGAGCCAATATCAGCTGTTTAAGTGTTATGCTTGAAAACAAGTCCATGTCTCCTTGGTTACTAACTTTATTGAGTTATTGTTTCTAATCCTAAGAATTATTGTTACGGATAATTTGTTGATAGGCAGAATTAACTGAAAAATATGACAATATTTGAATACAATTACTCAAAGTCAAACGCAGTCTAATTCTTTATATGTTCTAGGTTAATACATGTTAGATGATATCATTTCTTCATAATAATTAACTTGGATAATCAATCTTCATGGACTAATCATCAGGGAGCTCAATGTTACAGCCAATATAGAAAATCAAACTCTGTGGAAAAAAGTACATTTTATGAATGTCTGCTTAAAAGTCAAGACTAAATAGCATTAAATGGAAATGTGGCTTCGGGCTCCCACAGTGATCTCACAGATGCGCTCTCGTACTTCATGTCTGTTTTTAAAGCATCAACAGCCTTCAGTGTTAAAATGAGCTACCTTATTCCACAGGCATTACAGAGTGGGGTCCCGTCCTCTGCATCCCTCCACATGGGGGTCTTCCTGGTGCAGCATGATGCACACACTTTATTCTCTAATGAAACCAAAAGGAAACATGTCTTTAGTTAGTGTTAAAGTCAGTTTGAGCTGGGTGTACTTAAAAAAAGCAACTTGCTGTTAATGGCGAACATAAACGAACAAGGCTGTGTATCTGGGTGGAGTCAGAGCACACTGGTCTGCTGGAGATACAAACTTGTTCAAAGCATACGTACATTTCCAATAGTCAGGGTTTGTTATTTCAAATGTGCGAGTGAGGAGAGATGCTAAGTCACTGCAATGGCTTGAAACTCAAAGTATTGGCTGCACAGCTGGAAGTTCAAATGTATATTCTGTTACTTGTTTTGAAGGGAAGTTGATACCCATTATGGTCATAGGATGTTTACACAATAGCTTCCCCAAATAAATGTGCACCACCTGTCCTCAATGAGGCCGTCAAGTCACATGGTTTGATGTGGTGGCGCCCTCTAGTGGAGAAAAGCGGCATGTCATGCAAAAACACGCTACCTGCTATATTTCAACTGTAGAGTAATGTTATTGATGCATTCATTTTGAACACACAGCATGGCAGCATTCTATTAGAACATATGTCTGAAAGCATGACCATTATGTATTGATTTAGTTAATATATTATGTTTAGTCGCTTTATGTGGTTTTCTGTGATTCTCCTCATTAACGTTGTTTTTTGAGTAAATGGTTTCTTATCTGAATCGAGGGGCTGAGAATGGACAGTGTTGTATGTTCTACTGATAAAACCTTCTGAGACAACATTTTTGACTCTATACTGTGAATGAAATTGATTCATCGATATTTTATCAATGAGATTATCAGTTTAAGTTGCAGGGGGGCTCCACATTGCTGTCTAGGGAGCCTGTAAACATATGAACTGACATCAGCTCCACAGACCAGCGCAGGCACTCAAGTGTCACTCACTGGAGACGCCGGCCGTCAGGTAACTCTCCTCATCCGAGCTGCTAGTTTTAATGGATTTCTGGGACGTCCGCGTCCTCAGCCTCGGCTTCCTCACACTCTTGTGGAGCTCCTTGCTGCAGCAGACACCAATGATAACGCGTGTTTAGTACTGTCAGCTGTTACTCAAGTATTCGTCAACATTTGTATGGAATGAATCTGTCACTACCTGTATTTGGAAGTTATGAGGAGCCGACACTGTTCCCTGTTGTTGTCCAGCTCCGTGTCCATCCTGAACGTCACTCCCTGGAAGTCTGGGTCCTGGATATCGGCACTCCGCCTGGGATGAGGTTGTTTTCTGGGAGTCTTGGTTCTCCACCTTTGGGTAGATGGAGACGCAATTCCCTCCTTTTGCTGTGGCCCCTGTTCTGTTTTTGATGTCGCAGCAGGGGAAGGGTTTGTTTCTCCATTATAGCGTGAGGATTTCAGTTGTGCAACTGGAGGCCATTTTTCCTCTATTGGAGCGTGTGTACATTCTGGTTTAGATGATGGGATTCTGTCCTCTCTTTTTGCGAGCGACTGACACTTCTCTGTAGTGCCAAATAACCGCGACGCTGATCGCGGAGGAGGCAGGACGGGGCACGGAGGGGGCAGCTGGGAGTCACATGGGGGCTCTGCAGTCAAAGCATGGTTTGCATTGAGGTCCAGTGTTGGGTTCGACAGAGCTACATTTGCATCTTCAGTTGAATTAAAAGTCAGCTGGGCATTAAGGAATGCATAGGGGATGTGCCTTTGCGACAAAAGCTTTTCAGAGAAGGGTGCATGCAAAATATCTGGTTCAGAAGAGACACAACTTCTCTTGCACTCGTTGTTCCACTCAAGTTGTCTGTCAACACTGAGCACTGAGACCCTTTCAGCCGTCTGTGACCGAACACAGCAGCCCACCTTGGAGTCTTTCACACGGCACTGTGGTTTATAACTTCTGGCTCTGCTGGAGTGCCCTCTCACATCTTCCACAAGACTGACACAGGCTGGGATTTCTTGCCTCTCGCAGATAAGAAGGGAAGGTCTCAGAGTGCATTCAACACCTACACAGTCGCCGCCGACTCCCTGATCCGTTACATCTGCTTTGGCAGTCGTTGATTTGTCTATCGAATGGCCTAGTTTTGCGGTAGATGATACTAAGCGTGTTTCTGACTCCACATCTTGATGGAGCAGCCTCTCACACTGCAGATTGATCAGACTCAGTACTTTCCAGGGGCTGTTGCATTTCGGATGTGGCTCAATCAAAGGGGTGACCTTGCTGCCGTGACTCTCCTCCTTCACTTTTTTCATCGGTTTATAAGGCGACAAACTACAGTGGCAGGAACTATTAGAGATGTTAAACAGATGTGCATCCTCTTCTTCTTTTTTGACTACAAGAGGACATTGTCTAGACGTCTCATGCAGCCATGTGGAGGGTGGATTTGTGTCCAGGAAACTGTTGTGGATGGGGGATGCTAGCTTGGAAACTTCTTGGAAAAGGTAGAAGAGTGCTGAGTGGGAAGCGTCGTGTTCAACTGTGCTCTGGTTTCCCTGGATGAAGGCAGCTTGTTTCCTTGGTCCTGTGCTCATGTTGAGGAAGTGTCTGTAGCATAAAAACAAACAACTTTTAAGAACAGTAGTTCCCGACCTGGGGGTGAGGGGTTGTTTAGCAAGGTGGAAAATAATAAATAAACATATTTCTAAAATGTAAAAATCTTGCTACACAAAATTGCTTATTTTCAGACATTTTTCGATATATTTGTTTTTTTTGTATAGTTCCACTTCTTCCGGTTACTAAATGTCTTTAAAAAAAAAAACAGTCTGATGGAAAATCTATTTTTTATTAAACTGCTCACAGCTCATAGACATGCATGCAGCCTGTGAGGAGAATTGGACAGTAAATATTGCTTAATATTAAGACGTCACAAGTTTAAAAAGTTGGGACTATTACAACAATTGTACCATATGAATAGCCATATGTCGTAGAACTGAGCTACATACGCTACTGGTGTTCGCATTCACCACAGTAAAGGAAGAGAAGCTAGGCCTACTGCAGTGTTTAACAAGTTTGTTTCCAAACTGTGTCCAACTGTCAAAGTGATATTGAAAACATGAACTGAAGAAATGTTTAACTCGGCCCACATTATTAGCGTTAGACCAGACATGGGCTAACGGGAATCAGCTAACGTTAGTGTCATATTGTTGTTATTTAAAAGCCTAACAAGGCCGAGCTGTCATTTCCCTTGATAATATGACATGAAGCCGCCTGAATCAAGAAAGAGACGTCTTTTAACACATTGTAACTCAATTAACTCACCGGAAAAACTGTAACAAAACGGGGGGCTTTCAGTGCAGTTTAAATGTGTTCTAGAACACAGATGTAGCACTTTCGTTCTATGATGCCGAAGATTTTCGCGGTTTTCGCGGAGTTTGACTGTCGCGAGCGCAGAAGCAGGTCGGATGGATATTGACACAATATCAATACCGAGAATCCCTAAAAGTATGACAGTAAATTAATATTGTTCCACCTTTATTCTCTCATATCTGCATCAGGTATATATTAGTTCACTGAAGCCTGAATACTTTGGACTACAATGGTCAGTGTGGACTACATTTTTAGCAAATGATCTGATTCAATGTATTAACTCTACAGGCATTCTGAAGCATAGTCTGCTGGCTCACTACAGGCGCCTGTAAGAAAAATGGCTGCATGCTCTGATCCATTAACTCTGATCTTAAAATTGGCAATATCCACACTCTAGCGTTAAGATCACCGATCCTCATCTTTATCTATTTTTTACCTGTCATGGCCTCTACGGCTAACCACGTCTGTCACAGTTGGGCCTAAAGACAACAGTACACAATATGGTCAAAGTCACACAGTCCAGTCCACCCAGATCGCTGTGCACAACTGTTGATGCTCACCTTAGATCTCCAAAATCGATCATCAACCTGTTGGTGAAGTAAGCCGACTTACTGGGAACTCGCCCCGCTGGAGCTGGTTGCTATGACCGGGGTCGTGTTTTGGACCAGGAGGAGTTACGCGGGTGTTTTTGGTTTACTAGATTACACCTGCTGGGGAATAAAAGCGTTGCCCACGCTTCACTCCAGTTTCACTTGGTAGCTGCTGCAAAGCACTTTTTGCGACAACACAAATGTTTGTTAAGATACTTGCTGGGTAAAGGTGGACATTTTTACAAACAATAGCCGCCTGCTAATTACGCAATTAACTAGCTTCGATCATTTAAGTTCAATGGAAAGATCACTTTTGTCCCCTTTGAGTCCTTGTAGTGTTTGAGGTTGCTGGGTAATGAGGGCAGTGTTAAAAAATTACGTTTAAAAACATTTTATTGCACAACTTTAAATATGAGTCATTTCGAACACATGATATACACAGTTGACTTACATTTGTGCGTAAGGACAAGTACAGTAGACTTCAACAAGTAAAGGGTAGATGTGGTAAACTCGTTCCATGGTAACATGAAGCTCACGCACGTCTCAACCTCCATTCTGCTCACGATCAAAGCACACCTGAAGCTGAAAGGAAGTGCTTTAAAATGCATTTTCCATCTGCCACCTGAAACACAATTTGCCTAAATATGTTTTGTCGTGTTCATAGTGAATGAAATGTAAGTTTAACAGTCTAAATTATGATTGCCTTTGTTGTGAGCCCACCCACATCTTCAAGCAACGTTTGTCTTTGAAATGCACTTCATTAATGATAAATGGCTTCTGCTTCTTCTTCAGCTGTGTCTGGTTTCCGTACCATGCAGAATCATTTTTTTTTAGGTCTATGACTTGGGGCTAACTTTAGTCAGTGGGTACATGTTGATAAACCAGCGAAACACACACAAATGAATCTGGTACATAAAAATATGGAAGTAAATGAATATAATATCTAAGAAGGGACTCCAGAGTGGCAGAAATGACTAAGAACATCTTGTAATACTTGTGCGTATACGAGCTGTAACGAGGAATGTTCAATTGAACAGCACAAAGAGTAACTTTCTTGAAACTTTCTCTGCAATGTAATAAAAAAAAAAAAAAGTGAAAATGTTTCTTATATTGTCTGGTGTTGGTGGGGTTGTATGGCGTCTTGATGCTGGCCTGAGAACAATCCACATAAATAAATACATCAGTTAAACCAGCACAGCTTTTATGCTTTTTTTGGAAGTAACCATTAATTTCACCTTCAGTGAGACTCGAGTAGTGTCTGACTCTGCCTGATGTCATCTGCAGGCCTGTCCTGTCATTGGTTAACTGTGGAGATCGTCAGTCGGGAAGAAGTCTTTGGAGTTGCAATGGACTTTACTATCCTAGCCGAGCATTTCTCCGCGGTCGCCACCCTCCCCCTTCGCCCCCTCAATCAACCAGCACACACGGCGTCAAGTTTGCGTCCCCCCCCCCCCCGTTTTTTTTTCTCCAACTCTCAGCACCCTTCTCCTCTTCTCAGTGAGGTTTGGGCACATGGCCGTCCACGTAGAAGTTCCTGGTGACTTTGGGCAAGGTGAGCTCTATGCCGTCGAGCTCTGGATTGAGAATGATCTGGCATCCCAGCCGGGAGTTCTCCTGAAGCATGGGCGCCATGTCCAGCATGTCATCCTCCCTAGAACGCCAAGATATCAGTCAACATTTACAGCGATCTCCCTCTCACCACATCGCACACATTCGTCTCTGGCTACGGAAGATGTCATTTGTAAGCGGGCCTACCTCTCATCAGGCTCTGCCAGTTTGTCAAAATGGGAAGAAGTCACATAGACGTGACATGTTGAGCAGGCCAGTGATGCCTCACAGGCTCCTAAATGAAAGAGACACACATTTAATGAGCAATAAACATCTTGACAGCAATGCTTCAAAGACATATTTAAGATGAAGATATTTAGCTGTGCGAGCGCTCACCTTCCAGTTCAATTCCATGCCTCTGAGCCAGATACATGACATTGTCTCCCACTTTGGCCTTAACCGGGATCTTCTGGCCTGACCGATCTATATACACCACGTTCACCCTAAAACAGCAGCGGGTTAAAAACTATTAATTATTAATAAACTTATTAACAATCATACATTTGAGCTTATCTTGTGAAAAGTTTATTTTACTGCTTACAAAATAAAGACAGTAGAGGAACGACGTGTACGGAAAAGTGCTTGAATTAGGCCAGTACTCACCAGTGTCAGTGACAAAGAGATTTATAGTCACACAAGAAAAAATAAATCCCATAAAAAAACTCTTTTTGAGAAGCCTAAATTCAAGAGCACAAACCTTTTCCCAATATATATTCAATTTCTATCCAACCGAGCACCTGCTACTCATCAGTGCTGCCATTTTCTCACTAATGTAGATGAACATGGTGTGGATTTCTGCTGGAGCCGCCAAAATCCTCTCGTCAATAAAACTGTGCAGAGCCCGACAGGTTTCAGAGGGCAAGTCTTTTGCTATTAAGCGCACATAAATTACCATTAGTATTTACCAAATACTGAATGCACTGCACTTGCAGAGCTCTTTTCATCCATAGCAGGACATGGTCCCACTGTATCAGGAGCATTCAAGAGCTCAGGGTCACCGCAGAAGGACACGTTGACAGGTGGAGAGCAGGAGCCGGGGATAAAAACACCAGCTCTGCACTTTTACCCACTAAATTTGTACTACAAACTGTATTAATTTGTACCCTCAAAATATTAACTTCTGGGCGAAATGTGTTTCTCAAATGCAGCATTATGCATTCTATGTAGGCTGCTGGTTTAGAGTACTACTGGTTAAAAAAAAATTGCAAGTTCAGAATGACTCAGCAACTATTTAAGCTCTCTTTCACTGCAGATTAACAGCAGCCTCCACTGACTTGAACTTCGCAGTTTCAATGTTTATAAGTATGACGTGTGCATTGATTAACACCAGGTGAGAACACCGTATCAATTCACAATAAATAAAAAAACGTCCCTAGTAAACTTACACATCGTCGGGGTCCTCTGCATTGGAGCTGCCCTCCTCACTGTGGTAAAGACCTTCAAACAAACAAACAACAGGACTGTGAGTGTTTCTGCTGGCAGTGGTGTTATCAGCTCCTCCTGACGTCACCGGATGTGGAGAATGTTTCACTTGTTGCATTGCGGTTCCCAACCCCATGTGGGAATGTTGATGTCAAGTTACACAAGTGTTGTTGAGCAGACTTTCGACCCCGGCTGCTGATATCCTACGACCACCTGCGAGCCAAACTCCACTGGCATCAACAAAAGCTTTAATAAACTTGAATGAAAATAAGTAACTTTTTCCAGACATATTGTAAACAAATAGTCCTGGGGGGAAGAACCAGCCCTCTCTGAATGAGGCTAAAAGTGTTAGCAAACTGCACCACTCACCTTTACTCGTCTGCAAGTGTCGATTTATGGTTCGAAAGCTATCAAAGGAGCCCCTCCTTTGTAAACTGCCCACGCCGCTCGCACAGCCGGTTAACCTGTAGAAGGGACATGTGCTGCAGTCCGGTAAAGCTCGAGAAAGCCTCAAAGTCAGACCCATGCTCGACCGGACAGCCACGGCGGCCGCCATATTTCTGTTTTGGTCACTTGACGTACAGCGGCCAATGAGAAAAGAGCGCTGGCGGGGCGACAACTCTGCTGTGATGTACTGCTCCGACAGCAGAGGGCGCTGCTGCTTCACATACAGGTAACAAAAGACACAACACTCATGATATGTGATGGACTCATAGTGGCAGAAGAAGTCAGACCATTAACGCATACACAGTAGGCTACTTTAACGTTGTAGCTGCTCGTTATGGGGCTCATTTTAACTGCTTTGTACACTGTTGGGCATTTTAATTTCTTGCAATGGATCATATTTTACATGATGATCATTTATTTTGTGTGCAGCATCAGGGTGGAGACTTTAGTAGCACTAGCACAAGTTACAGGTTGGATGTCTTTTATTTCAGAGCTGGACAGTACTGTGCTTAAGCGTTTCCATTTTCTATTTTTTCCTGATTCTAGTCCACTACATTGCAGAGGTTCATGTTGTACTTTTTACTCCACTACATTTAGTTATATGATGCGTTGTTATAGATTATTAGACCCAAAACCTACAATACTTGAAATTGGCTCCATATGACCAACTAGTCTAAAATGCTGCTGTTATGTTAATGCATCACTAGTAATAATAATCCAGTAATGCAACATATATATAACATTTTGAAAGGTGCCGTACTGCATAATGAGCTCCTTTTCTCACCTCATTTTGCAGATAATACTTTTACAATAATGCTTCCACACTTTTAATTTTGTTTGTGTTAAGTGATGATGACGTTGCATATTTGTTCATATAACTTGGACTACTTCAATTTGATCAAATTTGAGTGCTCTTCTTTTACTTGTAGTGGTGTGTTTTCACATTGTGGTATTGTTGATAATGTTTTTGTACTTTAAATTAGCATACTACATTTGCTGCTACTGTATTGTATTCCCCTTGCAGCTCAGACCAGGCTGTTAAGGTTAAGGAAGCAGTTCAAAAGAATCAAAATACAATATTCAATATTTCCAAAAAGTCCCATTCAATGTTAAGCTCACTCGTCGATATCACACAGCAGTAAAGACGTGTTCTGCCATGTGGATGTGTGCAGTAGAGGAAGACAAAGTTAGATAAGAAATCGAATGCAGGCTGGCAGCGGAAAACTGTTTTGTATGTCTGAGACCACTGGTGTGTGAAGACAGAGAAGTGATGTTATGACTAGAGGCAGGTGAAGCGGTCACACACTCTGTTTTCTCTCTCTTTCTGTACCTCCCTGTCCTTGACTTCCACTTGGAGAGAAGTTATCCTAAAACAAAACTAATCTGAACTATTAAACATGTAATCCCTCGACAGAGTAGTAAAACTCCCACTGAGGACCACTGTGTTGATATCTGAGCTGTGATTTATAAGCTCCGGGGCACTATAATATAATAGCACTATATTTTTTGTTTCTTTTCTTATTTTTCCTTCAGTGTCTCATAATGATCTGTGCTTTGGGGGAAAGCCACTCTTAAAGTGGGTTTTAAGATGCACACTAACCCCCCATCTGGATCTGGCTGCCGAGGTTCTTTCCATGGCCATAAAACGTAAATGGCGCACTCTCATGTCTAGTTTTATATTTTATAGGGAGTGCTGGGAGTCAACTCACTGGCATATAGATTATTACACTTTATATACTCCAAATCCACATAATGAAACACTTTTACACATTCATATATGTACTCTCTCTCTCTCTCACACACACACACACACACACACACCTGCGCAGGATTAGTGTCCAGGGAGTTTACCTGTGTGTCTGCGAAGTCTGTGAAAGTTAGAGCACTTAGTATATCATCGGGCCCTCTAGTCCTGGGATCATGCAGGTGTGTGTCTGTGCGTGTGTGTACAGGGGTGTGGTGGGTGGAGGTTGTTTAACGCTTGACTTGGATATGAAGTGGCCCCTAGCTGTTCCTTCAGATTGCACTCCCCTCACTCCCTATAGACTATAGGCAGTACAATAACTCACACACTCCCGCATACACACTCATACTTCCTTCAAGCCACTCACACTTTAGTTCTTAAGAAAGACATACAAATGTAACACACACACACACACACACACAGTCAAATTAATGTCGCTCACCCAGAGGCCAGCAGCAACAGCATGTGTGGACATTTCTGCAGTGATATAGCGATGTATGTGAATCTCCCCAGAGTATGCCATGTGTACTGTATACTATGTATACAATTTATGTATCCAAGGACAGATACAACATGGAAAAACGCAACATTTCCCAGCAGTCCTCTGGGTGCCATACAATCCCATTGTTGTTTTTAGTTATTAAACTTTTCCTACCTTTGCCGATTACAACGACAGAACTGAACCTTATCACAGTTACACTGGATGACATGACGATGAACATGGGCACTGTAGTTCATTTTGAGGCAAACACGCATGCACACAGTCATGCTGCTGTAAATAGGGGAGACTGGGGGCACAGAATGGAATAAAGTCCCTGTCAATCTGAAAACCTTTTTCCCCTGAGATTTAAAAATGGATTTTAAGCAGACAGTCTTTTTAGCATTAACTTGACATTTTGATGACCATGTTTTTACAACTTTGTATGACTTATGTATCTAATATGTATGTAATACACATGGAATTGAGCTATTAGCTAAATCTGGTACAAAGCATATTTTCTCTTTTGTGAGATTAATGTATTTTTGTATATGGTCCCTGATGTAAATTAATTTAATAAACTTGGAAAGTATTAATATAGAAATAAAATATAGGAAAAAAATGTATGGAATAACGACAACCTTTTCCAGGTGTTGGAAAGGTTTCTGTAGAATCTGATGAATTTGTACAACGTCCAAACATGTTGGAATTGCAAAAGGTTTTCCAAGCGTGTCGATATGCGTGACTGTGATTGCATGGTTACTCACCATCTGCCTGCGCGTTTTAGTCCCTTTTTAATGTTTTTGCTGGCTTTACTGTAAGGACAGCATCAGTTATGCTGATCTATATTAGGCCACCGGGTTGAATGACAACAGCTATTTCATTTGATTTCACTTGTTTTATGACCCTCCTTTGGGAACAGTCAGCTCAGAGTTAGATGGATGTCAGATGGGTGTTCAAGATTTCAAGATTCCTCTCCTCTCATCATTTTTAACTGAGATACTCTAAGTTCTGCTATAGAATATAATTCTACCACTTTTAAAGATTTCATGGAGATTTTTGAGATGATTTTAATTTGCTACAATTTATGAGATAAGAAGAAGTGTAATAAATAAATAAATACAAATAAAAACTGAATAAGATACAAACACTCTTCCAACTTCCATATCTTTATTTATATCTTGGAAAGACTGACTCTGTACTAACTGCATCTACATGTTTGGTCTGCCTGGTCTCCTTTGGTAATAATAAATGTAAAACCAAAACACTGTAATGCTCAGTCGTGTTATTTACACTTCTTTTTTTTCAGGACAAACTGGGCAATCAGAATATGTACGACTTTTGAAATTTGTTCTTCTAGGCAATAGTGATCAGGGGACAAAAATAACACAGATCATAAACTATTACCTTCGTAGAACCGTAATCTAATTACAAGCCAATTACACACTACATTCAAATTAGCACGTAAACGTGTCACACAGAACTACAAATGCAATACAGAATTACTCAACGACCGTGAGGCTGCCTTCAATACATAACTGGTCAAATTGCTACAGAAACAGCTTCCCAGTTTGCTGCCTTTATGAGCATAGTGAAATATTATGTTAGTTAGCGCTAACAGCTCTTCCGATCTAACTTTAAAGAATAGGACAGAGCAAATCTGAGGGGAAAGTCCTCCTGGAGATCCAAAAGGACTTGCTGGCCACAGTTGGAGCCATGAGAAGGATCTTATGCAGAAGGGGATATGTGACGTGAAAGCCAAGCTGGATCAGGCTCAGGCTAAACATACCAGGAAAACAGACTACCTGAACTCTGCGCTGGGAAAGATCTGCCTGGTTGCTGCGGAAAGCTCAGAGAGATCTTGAGCAGCAGACCTCTGAAACCAGGGACCTGCAATTTAAGTTGGAGCAGATGAAGGCGGATAAAAAGGGCCATCAAAAAGAGGTGGATGAAATCGAGTCAGAGCTCCGTGCTGAAAAGGACTCTGTTGCCGTGGTCGTGTACAACCTGGAGACCGAGGGTGCAGCTGAAGGACGCCACAGAGTGTAAGGCTCGTTCAAGAGCGTTGGAGAGCTCTCTTGATTTCAAGAGGGTTCAAGCTCAGACGCTGGAAAAACAGCTCAGCAAGATGGAGGACGCTCTTCACAAACAGAAGGAGGAGGCTCAGGGGACGCTGGAAAGGTACCAGGCTTCCCATGAAGACCAGCTGGAGGGGAAGACCAGGAAAGTCGCAGTCGCAGCCGCCCTGAAAAAGGCAAAAAGACCTGCTGAAGGCCTCCACTTTCAGCAGGAGAAAAGCTCCCTGCTGGAGGAGACTGACAAAAAGACGAAGCTTGACGAAGCTTGACAAAGGAAAAACAAAGAAACGGAATCCTTGTGGCTGCTCTGGAGAAGCCTGAGCAGCAGTTTGAGAGACAATGCATCAAGTGGCAGGAGGACAAGTCATCCCTCCTTCAGGCCACAGAAAACCTCAGGAAGACTCTGCAGGACAAGGAGCAGGAGTGGAAAAAGACCAAGAGCTCCATGAGGTTCCAGCTGGAAGATCTCTGGAGCCAGATCACAAAACAGGAGGAGAAGGAGTGATACAACATGCTCTTCAAACGGCTACCGGCTCCAGAATTCCACGAAAAAAAGAAAAAAAAGGGCCACACACACACACACACTTACACAAACACACACAGGGATCTATCAGTCTTAACCTTGAAAGTGAAGTAGTTTCCATTTTCTTGTGCAAAACTGAAACTGGTCCTCACAAAAGTGTTATGTTTGTTGGTCAGTTGTTTTAAGCTTCACTTCAGTCATGTGCAATATGAAATGTGTGATGTTTAAATCAGGGGACAAGCACTAATGACAGCAGCCAGTAGCTATTATTATCTTTGCTACATCATTTGTTGTCTTTTTGTTTTTGTTACTGGAGCATGGCAAAAAACTGCACTACAGGAATGCACTGCTGTTTTGTTTTTGCTTTGTCATGTTTGTCTTGTGCGGCATAAATGGACTGCGCTACAACAGCGTTTTGTCGTGCAACCCTGTGTTGCAGGAGGACAATAAAGGATGCTTGGTTCCTTGAGTTCTCATTTTGCACCCTACAGCCTGAAAACATCATTTCAAAAGCAAGCTTATGCACATGCTGCATCTACTGCTGAGATTTAAAGGGCAATTTCACTGCTCTCTGATGAGATCTTCAAAACAAAATGAGCTAGTGATGGAGCAGTGAGAAAATCATTTCCAGAGATCCACATTCAGGGAGCAGATTCATTCATGTTTGAAAGAAAATAGATCCTACGTGATAGTGCTCACAATAAGGACACCTCTTTTAAAAGAAAGGTCCTTTTACTTCAGGTAATAAAGGTATACTTAAGGTATTTACTGGCACATTGTCAGGAAAGTAAAACACGTTTTGTCATGTTAATATGTAACATTTAAGTATTAAAAAAAAATGATAATAATTCTCTCCTTGTACTTTTGGAGATACATGAAAAATAAAATTCTACTCCATTAAGGGAGTTTGAATGTTTCATGGACCAACATTGCCAATAAAGCTGCTTTGAACGATGCAGCCCGGTGCCAACATTCGCCAGCATTTACAGCCCCGATGTTTCTTTTGCCTTGGTGCCCAGCTTAATGAGACCATAAGCATTCGTAAAATGTTAAAACAACATCTTGAGTTAGAACACGGCTAGAAACCTCACAGCTGCCATCCCGCTGAGTTTGACCTTAAAGAGGACGTATCGACAGCGGTGCATGTCAGAACCGCTGTAACTAAGTTCCATTTAATCTTATCGTATCACCATCATCATAATGTTTGAAACCACTGTGTGTGTGTGTGTTTCTATGCACGATACTTGCAGATTTCCATATGAGCTGCATTGTGCAAGGCCTGTCATGACTCCCTTCTCTCAGATGACTCACATAAACTTCTGAGTAATTATTTTGAAACAGGTAAAAGTGCCCCTATTTCCATTTCCTTTCATGCTTCATCTGTGTGGGAATGTTTGTTTCTCAGCCAGACGAAAGAGAAATTTACCATCAGTGTGAGTAAGCTGGCATTATCACAGCGCTTAGTCAAACGCTCATGATGTTTATGTGTCTGGGACACTTTCTCTATTGTGTGTCACACATGTAGCAACTCAAATGTTGATATATGCCCCAAGTCTCCCCGGGGCTCTAGGTTGTGTTGAGTTTTTTTTTTTGTAATTAATGACCTTTTTCACACACTGCACTAAAAACTGCACAGCGGCCAGCGATGTGGTGTTTGTTTTAGCTTGAGGTCTGGATGTGGTGTCGTGGTTTCAGTCTGTGGTTTGTGTGACGACCGTCTGGCCTGTGACAGACAGCATTGACTGTTGACCTTTGACACCAGATAGAGGAAGGCTGCAGGGAGAGGCCAAAGACTTGGGAGGTCATGGAGGTGCAACGAATCATGTCAACATACACAAACACAACGAGAAAGTCAAAGGTCCATGCCAATTAGGCTTTTTTTTATTTCTAAATTTGGGGAAAAAACGTTTGTGGTATGTGGAGTTACACACACATACTGTAGATATAAAATGTCCATTTAAAGCAAGATATATACTGTATATTAGAGATATATTTTACAGTGTAGGTTGGTCATTTTTCACACATTGAAAGGATAAATGATAGTGATAGTTTAGATTTTAGCTCCCATAAAAAGACAAACAATATACGTATTTCTACATATTTCTTTTGAGCTGAATAATTTAATAAAATATATTAGCAAATGTTTGTTGGAGACCATTAAATAGTGTGTATTAATCTGACATGAACATTTTTCTCTGTCAGATTAATACACATTAGTGCCCAAGAACAGCTACTAAATGGAGCATGCCTGATCTCAGCACATTACGTGGTGGTGGCATGTAATGGAGCTTGTGAGAGATTATGAAATTAACTTGCTGATTTAAATTGAAACTATAAGATGAGGCTATAAGATACTCTTTGACTTCAATGCTTTGTCCGTGGCCCCAGTCCCTTTCTGTCCCACTGAGGATGCCATTTTAAAGAAAGACTCAATTATTTCTTCTGACAGCTGGGAACTGTGGTCAGTAGTGAGTGACTCAAACAGGAGGTAGTGTTGGGGGACTAGTTCCAGCAGTGGATTGATACACATTGGTGTTCCAGTGAGCACTTGCAGCAGCAGTATGTGGATGTGGGATTGACTCAAAATTAGCTGCCTGTGTTAATGGTAGTAAAGCGACATGTTACCCAGTGCAACAGTGTGTCTCATTCTTATGTTTTTAATCGTTTCTTTAATCTCTTTCACAAAGAAATAGAATAAGGCTTCGGCTGTACAGACAATTCTTGTTAGTAGGATCATTGTCGCCACTTTCTACTCCCCTACATCTGCCACCCTTGCTCGAACAATACCCACCTTTGAACTGGGATCTTCATTTTGATCTCAACGACACACCTGTGCTGAAGTTTCATCACTGCTTCTTGCACGGTTGTGACACTTTATTTGCGGAGACACAATCTGTCCATTAACAGACACCAGGCAAAGTACTCAAAACTGCTTCCGTGGTCGTTCCCTCTTGTATCCAAGACCCCATTTTGCCATGATGACACACACACACACAGACTCACAAGATGAAAACGATAGCGGCCACACGCTGTCGTGTCTGATGCTGTGGTGAATACAGAACATCATCAGGCTTCTGCTCTGAAGGAGCTGACGCATCAGATGCTGCGTTCACAGTGTATCATGTCACTTTCCCCCTCCGTCTCTATCAAAGCTTTCCAATTCATTACAGCAAACTAACCTGTCAATCACTTGCTGGTTTCCGCGGAAACCACTGCATTCCAGGGACTCGGAACACTGTGAGCCAACCGCAGGCCTTTTTCCTGTTGTCATGGCAGCAGAATGATTGATAGGCTCCTTGGGGAGCGAGACTAGCTCCAGGCTTCCTCTCTCTCTCTCTGTTTGTTGACAGCAGGTAAAGATGACTATTATTGGGACGAAGAGTGTGTGTTTGTGTTTTTGTGTGTGTGTTTGTGTGTGTGTGTGTGTGTGTGTGTGTGCATATTTATGAGCCTGCATGCACTTTAGTCCAAATGAAAATGATTGCCTTCCTGCCTGCGTGTGTGTGCATGCTTGTGTTTGTGTTGTTATTGAATTATGGCTGTAACAGCGACTGTAATTGACCTGCCATGATCCAGACCTGGCCTCTGTGAAACATTTAGCCCAGGACAGAGTGCAATGTCTCTCTGGGGACTGAGAGGCGTTAACTCCATGACAAACTGGACTCTGTTTCTCTCCACATGATCCAGGTACAACGTTTCATTGCAGCTATAAATTGTCTTTATATTTCAACAGTATATTTCAGAATGAATGATGAGCCTTTAGATAATGTCACGTTTGTTAGCTTTTACATTTAGTGGTCATTTTCATCTAATAATAAAAGAATGGGCACACACTGGGGTGTACACATACATTACACCACTTAGTTCTAATGCAGGATCTAGTCGAGCACTGACATTTCCCAAATTGTCAGTTTACACTTATTCTAACTATTTGGCTAAAGTGAGCATCTCTGTTGAATATCCTTTTTTTTCATTGAGCTTCATCTCTAAACACAGGCCACAATCTTTAAAGTTTCTCCATACGACACTCCGAGCATTATTATAACAGTAAACAACTATAAGCTATGTCAAGAGATAGCGGAGTAATGTCTACCTGAGCAGAAGATGAAGTGCCCCTCTGTGTGTGTTGTATTTCGAGCTTCTCCTTGCTTTGTTGACATAGCCGGGCCGGTCAAGCATGCTTTTTAGTGCTTGTTTGTGCATGTGAGCGTGTCCCACATGCTCAGGTAGACACTGTTAGCTTAGTCAGCACTGTCGCCACTGTTTGCATTGTTAGCGCTGTTAACACTGTTAGCTGCGAGCCTGCCGGTTCAGCCGTCGCCATGTTGAGAGCTGTTAAGAGCACTGAATATGCTATGAACTTTGAGTTTAGCACCTTTAATAACGTCTTCAACTTCCTTAGACGGTTACGTTTTCTACCTCAAGCTCCAAAAGGACAAACATGGTAACACAACATTAAGTAAAACAGTTTACTGGAGGCCTTAATACTGGAGAAAAGTTTTCGACCTGTCTACCTTTTAATGAAGTGCTTTGCTTTTCTGTTTTTAAACTGCTTCAAAACAATAATGGAACTTGCAAGAAGGCCAAAACTACATTCCATGTCTGGTATCAGGGTGAACATGCCCTGGACTCTCTGATTATATTTTCAATTGAAATCTTATCTTCTCCTTTCCTCGGAAAAGCGTCACTCTGGTATCAGAAACGTCTAGACGTCAGCATCATGTCTGCTTGTATTGGCTAACTTCATTCTGTCTCTCACATTCGTTGTGCACGTTCTCCCTTTCCGCTCCTGTCTCTCAAAAGAACCCCCGTCCCCCAAGACACAAGCACAACTTCTTTGTTTTCTGTGTCTACAGAAGTCAGTCTAAACATCATTATCAGTGCTGCTTGCAGATTGGATTGGCCGAAAAGAGTACGAGAAAACAACACCCATTTTGCATGTGGTTCAAAAGTTGTTTTAAACTTGAAGGAAGCCAACATGTGCATACAACTGTATGTCCTTAGTGTTTTGTTGTCTCCTCAAAGGACAGAAACATAACATATTTAAAATACACTGTGTATTTCTTTGAGGGAAAAACAGCCATATGAATGATTAAATCATGAGCTTTTGAAAGAGTCACATCTGTTCCTAACTTTACTTTATTTATAGTGACGTATTGCAAATGGTTTATCCTGTTATCCAAAGGGTATGATGTGGCATGTGGATCTTATAATGCGGTATGTTTTTCTTTGCATGCGTGTGTGTATTGCACATGTTGGGGTTGCCGTCTCCTTCCTGGGTGTTATCATCTGCAGCTCAGGGGCCTTATCGTTGAACAGCAGAGATGATAAGGGTAACTTAGGATGTGGTGGAGGCCAGTCTTGAATGTGTCTCTTGCCACAATGCACACACACACACACACACACACACACACACACACACACACACACACACACACACACACACACACACACACATGCTGTCCTCAACAAACTGGTTTAAACACTAATCACACATCTAAACAATCAACATCAACTTTAAAAATGAAATCTACAAGCAGTTTTTAATTACTACTGAAGTGACTATGAGTTTTACGAATGAAAACTGTGGACAGCTTGCTGTGAAGCATTCAAAATAAAAGGGTGACTGTCGGTATGGTGCTGTTGAAATTTAAAAATGTAACTTCAATGATGCCACTGTGAAAGTTTCACATAATCTAACGGGGGTCTAAAAGACAATAAAAGCACCTCATGCAAACAGGTCTGTTTTGCAATGGTCCCCAAAAAACGTTCTGCACACAAATAACTCCTCTGTAAATTTATTTTACAGTCTTTAAATGAAATCTGGGGTGCCAACAGAACTTGAGCGTGCTACAGGAGGAGGATTTTGCCTTCTGCGCTTCAGATTTAATCTCTTTGCTCTGATGTTGGTGTTTGCACCGAGAGCTCTGCTGCCGTTGAAGACATGTCATGAAGATTAGTCTCTCCGAGCTGTAAGAGAGCTGTGATGGTTTAGGATTAAGCAAAGTTAAACAAAGCCTTCATTCTTTTTTTTTCTTTTTCTTTTTCTTTTTTTTACATCTCCGGGGTTTGTGCAGAAGTCTGGAGGAGGATTATGACTGGACATGATGTATGAGGTTAACAAAAGAAGAGAAAAGGCCTAACTGGGTCAAACTCAGGAAAATTCATCTATTTCAAACTGGTATTAAACTCTCATTACATTGTGCTTTCAGACCAGACATGTCCGCTGAAAAATAAATTATATTACATGAGCTATGGTCCAAAGAACAGCTTTAAGTCATTTGAATTGATCATTTTTTAACTAAATGAACATTATTTTGAATAGAACACGCTCACTGAGGGGAAATGATTCCATACATACATACATCCTTTCATCTTTTCTCCCTCATTTTTGCACCGTTTCATATGAAGCAAATCTGTAAACGGATTCCTCCTCTTTATCTCCAGCCGGGGCCATGTTGTACCCCTTCCCCTGTGTGTTTACACCACACACACACACACACACACACACACACACACACACACACACACACACACACACACACACACACACACACACACACGTATGTTTAAACCAGGACAGGGAGGCGATGATAAAGGCTTGGCAGGTGGCAGTTGAACGGTCTGGTGCGGTTGTTCCTGGTAAAAGGGGGCAGCTGTGTGCAGTATTGCCTCGTAGTTGGGATGGTGTATCTGCACTGGTTATCTCAGCAGCTCCTGTCACCGTGCTGTGTGAGTTATTACTCTGGGGTTTCCTGATGACATGGTCACAGACACACACATAAAGGCATGTGGACACGCTTGCTGTCAACTATGATGTATACCAGTGGCAGGCCGTCAGGGCCAGCAAAGCCTTCTCTGCTGGCCTGGACAGAATCACAAAGTTATAGCTATTATACATTTTTTTCCCATTAGCTTATCATATCATTGCATAGCTGCTGTGTTCCTCAGTTGCGCTGCTTCCAGCGCAGCTTGTTTTAAGTAGAGCTTTTATCCAATCAGATTTCGCCCCTATGCTGTCTCTAAGTAAAAAAATCTGCCCGGAGGCATTCAGAATTACAAGTGAATCCCTTTACAGTTTAAGTAAATGGGGTTGATATTGTTGATTGTCATAGTCTTCAACCAATCAGATTATTACTTTGACATGTTGGGCGTTTTCTTTGACATGCCAAAGCCTTCAAGCTAGCCTACATGTACCTCAGCATTCAATTGTACCTCAGCATGTGGCTTGATTGGTCAGTGGGCTAGCGTGATATGTTAGGCAGTCCCAATCCCAAAATCGACTGCCTCTGTCGAGTGGACATTTTCAGCCCTCGAACGCATTAAAACGTATTCAAGAAACACAACTGGGGAGGCTCGACTGTCATCACTGGCGTCCATGAATCGAGAAGGACCTCTTGCTGGAACTGAAACAACCGCGTAATTGAACTCTTTGTAAACAAAGAAAGGAGGATGGACTTTGTCTTTAAGTGAACAGCAGCTTTGGTAAGTGAACTGCTTTTGTTTTTACATCTGCAGTAGCGTGACTACTCTGTCGTTTTAATGATATGGTTAATAGTGTTCCCTCTGATGTGAATAATATTTGAATGGCCCGTGCTCTTGAGTGTGCGGCGGAATGCGTGTTTTAGCACCGCAGCTTTGCTGGATTGATAGACCTGTATCCTTTGTAGTTTTGCGCGTTTTCATGTATCTGCACTCTGCAGTTAGTGTATTTGTAGCCCTCATAGGTGTTGAGCTTCATGTAACATTTTATTTCACTCGTCAAATGTTGCAGTGTTATGTGAATATGCGTTTTTTACACAAAACAAATAACAACCCATGGCTGTGGCATCATAATGAGGTTATTAGGAGGTGGTTCAACTGTAGTAGGACAGCACTGAAGGCCCAGGTATAAAATACACGGCCCGCCACTGATACATACACTGTAAATGTGCACAACCAGGAGCAATTTGGCTCATATGTGCTTTTTAATCATAGATATACAGAAGAGTCTCCCTCATAGCCCAGTGAGCATTTATCTGTTGAGAAGACGTTTGGAAAAAAAAGTGGTTACCGGTAAAAAGACTAAAAGATTAGTTCAAAAGTGTGAGTTTTTTCTCAGACTATTTGAAGACGTTGATTGAACGTCGACATTTAGACCATATTTTACCGGGATTTTCCATTGTGAATATTTTCATCCTCTACAATGTGCTAATTATAATATGTCGTCAACCAGTGCAGCATTAAGCTAACTAGCCTCCTGTCAGCTAGTTAGCTAGCTAGTGTGGCCAATCCACCATGCTATACTGCTACACTGGTTACAGAAAATGAGCCGAACAAAGTTGTCATTCATCTGGCGATAGCAATGTTCTCTTTTACTACGCTGTGAAGAGAGTGTGGATGAAGCATTAAGTTGTAAAATTTTAGTCATTTACTCTGGCTCTCGACGCTTTGTAACGTTACTACTCCACTCCACTTTTAGTCGTTACTGCAATACCTCACCTCAGTGAGTAAGGCGGTTTAGTTTATACGAAATTGAACCCGCTACAATGGTTGTAATAGCAACGGTACACATAAAATCGGCTACCGTTCTGACTATCCTACTACATTGAGTTGAATGGGGATGTCTGTTCCTCTCCTGTTCTATTTCTATGAGCACAACCAAAACCAGACACTTCAGTAGCTGACGTGGAGTGAACAGGTGTGTCAGACACTGCTGTGTGTGTCAATCACTGTAACATCGAATCAGCGCGCAATGCAGCTTTAGTCACACGCGTTCCTAGACATGAACACTCACACAGGTCTAAGCAAGAAGTCAGACGCAGACAGAGAAATGAGCTTACAAACTGTCACACACACACACATACACATAGCTACACAAACAGGGTCCTTTAATTATCCTGATACATTACCTCATCTCTCAAGGCTATATGGCAGCACCTGGTCACATTACCGCATACAGACTAAAATACTACGGCATGTACATACGTGCAAACAAACAGTCTGACTCAAGTCAGTGAAGTCATGTCAATTTATTTATAGATCACAAAGGCTGAGAATATAGAAAACTAAAAATTGTAATGAAAAAAGACAAGGACTAAATAGATGATTGAGTGAATAGATAACTTTCATGTTGTAAACAGAGACAAACCAAACAAATTAAAAGAATGGAGACATTGACATGACTGTATCTTTACTGGAAGCCTAGCCCCAGAGAGTGCCTGCCAAATCTATGGTCGCACAGTCATCCGACCAAAATCCATTTAGTGATTCAATTAAATAGAATCAAAGTTGTTACAATAGAGGGGGGTTTCTCATAGTCAGGGCTGTATGGAGGAAAGTGGAGGGGGGTAGGCTACACATTCCACTGGCATGGAAGATACAATTTAGACAAGTCTAATAGTAACCCACCAGCGTGTGGAAATTCCCTGCATGGAAAGAATTCATTACATATTACTCTTCCATTTTCCTTAAGGCATTTCCTCCCCTAATGTAGCCTGCTAGGGTTTCTCTTAGCCTGTTAGCAACAGCTTTATGGAGCCCCATAATACAGTAAAAGGTTATCGGACAAGTCCAAAAGATAAGCTTAATTCATTCAATTACTCCTCTGTCTATTTTTTTACGATCTTATTTTTCAACTCTGATCATTTTATTCATTTTCATTCATTTTATTTATCTTGGCATACATTCAATAATTTCTCTGTTCCCTACTTTCTCGCTGTAACTTTCCCATTTTCCTTACAAAGTGCGAGTTATTCAATGACAATCTGAGGGGTAGAAGTCACCTGGGTGGTCCTGGGCTTTTTTCTTTTAATTATGCAACATGATGCATTCTGGCCATGATTTTTTATCCCTGGCAAATGCACCACATTTTTTGAAAAAAGTATGCTAATCGTGATAGAGAAGTCCTGTTTCTCTCCTTACTGAACAGAAAACTTGAGGTCTTCAACAAGTTTCACATAACTAAAGGGCTAGTACAAAAGCTTGACCTATAACTTTCTATAATTGAATAACTTTTCATAATTTACACAACTCACAGCTTGGCAGTGTTTGCTCTTTGCAGATGCAGAACACTGTTCAATACTGTTTCATTAATTATATATATTCACTTAAAAAAAGATAAACAGTTCACTTATATTTTAGAAAAAGGAGGTTGCTAATACTTATAACAATAACAATAAAATAATAGATATAATTAATTTGAACCCCACTGCATTTAAAATGTTCCTGCTTTTTTAAAAATAAAATGATCGAGTAGTGTTTGGTGATTATTATTATTATTTACTTAACAACAATATTCTTTGTTTAAACATTTTTGACTTATTTGATCACAGTTACAATTTAACAGTTAAGCTGCTCAATACAGGTCGAGTTGACATTTGGTGTGAATTTGATTTTGTTTCACACGTACTGTACAGGCTGCAGATCTTGAAATGCCTGAACCACTGGCAGAGTGTTTAAAGGAGACATTTGGTCCAACAGCACGTCGCTTTGGATCATGTTTCCTGATTGTTTGCACTTTGCCACCTAAACTCTCCCTCCTCTGCTGCAAATGTCAAACGCCAGCAGCACACAGAGGCTGCAAATCAAACACATCTAGCACAGCATGAAGAGACACAATCCGGTGTTCTTTGAAAGCTGCATTTTTTACGAAGCTTTTTTGCTGATGTAAGCCCCCCCCCTCCACACCGAAAATGAATAGTTTGTGCCCCGTTTGGTTTGAGTTGCCTCTACAGCAGAGGTCAACTTTTCCATCTGTGTACAATATGAAGATGTGCAAGACGACCACAATACCAGGCATGCAAGCAGGAGCAGCAGGCAGTTTAAAAAACACGACGTGTCCTTTTAGCAGGTTCACTGTGAGTTTTTACAACAGCTAGCTGCAATAAAAAGCCCATGTGTTGGAAATGGAGTTGAAATTCTTCTGTAAACTGTAACTCTTTTCTAAAACTTTAATGATTCATAGGAAACCGCAGAATAGGAGGATAGGCCCAGTTACGCAGACTGCACTCCCTCATGAGTATGACTCCCCCTGTGCCAATATTACTCTTGTTCGCCTACCAACTCCCATTTCCACCATGCGTTTCATGTTGCTATGTTGAAAGGCTCTCTGCTGGAAAGCCCCATGTAAGGAGCAGCACTCGCCATAAACAGCTTATGTTCAAACACCGGTATCTCTTTCTGCTTTGCTCTTTCTTCTTTTCCTCACTTGATGAATGGAGTGTGGTGCTTTGCCCATCTCCCCCAGACCCTTCTTTAGTCCTGCATAAAACAGATACACATCTACGACTCCATGGGCCTGAGCATGTCATCCATCACTTTTATCAACAAAGGCTCCTTCATCGACATCTACAGGGGTCAGTCTGTCCTCCCACACTCACGCACTGGTCGTGAAATTTGTGTGTGTCCTCCACCCTCATCTATCCCCTCAGG